>NC_142355.1:28322661-29522661 GCF_059441175.1 Urocampus carinirostris
TTGAATGGTGCAGAGACTTAGAGCCTGAACGCAGATTTGACAATGAAATTACATGTTTTTGAGATGATTTGTTAGAGGAGTATGTTCGGAGTGACAAGATTGGATAGATTGAGATACAAAATTGTGTGAGAAAGAACTGGAGTAGTAGTGGAACTGAGCAAGCGCGTGGATAGGTCGATTCTTGGTGTTGTTTTTTGCTCATTTATTAAAGTTTTTTACTACTCGGACGCTCTAAATAATACACACTTTTACCTATATCGTAGTCAGTGGGAAAATTTGTGTTGCTTTCAATTTCCATTTTGTGTGCGGAAAAAAAGACACCTGCTTTGCATTTGACCATAGTACTGTGAATCCAAAAGGAAAACCCAAATGAAAGACTCTAATGCGAGACTCAGCTGGGACTAGTGTGCATTTTGTCAGAAGCCCTCTGTAAATCTTTGCTTAGGGAATGCACGGAGGACTCGCTTTGAGTCCTTCCTCCTGTCATTTGTGCTCATACACTAGGGGACGAAGCGACTTGGTCAGACGCTAAGCTCCAAACAAGTGCTAAAAATCAGGTGCTAAAAAGCACAAGGAAGGATACAAACTACCGTGACTCATAGTGACCAAACAGTACCATTTTTTGTTGTTGTAAGGTTTTTGGATTTTTTTAGGTACACAGAACAGCAAGATGGCGGAACATTTTGACAGATCTATCAAGGTGAGGGTCATCCATCCATCCATTATCTGCACCGCTTTTCCTCAGTAGGGTCGCGGGGGTGCTGCAGCCCTTCCCAGCTATTTTCGGGCAGTGGGAAGAGACAGACCACTCACACCCTCATTCACACCTAGGGACAATTCAGACCCACCAATTAACCTGACATGCATGTGGGAGGAAACCGGAGTGGAAACTGGAGGAAACCCACGCAGGCACAGGGAAAACATGCAAACTCTGCACCGGAAGACTGGTAGCTGGATTTGATCCCATGACCTCAGAACTCATTCGCTGTGCCGCCCTGATAAGATTCATGGTATGTAAGATATATGCAATTTTCTTGACCTACTAATATTTTAAATGATATTGCTGTTAGTTTTTTCTGTTGTTTTTGTTCAATTTTTATTTTTTGTCGCAATAGATCCTTTTTGGTCCTTTTTCATATTGTTGTGTGCATTTTTTTGTTCTTTTTCGTCCTTTATGGGTGTATTTTGTTTCATTTTCAGATGTCGTTATTGATCATTTTTGGTGTTTTTTTTATTTTTTTGTTGTTTATTTTTCGTCTTTTTTAGGTCATTTTTTCTTGTGGGTTAATTTTTGTGTCAACTTGCGGTTGCACTTTTGTTGTTTTAGAGCATTTTTTTGGGCGTATGCGGTTGTTTTGTGATTGTTTTTGAGTGGTTTTGCGTTGTTTTGCTTTTTATGGTGGTCTTTGTTTATTTTCTGTAGTTTTTGGTAGTCGTAAAGTAATGGTGAAAATGAGAAAAATATTTTGCGAGGAACAATAACTTATTTTTATACAAAGAAATAGCTTTTTTAACCGAACTGCCCTTGGAATGACCGAAATCCCTGTTTTTAATCCAGCCAATCGGGCTAGAGAGCTCACTGAGCATGATCTCTAGGTTCTTATTAAAAAATTGAAAAATAGTTTGTACTACTAAATGAGAAATAAATATAAACTTTGTTGTCACGGGTAGATGTTCTGAAGTACAACTTATATGTAATATGATGAAATAACATTATAATTAAATACACATGTGAAGGGAAAAAGTACATTGTATTTACCTTTTTTGTGACATGACTTTAACTGGTCAATTAGAGTAGCAGGTGGATGAAGGTTTCAGATCAGGGGATGGTGTCATAATAGTCTGTGGTTTGCAATAATCTGTGGTGTCTGTGCAGCCCTTTAAGACTCTCTGTGATTATGGGCTGTACAAATAAACAATACTTGACTAGACTAGTTTTTGTTGTTGTTTTGGTCATTTTTGTTGTTGTGTTTCCTGACATTTTATGTTTTTTTTTTTTTGCCTTTATGTTGTTTTGTGTTTATTTTGTTGTTGCTTTATTGTCGTATTGTGTCGATTTTTGTCGTTGTTGTTTTTGGTCATTTATTTTTTCTCATTAGTTAAATATTGTTTTTCTAACATAGGTTTTTCTTTTCCCACCACTACAAGGCGCATGATAAAACACTGTCCCTTTAACAAAGTCAGTTGGGAAATTTAAGTTGTTTTCATTTTCTTTTTTAGAGCTTGTGTGAGAAATCAAGCCATCTGCAAACGTCAGAAACTAAAACAAAACAAAACGAACCCTATTATTACACTAAGCGGGGACTGTTGTGCATTTTGACAGAAGTCCACCGTAAATCTTTACTTTGAGAACGCACCGAGGAATCCTCCCTTCACGATCCCGTCATGTGTGCTTCTACACGCGGGGAAGAAACGACTCGATCGGACTTTAAGGGTGGCCCACTTGCCTTCGTCACCAAGACAACAAAAATCACAACAACAAGACGCAGCAATCCGTCACTCCACAAGAGCGAGCGGCGTCCTGCGGGAGGCCGAATCGTCATCGCAAGCGGCTGTCCACGAGATAGATGTCCCCTAATTCCTCCCGCCCGAGCCCCGCAAAACAAATTTACGACAGCGTCCCCCACGGATGAACAATGACACGGCCTCGAGCAGGAGAGGTAATTTGCTCTTAATGTAGTGCCATAAACATTTATCATTGCTTGGAGAGGGTGGAAGCCATTTTGATGAGTGTCGTTTTGCTGTTGCTTTACCTCAATTCGCTAAAGTAACAATAACATTTATCTAAGCCAACAAATAAACAAACAAAAATACATTTGATAAATCTATCAATATGAACCAAACAGACCACAACACTTACAGTTTTTAAAAAGATGGCACAAGTTTGTGGCCTGGTTACAGCAAAGCAGCTCAAGTAAGTTACTACCTTTTCCCCACTATGCTAATTATGCTAGTCATGTAAGGAATAAATGAAATGAAATTATCTGCATTTATAAAGCGCTTTTCAAGTCAATGAAGACTTCCCAAAGCGCTTTACAATGTGCTTCACATTTACCCATTCACACACACTCACACAGCAATAGCGGCCGTGCAGCCATGCAAGGCGCCAACCTGCTTATTGGGGGCATTAGGGGTTCAGTGTCTTACCCAAGGACACTTCGACATGTAACACGGAGGAGCCGGGATTCAAACCTGCGATCTCTTGATCCCAAGACAAGCGTTCCACCTCCTGAGCTAATGCCGCCAATACAGTGATACATCGACTCACAAATGTCTCTACATACAAAAATTTTAGGTTAGATAGTCTCTGAAAGGGAAAATAAATATTACCTCTTGTCACAAAGGCGTTTCAGGATACAAAGTCAAAAATACAGTTCGGTATGTGCTGCCATTCGCTGCTCTCTGAGTTCTACCTGGTACAGCGGTGCGTATGCTTGTATTCTGGCATGCTCTTCTTGTCCCCAGTTAAAGTTAAAAGGTAATTTTATAATTCCCTTTTTTTGTACGGAAATCAAATTTTAACATGTATTTGTTTCATGTTCTCATATCTTTCATGATTTACTAAAATAATATATCATACTTTTGCATGGCTTGGAACAGATTAGCACGTTTACTTTTAAAAGGCGTCTCTACTTACAAATGTTTTCAGGTTACAAAGCTATTCCCAGAACTAATTAAATTCATAAGTAGAGGTACCACTGTTTTGGCATGAATACAGTTTGTTAGCTGTTCATAGTATTTCAAAGCAAAATGTTTGGCTGTTTTACATTTTTTATAAGAATGCCAATTCACTGTATCTTAGGCAAAAAATAAATACAAAAATACTGTCAGATGGCGGCAGCAATTAGAAAAGTTCAGAGTTCCGTAAAGCTCCTTCAATTATTAAGACAAAAACTAATTTACCACTAAAACACGATATGCTACAAATTTGAGGCATGGTTACCGCTAACTATCAGCTAATGAGGCTAGCTATAAGTTACTTCCAGAAGCTGACATGCTAATTGTGCTACTCATGTGGACAATGTTAGCATAAGCATAGCTTGGGAGCTGTTCATAGTCTTTTAAAGCAAAGCGTTAGTCTGTGTTACCTTTGTAGGAAAAAGTAATTGCTATGTATCCTAAGCAAACAAACTAACAAAATTAAAAAATAATTCCAATGAATCTATCACTGTCCACCAAACGTTAAGTTACAAAAGCTGGTGTTTTCGCTTTATGAAACGTTTCCGCTTTTCCATTTGGACTGTCGTTCCATCGTTTTCCAAAGCTGCCACAATTCCCGAAGGGCTACACGGCACGGAAACTGAGTCGGGAAATAAAACTTTGGCGCAGCTTTTCATGTCCGAGACGGAGGATGAAGAGTTCAAGGGCTTTGTGTAAAAATGTGAGTACCAAAATGTTTGGTCTGTTTTTTTTTTTTTTTTTTTACAATTTTTTTGTATTCTGGTGTTTTTCTCTGTGATAAATACTTAAAAACCGCAATCAAACTCAGTTTTGTTCCTGTTGCTTTTTTTTTCTCACCTGTGGTTTTAAAAGCGGTCACGTGATACTCCCGTCTAATAGGCCAGTACACCCTTTAAAACAATGCGCCTAATGGGTGTGAAAATACGGTATCCATCCATCATCTGCACGGCTTATCCTCAGTAGGGTCGCGGGGGTGCAGGAGCCCATCCCAGCTATCTTCGGGCAGTGGGTAGGGACAACCTGAACTGGTTGCCAGCCAATCGTAGGGCACACAGGGACAGAAAATTCATTCACACCTAGGGACAATTGGACCGGCCAGCTAACCCAACATGCATGTTATTGGAATGTTGGAATGTGGGAGGAAACCCGAGTGCCCGGAGGAAACCCACGCAAGCACGGGGAGAAAATGCAAACTCCTCACAGGAGGTTCGTTCTCATGACCTCAGAACTGTGCCGCACACGTGCTAACCACTGCGCCGCCGTGCTGCCCGAAAATACGGTTTGCTAATCTCAAAATGTTAGCATAAGCATCGTTAGCTGCGTTTCAACATTGTTAGCTGTCTTTTAGATGCACAGTGTGTATTATTTAGCATATCGTAGTGGTACATAAATCATGAAATAAATAAAAATATATGTTGATTTTAGGATAATACGCAAAACTACATGCTTATCAGTGACGTGTTTCAAGGTTATAAAATTTAATGTCTGATTTGTCTCAGGTGCCATAAAAGGAAGTTACAATCGGAATGTATGCATATAATGTGAGCATGTGATATTGTATTCAGCCACTCTCAAAATTGACCCGCTAAAAACAATTAGTGGTGCCAAGGGATGAACATGCATTTTTTTTTTAAATAGTCGAGAAACAAAAAATGAGCCTCACTTTAATAACAAAAATGTGAAAGACTTGGCAAAAAATTGAGAAGAAAAATTGTGTGGTTTGGTCACTTTTGAGTCTTCGTGGTTTGTATTCTTCCTTGTCCTTTTTAAGAATTTTCAAACCACACACTGTATTTACAGAAAAATATTAGGCTGATTTACTTTCGATATAAAAATATGTCATGCGTACTAAGGGGAGGTTATTTTTTTCATGAAAGTACATTTGATTTGGACAGTTTTACAAAAGAAGTAGTCTCAACTTAACTCTTGAATAAAACTTTGAGGGACGATTTAGATCATTAACGAACAAAAAATAATTTTGGGGATGTTTTTTTTCCCCACAAAAGCAAAATATGCTACAAATTTGAGGCATGGTCACTGCTGCGAAGCTAACTATGCTAATCTTATTAACAGTGTTGGCACATGAAGAGTTAATTTGTATTTAAGTTCAGTAGCTGTTCATGGTATTTTAAAGCAAAATTTTAGGCTGTGTTATTTGAACCCTTTACCGTTCCTGTAAAATTCGCCTAAAATCCCAATTTAAGACATACCCCAAGTGAATGCTGTTCCTTGAACCGGTTCAAAAATCTATACGGTTTTGGCCTCTTTTGAAAAGAAGGCTGAAGTTTTGTCCCAAACTGAAATAATTACTGCAAGTGCTACCAACATTGAGTAATTTCAGTTGGAACACACTGAAATAGAAGGATTTTAATCTCACCTGAATTATTTTTGCTGTCAAATGCCTACAAAAGAGTATAGCATGGGCATCTTAGCTGGCGCACAGGTAAGACATTAGCTATAGGCCTTACGTAGTTTCTTTTCAAATTTGATCACAATTTAAAAACCTTAACGTTGTATTTGACACATTTTTCCAATAATATGTCTCCGTTTTTTCAAAAGTGCTCATTCCGAGACGATCAGTTCACACCTCTAAAATTTCCGTGCATTTTTCTTTGGCCCATTTTTAGACATTGTGAGTAGTTGTGAATGTTTGACTTATCTTTCTAGAAGTTAATCCGGGATAGTGCACCTAATTATGGTGCATCAAAATATATTACGATTGGCTTTACGCACATTTACCTTTACCTTATCTGTTCCGAATGCACACCGTAAATGTGTATTTATTTACATTGGCAATTCATTGGCTAACAAATGTGTCAGTCTTCATTTGAATTGGTCACTATTGGCCAAAGATTTTTAAAGCCGAATTGGTCATGACATGTATATCAATACAGGCCCTCATAGGTAAAAAAATCTTACAATCGGACATGAGTGGTGTCAATCTAAAGGTCAGTGGCTAACAGAAGTATTGAAAATAATCTGACGAGTCTTTTTATTTTTAAAGGGGAGTAACAGATGGATACAACAAAGCTCGTTGAACAATGCGGGAATGTTTTTAGGCGGATTTTTTTTCCATCTGTTGGCATTTTTGTGTGTTTGGGAGTAAATATATTACACTGTTGGATTCACTGGACTTTCGTAAATTGAACCACATCATACTTAAGGGTAAATGTATCATGAGCTGACTCCCAGGAGATATTATAGGTGAACTATGCCGGATTAGTAGTTTCTAGGTATCTTGCTTCAGACTGATTTGGATGTTTTTGAGACGAGTATATCTTCAAATGGTCATCATATATTAAAATCCCAATCGTTTAAGCTTTCCAATAATATGTGGAATTTCAGAGAAGACACAACTTTTTTTCCCAACGTTCCGACATTAATATAAAAATGCTAATGCTATGCCAACCAAGCTAGGGTCCAGTTCCCAAGTTAGCTACGGTTTCAACCATTATGTCATCTGCATTGTAATTAAACACAAAACAAACACAGATTCTTCCTGGAGTTTGGTCTTGAACCAAATTGATGTCACGCAACTAATATAACGTGTTTGTCTTCTCCAAGTTACAACCAACAAAGAATTCCACTTTCTTTCAGTTCGCATAAACTTCAACACTACGTGCTACTACACATTTTTTTTTTGTCCAGAACAGCAAAACTAATCCCAACATAATTGACGGTTGAGCGTTTGGAAGCAGACAATAAACGTTATTTGCTTCATTAGGACAACCCTTGTTATGCTAATTAGCCTCCGCCATTAGAAGCATGGCTGTTAGCTCGTCCGTCAGTGTACATTTGTTTCTAATGAATGAGTGTAATCCATCCAGTACCGGGTGAAGGCTGCAATTAGTAAAATGTCAACGTTGCTGTTCAAATCTTTCTGCATGGATATGCTGACTATGTCTGGATCTTTTATTTTATAGATTTGCCACAAGAAAGAAAAGTGGGTCTTAATGTACTGTTTTGTTTCGGAAGCACAGCTTATACATATTGGGATGAGAACTGCTCTGGTATAATAGCCACAACCCGTTGTAATTTTCTTCTCTGTGATATATATATGAATATATATACAGTATGGTGTTCCAAGTGAAAAGAAATTAGAAAAATGCCATGTGATTTTGGGGATGCAGAGCAGCATGCCATGCAATTTCCTGACCATTGCAATATGAGCAGTGGTAATAGCTGTTCTTGGTTATCATTTTTCCGAAATTGAACTACCCAAATGGAAAAAAAACCCATTCCAGTTTATTTTGGATGCATAGCATTCTACGGGCTGTCGTGACAGTGAAATACTGAAACAACCTTTTGTTATTATGTTTGGGATAACGGCCAAATATGGCCAGATAGAAGAATTTGATCCGATTGGTTAAGTTGGGGGCTCGCAAATGAGTCTTAATTGCGACAAAATGTGTTACTTTCTCTACTAGATAACCACAAAGTGTAGTGAACATATTTTGTTAAGTGTATTTTAACAAAATACAAAGCACATTACTTTTAAATGACTATCACCGAAAATAACCATTTTAAATGTCATTTTCTCGCAAATCCCTCAAATCTGAACAAGACAAAAACACATAGGTGAAGCATTTGACTTGACTTGTAATGCCTACTAGAAGAGATTTATTCCATTAATATAAGTGTTGCACTGCATGCTAAAGTCTGGAATTTGCTGTAAGTTAGATTTTGTATTGTGTGCACCTTTTTCCGAGTACAGGAAATAAGTGTAGTGCCTCTTTCCGGCGTGTGGTGGCGCTGTGAGAGGTCACCCAGCATCCACCTTGGAAAAGAAATCCGGCTTCTACTTCCTAGTTCGTGTGTAAACATTCTATACTGTATCTCCAGAACTTTGACATTTTGATTGTTTGACATCTCGCGCATCCATTCAATATGGTAGGTGTAAAGTGTCAAGACGAGGCAAGCCGTTTCTTTTGAAATGAAAGTGGAATAACAAAGCTTGATGCGGTTGAGAAAATAGCTGGAACGCTTTTTTTCGGCCATTTTCTACCACAGGGGAGGGAGTCTTGAAGCTCATTTTCTAAAAGTAAGTTAAACTTAACTTTATTTATCTTTATAGAGCATATTATTTGATGAAATGTTTATTTTGTAGTACAAAACAATACAGGTTACGTATACATGCCTTTAACATACTTATACAAATATTTATTAAACAAAATATAGCACTGAATCAACTTAGAAACAAATTAAACTTAGGAATGATCGTCCGGAACCGATCTCGTTCCTAAGTAGGGCAGTGTCTCTTACTTTTATAATGTTTAGGAGTGACGCATTTTCACATGATGAACACCCCCCTTATCATAGTTATATGCACTTTCTGCAAAGCTTAGGTTAGTATTATGATGCTTGTAGTCATTGTAGTTACTACAAAGTTAGTAATGATCAATTGATTGATGAAGTCAAGCTTTAGTCTCCTCAATACCGCTTTTTCGAGTCATTTTATCATGTCATTGTGATTGAAAACAAAAATATGGACACACATTAAAATAATTGCATTGTTTTTGTGTCTAACTTCTCTAAATATAGCATGCAGATAATATAGAACAAATCGGTTCTTGGTCTCTTCAAGAAAGATTTTATCTATGAGAAAAAAACACAAACATGTGTTCCTAAATGAATGCAGATGCTAAAAAATATTTGTAAATACTTTCAGAATAAAGGATTTCAATAGGAAACTAATTTATTTCACAGTTTGTTACTGTGTCTGATGAGCGCAATTGAAAAGAAAATGTTTTCAGAAGTATGCAGAAAGACTATGACAACTATGACAAAATCCCTTTTTTATTATACCGATGGCTTCTCTTGTGCTTGTCAACATGGCCTGGCAACATCTGGTATGGCAAACGCTGCCAGTGACAATGAAAAGCTCGTACGTACACACAGTGAAATATTTCAAGATGCTACGTGTTGACTCCGTCCCAGTAGCACTAAAAAAAGAAGAAAGCAGTAAAATGTTATGGCCTGTGTGGAACGTGAGAAGGAAACAAAAAAAATTGAAAGCAAAAGAGAAGCCTTATTAAAGTCATAAAAATGGTGTAGAAATCTTCAAATATAAAAAAAAGCAACAAGGCTGGAAAGTTAAGAGCAGTCTGCATCGCCGTCTGTTGCCCTTGGGGAAATATATCTTTTCAAACTTATGAAGTCTTCCTTTAAGTTTGCAACCTTAAAAATAATCTAGTTAACCCTTTTTATTAAAAAAATCAGCTAAGGGAGTAGAAAAACAAAATCGCAAGCAAATGACATAAATTGCGCTAAGCTAGCTAAATGGCTGGTACAAATAGTAGTGCAAATGCTTTGAAATAAATGTACATTTGAAATTAGGTTAGGATTCTGATGTGGGGTCAGGGTTTCAGGCAAATTTTTGGAATACATTTAGGATTATGTTAGTTCCGACGCTCCCCTACTTACGACCATTCGTCTTTCGATAAACTGGAAATTTGGAGTCCTGCCTCACTGAGATAAAAACTTCTTGCGAATGGAATATCACCCGGAGTGACTCGTCCAAAAATGTAGGTGTCACATTAAGAATATTACGAGAACAGCTTTTTTCCATCTCTGTAACATTGCTAGAATTTGCCCTATGCTGTCTCAGTCGGATGCGGAGATTATAATTCATGCGTTTGTTACCTCCCGTCTCGATTACTGTAATGCACTACTCTCCAGCCTCCCGAAGTCTAAAATCAAGACAGCTGATACTATGCTGCAGTGAGGCTTTTAACTCAGACCAAAAAGTTTGATCACATGACCCTGATTTTAGCTAACCTGCATTAGCTCCCTGTTAGCTAAAGATGTGATTTTAAGGTTCTGTTGGTATTATACAAAATCATGCATGGACTTGCTTCCTTTCAGATGTAATTTCCCCCTATGTTCCAGTTTGGAGCCTTCGCTCTGAAAATGCTGGTCTACTAGTGATCCCAAGAGCCAAAAAGACATCCGCAGGTTCGAGAGCGTTCTCCATTCGGGTCCCGGTGCTGTGGAATGCTCTTCCCCCTGAGATTCGATCTGCAACTTCAGTGGAACTGTTTGAATCTAGGCTTAAAACACAGCCCTTTGAGACTCTTTGTGATTAAGGGTGTCACAAATAAACATGACTTGACTTGATTTAATTTTTAGATTTTCTGATTGGGACCGGTCTCCGTTTGATTCCCATTTAACACTAAGGAAATTGGACATATCTTTTGTTTTTGTTTTTGTATGTGCATTTTTTTAGGCACAGCACAAAAAAACAACCAGCATGATGACTATTTATTGTAAAGAAGCTTCAATTTGGAGAATTTCTATTTCTGGATGTATTTAAATAATCCTTCATAAACATAAACGATGGATTTGATAATGGATTTGTTGTTAATTTAATCGATTATCGAACCCCTTGATATTATTTTTCCGGTCTGGACAAAAGTTAAAACCATCTGTGAGAACAATTAGAATTAGATTTGTCTTTATTGTCATTGCAAGCTGGTAATGTCCACCAGATTGGGAAGAGAGCAGTAGATGAATTTCAGGGCTGTCGTGGTGACCCTGTATTCCAGGGGTCGGGAACTTGCAGCTTGAGAGCCAAGTGTGGCTTTTTTTATGAGTGCATCCGGCTAAGAGATAAAATTCACCATCTTAATACCTTGAGATGGGAATGCAAAACCAAGTTTCTACCACTAGGGGCGAGAGCACTGTAGTGCTTAATTTTTTACCTTTTAAGGCTCGTAAGTAAAAATGGGATTTTTTTTTCTTGTTTTTTATCTAATGAGATGCATCAGAGCGCCATTTACAATTTCCTGGATATTCTTGAAGCTTTTTATATTTATTGTCTCAAATGTCTAAAACTTTGGAGGGCGCTATGTTTTTAGAGGGAAAGATTTTAACTGAACCATAATGTGATTTCACAAACTAATTAAAATAAACATTTGTTTAAAATTGCCTCTAAGTCATGCAGTAATTTTGGTTTAATGGTGTGTTTATTTGTCGACTTAGCCTTAAATATGATTTCAAATGGCATTAAAGAAGTCTTAAAAAGCCCTGAATTTAACTTGCTTTCAGCTGTAGAATTTCACGATTGCCATGGCGCCCGATTGGCCCGCCTGTGCGGCACCAGCTGCGGCTCAACAAACTTCTGCCCCATAAAACGTAGGTTTCGACTCGGTCCTGTTCCTGTTGGTATTTCCTGTCCAGTATTGTTCCCGTTTATTTTTTCCTGTTTAATTTCGGTGTCCAGTTTTGTTTCCGTCTATTTTTGTCCTGTTCATTATTTTCCCCAATTTTCGTTCCCGTCTAGTTAGTCCTGTTTATTTTCGATATCCTGTTTCATTATCTATCCTGTCTGTCCTGTCCGGTATCGACCCCATCCGTCCGATACCAACTCGGGCAATTGGTATCGATCTCGTCGTCCTCTGGCTTCCTATCATTTCACGCCAGACTGCTGCCTAACGTGCATGACTCCCCATTTCCCGTAAAATAAAAGGCTTGTGTGAGTAATGTCACGCGTTTGGGCCCTGATCCTGTTCTGGTTCATGACATAGAAACCCTGGATTTGGTTCCTCATGACCGAACAAACATTTCTTTTTATCATCTAACTTAAAAAAAAAGCGAATTATTAAAATAAGCAGTTGTCCTACACGCATAAACAGAACAACTTTCCATTAGCGTCCGTCACCGCTTGTCAAGTCCGCGTGAAATTATTCGGAAGTAAAACACAGAATGGGAATAATTACCGTGTGGCTTTTTAAAAAATGCAATCAGCATTTTAATGCGCAAGACAGGCGAGATAATTTCCGCACGCTGCCGCCGAAACGCATCGTGCCGCTGTTAATCAGTATTTCTCTATGCAAATGTTATGGAGAATAATGCGGGTTTAAAAAAGAAAAGAAGGTGCGCCGCATTAATAGCCGCTCGCTAATTGTTATGTAGATGAGGGCTATCATGTGTTGTGGCCGTGAGCAGACAAATAAAAGGAAATAAAAGGAGCCACTTGCAGTTTCTCACATTTTGTCGGGCTTTGCTGGGTGATGAGGAATTAATTGAATTCCTTTAATTTTATTAGATGGAATTTGCTGTCACTGCTGTTAGAACTTTGAACATATAATTATTTTTACTGTGGTTTGCAACTCGTTATATCTGCTCATATACAGTGGCTTGCGAAACTATTTCGCTCCCTTGAACTCTGTGACCTTTTGCCATATTTCAGACTTCAAACATCAAGATATAAAACTGTAATTTCTTCTGAAGAATCTAGAATAAGTGGGACACGATCATGAAGTGGAACACACTTTATTGGAAATTTTCAACTTTTTTAACAAATAAACGAAAAAGAGGGGGTCCAAAATTATTCAGCCCCATTGAGTTCATACTTTTCCATCTTTTGCTGCGATTACTGCTGCAAGTCGCTTGGGGTATGTCTATCAGTTTTGCACATCGAGAAACTGATATTTTTGCCCATTCCTCCTTGCAAAACAGCTTGAGCTCAGTGAGGTTGGATGGAAAGCATTTGTGAACAGCAGTTTTCAGTTCTTTCCACAGATTCTCAATTGGATTGAGGTCTGGACTTTGATTTGGCCATTCTAACACCTTGATATGTTTTTTTGGTGAACCGTTCTATTGTAGCTTTTGCTTTATGTTTTGGATCATTGTCTTGTTTGAAGACAAATCTCCGTCCCAGTCTCAGGTCTTTTGTGAACTCCATCAGGTTTTCTTTCAGAATGGTCCTGTATTTGGCTCCATCCATCTTCCCATCAATATCAAGCATCTTCCCTGTCCCTGCTGAAGAAAAGCAGGCCCAAACCATGATGCTGCCACAAACATGTTTGACTGTGGGGATGGTGTGTTGAGGGTGATGAGCTGTGCTGCTTTTGCGCCAAACATAACGTCTAGCATTGTTGCCAAAAGTTCGATTGTGGTCTCATCTGACCAGAGCACCTTCTCCTTGTATGAGCTGCGAGTTTATGGGAACTGCCTGATCTTGGTAGATTTGCAGCGGTCTGATACTCCTTCCATTTCAATATTATTGCTTGCACAGTGCTTCTTGGGAGTTTTAAAGCTTGGGAAATATTTTTGTATCCAAATCAAGCTTTAACCTTCTCCACAACAGTATCTCGGACCTGCCTGGCGTGTTCCTCGTTCTTCATGACGCTCTCTGCGCTTTTAACAGACCTCTGAGACTATCACAGTGCAGGTGCATTTATACAGAGACTTCATTACACACAGGTGGATTCCATTTATCATCGTTAGTCATTTACATCAACGTTGAATCATTCAAAATCCTTACTGAACTTCTGGTCAGAGTTTTCTGCACTGAAAGTAAAGGGGCCGAATAATTTTGCACACCTACTTTTCGTTTCTTATTTGTTAAAAACGCTTAAAATATCCAATAAAGTGTGTTCCACTTCATGATTGTCTCCCACTTATTGTTACTGCTTCACAATAAATTACAGTTTTGTATCTTGATGTTTGAAGTCTGAAATGCGGCAAAAGGTCACAAAGTTCAAGGGGGCCAAATAATTTCGCAAGCCACTGTATATGTAGGGGATGTTTAATACCACATATTTCCTGACTAATACAAATACTAAACTATTGGCGAGTCATTCATACCTAAACAACATACCTATACCATCAGCACATTAAAATTCCATTTAAAAAAAAAAAAACAGATATTTTTAAAGAGAAACTTTTAACACCTCCCGCCCAATTCTTATTATTTTGTTTATTTGATGGCATCTATTCCTTTAATTTTAGGTCCCTGATAGTTCAACAGCTATTATAAGGCAGCCCAGTCTGGGATTGGCGAACATTGTGAGTACCGATACCTTAAAAATACTAATATTGCCAATCACACATTCAAGGTGCACTGTAATTACAAATTGGGTACGTGACACATTTTATCATTCATTATCAGTGTCTTTAAATTAGCAATTGGTTTTGTTTTATTTTACACAAAATGTCATTTATTTACGGCAGAATTTTATTTATCAATTTAAAATGAACCAAAACAATTTGTTTAGTCAATTTAATATTTAATTAGCTATTGTTAGTTGACTTCACTTTAGAAGTCATAGCGCCTATTATGAACTTAATTTATTGTGTATACCAACTAAATATTCATAGGTTTAAATGGCTTACGATTACCTCCTTTCGAATTGTAAATGGTCTGCATTTATATAACGCTTTTCAAGTCAATGAAGACCTCCCAAAGCGCTTTACAATGTGCTTCACACTTTTCCCTTTTACACACCAACTAACCGATAGCAGCCTCAGCCATGCAAGGAAACTACCTGCTATCGGGGGCATAAGGGATTCAGTGTCTTGCCCAAGGACGATTCGACATATGACATGGAGGAACCTGGAATCGAACCGAATGCCGCCCTAGAAAGCAAATATGGTATATAAGATGATTATAAGACTAGAGCTGCAACAAAACTGTTATTTTAATCAGATAAACTAAAAATGTTTTTATTTCAAATCCTTGAATTCCTTATTTTTGTATGGCATTGTTTACAATTGGCATTGTAGCGAAATTATTCATAATCCAGTAGCTGTTTTGTCCAAACGGTGTCAGAAAATATAAAGAAATGTTACTTACCTAAGTAAAATCAAATGATTGGAGACAGGCTGGTAGAATCTCTTTAAAGGAGACTCCTAAAACCTTCTATAATTACTACAGAGTAGCAGACAGGAGAATCTTAGAGAGTCAACAACACAGCCCAGAAAGTCATCAGCTGTTCAGCCCAGTCCATATTACCGTGCCGACTCACACTACCACAGTAGTTTATACCAGGGCCAGAGTGGGCCCCTTTTTCAGCCCGGGGGTTTTCAACCCAAAGCCGGCCCACTTAACTATAGCGGAGGAAAAATTGAATGAATGGAACAGCAGTGACCTCTTATGATGCATTTTTATTGGGAAGAAATTCAGGTATATGTTGACAAGTTAACAGAAAACATTTAACAATTTTAATTCAAAAGAAAAGTATATTAAGAATCTCATATAGATAAAAACATATTTACTTATGTACTGTATCGAAAATAAATCAAAACTGCATTTACCTTCCCAACAGATTGTTAGGCTTTACACTTACACCGCCCTACTTACAAACGAGATCCAAGCGATCGTTCACAAGTTGAATTTGTTCGTAAGTTGCTTCAGTGCTTTATTTTGTATGATTAAGGCTTATATAAATATGGTTAGGGCTTGTATAAGTAACCTGTGTTGTTTTATACTAAAAAATAAACATTTTATAAAGTAATATGCTCTATAAAGTTGAGTTTAACTTACTTTTGGAAGATGAGCTTCAAGAGTTAGGCGACTTCCTCTTCCGTAGTAGAAAGTGGCCGAAAAAAGCGATCCAACCATTTTCTCAACCGCATCAATCTTTCTTATTCCACTTTAATTTCAATAGAAACAGCTTGCATCTTCTTTACACTTTACACCAACCATATTGAATGAATGCACAAGGTATTAAACAATGAAAATGTCAAAGTTTTTAGCACGCTGGAGATACAGTATAGCATGATAGCTGGGTGACCTCTCACGGCGCCACCACATGCCAGTAGCAGCAGAAAGAAGCACTACAATGATGTCCTGTACTGAGAAAAAGCTGTACTCAATGCAAAATCTAACTAACAGCAATGTCCGGATATTATTCGACATCCCGAAAAAAAAGTTCGTATGTCCCGTTTTTGTAAGTGGAATGGTTAAGTTGGGGAGTGTCTGTATTGTATATTAATTTTTTTCTTTTTTTTTTTTGCATTTTTTTTCTCCCATTGTTTCTTTTCTTTTTCTTTTCATTTTTGTTCGTCCCCAAAAAGTAATTTTGTGCTTAATGTTGAATCATATTTTTTAATGAATGGATAAAAGCTACAAAAACAATCCAAAGGGGCTTTTTGAGACGGAATTCCCATGACTATAAGCTTATGTGAGTGAGAGGAGCTACCTGGTAAAGGCAGTTAATTGCTAAATTCTGCTAAACACGTACCACAACTCACAACTGGCGGGACACAGATCACAGGCAATAAGTGCAGTATTAGTAAAATGAATGATACCGGTCCTTTTTTTCCTTTCCTTGCTTTTTTGGCTCTAACTTGCACCTTTCTGCCCTCCATCGTACCTAACTCCTATCATCTGAGCTGTTCTGTGTTAATTTTACTGCTACAGAAAAAAGGAAGGGTGGTAGGCCAAACCAAATTAAAATTTGGGAAGGGAGAATTCCCCCAGATGGTAAAAGTCATTCCAATTGCTACGATGTTGGGCTTGCGCTGAATGTGTCCATATAGCTGACTCGACTAGAGAATAAATGCTCGAGTAAGGTTAGATTGTGCGAGTGACAGATACATGTTCAAATGATTTTTCTCATCCAGCCAGGCCAAACCCCACCTTGACATGAGCTGGCCCTTCTGGAAATCTCCCGTTCTTCCCAATTTGTCACTCCAGCATTGGTTTGTGCAAAGTCTGTCTGTCTGTCTGTGCCCGCCCGCCTGCCTGCCTGCCTGCCGACCTTGGTCATATCTCTCAAGAGGGGTGGCCTACAGCAAGACAAACACATACAATAACAATGAAAATAAAAAGGGGAAAAAATAGCAAAAAAAAACACACACAAACATTTTGGACCATGGCCAACCCAAATGCCCAAACAAGTTAGGCACCTCGGCAGCTAAGTTGGTAATGCTTTCGTCCCTCCAGATGAAACGGGACACAAAAAAATCGGCCATGTCACTCGGGTCTGGGTGACACAACACACTCTTCTGTTCAACAGCAGGGCCCGACAGCTTTCACTGGTTTACCCCTGTGGCATCATACAGGTGCCCTGCCCATCCCTTAGAACGCGTCCAAACATCCTACTATCTTTTTACAACACCTCTACACTTATTCCTATCACCAACAAGAGCTCAAGCTTCCACTAGATTTGTGCAAAGTTATATTTAGAATTTCTGATTGGTATTGGTTTTCAGTTTGAATCTCATTAACACAAAGATAATTAGACATATATTTTGTTTTTGTTTGTATGTTCCTTTTTTCAGGCACAGCACAAAAAAACAGCAGCATGATGCGCAAAGGGAGAAGGATGAATAATTGACAAATATTTGTTGTTAGGAAGCTTCAATTCTGAGCACTTGGAGACTTTCTATTTCAGGAAGTATTTAAATAATATTTTTAAAAAATAAATGATGGAATTGATAACGGCTTTGTTGTTGATTTGATCGATTATTGAACCCCTTAATATTACCTTTCCAGTCTGGACAAAAGTTAAAAGCACCTTTTAGAACAATTAGAATAAGATTCGTCTTTACTGTGATTGCAAGCTGGTAATGTCCTCCAAATGAATAGGGCAGTAGATGATTTTAAGGGCTGTCAGGTTAATCCTCTATAACAGGGGTCGGGAACTTGCGGTTTAAGAGCCAGGTTTGGCCCTTTTTTGAGTGCATCTGGTTAAGAGCTAAAAACCACTATTTTAATACCTTGAGATGGGAGTGCGAAAACCATGTTCCTGTGTGACAGGCCCCTTTTACAATTTCCTGCATATTTCTGAAGGTTTTTTTTTGCGCAACTTATAAAAAAATGACGCACTTGTGGACTTTTTAGATCAAAGTTTGTAGATTTCAAAGATGTGTAATATTTGCATGAAGAATGAACAAAGACTACTCTATTCCCAAATTTAGAAATGTGACCATGTGACATAGCTGAAAGTAAGTACATCCGTATTATTGTCGTTTGCAGTTTTATCTAACATTTTTACAAGTGTACTCTGCTTGCACCATATTTTTAAACTATTAATAATGACAAAAATGACTGACAAAATGAACAATAATCAAAAGTAACTGCAGAGGCAGACACAATTTAAGTGGGCTATTTGTTGATATGAAACACAGGCTCTGACATTATTTTTTCATATATTTTATAAAATCAAATATAAGATATACAGTGAAGAATTATTTTCTGTCTGGAGATCAGTGATATGTTTATAATATTTAGAACTGAAGGTCCAAGGACGCCAAAAAGACTTTTAATAAGTGAACCTGGGAGCGGGTCGAACTGGCAAGTTGTCGGTTTGGCCGCATTAGATAGATAGATAGATAGATAGATACTTTATTCATCCCCGAAGGGAAATTCACTTTTCCAGCAGCATCCCTAAGCTGAGAACAATCGAAAATAACTGAGAACAATCGAAAATAACACGGGAGCTGCTGGAGTGGCTGCCATTCGTGACGGCGCCGGAGAAACGATTCAATTTGAATCATGTACAAACAAACAAACAATTGAATCATGTACAAGAAACGATTCAATCTGAATCATGTACAAACAAACAAACAATTGAATCATGTACAACAAACAAACAAAATATTTATGTTTCAATAAGTGGAGTGTTAATAAAATGGGGGGAAAATAATTTCTGATACTGATATAACCAGGTAAAACTAATTTTAAGTTACCTGTCCAAATGAATGTTGTGCCATCTCACCTTTCCCACTCTGTCTGCTCGCTCCTGAAACTTTATCAAATAGTCCAAAATTTTACCTCATCTTCTCCGCTCACCTCGTCGTCCTCTTCTAGTATGCTATGAGCCAACAATGTTTTACAACATAGATCAATCTGACAATAAAGACAATTCAATTCAACAGCATTGTTTACAACGAGACGAGATCAGACAATTCACCACCTGTTTGAGATCATCAAGTGACAGTTCACTAAAACCGGACAATTTCCCAGGACAGCCACCCTGTCGTGCATCTGTAGATTTCAGCCCTTTAGTATGTGTGGTATTAATAATTTCTTTAGCAAATTCTTCCTGTATGCATTGAATCTTCTTAGTAAAGAAGACCATTAAGTCATGAGCAGAATGTGCCAAGTCTAAGTACTGCGTTGTAAATATTTTTGGTGTCTTTTATCCTGATAGTCTTTTCTCTTTTTTTCTCTTTAAAGTCTTTATTACATGCTTACCTTAGAGCAGGGGTCGGGAACCTTTTTGACTCAAAGAGCCAAAAAAGCAAAAAATATTAATTTTATTTGGGGAAAGAGCCACACCCTATATTATGAGACAAATTTACTAAATTGCTAAACCGGCGCCCCAGACAAAAGCTTAGTCTTCAGCACATTTATTTTTGATGATTTGATCAAAATTATGAAACGAGAATAATGCCAGAGCCCCTGTCCCAAATTCAACAAACATACCACTTTAAACTTGTCTCTTTCTTGCAATTACTCAAGATCGGTTAAACTCCTTTTGACCCTTTTTTTCATACATATTGGTTTCAAAACCAGATGCAAGCATTTATTTTGTAAAAACGTCACAACATTCTGAGAATAGGGAGCCTTATGTGCTTACCTTTGGCGAGAGATGGGAGGGAATGCTTGTACTTTTTGCGTAGCTCCACCCATCCCTTTCACTCACCCAATCAAATAACTAAGTTCTCTTCCGGTGTTTTGGCGTATTTACAGTTCTGTGGATTCATCATAAAGTATCCGAACACTGAACACAGATTATATAGTGAACTTTTAAATAAAGGATTCTTTAGCGTTGTACAGCCAAAACGAGTTTTTTTTCCCCCCTTTTTTTGTGTGACACCTTGACTGTAAATTGTAGTGAAAAACGTGCCCTATCTATACTGCGAAGTGTTGCCTTCGAATTTAGCTTTGGTTTGGCTTTACGTGTACCTGAATAGGATAGACAAGTCCGGTTTTGAACAAGATGGAGAAATTTTGCATGCAATCAAATTGGTCTCTGAGCCACAGATATTCATAGAAAGAGCCATATATGGCTCGCGAGCCATAGGTTCCCGACCCCTGCCTTAGAGCACCATGTCCAATTTTGTTCCATGGAATACTTCGAAACATTGATATCAATGACAATAAAGACAATTTTCAAGTCAAGTCATGTTTATTTGTATAGCCCTTAATCATATAAGTCTCAAAGGGCTGCACGGACTATTACAGAATTACAGAAGACAGACTATTTACTATAACATATAACTTCCCCTTAAACCGACATGATGGCAAGGAAATGCTCAAAACCTCAGCATGAGAAAAATGGGGGAAAAAAAGTCAAATATCCAAACAAGCTAACCATAAACACGTGCACAGTCACCCATTATCCTTCAAAGAATCAATTCCAAACTAATGCACGTGGATACAATAGATAAAGAGAGACTTTCTGTATCAAAGAGGTGAAACTGAACTGGCTACTTAGTGAAATCCCTTCTCTTTTTTCTCAATAGATCTCTTAAAACTCAAAAATAAGCTCTCAGTCTGTACATTCAAACCATCAGAAATATTGCTACACACATGACAATTCTTATTGTGTAAATTATAAGTGTTTAAAAAACAGATGTCAGTTCTTTGTTTCTGACCTCTTCCCATTAAGCCTCTCCTGGCTGCAGTTGGTAGGAATTAACTGAATGTTTTTTTTTTTAACCTCAGACACTGAAACCTCCCTTAGTATTGGATATAAGCCCTTTTTTAATTGTTTTATGTCAAATAAATGAACGTGTGTGTATTTGACAGGTGTGTCAACACCGGGCCATCCTGAAGCATGCACACAGCTGGAGTCAGCTCCCCACTTTCCCCTCCAATCTGCTTCTCCTTTCGCACCGCCCCTCCCGAGCTCTCAGCTCGGCGCTGCCGAGAGCATCCGCTCCGAAAGAGCAGCGGCAGACGGCGCTTACCATCCAAACTGATGCCACCTCTGGGGTATCCCGGCAGTCCGGACGGCTATAAAAGCGAAATAAAGAGAGAGAGAAAAGTGGATCAGATAGAAGAAAAGTGAAGCGAGGTAGACATCAGAGAGGAGACGTTGAAGCTTCCGGGGTTGGAGCCCGTCTCCCTGCACCGCCGCCTACCCACTGCTGCACGCAGCCGACACCCGGTGCCGTCCTACTGGAGCTCCGGCGTTCTGGTGGCGGATAACGGCACATGTTGATGTTGAGGTGAGTAACCCTCAAGCACATTAAAATGCATGGTGATCGGTATGACTTTGTTATGATTGGAGGACTTGGAAGCACTCTTTCACTATTGCTCCATTTGATTGTTCCTCATAACTTAATCTTTTGGATTACTTGAGTTATTTACGTATTGATCTAATCATTACTACATTTACCTTTCACAGCTTTACAGATATTAACGATAAACTACAACATAACTACTAACTTATTTACTCAATGCTACGGCTGAGTATTGGTTTTCCCATTAATATTGAAGGCTTTAGTTATTGATTTGAGTAGCTTTGAAACGAAGCAATGTTTTATTCATAACTTTGGAAGGGTTTTATGAATTGCTTTATGACTTTATTTACTGGCTCTCCTCTAGTTTTGGATGCTTTATTGTAACTTATTTCAAGGTATATTTTCTAGCACTAGTTTCGGTATCACATATTCACCTTTTCAGTGCGATAAATTCAGCAACGAATTGATTATCAACATTAACAGACAACAATTTTAATGGTTATTAATTCACTTTTCTGTGTATGAATTATGTAATCCTCAAAATTATAGCCTCTAAACATAACATATTTGCATATTTTTTAATTTTGTCACATGCCTCAAGGTTTATCATGTGTGAGTGTTACTTTCACAAATTATTTGCCATATTTGTGGAGTCACACATTGTTTTGGAGATTTATGGTTTTGTACTGTCTCCAATTATTTCGCTTTTTTGGGGGGGAAATAATAATCAACTATAATAATGATAAATAATATCACACAACTATCACACATTTCTGTCTTTTTCGGACTTTATTTTCTGTTGTAAGATACATGGATTTAAATGATTATTTATTTATAATTATTAAAATGATATTCACTCGCAGCCCTACTTTCTATATATTTTTTATATATTAATTCAAACACATTATATTTGACATGAATAATGCAAGGCTGATATGTCTAAATTCTTTGGTAACAGTTCCTCCTGAAGAGGAAATACTTTTATCATTCAATATCGGTAGCTTTGATGAGTGTCCGATACCACCCGATACTGATACCTGGTATTGATACATGCACACACTCCTATGCATCCAAATGGATTCAATTATTTACAGTTGACTATTTACTATTAATGGCTTAACTGGTTAACATGGATGTCAGGCCAGTTCCTCGTTAAATATGAATGTGAAATAATCATAAACGATGATATCTGAAGATCAACTTATGTATATCTTTGCTGCTATTTCAAACAGACATATCTCCAATTTTTGGCTATTTTTCCAGTCTTTTCATTGGTAACATTCCAATCATGCAAAAAATATATATACAAAATGACAAAAAATGGAGATAGATTTATGATACCAGCAACGAGATGCTCACATTGGATCGATGCTACTGATCATTGGGAAGGGGAATCAGTTTGATATGAATTTTTTTTTCATTTTTATTTTATTACCAAGTTGTAATTATTCTAATTAAGCGTTAAAATAGGCGAAGTCACCCATTAATACACCATGCCAGTTAAAAAAACAAATTTCCAGTTATAGTACAATGAGCTACCGAGGTTCTCTTAGAGGACTACCTGGTGACCAATGTACTCTGGTGATCCTTGCACTTATTATGCGCATCATGAGATTACTTAATTTTCTGTTGATTACTTGACTATGACAAAATAGATTTTTGGCCCGCTACCTGGATAAACGGCGATTGCCAGCAAAATATGAATTTTTTTAGGGGTTTAGTATGTTTTGTCTGTGTGAATCTATTATTACATAGTGCCACACTCCATGTCTATGTCCTTCTCCTTCTCTGGCAACAATTGCGCCACAAGGATGAGACAAAACACTACAAACAGTGCCCTGTCAATCCAAACTCTTTTCGTTTGGCTGTACTTTCTCTGTTTTTCTAATCACACGAAACATAAAAACTAAGAGTCACACATTGACAAGGTCAGGCTCGCTCTCCTTCACGGAGGAATTGCATCACGTTATGGTTTTCTGCTGTCGGCTAGCTCCTACCCCTCAAAAACACTCATCTCTTCCCAACAAACTGTGGCTCATTACTTACCCCTGCCGGCCCACTAGGGGTCACCAGAAGTGGGCAGAGCTTCTAAGAGCCCCAAGCTTGTTACTCAAAAGCACTCAAATGTTTTTCTTTCCTTGTTTTTATTGTTCTTAAGAGAAAAAACGTTTGATATCTTAGTCATCCCCCCAATCTAAAAATCTCACATCCGAACACATCTGTGTCAAGCCTCGTTCATAATAAAACACAAATTCCTGGAAAAAAAGCATTGTAATGAGAAAATGCAAGTGATGTAAGATTATTTTTTATTAACAGCAATGGAGCCATTTGAATGAATAGCTTACAGACAAACTACCCCCCACATACACGGTGTTAAAAGGACTTAACACAATCAATGTCACTACTTAAAGAACGCCATTTTTGCATTTAACTTTCTATATTAGAGAAAAAATGATTTGATTTGTGTCACCCACCCATTTCAAAGAAGTATCATGCTCCAAAATTAAGCTCCATTCCTGCGTTTCATCCGTTTGCAAGGTGTACTGTACGTGTCTTTCCAGTAGCTTTGACTTACATTGCATATGGATGGATACGACTTTAGGAGAAATTTACCGCTTTGAAGCAAAAAAGGGTGATCTATGTGAATTGTATAGATCCGAGTAAATGTTTTGAGGTGTTGGGGGTATTGTGTGATTTCCCAGAGTGAATGGGCATTTGAGGTGGTGGCTTTGAATTCAAATCAGTGTAGTTCGCGCGGGCAGGAGTACTGTATTTATTCGTGTGCAATGTGCATTAGATTGTATCTCCTTATCACAGAATCATTATTCATGGTGCCAGAGACGGATGTGAAAGAATGGTGAGAACAGAAGGTCGTCCTGATAGAAGTAAATGCAAAAAAGCATAAGACGGGGAATAACTCTGGTGTATCTGATGATGCATCGGAATTTGAAGGACACGAAATAAATACGTTATTAATTTTACGTTGGTATTGTGTTTATAGTTGTCAATAAATTATTTGAATAATGGCAGCTTTTACTTAGCAGCGTTTTCCACTTTCACTGCTTAATTTGTCACGGTTGCCATGCGGCTCGTCGACAGATTGGCTTCCCCTCTATTTAAGCTCAGTGCTCTCCCTCAACCTTTGTCAGTCCGTCAACGAACCTCTGCCCCGCAAGACGTGGGTTTTGACTCGGTCCTGTTTCGCGTTGGTATTCCCTGTCCGGTATTGTTCCCGCTTATTTTTGTCCTGTTTGATATCGGTTTTAAGTTTCGTTCCCGTCGATTTTTGTCCTGCTTATTATTCTCTCCAGTTTTCATTCCCGTCTAGTTTGTCCTGTTTATCTATTCTCGACCCCAGCTGTCCGATATCAACTTAATTGGTATCGATCTCGTTGGCCTCTAGCTTCCTATCATTTCATGCCAGACTGCTGCCTGACATGCATGACTCCCCATTTCCTGTAAAATAAAAGGCTTGTGGCAAGTAAAGTCACGCATTTGGGTCCTGATCCTGTTCTGGTTCATGACATAATTAGAGCTAGGAAAAAGTGAAACCAAGTTTTATCCTGATTAATAATGAAGAATTAGGGGTAGGCGTTATATACAAATAAATACAGTATTTCCTCTTCACCCTTTTCTTGTTTTCAAGCCCTAACCAATTATCATACCTGTATATCGCTGGATACACTTGTGGCATTTTTGCAGTAGGGGGGAAGGAAATTAAAACAGAAACCTTTGCAATCGGAATACTTGCAGTGTGTTCTTATATGTACATTGCCAAAAGCATAGACTTACACTATATTTGGATGGCTACAACTCTGGCAACCACTATAGGACAATGCAACTGGTATTTTCGCGGTACCATACTTTTCTGTTCTCACTCCAAAAGTGTACTCCATTGTTTACAAGGTGTGCGGTACAGGCTTTCCAGAAACATACACTTACAGTACAAATCGATGGATTCAAATGTTGCATCCACTATATAGGGACTCAAGCATACTTTGCCTTGGGGGTAGAAAATGAAATGGAAATGTCCCATAGAAGTCAACGAATACACACGAGGCTTTTTTAAGTGAATAAACTGCAGTTTGTGTGTATTATTGGTCTCTGTAATACCAGTCCCACAGTGCTTTGCGGGATCAAAATTCCCCAATTCATGAATCTGTATACATGCACAAGTAATCAGAGAAAGAAATGACTAACTCAACACCCGCAATCGAAATACTTGCAGTCGGCCTAAGACCTATATTAGAGTTCTGTGCGTGTTTACGTGGTTTCACATATTCTTTATACAGGCAATAGTCCGTTTACTATTTAGATTTACCTGCATTTAAACGTACCCAATGATCCTTTAGTCCCTGTTTTGCATCAAGATTGGTTGTAAAATACGATAAAACACTTTAACACCTTAATGTGAGTCCAGGGTTTAATTAAAATGCACCGTGCAGTACCAAAAGTTATGAACATAAATATGGAGTAAATGCCACGACACTTGGATTAACACTAAGATTTTTCACTGCCTCAAATGGTCGTAAAAGTCGATTCGTTTCGGGAGCGTTTTTTTTTTTACCTTACAGTATTACACTCCCCACTCTCTATAATTAACTGCATTTGCTACCCTCTCGAGTGTGGGGAAACTAGACATATCAGTTATCTTAATTAGCTACAGGTTTCTCATTTAGTTTGTAGTTTTCCTTAAATTGATTTATTTTATTCCGTGTATCTTTACCCTATGTTTTTCCTACCTATTTCAGAAATACGAAATGTACTCAGTGATCTTATCTAACATGCTGTTCAATTATTATCATTGAAATGAATTCTGTCCACATTTTGGGGGGGATATTTCACCACTGTAACATACTTTCCACAGGCATGAAAATCTCTGTTTTAGTAAAAGAAATCTGGGGTGAACAATGTTACCTATGTGAATTGTGTAGCTCCAATGAGAAAATGTTTGAAAGGGAGGAGGGGGATTTGGGAGATTTCACAAATAATGAACTGAGAGTTTGTGCACGCAGGTATGTAGTTGCCTGTTTTGTCCGTGCACTTGTCATGTTAAAAGCGAGGATTACCATCCGTGGAGGATAATGAACCAGATGAATTTGAACTAAATTTAGCTAATCAGGGTGGGGAATGGTCAACTGCAGCCCATACGTCATGAAAACCTAGAAGGACTCTAGTTGCTAAGATCAATCAATGCAGTTCATGGAAAATCCTTACATCGAGAACTACAACACCAACACACTTGATTAACTTTCAGTTTCAGTTCAACTTTTACATTCTTCGCACGCAGATCTACGTGATGACGTTTCAATAGCAACCAAAGTATGTTGTAGTGAGTTGACGCGAAGTTACCCATATTGACCTAGTAAGACTGGAACATTTTGGCTGAATCAGGTGCACTTTTGGCAATTCCAATTTTAGTTTTACTTTTTCTTCTTTTGATTTCGTTTCATTTTTCCTTCATAAAAAAGAAACTTCTCTCTCTTTGACAAGGGAACAAATAAATGGGATTTGGACTTATATTTGCTGTATTACCCTTGTCAAAAGCATTTATTTATCATTTTTGAAAGTTTTTGCATCACTTTACAATCTAAAAAACGGCTGAAGCTCTGGTGGCCATTTGACAAGCATTCATTGGCATAATAACAACATTGCTATAGAATGACTGTTGCAATTCTACAGTCAACAGAGTTTAATGAAATGAAAATACAGTATAAACCACATGTACAATTTTAATTCAGGCTACTTAATGGAATGCAAAATATCAAGAAAGTCTGTGGAAATTTTATAAAACCCTATAATTTTTCACACTGGAGGCAGTCGAAGTGCCAGATACTCTAAAGCTGCCTTACTTACGAACAAGATTTGAATTTGTTTGTAAGTTGCTTCAGTGCTATATTTTGTATGTTAAAGGTTTATATAAGTACAGTGGAACCTCGGTTCTCGACCATAATCCGTTCCAGAACCCTTTTCGAACACCGATTTGTTCAATCACCGAAATCATTTTTCCCATTAAAAATAATGTTTTAATAATCGTTTTAATCCATTCCAACACCCTGTATGTTTACCTGAATGTTCAACGTAATCATAAAGCTAACCCAGGCTAATCGTACGTTCGCGTTATCGTAATCTTCCGTATGAAAAATTACGCTAACACGAACGTGTAAAAATAAAAAATAAAAGATAAAGAAAAGAAATATGAATGGGATTTCTTACCTTTGTGGTGGTCAGCAGAAGCCATGCTGTTTTCCCTAGCAAGATCGGAAACTCGCACACCTCTTTCATATTTAGCTATTATGTCTTTCTTAAAGGCAATAGTTCTACGAACAACTTTTCTTTTTTGACCAGTCCTGCTTGCACCGACCTTCCTCGGAGGCATAATCAGGGGCTAAAACACTCCGTTCACAGATATTAAAAGCGAAAGCAAAAAGAAGCAAGTGCGCACGTGATAACAGTTGGTCACGAGGTGTGGGGGCGGTCTACACGATCTACACTCGTACGCCGCTCAGCATCGCACTCTATAGCGTACGCACTCACGCATTACCGGCGTTCGAACTCCGATTTTTTGACCGAACAGCGAAGCAAGAATTTCTTTAAATTTTTGGTCGAACTCCGATTTGTTCGAACTGAGAGGCGTTCGAAAACCGAGGTTCCACTGTATGTTTAAGGCTTGTATAAGTAACATGTATTGTTTTGTACCAAAAAAGAAAAAATTCATAAAATAATAACAAATGCATGGTACGGCGAAAATACCAGTTGCATCGTCCTATAGTAGTTGCCAGAGTTGTAGCCTTCCATTTATAGTGTAAGTCTTTGCTTTTGGCAAGGTACATACAAGCACACACTGCAAGTTTTCAGATTGCAAAGGTTTCTGTTTTAAAAATCATACATTTAATAAAATAATAATTTGGCCAAGCTAAATGTAACCTGCTTTTGACTTGAAGCTAGATTTAGCTAAGATAATAAACATAGCAATATTTTGTTGGGTTCTTCAATGTATCGGAACATATCTCCTCCACACCGTGCTCACCTTTTTAACCATTGACCCATTTTCATGCCTCTTTCTATGTCTACTACTTTGAAGTATATTCTCTCAATTGTTGCCCTTATTCAAGAAGTGTAAGTGAAAGGTTAGACAAATGTTAGCAATAATGGCTACGTTGCTTTTGCCACCCCTTTGCCACTTCCTCTTTGTCGGTTGTCTGCACCGGTGGAGGTCAGAAGGGTATCTATGAGTCATTCCACCCCAAACGACTCATTTAAAGCTGCCGATGCCCCTTACATATATTCCTTCAACCTACTGTGCACTCTTAAAAGAACATAAGGAGACTTGAGAATTTGTTTTTGAAAACAACAAATTATTTACTGTTGTATGAAAAGCACTTATCTCTAATTTTTTGGAAGCACATAAAAAGAATTCTGTATTCATATATAATACTTTACAGAAAAGCAATGATGTGTTTATTCTTACCAAGTTTACAAAAAAAAAAAACCTTTAAAAAACATGCAATAAATGGAGGGTGGACCCATATGCCGAAGAAAAGGAACCAAGGAAGGCATGCTTAGAGAAGGATGTGTTTTTAATAACAAAAGCCAGCAACAGAGTAACATTAATAAAGAATTGGTCTTGAAGCAACCAACAAAATGTCTTACAAAAACAAACCTGATGTGACCAAGAAATTAGCCATCACCAAGGTTTTCTGTCTGTGCCAGTCAATATAGGCAGCTGGACTAAAGAGGTGCAGGGGGGGGAGTGTGGACACTGATTAGGCAAAGCTCGATGCTTTCTAGCCACTTTCCCCAGGTTTGAGTCCTTTAGGACAGTGGTAAAAGCAAGAAAATGACTTTTTTTAAACACAGCAATAAATGCCAAACCAAACCCCAAATAAGGTGAAAAAGGATGATTTTATTTGAGCGGGTCTAAGAATTTCACATATTTGCACACGCAACAAAAAGAGCTGCAAGGATGATTTCACCCAGAAAATGGCGTCAGCCAGTACAATATTTTGTAGGTCCGCACACCACCTTCAACAACTGATTTGTAATCATTAATAAGGTGAGCTTTTGGCTGAGGTTGACAGGTATGCAATAACCTCAGGTAAACCATCAAAGAAGAACCGGCATCCTGTCATACCAACAATCACAAAAGCAACAGTATTGAAATTTAATGCCGTAATTTACCAAATTACCCATATGAGTATTACATTAAATTATATTTAAAACTCATATGGGTGATTTGGTCTGTTTACTCACCGATGCGATAACTTAGTAATAACGTACGGTATTGGCATGGGAACAACACAGGCCATTTTTAGTGTAATTAGAGCAGATTTTTTAGCATTAAACTCCTGTCTCGTTCACCATGTTTTGTGGTTAGGGCTTGTTTGCTGTGTCATTGCTTTTCATAACCAGTGCATTTATGACTCTATAGTTTAGAGGGACACACATTCATGAAACTAGCTTCTTGATTTTTGATGCATTTGAATTCAAAATGTATAACATTTCTTTCTGGCATTCCCCCGGATCCTCCTGGACTAGGGCACGGAAAACCTTTTTGACACGAAGAGCCATATCAGCCAAATATAGATATATAAATATATAGATATGATTTTGAAGAGAGCCCCACCATATAATTTAAGACCAAATTCAACAAAACCGCCAAAACCAGTCCCCAGAAAAAAGTTAATTCTTTGGCACATTTTATTTCACAGTGTGACATTTGATGATATGATAAAATATATGAAAGGATAGTAATGCCAGAGCATATAGCAATGTAAATATAAATATATATATAAAAATAAAGATAAAAGACAGACTACTGTCAAAGTCTTCCACGGACAGACTGAGAAGATCATTTCTTCCTCATGCCTTGAGGCTCTTCAACTCCAGCCGGGGGAGTAAAATCCCACATTAAACCCTACCCCCACATTTGCATATTACTCTATTTTTATTACAGTGTGTATTTTCCATAGCACTATTTAAATACTCTATAGCAAAACATTATATTGGGTATTTTTGTATTCTATATCTTTATTTTATTATTTTATGTTTAAACACAAGGATACTGCTGGAAGTGAGAATTTCCATACGGGGATGAATAAAGTATCTATATCTATCGAAATATTCCACTTAAGTTATTGCGGTAGGGAGACAAATTTTAATAGTGTTGAGGCTCATGTTTACGGTCATTTATGTCATAAATAATGGTAGCGAGGAAAGTCCTTTTCTAAAAATGTCAGAAAATACAAAAAGGAAGGACACTGACGTACTTAGAGAGAAGCGCAATGTGTTCATAGCTCCGCCCATCTGTACCTCTCACCCAATCAAATTGCTCTGGGTGCTTTGCTGGTGTTTATGGGTATGGGTGTTTACTGTTTGTTGTGTGGGTTTTCTCAACAGTGAACATATAATGTTTAATGAGCTTCCATATACATTATTTCTTGGCCAAAACGGGGTTTAATGGTTTGACACAGTGATTGTAATCATTGGTTGAGACTCTGCCCTAATACTGTATAATATATATATTATTATATTATATTATTTTGCATGGTTTATGGTCCTCGTTGCTCAGTTTACTCGTGGAACAATTCAAGAAAATAGGGAAGGTCTTTTATCTCAGCCAGATGCCCAAGCCAGATGTACTCGTGTAAACATTATCTTGCTTGCAAGCCATAGGTTCCCGACCCCTGGCCTGGACTCGCCACCCACCGCGGTCTCACTAAATTTATAGGAAACACTGAACAGTATTTGTTTTCAAATCGGAACCATAATTTTATGTTTCCTCTTTATCTGTGCTTGATTCGAATGGCCTAATCTATTTTTTAAACCATCAGGGTCATTGATGCTCCCTACCGCAATAACATTGTTCACAAGAGCCTCCAAGACAAATTTCTTAGCAATGAAACAAGAGTTTTTCTACCTCGCTCACTGATGAACAAACACTTTGGACGGCCTGTCGCTTCCGTTCAAGAAGCTTTCCTCGCAAGCCCGCTTTCTACCTAGTGCTCGTTTGAAGCCGTCGCCACATCTCCTCGATCAATAAATGGCAAAGATGATGAGATAACGTCCTGTGTCTCATCTCTCCGCGTCACAAACTCCTTTGCTTTCCTCAGGTGGGCATCTGTGCGTCGTTGCAACATCAATGGCGCTCATGAATTATGGAGGCGCGTCCCGCTTCCGTCTGTCACTCGGGAGTCCAATTAGCTTGACACGTCTCTCGTCATGGTGCTTGGGGGTTGGGGTGGGCGATACTTTGAACTATCAATCCGATCCAGGGAAATCTAGGGTGGTATTAATCGATATCCCTCCGATACCGTTACTTTTTGCTTGGAAATTATCATTGAAGAATTTACCCCTTTTTGAAATATAGGGTAGTATCAATCGATGTCCATCCGATACTGTTACTTTTTGCTTGGAAAATTATCATTGAAGAATTGATCCCCTTTTTGTCAGTTTATAATTGTAATAAACACAGCTCAAAGAGTTAAGGCACTAAGATGGTTTGGCTTTTATAAATTAATTACAATGAAAACGTCAGCAGCATAAAAAAAGAGAAATACTTTTATTGCTATGGCTTCAGAAAAACTGTCAATAAAAAAAACAAAAATGCAATTATAACCATGTCAACATGACAACTATAATACCTTGCCCATTATTTTGAAAAGAAAGTCAGAAAGTAAAGACAGTGTAAACCAGTGGTTCTAAACTAGTCTGACTTCAGGACCCACCATTCCACCCTAATGACAGACAACCTGTGACCCAAATCAAGAACAAAATTCAGTATCCAGTAAAAGGATTGTGCAGTCGCAGGGCACACAGGGACAGACAACGCACTTGCTCATTCACACCTAGGGCCAATCAACCTGCCATGCATGTTTTTGGAACGTGGGAGGAAACCGGAGGAAGCCCACGCAAGCACGAGGAGAACATGCAAACTCCACACAGGAAGGTTCGATCTCATGACCTCAGAACTGTGCCGCACACGCGCTAACCACTGCACGATCGTGCTGCCCGACAGCATTATGTTAGTTAAAATTGGAAGACAGTATATATCCCAAGTCAATAGTATCAATCCGATCCAAATCTTGCTCAGTATCGATAATATAGATATTTGGATGGATCCGCCCACTCTTAGCAGGGTGGAGGGGGGAGGGGCGTCCTGTTCTTATTGTACTGCTTATGCCATGTGCTATGTGTAAATAGCATTGTAACACATGATTTCAATCAAGCTGGCGGTCCTGTTTATTTCGACATCAAAGGCATTTGTTTTTGCGTTGCCTCTTCAATTAAGCTAAAGTAAGCTATTTAAAATGCAAGGAATATTTTTTTCTCTCTGGAGGTTTTCACGTATTTTTGTAAACATCAAAGACAATTTAGGAAACTCCAGCTAATCTTTCAGAAAACATTAATCACGTTTTAGTGTTTTATAAAGCTAGGCGATCTGACAATATAAAATTGTGACTGATTTGAAGTGTCCATTTTAGAAAAAACTTAATTCATTTAAAAAACAATATTGATTTAAATAGTAAGCAAAATAAATGTGCCCTGTGACTGGCTGGCAACTAGTTCAGGGTGTCCCCCTGCCTACTGCCAGAAGATAGCTGGGATGGGCTCCAGGACCCCCACGACATGAGCCTCACCTCGAGGGGGCTGAAACTATTGTCTGTCATCTTGCTGCTTTGGGTACCTGTTAAGTTTAAATTTAAATAGATGGCCTGAAAAGGGGTGTCTGCCACCTTAGGGCCCGGTCACACAACCGTTTGTGTCTGTATCGCGGGTAAAATTTTGCGCTTTTTTTTTTTTTTGCCCGTGGTTGCCCGCGATGGAAAATGCGCAAAATTGGCCAACCCGCTGTTCTTCGGTGGTATGCCCGCAAAACAGACGCCGGCGACTGTTCCGCTTCCTTATCGTGTCATTTCCGCGTCATTTCCGCGTGTGGACCACGGGTATAAAAGCTGCCGAGCCGGGCTGTAGAAATCATAACCGCTCAGGACACAGTCCCGTGAAGATCAAGATTTCAAGCTATGGCACCGAAGAAGCCAATATGTTATTATTGTAATAGTTTTTCATTTTTATTTTATTATCTTGTTATGAATTGAAAATAAATGTCAAGAAATAAAAATGGATTAAGACGAGGTCACTACGGTGACGGGGATCCATCTTCACCCCTTGACGTCTCGAACACAACTGCTCGGCAAATCGCGCTGTATATACGCGGAGAAAGGCGTTTGACCGTCCCACGCGTTACACACGCTAATTCACGCGATAAAACCGCGATACAGGCGCAGAACAATCGTGCTATGACCGTGCTCCACCCACGATTACCCGCTAAAATTTCGCGTCCTACCCGCGTGTAACCACGCCCTGGCCGCGGCCATAGCACGTCGTTCCGTGTCTGTACCGCGTCATTACCTCGTGTGTACTACGTGTGCCGCCCGCGGTTAACACGTGGTCTAAAGTTTTGAGCAGCGCAAAACTTTTTCGCGCGGCCAACCGCGTGTGAATTTCCGACCGCGTGTAAAGCACGGCTGTATCTCGTCTATATGGCGATCTCAAAGCGTCCAACAGCGTCTGCTTCACAGGCAGAAATTTCTGGCCGTGATTCAGCCTCGATATAGACGCAAACGGCTGTGTGACCGGGCCCATAGTGTACCTTACCAAGTCACATCACAGGAACTGCTGCCCCCACGAACATAGTGGTTAAGGGAACCGACCGACCAAGCAGACACTCAAAAAAAGGAGAGAAGTTATCAAGGGAGATGGATTTCAAACACTTTCAAAGGCCCTCCTGTAAGTCTTTTCTTTTTGAATCTTCAAGGTTACAAAAAGCAGATGAAGTCAAGTCTAGACAAGTCATGTTTATTTGTATTGCCCCTTAATCACAAAGAGTCCCAAAGGGCTGCACAGACTATTGCAAAGTACAGACTATTTTTACACCATCCCCTGATCTAAAACCTACATGAGGGCAAGGAAAAACTCAAAAACCTCAACATGAGGAAAATGAAGAAACCTTGAGAAGGGACCGCATGAGGTCATCCCCTTCCAGGATGACCAGGCTGCAATGGATGTTGCAATAAAAAATAACAGATATTGTCAACGTAAAACATAGGTTATTCATATGCTATAGAATAGAAGTGTGTCGAATCTCAGGGGGAAGAGTATTCCACAGCACCAGGGCCCGAATGGAACGCTCTTTAACCTGTGGATCTCTTCTTGGCTCTTGGGATCACGAGTAGACCAGCATTTTCAGAGCAAAGGCTACGGACCGGAACATAGGGGGAAAATAAATCTGAAAGATATGACGGAGCAAGTCCATGCATGATTTGGTATGATACCAACAGAACCTTAAAATCACATCTTAAGCTAATAGATGAACCCCTCGTGAAAAATCAAAGAACAGCAACATTATTGGCCGATGGCGACAATAATGTAATAGTCAAACCAATTAACAACAGTGTGCAATGATAGTAAAAATAAGGAACCAGCATCCTATGAAATCACTTTTGCAGATGTCCAATATTAAAAACATAAAACATCTAAAAATCGTTGGAAGGCTGGGCAAAAAATGAGAATAAAAATGGTGCAGTTTGGTCATTTTGATTTTCTGTAGCTTGTATTCTTCATTGTGCTTTTCTAGCACTCTCTTTGAGTGTATGAGATAATAAAGCGACACACTGTCCCTTTAAACACGATTGTGATCTCCAAAAATGTACATTGTTTTGCCATATTCATTACATATTTTTGCTAAGGCAACAGCTAGCTCAATTAGTAAATAGCATTGTTTCGGTGGTTAGCTTTGCTTTAGCCGCTACTATCAGAGTTTCGGCTGATCTTAGAAAAGTCTTAAAGGGCTTTGTATTTATTATTTTGAAAATAAAGCCTTGATTGGCATTGAAACATCTTAAAATGAGAATACATTGAGAAGATTTATATATTGTAATATTTTTTAACTGAAACGATTCAGTAGAAAAGTCCTCCCAATCCAGGCCGTTTTTTGGCCAAGGGTTTGCTCCCCTACATGAAACAGATGGTACTGGTTACCAGAAGCCTCCTGCTCTGACTCAGATATAGCCTTTTCATCATTTGGTCGCCGTTGTTTTTCGGTATAACGAATCATCCCACTCTTAAAAGATGAGCCGGACCTCAGGTCAGATCTAATAATTTGATAAATGATTAAAGAATACTTGTCAGAAACGTGCTAATTAGTCACTGATTTTTTTGTTTTTTTCAGGGCAAATTGGTATAAAATGAAGATCTAGATTTAGTTTTTGGATAATTATGATATGGGCAGCGCGGCAGGCAGAACAGTGGTTAAAGCGTGTGCAGCACAGTTTGAGGTCATGGGATCAAACCTTCCTGTGTTGAGTTTGCATGTTCTCCTCGTGCCTGTGGGGGTTTCCCCCGGGCACTCCGGTTTCCTCCCTCATTCCAATAACATGCACGTTAGGTTAATCTGATGGTCCAAACTGTCCCTAGGTGTGAATGAGCGAGCAAAATGTCTGTCTCTGTATGCTCTACGATTGGCTGGCAACAGTTGAGGGTGTCCCTGCCCTCCGCCCGAAGATAGCTGGGATAGGCTCCAGCACCTCCGCGACCCTACTGAGGATAAGCGGTGCAGATAATGGATGGATGGATAATTGTGATATTATATTCTTGATACTGCCCTGTGACTGGCTGGCAACCAGTTCAGGGTGTCCCCTGCCCACTGCCCGAAGATGGCTGGGATGGGCGCCAGCACCCCCGCGACCCTAATGAGGATAAGCGGTGCAGATAATGGATGGATGGATGGATGGATATTCTTGATACATTGCTGATCAATTCATGAAGCCTATCTTTTGTTTCATATCACATTAAAAACATGAGTTCACAATGATTGTAAAGAATAACTGTCTTTGTTAAATACAAATGTGAATTATTTGAAGAACCCTAGTCTTAAGAATCCCTGTTCTTTACGTTCTAGATCAGGGGTTAATAACATTTTTCACACTTTTTCCTACGTTCCTAGGGATACCTGTCTGATATGCATTCCCCCCGTAAAAAAACATGTAATTACTGTAGTGTTACTATGTTATTACATAGTGTTGTTAGAGAGTGTTAATAATGGAAGTAGTTAAAAAAAGCATCAGTCAACCACTAAAACAGCACGCAAGTTAGAAATCAAATTTTCTAGAAAATCATACTGACCAATCACTGGAAACTATTTTCAGTCAAGTCCACAGGCTACTTGTGTGCTTTTAGGGGGTGCCCAAGGGCACCACATTGGTGACTCCTGTTTACGACATTATCCTCCTCCTACACACCATATACAATTATTTTAAACCAGAAAAGTGACGAATAATGCACCGGCTTTACAAACAAAACACAATTACTGTAAGAACCTTGAATGAACCTTTGTGTAAACGTTTACACAAACATCGGAAAAATTAATTGAAAAAAAAAAAGGTTTATGATCAGTGGGCTTGCTGTGATTTAGAGCAATGCAAATAATTGTGACTTGACTCAACTAGAAATTAACTCTGAAGCCAAACCAAATGCAATGCGATATTGTATTTAAATTTAATTTACGACCCTTTCATTTAAATAAAAAAGGAGGCACAAATTGTTTCTGCCATTTAATACAATTAGCCGTGTTTTTATTATCATCTTCTCAGTTTGCTTTATGAGAAAAGTGATTGTGAAACCTCCCCCAGGGAGTGTTTACAGAAGGGTAACTCCTAAATGCCCGCCTACTTGGCTACACTCACCGCCGTTGTCTGATGAAGTGCCCGTGATGTGGCTCAGGTGATTCCTGAGAAGAAGTGGATGTGATATGCGGAGGGGGAAAAGTGGGGATCTGTCTGGTCAGCTGATGAGCACTGAGGAGTTCGAGATTTATGACCCCGGCCGAACAAAGCTGTGTCTGCTGGGGGCCCTCGACACATAAATCAGCCAGAAGTGGGTCACGTTGGGTCAGCGGCTGGCGGCAGATCTGCTCTAAACTTAATACTTGGGAGTTTTTTGTGCTCTTGATGCCTGACGCTACTCGTAGAAATTCTTCTGAAGACCTGTTAATTAATTAAATAGAAATGATGGATTGAATAGAGCAATTACTACTCGTTATTTTTCGCAGGGAGAAGGAAATATACATGACTGCCAATTCACGGAGAGCAAATGGTGAGTGACTTGGTATGGTCTAAACACCTAAATTCGAGACAAACGTTTGTGATTTTTGCCAGGTAAGTGAATGCCGATATTGAGAGAAGAATTCAATTCAGGGTGTCCCCTGCCCACTGCCTGAAGATAGCTGGGATTGGCTCCAGCAACCCAGCGACCCTACTGAGTATAAGCGGTGCAGATAATGGATGGATGTTTGTTTACATGCCGGCAATAGTCCAACTGGTATCAGAATTTACCTTTTTGAAGCAATCCAACTGAATCGTTTACATGGAATTTGAGTATATCCTGGTTTAGTGCAACCAAAAAGGAGTGCTACAAAGCACATGGAAGATGACAAATTACTGAGACTCGAACTGACCGAAACACGTTATTTTCTTAAAAATTTTTGTCGCAATGCATTTGAGTTTTTGGGTACGGTTCCTGATCCTTTTTGGGACGCTCGTGGACAAATTGCCAGAACAGTGACATCTCTGCAATGTTTCCCTTTGTTTTATAAAAGGAAAATATTTTATTTTATGAAGAAGTCCATGAAGTTCCAGTTTGTGTTTTCCAGTTTTATTGAAGTATTTGTATATTTTTGTTACATTTTGATTATTTATTTACTCTTATGTATTTCGGCCCAATGTGAGTTTGTTTTTCTGAAAGTAAATTATCATTTAACCCAGAGCTATTTTTAGTTGTTTTATGTCCAACAATCGCACAGTTCACACACAATATGTACATCATTATAAAATAAACCACCAAGGTGTTACTCAAAATAAAGACGTTTAATGATTAGTAGTTGTACTTAGACAAACAATATACCAAATACACATGACGCACAGGTCTAGTATGAATATTAACTTGTGTAGAACTAAGGACAAAAAGTGACTGCTGTAGTAATAACTAATAGTTCAAACAATGCAAAAAATCACAGGATGCAAATGTGGGTCTGACTTCCAGAGCCTGAAACATGGCTTTTGGGCAATTTATTCCATATTAACTGTGGACAATTCTGTGTACGGTGGACCTGGGAACACTGAAGACCCGTGACACCACACGGTAGGACAGACCGTGGGCCAGCCAGTACACGTATCAGGACCTCCAGCCATGGTCGTGGTCCCTCTTCAGCAGCTCCTGCCGGGCCCACATGGCTTTCTTGCTCAACCGGAAGTCCTGGATGAGTTCCGACTCCACATCGAACCATAAGCACAGGATGGGAACATTCCTGTCCAACCTGTCTACGCTTATGGGACGGCCACTCTGGAACACAATAGATAAGACAGCTTTTACTGTAATGAAAAAATATAGAAATTATCTTTTTTTTATATCCAATGTCAACTCTTTTGAATTAAATTCCTTATGAACAAAGGTGTTTGGGTCCTACAGGGAAGGTTTGGTGACGACATGTCAGCTTAAGGGTCAGGTGGACTGTTCTTGTGTTTGTTTATTTTTCATCGTGTCACACATTAAAGACCCATACTATACCTGTATGTCATAAAATGGCATAAAGATACAAAAAGTTGGTTGTCATTTATGTCTACACATGTTGGTTTAAGATCAGGTAATCGTGTCATTGTAATCCTGTGCAGTCCTTTGAGACATGTTTGTGATTAAGGGCTATATAAATAAATTTGACTTGACTTGACTACACAAACATAGGGTATTATGTGAACGTGAACCCTTACTGTATTTGACCAACTGCGTCATTTTTTTAATGAGTGGCCGTACCTTCTAAAGATGAATCATCGCTACATAGCGTCGAAGCCGTCTTCAGTTTAGCGCATTTCTCGTCCTTTAATTGGAGAAGGGGTTTTTAAGGGTTATTGATCTATCTTCGTTATTCATTATCCATTATCCGTTATCGGTCAGTTCATAATACGCTACAAAGCCTAGGAGCCGGGACACTTACTCTCAGCCAAAAGGCCAAGCTAAGGTCCTAGCCCTAAAGCCTTGCTGCGATCATTGCGAATGCACCGTTCCCGGAGGTACTGCAATACCGGGCCGATGCGTGGAGTGGACAGAGCAAGCTCGTATTCCATCTCCGAAATGCAAAAATCAATTGTAACCTCATAGGCTACGATACTGCCAAACAGAAAAGGTGATTAGCTGTCAGGCGATCGGTAATAACACAGCTGTAGCGGGCATTTTCAACTTTGCACCGACTCTCCAACTTCCAAACTACAGGTTGAGACTTGAGTTGTTTACATGTGACGTAGGCCAATACGTCACTGAGGTCTACAGCCAATTCGTAATACGGCCATCTACTGGACTGGGGTGGAACCTTGCAAGTGCCGCCCAATTTCTTAGGCGACAATGTTCACTTGCACTCCTCTCACTGAGGGGACTTCCCTATGGAGGCACCTCACTGGAGGGTTCTTAGGGCCAAGTGAGAGGAATGGGATTGGGCCTATGTCTCTAGGCTGGCCTAGGAACGCCTCTGGATCCCGTCGGATGAGCTGGACAAAGTGCCTGGGGATAGGGTGGTCTGGGACCCAACCCTGAATAAGCGAAATAAAATCGATGGATGGATGGAAGACAAAATAGATGTGTTTAAAAATCCGCAAAGGAGTGAACCAGCAATAACCCAAGTTTGAAGTAGCGAGTAGTCTCCGTACATGCAAGACCCAACCATTGCAATCGGAAAAGTCGTAGTCTAAGGACGAAGACCTTAATCGGATTTCTGGTATGTTTTTTATAGCTTTTAAATATTCTGAATACTGGCAGTATTTAGTTTCGTCCATTGAAACATACCCAGTGTATTTTCCTGTTGAAGGGTATCCCTTATTTAAAATAAAGAGATCAACTCTCGCAAAACACACAAACGTTGGCTGACGGATAGCCACCGTTGGCTAAATTCACACTCACATGGATATATTCCAAGACCCTATTTAATTTACCTAACACTATGTCCATTTTGGGGGCTAATTAAAAACATTTTCTTTTAGTTGATCTCACTGAAGTTTACATGACTTTTTTTGGACCAATCAAATACATGAAATAATCCGTCACTCTTTTGTTTGCCATTCTGGTTGGCACGGTTTGATTCCCGTCCACTTCGGTGACTCGTCTTTCTGCAGGCTGCCTGAGCCCACGTGGAAAATTGATTTAAAACGTGAGGATTAGCGTTGCTCGCTATAAGCGCACGTTACATTACGATGATTAATCCGGCATGGACTCACTGGCGCACACACACACACTCACGTTCACAAAAAGATTAAACGATGGTATCGAGCAACTTTGAACGGGTTCGCTCAAGTCGCGACAGCTCGACTGCAGAGATTAAAGAACAAAACAAAAAAAAGTTAACATGATTTTGGAATTGAAATGTCACGCAAAGAAAGTTGAGATTCAAACCCAACTCTGAACTGTGAGGTAAGTATGCTAACTGCTAGTTCACTTTTCTCTGGCTTAGCAAAAGTGTCTGCCGTCCAATTTAAAAAAAAATTCCCGCAGATTTTGGATGTTGCGTCGCATTGCCTTCGGTCGAGGACCTACAGCAAGTAAACGCTAGCGGGAGGCGTACACTACTAATATTCACTCTTTGGGATGCTAATTTCCTGGCTATGCACGCCGAGGAGGGAACAGGTTTCCAGCCACTTAATCCAAATTTATCATTTACAAGAGGATTGTGTAGCCACATAGAAAACTAAAAATGAACATTTTTTCTTTTTTACTTCATGACAACATTGACGGACTCTGTCATGGACCCACTCAGTGTGGTGCGGAAGTACAGTGCAGAAACTCAGATTAGTGTAGTAACGGTCCTTATTCATACAGGCTTTAGTACACAAGAAATCAGGTAGCAAAGTGACAATCATGGTCCAAGATGCATGCGAGAGGTCAGTGTTGTAGTAAACTCTATCAGCAAAGGCGACAGTTAAAAAGTTTGTCAGGTGGTACTTGTGATCTTAAAGCGGTGACATAGGTTCGGTATACTGGAATAACAAAAAGGCTCAGACTAGCACAGTGCCAAGGGGGCAGTGTTTCAATTGGAGAGTCGTCATAGGACGGAAATTAGGAGTGACCACAGCTGTGGGATGGAAAATTGAACTCTGAAGTAAGTGACAAAATAAGGTAGAAGAGTAGAAAGAGAGAGAGGATGATTGGATACAGGGAACTCACAGATACACAGGATTGTGACTTTGAAACTGTGTTTAACTTGTGTGTTAACATAGTTGAACCCCCTGTTGTGCTGTCCTTACACTACAATATTTTCATGCAGCATTGTGCAAAAACATATATTTTTGGGGCCCGTCTTTCTGCATTTTCCCCATCATATGACATCAACAACAAATTCTTTTGTAAGGCAAATAACTTACAAAATTCAAACATCGCGACGTTCATGCGTTTGACTGTGCGAGTTACGTTTCGTATATGCCTGTCTGTTAATGCTTGACGTCATTTAAGATGCTTGTCTGTTATTGGTTTGCGTCACGGCATCCTTTAGATACCATAATGCTATTTGCCAAATTCCCTCCCAATATGCCTTTTCTCTTTGTTCACTTTAGAAAGTTGTGTGCTTCATAGAGACTTTGTTAATCAGCACAATACGATCGTCTATATTTTGTACGGTACTTAATAGCTTTATGTTCTTTCCACAGATTCTCAATTGGATTGAGGTCTGGACTTTGACTTGGCCATTCTTGCACCTTGATATGTTTTTTGGGTGAACCATTCCATTGTAGCTTTTGCTTTAGGTTTTGGATCATTGAAGACAAATCTTCGTCCTAGTCTCAGGTCTTTTGCAAACTCCATCAGGTTTTCTTCCAGAATAGTCCTGTATTTGGCTCTATCCATCTTCCCATCCATTTGAACCATCTTCCCTGTCCCAGCTGAAGACAAGCAGGCCCAAACCATGATGTTGCCACCACCATGTTTGACTGTGGGGATGGTCTGTTGAGGGTGATGAGCTGTGCTGCTTTTACGCCAAACATAACGTCTTCCATTGTTGCCAAAAAGTTCCATTTTGGTCTCATCTGACCAGAGCACCTTTTTCCAGAAATTTGGTGTTTCTCCCAGTTGGCTTGTGGCAAACTTTAAACAACACTTTTTATGGATATCTTTAAGAAATGGCTTCCTTCTTGCCACTCTTCAATAAAGGCCAGATTTGTGCAGTATACGTCTGATTGTTGTCCTCTGGACAGATTCTCCCACCTCAGCTGTAGACCTCTGCACTTCAATCAGAGTGATCATGGGCCTCTTGGCTGCATCTCTAATCAGTTTTCTCTTTGTATGAGCTGAAAGTTTAGGGGGACGGCCCGATCTTGGTAGATTTGCAGTGGTCTGATACTCCTTGGGATGATTGTGTCACACTTTTTGTTGATGCTTCACAAGAAATTACAGTTTTATATCTTAATGTTTAAAGTCTGAAATGTGGCAAAAGACCACAAAGTTCAATGGGGTCAAATTGTTTCGCAAGCCACTGTATGTGATTAAAACACAATATTCACTTCACATGTTTTGACATTGTTTGATAATTTTCTGGCATTGCAGCAAGGGATTCTGACCTAACGTTGAATACTCCAGTGTTCTCTTTTTCCCGCGTCCCTGCATCCTAGACTCCTAGATTTTTGCCGGGGACGCATGGTGTCAAATAAAAGTGGGCCCCCGGGACGCAACTTTTTTGACACAAAAATGTCATTGTTACCCGATTACATTTTCTTAACAAATATTTACCGCACTCCAAACCTTTCGTCAGGCAGATCCACCATTGTTGTTTTGGTCTCGCGGTTCGAGTTTTCGTCTGCACACCGATCTCGGCAAACGAGATCTTGTTCCTTCGAGATTACGTCATTGTTAAGGTGGTTGTCGTTGAGTGAAAGAGGAGTATGCCTACGAAAAAACAGTATTAGGTGAAAATCAACACAAAATTGGTAATTTTTAAGTGTCAGTAATATGTCGAAACATGATACAGAAAGAGATAACAACGGCAATAATTCCGGCACGAAAAAACGGCGGAGAAATTCTTCAGGAGGTCGCGGAGGCAAGGAAAACACGTGTGTTGAAGCGAACGATTCGACTAAAGAAAATAAACAAAAGAATACTCCTAGCAAGAAAAGGACCTTTCTGCCAAAATGGACTAAATTATATTCCTGGTTACGCTATGAGGAGGATGATAATGGAGGCTACATGTTCTGTGATGCGTGTACCCAGTGTGACAAAAAAAAACTGGAAAGCATTAATTATTTCGCAATACGAACTTTCAGAAAAGCACATTGGATCGGCACAACGACAATGAAAACCACAAATTATCTATGGAAATTCTGTTGCTGCAGGAAGAGAGAGGCAGTATGAACGGATACGACATCAAAAAGAAGACTTGGCCATGCTTTCATTGCTAAAAATAGTTAAGTGGGTGGCAATATTTTCAGTATTTTGTATAATGTACAATATTGTGAACTGAAAAATCCGAAGTGATAACTGATTTGTATTACCAATTAACTGTGATGATTAAAACTGAATGAAAATAAAGATTAATATAATTATTTCAGCGATGTTATTTTATATAATGTACAATATTGTTGTGAACTGAAAAATCTTGAAGTGATAACTGATTTTTACTACAAATAAACTCTGATGATTAAAATTGAATGAATATATAGATTTATATTATATATTTGTTGCCGATTTACAATTTCAACCTCGATAACACTGAATTTTGGGGACCCATAGATCTTTGTTGGGACCCATAGATTTTTGAGAATGCGAGTCCCCGGGAACCATCACTTTTCAGAGGTAAAATGAACACTGATACTCTACACTGTAATGGAGTAGAAAATAGTCACTGTGTCAGAAAAGTATTTATCCATTTATTATTTAGAGAAGGCGTAAAAAGATAAGCTTTCTGAAACAAATGCTAAATACTTTGAAAAAGGAGGGGGGAAAGATTTCACACGTTGTTTTATATATTATTTCATTATTTCTTTCCCCTCAGCGTGTCATAAAAGATTTCCTGAAATGTACCGAGTGCTCCTCTTTACCTTTTTAGTGGTTCGTCTCCAAGGAGCCCGCTGAGATTGCCAGTGAAAGGCTGTTTCTCTTTCCGTTTTCTCTTTTTCTTTTTTTGCGCTTTTTCTCCGCCCCCAACGCTTTGAATTCAACATCTGTTCACTGGCTCGGAGTCATAGCTGCGATGCAATATGATAATTCCTCCCCTGACAACCTTGACTGAGGCGCGGCGTCTTCCGCCGTGCGCTATTCTCGTTAGCCTGCCACTTAAAGACAACGGCGGGAGATGGCCGGGTTTTTTTTACGACTTGGTGGAGTTTCTTCGTTCCGAGACGCGATAGAAATCTGTTATTTATTCCCCCCCTCGGCTTTGGAATGGGGCCATAAAGGATGATGACGGCGGGCATCAGCAGGCTGTCAGAATGACGTATCGTCCCATTGTATCGTATCGTAATTGGAGCAAATCATACTCTGGTTTTATAGATCGCGGTGTCGTATGTTACGTTGTATTATACCGTGATTGGAATGATTGAATGGGTTCCTTATGAATTGTAATCACATCTAAACACATTGCATATTAGTTAAGTGGTTATGAAACAATTATCTGTTGGACTGATATAATTAGAACTACTCAATTATGGTTTAATCACAGTTCACGGATGCCTTAACCACTTGGGTTAAAGGTCACTAATTCCTACGGTGTGTTCTGGGCAAGTACAGCCCGGCAACGCCCATCCCTCTCCAGGCCTGTTTTTTTTTTTATGTAGGGGTTTGCTCTCCCAGAGGAAACAGATGTACTGGTTTCCATGGTTACCAGAAGCAGGAGAAACCTCCTGATCTGAAATACAGCACCTTCAGCATCTGGCTGCTGTTGTTTTTCCATGTAAAGCGTCATCGGCTCTCCAGAGATGAGCCGGATCTTGCCACTGACTGGCAGCGTTGTGTTTGCGACAATACTCCATCTTGAACCACTGGGGAAAAACTCTTTTGTTCTGAAATTTGAACTATGATTGTTTTGTCCGCATTGTACGATACTCATTGTTTCACGTGTGGCTTTTATATTGTTCTTGAAGATGAAGCTTTGTATCCATCTATCCATCATCTGCATTGATTATCCACAGTAGGGTCTATACGGCAATTTCACTTTGCAATTCCCACCTCAGAACGTATAAATGTACCCCGGGGGTCTATATGTATTTGTAATTTCCAAATAATAATTATTAAAATATTTTTATTGAATCAATAAATCTTTATTAATTTTAAACTATGTTCACTATGTTTGTCTTTAAAATTGCATGATATAACAACTACTGATGCAGTACGGTATTATGTTGTAGGTGGTATCTGTAGTAAATGGTACCGGTCTATTTGTTGGCCTGGAGAGGATGGGCACCAGGCTGCACTTCCCGGGGACACACCCAGGGAAATGGTGCCCCTAAGGACTCTAGTGCTTAAGTGAAAACCCAATATGAGTGAAGTAGATAAACTTACAATATTAACATCAGTAAATTCTGTTGTTTTTGCTGTTTCATGATGTCATAATGTGAAGATGTCACATTGTACGATATTGTAAATTGAATTGTAGGGTCATTAGTATGGTTATAAAAATAATTATTAAATCTAATCTCAAGTGGAGTAAATATTGGATCATATTTAGTTCCACTTGCATCACATATTCACTTAAATGGAGTTGTTTTTATTTGTTTGGAGTATATACATTTTGCACTGGAGTCATTTGCATCGTTTTATAACCAGTGTTCCCTCTAAACTGCGCGCATGCGCAATCACTCACTGCCTGCACATTCTAAGAAAAATCTAGCCAGCGCAATGTTCCCTCTAAACTACGTGTGTGAGTTTTTAAAGTTTAGGTTGTTTTTGCTTCTATCATCCCTATATGACCAAATGTTATGTAAAGTTATGCACAAAATGACTTAAAGGAAGGGGAATAGAACAAAAAAGGAAAAAATACCAAAATGAGAAAGTAGTGAAAAGCTGAGAAAAAAAGAAACAAAAGGAAGTGAAAAAGAAGGAAAAATTCTGAAAAAAGACAGAAAAAAGAAAAGAAAGAAACAAAGGAAAAAAAGTAAATAGAGAACAAAAAGAAAAAAGTAACAGCTAGGAGAAAATAAACACAATTAGATTTTTTTAAAAGGGATTTAAAAAATTAGAAAAAAAAGGGAAAAAGAAGAAAAAGTTTGTGTTGCATTCTAATAATCGTGCAACCGACTAAATGTTACTACTAAAAATGTTAGTATTATGCGTCAAAAGATATCAGGAGAAAAAAAAATGAAAATCTTGTGAAAGAATTGTTGTAAAAACAAATTACGTTTGTAGGCCGTAAAACCTTTGCAATAATTCATTAGTCAATTCATTCAAAAGTGAAACACTTTTTTTGCATTGCCGAAGCAAAATGTAACTTGATGTCAAATTTTGGACATGTTTGATCATGATTTAGTTGCCACACTTGGGATTATGATTGCTCACTGTTGTTTCAAGCGTTGCTCACCGACTTTGTGTGAACGCTCAGACCCGTGGAAAATAACTGGGAACATTGTTCATAAACTAATATCACTCAAGTATGCTTGTGATATTGTGATATTTTGTGTCTTCATAATGGGATTGGATTTTAACTTTTCTCACTATGTCTCATATATTGTAATTAGATTGGATCTTTGTATCATATTCTACCACATTGCGGAAAAAAATGATTTAAAACTGGAAAGATATGGCATCAGGGGCATGGCTTTGCAATGGAGTCAAAGTTATTTGACAGGGAGGAAGCAATCGGTGAAAATGGGAGAGTTGTCATCTGAATACTTGGACATCTGTTGTGGAGTACCACAGGGTTCTATCCTGGGTCCAAAGTTATTTAAGTTTTATATTAACGATATTTTTAACCAAATAACTAAATAAAACCAAACTAATATTCCTTGGTAATCGCAAGGCAAATCAAGATTCAGAAGTAAAAATGGATGGTGCTGCAATAGACACTGTACCAGAAATTAGGTTTTTAGGGGTCATAATAGACAATAAATTAAGCTGGAAAACACACATCAGACACATACAAACTAAGGTATCTAAAGCATTTCAATAATTCATAGAGCACAATTCCTTTCAAACTATAATGAATTGTATTTATTATATTGTTCTCTAGTTCTGCCATACTTAACATATTGTGCAGATGTCTGGGGCAATAATTACAAAAGTTCACTACAGCCCCATTTTATCCTCCCAAAACGTCCAATTGGAACCATACACTGGGTAAGAAATCAGAATCATACTAATATTTTATTCCTGCAGTCCAAATTTTAAAAATTGGATGATTTAGTAAAATTTCTCACTTCAAAACCGCTATTTAAGGTCAACAAAAACATAGTGCCAGAAAACATCCAAAAATTGTTCCCTCGGAAAGAGGGAAGTTATAACTTAAGGGGCTATTGTAAATTCAAAATCCCAAAGGTGAGAACCACCAGGAAAAGTATGTGTGTGTCTGTGTGTGGAGTCAAACTTTGGAAAAACCTACGAGACGAGATCAAACAATGTCCAATGTTCAAATTTCAATACAAAAAACATGACTGGCAGAATACAGAGATGAAGAAAATGGGGTATGAGTGATACCAGAGATTGGAAATACTGCGTTTAGAACTATAGTTAACCTTGTTGTTATTGTTACTATTGTTATATCATAACTGTTATTATTGCTATTGTTGTTATTATCATTGGTGTCGCAATAATATTTAGTGACTAGTAGCATTATAACGTTAAAAGATGGGTACTACGATGATTAGTGTATAAAATATGTCACTATTTTTATTATTATAATTATTGATATCTGACCTATGTAATATGTATATGTGTGAGATCTTGTTATATTCACACACAAAAGAGGAGCTATCTGTAAAATGTAATTAATAGGGAAGATGAAGGGGTAGGGAAAATAAGTGTCTGCTTCTTACTACCCCTTTTCGAACATGTTATGACAACATTATTTTTATTGTCGAGTCATTTTTTTTGTCCTGTTTTTATTTTATAATTTTCGAAATAAAGTTTTCATTCATTCATTCACATCATTATATGGTATCATAATTGGATGGAGCCATATTGCATTCCATCATAGAATAATATAGTGACCTAATTTGTTTTATTTGAAGTGGAATATATATTATAGTATTTTGCATCAATTCTCACTGTGATTGGATGGAAACATATCTCATCTTCAACGCTATCGTATAACATTACGTTACGCTGTATTGTAGTTAATAATGCTAGTTGGCTTGGACGTGAGAAGCTGTGGGAGAGATATTTTCATCTAACAACGCCTTGGTGTACTTCTGCGTGCCATAATTCCAGGACAAGGCGTAATATGTGCACTGTCAGGCATTCTGCCTCAGTCCGGAATGGGTCCGTTAAGGATAACGTCGGTCATAAAAGCGGACTTAAGCAAATGCGGGGTTTTGTCGTCTCGCATGGTCGGCACATGCATTATAAAGAACTGTTCCATGATCTCTCTTTATACAATTTTATGTGCCCGATTTACGTCTGTGTTTAAAGGTACTGGTACTTGTGACAGTGCCCTCTGGTGGCTCTTTTGTAACAAGGAAGTAGAAATAAAAAGAATAGGAATTTGAGGTTTATGCTCCGCATTAGGGATTTTTAGTTCCTGCTATAATTTTTAGGGTGGGTAGGTGTAGATTGTTGTACCAAAAGTTCTAGTGGTAGTAAGCTACAGGAATGTGTATGGGACATATAATGATTGGAGGACATAGTACATATCACAATTCAATTTTTGTGTTTTTGGTGCATCGCATATTTTTTTCTATCAATTAGTTCTGCAGACTTTTGCATACATCGCAAAATTTGGCAGTCACTTCATCTCAGGCTGATCAACCTGGAAGGGGGATCACCTCATGTGCGGTCCCTTCTTAAGGTTTCTTAATTTTCCCGAATGTTGGGGTTTTTGAGTTTATCCTTGCCCTCCTGTAGATTTTAGAATAGGGGATGGTGTCATAGTCTGTGGTTTGCAATAGTCTGTGGTCTGTGCAGCCCTTTGACACTCTTTATGATTAAGGGTGTCACAAATAAAGATGACTTGGCTTGACTCGACCTTCTGTTTCATGGATATGAATCTTTTAGATGACTAGTGACTGGGGACAGCACAATTTTAGAAAAAACCCTTTCAGATCTGTATTGCAATTTTGATGCGATTTTTGATTTTACAAAAAAAAGTGCATTTCTGTGTTTTTGTGAGGGGAGAACTTAGACACAGTGACATGCAAATACACCTCAAGAGGATTTCTTTAGAGACTGAGAGTTTACGACTGTAACAAAATAACAACGATAGATCTACAAATAATATAAGTTGAATAAATAGTACAACGGAATTGGAGGGCTCCTCCTTTTAGTGTAAGAAAACAATTTAGAGAGAGCCTGGCTAGCTACACGCTAGCGTCGCGTAACCGCAACTTCTGCATTGTCTTTGTGATGATTTAAATGCAAGAGTTACAAATGTAGAGGTATTCCACAAGTCGTAGCTCCAGGTTGTCCGTTTCGTGCGTATTGGATCTGGCTTTGGTGACAAGACACGTTTAGCAGTGGTGGCTTAAAAGTTGTTAGCCTAGCTGTTAAAAATCTTTTTGTCTTTATTAAGTTTTACCCTGGAGTGCCATGTCTTATCAGGTTGCATACAATTCATTATTAGGTTTATATCAATGACAATGAAGACTATTTTATTCTATTCCATTCTTATAGAATGAATCAAGCACAAAAATTGAAAAAATACTGTAATTTTAACATTATTATTGGCATCATACTGTTTCTCTTTATACCGAAATTGAATTACATGTTCTGTGTCCTATCAAAATTAAAGTGCAATGAATCATAGTTCAGCATTGTACATGGCTACTGGATTGGTTAAAGATTGATGGATAATTGGATTATAGTAATAATCCTTTCATTTCACACTGGAAAAGCTTCATATGGTTTCTGCACAAGCGGTATCCAGGAATCATCGAGAGGCACCCACGTCGCGCGCCTCGACCTTCCCCACGCGGCATTTTCGTTCCACCCAGACGTCACCATCAAACGTGTCCGGAATGCCGATCGTCTTATCGCGGGTGAAATTCCCGCCGCTTCGCGTCGTGTGCCGGAGAGCCGAGGCGGGCTCGGCGGCGGCGAGATTAGGCGGGAAATTGACACTGACAGATCTCGTGCATTAAGGCTTCCTGGGAGGCCGCCGCAGGAAGCGACTAGGCGGCAGGTAGCGCTTCCCATCAACGCCACGCCGCTTTTTCTTTAATACGCCCGTGGCAGGATGAGAGCCGGCCCGACCGCCCGCCTATACGCCCACCCGCCCACCTTCTTGCATCCTTTCCCGACGGAGATAAGACCAGGTGTGCTAGGAGACGATTCATCGGACTAATGTTGTTTACGGCGACGGTAATGAATAGAGTGCGAGTCATTAATTTGAGCTCTTCCAGCTAAATAACAAAGCAAATATGGGCAAAACTGTTTTATTTCCCTTTGGTACTGGAAGCAACACCTCCCCGTTACGAGCCCACCCCCTACTAGCTTTCCTATTGCATCTGTGCTAATGAGATAAAACCAGCCTGCTTTGATAAGAAGTCCTACTTGGTTGTTTTTGATCCGCCTTGGTGGAAAAACGGAGGACGAAATGCGCAACCGAGCAATTACATCCGTTTCTCAGCTTTGGGTTTTTTCCTGGGATTTTCTCTTGTGTCCCCTGGTAGCGTTTTAAAAAAAATATGGCAGCGCATTCATCGTATTGCAGCGTTGGCTTTTCGTTGCATCATATGGCATCACATTATTTAGCATCAGCACATCATAATTGGAACCTATCATGTAGACTAATTGTCAATGATAGGCGAGTACAAGTGCATGTATCAGGTGGATACTCAGACTGATATCGATGAGAAATGAGACATTTTTCGCAGGTACTTTATGTATAAAAATTAACGGTATCCATCTTCGGTTTTGGAATTGCTTTGTATTGACGAGTAGAGGAGTTGTACATAAACCCCCAGGATACGACATTAATCCGGGCTGAGTTGGGGATCGCAAATTGAAAATACCTTAAGCAAGGGATAGACAGTTAGAAACCTATGTTAATTAGCTCTGAAACCCCAAGTATCATGAACCAGAACAGGATCAGGACCCAAATGCATGATCTTTCTCTTACACAAGCCTTTTATTTTACAGGAAATGGGGAGTCATGCACGTTAGGCAGCAGTCTGGCGTGGAATGATAGGAAGCCAGAGGCCGACGAGATCGATACCAATTGCCCGAGAAGATATCAGACAGATGGGGTCGATACCGGACAGGACGGGATAGACTGGATTGATATCAAAACAGGATATCGAGATTAAACAGGACAAACTAGACAGGAACGAAACTGGAAACCAATATTAAACAGAACAAAATAAACGGGAACAATACCGGACAGGAATTACCAACAGCAAACAGGACAGAGTCAAAACCCACGTCTTACGGGGGAGAGGTTCATTGACAGACTGACAAAGGAAGAGTGAGAGCACTGAGCTTAAATAGACGGAAAGCCAATATGTCAAAGAGCCGCAGCTGGCGCCATACGGGCGGGGCCAATTGGGCGTCATGGCAACCGTGACGCCAATAGTCCTTACAATAACATTGAAATAACAAAATTATATATTCTACTATGGATTAAACGTGCATATGATTAAATAGCATTATGAATAAACGTACATGTAAAGGAAACGAGAAATTGGATATACCTTTTGTGCTAGAACAGTGGAGTTAGCTCGTGGATTCAGTGGCGGAAGGGGACAGCAACGGTGGATTAAAATTAAAACTGATTTTAAAACTTCCGCTTGCGAGGATTGTCGGGCCCTCAGAATTCCTTTTTTTAATCGACTCTCATTTTTAATAATATTCTTAATCGTGGACTGGTTCGTGTCTCTTTTTTACACTTCTTGATAATCACACGTTTCATTTACATGATCATCATGTTTTTGCTTCTCCCATTTGCATTACTGCAAGTCCTGGAATCCACAGCAAACAAATTCAGTACAATAAATACAGTATTGTATCGCCGGCGTAAAACTTATTTACCGAGCACACAATATTCCATTGTGGGAAGGGAGTTTAGCGTAAAGCGTATCGTATTTCATGATGCCGTGACACAAACTACTAGAATACCAGCATTATATATGATGTCCACCAATAGCAGACAGGGATCTTAGAGACAGACTTGATATATGAAAAATATTGCAGTTTTTGGGCATGCAAAATAATTTGTTACTCATGTCAAATAATATGAATAAAGATTTTCCAAAATAAAATTATTCCACACTGTAAAGGCGGGGACCCCTTATCTACTGAACGTGTATAAAAACAAAGGTATATCCTATTTGTTTTTTTAGAATTACTGAGTATTGTTACTGAGTTTAGTAATTATACTGATACCAGTGTGAAATATAGTGTCACCCAAAATGTGTTCGGTTAGCTTACGTCGCACGGTAACTAAAGTAAATTAAATCATATTTTGTTTCATCATGTAATAATTGTTAGGGATTGGGATACTAGGAATCATTTTAGACAGATACAAATGAACTCAACAACCAAATATTTTTTTTTCTAGGAAATCACAATGACCCAGTATTGTTGATCTGTTTACAGAAGGTCTGCGGGCACACCAGCTGTCCTTAGGGGGCACCCTGCTATCCATTGGCACCACATTGGCTATAGACCCCCTGGTCTATAGTTTAGAATACGCTTAAAACAAGGAGAGAAGACATCAATGGATTTTGAACTTGCAAGGAAGACAGGATTGGGCTGTCACAATTTCGTGTTCTAAATTGTTTCTAAAAGCCCTCCTTTGAGACTTTTTATTAAATCTCCCGCCATAAAATTCAAAGCATGTAAACAAAAGTAGAGTCTCACAGTAATTTCTGTCATTTTTTTTCTTCTAATAAATGCAAACCAAATGCTCTCTCCGGCCACGAGAGGACAATGTTCCGTTTGCATAGCATGATGAGTTGGTTCATGTGTAGAACTGCATTCATGTCATCCGTGATTATGATATGAAGGGAAGGTTACTAATTTAGGCTGAATGATGAAGCATAATAGCGAAAGACAAATATTTGGAGTTGACATTCTTTTACTTTCCTGAGAACAGAAAGTCTAGATTCGGGCTCAGAGCCTCGGGTTACACCACACTAACCCAAGACAAATAGTCAAATGAATTTGAGAACCCTCATCTAAACAGTGCATAATAGTCAAAATGACAAACTGGCGTCCTATGTAATCTACTTTGCAGGTGTTAAATAAAGCTGCACGATTTCTGAAAAAAAAAAAAACTAATTGCAATTTTTCCGACCAGTATTACTATTTTGATGGGAATTTCCATTTGAAAAGAAAAGTATATTTGGTTGCTTTTGTGAGTACTTAACCCTCCTGTTGTCATGACATGCCACCGTGTTGATTAAACCCAGAAAAATCTTTGAATGAGATGAATACATTTTGTTTTTATTCGCATCTACTTGTAAGCTGTATAAAAAAAGCAAAAAAATGGTCCTTAAAATGAAGACAACACGAGGGTTAATCATACTGACATACTTTTTTTAAAGAACAGCTTCTTTGTTCTGGGGATGCTTTGTCCGGGTTTATGTTTGCTCATACAGGGCTCACGATTGCACTACGTCATGTTGCAACATTGATTCGATTTCGATCAAACGTGCAACCTTATGTTCAATATCGAAAGCAGAACAAACGTATCGTTGTTGGTTGTTGTTGTCGGATCCCTTAACCCCAATGGCAGTAGGGGCAGCATTTTCTGTGGTGTGTCATGAGCAAGTACAGCCTGGTGGCGCCCATCCCTCTCCAGGCCGAAAGGTTTTTACACACAAATTCTGTTATCAAACATTTACATTTGGTATTATTGATACTTCTTTTTTTCTTCTTTCAAAGATCAACTATCATATTTTTCGCACTGTAAATTGTGGTTTGTCTTAAAGTCCGAGGGTCATATTTGACCACTGTATGGCTTGTGGCACTGGATTATCTGATGCCAGTGTCTAAAAAAACGTCTGCATCTTTTACGTCGGGCGTACAACCTTTCACCACGGTCTGCCCGAGTGGCCGACAACTTTGTCAAAAAAACAAACAAAAAAAAAAACAAATAATTTTTTTCAAATCAAATGTTTGCTTTATTCCGATTTCAAAATCTTCGTTCGGTTTGGAAATTTCAGAATATCGATTCATTTGGCAATTTGCATACTCTGCAGCCAATCAGAAGACTGCATCGAATAACTTCGTACTTCCGGACTTCCCCGAGCGTTATAGGGTCCTGCATTTGCATATCATTTTCTAAAGTAGACACACAGAGAACACAAGAAAAATGGAGAAGTGGTTAGGAATCAAGCGAGAACCTCAGCCCCAGAAGAAATATTCAAAAGAAGCTAACAAAATGTATGACGCTACAAAACGTAATCGTACATTAAAAGCATTGTGAAAAGAGTTCACGTGCCTTGTAGTAGATAACGCAACGCAGACATTGCATGAATGAAGATGAGTTAGTAGAGGTACATACTGATGGCAGAGGGAAAGCAGCGATGTCATATACATGCAATGAATGTTATAAGTAGATTTATTATAAACTTCCTTTTAAAGTGTTGTTCTGTTATATATTTTGATTATCAATCCTTAATACTTTGCAACAATAGTTTTTTTTGCAATTAGTCGTCTTATTGTGTTTCAAGTTGTGAAAAATGGGTCAGGTAACTTTATGGCTGGACAGGCAACTTTTCAGAGTTTTCTGCCTGGGTGTTCGCTAACTTTTTGTCATGAGTTTCAGACACTGCTAATGCAAACGAAAACCAGTGCCACAGAGCACAGCGTAGCAGATAGTTATCAGACAAACATGGCGGCAACCTTAGGTATGGATTTCAATATGTAAAAGAAAAAATACAACGTTCTCAACCTATGATTACATCGTCAAAAATCCTAGTGGTATCGGTAGTGGTATCATTTGACCCCACTAATGGCCCTTTTTTACTTTTAAACACCACAGTAACCCAAGACAAATAGTAAAATGAGTTTGAAATCTCCCATCTAAACAGTGCATAATAGACACAATGACAAACTGGCACCCTATGTAATCTACTTTGCAGAATAAACTTATCCTCACATCGTCAAAAATCCTACTGGTATCGGTAGTAATATCATTTGACCCCACTAATGCCCATTTCTCACTTTTAAACACCACAGTATCCCAAGACAAATAGTAAAATACCATCAAATTGTTATAATATTACACCAAACACTTCACTCTCTCCTCGATAAATAGTATTGGTAGGATACTCAACTAGAGTTAGCATATAAATTGTCTCGTATATTTCTTTCTATAGGCCACTAAAGAGTTCTCAGGCCGTTGCCCAGCAACAAAGCCTGTCCCTGGAAGCTCTCCCCGACTCGAGCGAAACGTGTTAAGTGTCAATTTTTGGAGCGAAAAGTGTTTCTTTTTCCCTTAACGTCGACGGCGAGCCTTCTGTTGAGTGCGGTGAGAGGTGCGAGGAGGTGACCGAGTGTAATTGACTCATCTGTTCTCTCCTCAAAGAGCGCATCTCACTGCAAAATCAATTATAGGCTGTTCACAAAAGCCTTTTGTGGCTTTATCAGGGTCGCTGCTGAAGCTGGAGTACTTGGGCCCCGTGTTGATGGACACTGTCGGTGAACACCTCGTTCAGTTATGTCATCGTTTCAAGTTTTCCCTTTAAGTTGGATGGTTTCACTCGAACAGGGAAACTCTCAATCGTATTTTTAAATTATGTGGCAGCAATTTTATTAAAAGTTATTCGTAGTTTCGTAAAAAAAAAACATACAACCGCTGCCCTACTTACAGACGAATGTTCGTAAGTTGAATTTTTTCGTAGGTTGCTTCAGTGCTATATTTTGTATGTTTAAGGTTTATATAAGTATGTTTAAGGCTTGTAAATCATATGCTCTATAAAGACAAATAAAGTTGAGTTTGACTTACTTTTGGGCGCTTCAAGAGGTCCTCCTCCGTGGTAAAAAAGCGGGCGAAAAAAAGCGTTCCGACCATTTTCTCAACCGCATCAAGCTTTCTTATTCCACTTTCGTTTCAAGAGAAAAGGCTCGCCTCTTCTTTACACTTTACACCAACCATATTGAATGGATGCATGAGATATTAAACCTGAAAAATGTCAAAGTTATTAGCGCGCTGGAGATACTGTATAGAATGTTTACACACAAACTAGGAAGAGGAAGCGGATTTGTTCTTCGCGGTGTATGCTGGGTGACTTCTCACAGCGCCACCACACGCCGGAAACAGGCACTACGGTAATGTCCTGTACTCGGAAAAAGGTGCACAATACAAAATCTAACTTGCAGCAATGTCCGTATATTTTTCGACACCCCGAAAAAAATGTTCGTATCTACCATTGTACGTATGTCAAATGGTCGGAAATAGGGGAGCGTCTGCATTTGGGTATTTTTTGCACGTGATTAATATGCAAGAAACACAGAAATCAGGGAGGGGGCATGCTCCGTATACGGGGAGAGATTTATCTCCAAAACAAATACATTTGTGACTTACTCAAGATCTAAAAATTTTATGTATTGACAAATGCAAAAAAAGGATTAACAATCTCACTATGTAAATCTCAGCTTTACGTGTGGCTCTGCAAAATAAATGATTCACACTGGATTTTCCTTTAATATTGATAATGATATACTGGCTAGAGTCAAGAACATATCCACATTTTTGACCCTTCCTGGGAGATTGATACAGAGGATGTGTTATAACATCTCATTGGGTCATTAGGTAAACAAACCCCCCAAATTCCAACCCCTAATGCAGAGGAGCAAACAGGGAGGCAATGGGTACAAATGTTGTAAGGCTCCATCCAGCAACCTCCCAGTCTTGGGGCAGGCTCCCTACCCTCAAGGCCGTCGAGCTTTTAATGGTTATAGAGACGTTGTAAAATTGGCTTTGAAAGTCTTTAAAAAGTGCTTGAATTTGGCCATGAAAAAACTGTACGAAACAATGGACAATAAAGCTCCCTGAGAATTTAATTGCTTGCTTCCTTAGCCTAATTCCGTCAATCACAATGACCCTCTCGTTATTCTTAATTTTTTCAGTCAGTCCATTTTTTCTGCTGGCATTTACGAGTGCCAACTCGGGTAATCAGACAGCAATGTCAGAATCCCAACGCTTTCATTTCCCTCCGTCCATATCAAAGCGGCGTTTCTTACTTGGTGTCCATGAGAAATTTTAGCCTACTTTGGGTGCCAAGACGCATAACAAGCTGTAGTCTTGCTCTTTTGAGAATGACACCAGGAAGGCGGAAACTTGAAAAGAGGCCGGGAGCGCTAATGAGCCTTATTTTAAGAAACACAACACGCCTCATGAATATTTAACAGCTTGTCTCCTTGATGAACCGCAGCCACAACATGAACACGGGAAAAAAAACACATTATGTGAAAAAAACAAAACAAATTGATGTCTATTACTTTTCTGCCGCTGATTGACATGTTTGCGCTCCAACTCCATATCGCTCAGGCAAGTGTAAAAAGAAGTTTAAAAACCTGCGCAGGAAAATAAACCTCGTGTAAATTTGACTCATCGCACGGATGAGAATTTTGAAAATAGTTTCTTGCAAAGTGCACACAGCCGTAGCCTATATAACACGTCATTTTAAAGCAGCAGTTTCCCCAAAAAACATTCTGAATTGTTTTCTTTTTATGCTGTTTGAACTCAAAGTCAATGATGAGGCACTCAATCAGACATGCCTAAATGAAGTCCATTAAACATGCTTATCATAAAATTTGGTCTATAAGCCACACCTGACTATAAGCCGCATGTGCCCACATTGAAACATGAGGTATTTTCAAAGAAAGACGGTACACAGAAAAAGTTTTAATAATGTACAGTTCCTTACTTTTGATAAACAAATACGTGTCTGTATGATGTCACCAGTCGCTAAAATACACCATGCCACATATCATTGGAAAGCCATTTCAAAATAAACTCATCGGAGAAACATCATGATTAGTCTGTAACAAGATACCCGAAAATTTAAAGCCAAGGTAACTCATTATTGCGTCCCTGCCTGGCTGCCCTCAACTTTTTTGAATGTCCGCGAAAATATCTTTGATAAATCAAGGAAAATCCATAGAATCCAACCGTGTAAAATATTTTTTCCAAAACACACGGTAATACCGGCAGATAAATAGAAATCCGCATAGAAAGCGTGTCTGCTTCATTGGATGTTGCTTCCTGTAATCCGATCGCTTCGCCACAGTTTTTCCGTTTACAACTAAACAGACTCGTAAAATGATTTCCAATATGGTAGTTAGCCCTCCCCTTTCGATTGACCTTTTCTGTGATGAGGGCCTGTTCCTGCTGGTTTTATTCATGCACAAAGCGCAAAGTTACATTAAGGTTTGCTCTTCTTCGACAAAAACATTCCGCCTGTCTTACTCTTACCTTCACTGCTCTGGTGCCTCTGGTGGCCGTTAGAAATTTTTTATAAATTTGCTGCATCGTTGCATAAGCCGCATGGTTAAAGCTTGGGAAAAAAGTCACGGCTTATTGTCAGATTTTTACGGTACTTTTGTTTCAAACCTCTGGTTTAACATACTTTTCAATATCTCTTATCTGCACACACTCCTGGCCAACAATGAGGTATTGTAAAGCATGGGTACATAAATGTCACCAATTTCAGACACATCTTTGATCTTACACAGTTTATAAGATGGGAAATGTTTGCTACCGGTTAAACATGTCATCATTATTATTTTGATTTTACTTTATGTCTCATCACATCTCATTAGCTACACCGCTTATCCTCAGTAGGGTCGCGGGGGTGCTGGAGCACATCCCAGCAATCATCGGGCAGTGGGCAGGGGACACCCTGAACTGATTGCCAGCCAATCGCAGGGCACACTGGGACAGACAACTCACTCGCTCATTCACACCTGGGGACAATTTGGACCGGCCAATTCACCTGAAATGCATGTTTTTTTGGGAATGTGGGAGGAAACCTGAGTGCCCGGAGGAAACCCATGCAAGCACGGGGAGAACATACAACCTCCGCACAGGAAGTCTGGAGCTGGATTTGAACCCACGCAGGAGGTTCGCAAGACATGAACTGTGCCGCACATGCGCTAACCACTGCGCTATTTTTGCAGCACTTTCTCTTAAAGATTTTTAACTCTGTAGGGTTTGAATGTTTTGCGACAATTTTGTTTGTAATGAGGGAATGTTCAATAAAAAAGATTTAAAAAAGGAAGATACTTGTATAAACACGGTCTCAACGCGCCCTCTGCCGGACTAATGTGGTACTACAGCCTTTAACTTCACAAGAGAGTGCAAAGCACTTATCTTCATTGATTTAACGTGCATAGTGACTCATAAATCGTGCGACACAACCAATTGACGAGGTAACTTGTTGCAAACATATTTAAAAATGGATTTTAATCGAATTTATCGATTCATTGTTGCAGCCCTAGTCTTGAATCCCTACTACTGACTCACCAAACCAATAGGGTTCAATCAAATCCAAGTTGAGAACCACTGGTGTGGCCCCTTGACAACATCAAACCACCTCCCGTGGATCCATCCAATATGTCCGACAGTTTACATTCTGGATTTCGCAAAAATAAATTTTTTTAAAACAACAGGCAACATATATATTTTCCACAGTCTTGAGCGCTTGTTTAGGGTGGTGATGACCGTGGAAAAGAAACAGTCTCCGAAACCTTTATTTAATCTATGACAATAACGACAATTTTGTGCCATTTTATTGTAGTTTAGTCTCAGGTATGATTCGCTTTAGCAGGCTCCCTTTAATTTATGCGGTGGCCCAAATCTGGCCCACGGAACTCAAATTTGACACAGCGATCCACCTATCTGTTGCATGTAGCAGACGCCTGTCAACCAACCACTGTGACCCCTCTCTCCGACCCCTGAAAATCGATTGTCTGCCGACATTTCTTTTAATAACAGGGCAATCTCCCTTATTCCCCGGCTGTATATCGCCCCGTCTCTCTGCGGTTGGCCGTAAATTTCAGTTACGGCGCCGGCTTCATCACCCGTCAGCGGTGACGGCAACCCGTAAATATCCGGCGCACAATTAGGCCGACGGGACGCTCGCACACACAACAAAACCAGTTAGTGAGGGCGGGGAGCGCTCAAAATAACAGCGCCGCCTTCAATCACCGGAGACGGGTCTGACGGGAACCCAGAGGAGCCAAAAAAAACAAACATTATCGACCAAAAGGAAGCTTTTCGTCGCCCCCTGTTGTGAACACCGTCAATTATCGCGTGGGCTTGTCTCACCGGCTTCAATTGTTTTGAAAAAAAAAAAAAAAGAGCCTGAGCCTGCCGGTTGCGAAGTGTCACAGTCACAATGATCCATGGTGGGTATCCTGGTTTTTATTATTACTGCACTGGGCTCCTGGCTCTCCAATGCTGAAATCTTGAAATGGATGCCATAAAACACAAACACACAAACCCATGCAGTCATGCACGCGCACGTGCCATATTACAAAAACAATGCAATGTATTTATTAAAAAAAATCAAAATGGAGTTTTAAGAAATTACAAATCTTACAAGCAACTGCAATTACTGTATTTTCTGCACACCCGCAGAATATAGTCTTTTGTCATATATTCAAGTCAAGTCACATTTATTTATGACACCCTTAATCACAAAAATGTCTCAAAGGACTCCACAGGATTACAATTACAAAATTACACAATTATGTGATCTTAACTAGCATGCGGGCAAGGAACAACTCAAAAACCTCAGTGTGATGAGAAATGAGAAACCTTGAGAAAGGACCTCACATGTGGTAATCCCCCTTCCAGGATTGACCAGGGTGAATTACAATTAGCATTACTGTACACATAATAGTAAACATTAGGTAAGATGTTGAAAATGTCCGGAAAGTGCAAGACATCATCGACGCCCCCAGCCTGCAAACCAGTCCAGAAAGTCTATGACGGCCACGACGCTGCCTCCCGTCTCTGCCAGCTGGTAAATGCAGGGGTTGACATGCTGCAGGTCAGACGCTGGTCCGCTGACCCATCCCAAATCATCCTTCTCCTTCGTATCAGCCAGGCAGGCGTCGGAAAAAGACAGGACAAAACAGAATGAGGTGGGCATGAGGTGGGCATCAATCATACGCTTTGGAATAGAAGTGTGTCTTAAGCCTTGATTTAAAAACTTCCGTTGAGGTTGCAGATCTTATCTCCAGAGGCAGGGCGTTCCATAACACCGGGGCCCGGATGGAGACCGCTCTCGAGCCTGCAGAATTCTTGTCTCTCGGAGTCACAAGTAGACCGGCATTTTCCGAGCGCAGACTCCATGCAGGAACATAGGGGGAAATCAAATCGGAGAGATAAGAGGGTGCAAGCCCATGCAAACACTTATATGTTAATAAGAGAACCTTAAAGTCACATCTTAAGTGGACTGGGAGCCAGTGCAAGTTGGCCAATACAGGAGTAATATGCTCAAACTTTTTGGTCTTAGTCAAAAGTCTAGCTGCCGCATTCTGAACCAGCTGCAAACTTTTAATACTAGACATCGGGAGACCAGAAAGCAATACATTACAGTAATCAAGCCGAGAAGTAATAAACGCATGAATTAAAACCTCTGCATCTGATTGGGACAGCATCTTACTTTTTTTCCTATGAAGCCAGATAATCTTCTTCGGAGGCATTTATAAGGCGCTACAGTAGGAATGTCAACAAAACAGATAAGTCAGTCAAACCTTATTCACCCCTTAAAGGCAGGCCGGCGGGCTGTCAAGATGTGCTGACAATTTGAAAATATACTCATCACAGAAACATCACGACGAGTCTGAAACAAGATACAGTGGAACCTCGGTTCTCGACCATAATCCATTCCAGAACCCTGTTTCGAAAACTGATTTGGTCGATCACCGAAAATCATTTTTCCCATTAAAAGTAATGTAAAATCGTTTTAATCAGTTCCAACACCCTAAATGTTTACCACGAACGTAAACATGAAGCTAACCCAGGCTAATTGTACGTTCGCGTTAGCGTAATCTTCCGTACGAAAGATTACGCTAACATGAACGTGTAAAAATAAAAAAAGGATTATGAATAGGATTTCTTACCTTTGTGGTGGACGGTGGGGAGAGAAAAATCCTCAAAAGTTTTTCAACCTCTTCCAAAACTTGCGGCAGTTGCTTGCTTATAGCGCTAACTTCCTTAGCCGCACCACTCCATTTCACAGCCTCCTTATTCTTTACTATCGTACTGAAAGTAGATTTAGCCATGCTGTATTCACTAGCAAGATCGGAAATTCGTACACCTTTCATATTTAGCTATTATGTCTCTCTTAAAGGCAATAGTTGGACAAACGACTTGTTTTTTTTTCACCTGTCCGGCTTGCACCGACCTTCTTCGGAGGCATAATTAAGGGCTAAAACACCTGTACGCCGCTCAGCATCGCACCCTAGCATACCGGCGTTCGAACTCCGATTTTTTGACCGAACAGCGAAGCAAGAATTTCTCGAAATTTTTGGTCGAACACCGATTTGTCCAAACTGAGAGGCGTTCGAAAACCGAGGTTCCACTGTACCTGAAAATATAAAGCACCAAGGACGTCGTCTTGCAGCCATCACATTCGATTATAATACACAACCATGGTCCCCTTACATCTGTGAGTGTAGTGAATCCAACCATGGAAAATATTTCCAAAACACGCGATAATGCCGATAAATATGAAAAAAAAAATCCGCCCAAAAGCATCTCTGCATCGATGGAGGTTGCTTGTTGCTAGCTTTCTATTTAGCCCCATAATTCCTGTTTACAAATAGACAGACTAGTAAATTTATTTTCTCTTAGTCGTGGACCAACCTAACTTGTGATTCACATCTTTTTCGGCCAATTGCAGAAGGTTTTTTTTTTTTTATCCCCGCTTTAGCCAACACGAGCCTCCTTCACCTCCAAATAACTTTAGCTAATAGTAACCGATTCAAATGATGATTGACACATTGGTTAGGACACAATGGAACGCCGGGGTATACATGTATATTTCCAGGCATGAACCGCGGACTACTTCGCCTACGGGGGAATACCTAGACGACCTGTTGTTACTCTATTGATGTGTATATAAGGCGCACTGTATTAACAATAAATTCATAAAAAAGAATAAACAATATAAAATCATGACGGATAAAAATAATTAATACAATTATTTGATTCAATTAACTCAAATTTCAAAAATACAATACAATAAAACTTGTTTAAAATACACAAAAAAAAAAACATTTAAGATATATTGGTTTTAAACACAAAAACAAGTCGTATGTACAATATAGATAATGTAAAATATGAGTACAAATCGAATAGAAAATCATGAAAAATACATGGTACAAGTAAAATATTAAAACATAATATGAAATTTACATTTACATATATTTTGATATTGTCGAAAAAAAGAAGTTTTTCAAAAATTATTGCAGGATAATGATTTTAAATAAAACGAAATAAATACGTCGATTAAAAATGGAATATTTTTTGCATCCAAAATAATGAAAAACTGAAAAAAAACTTGAACAATACCAAAAAGAACAAATGTACAAAAGATTGTAAAAAGTAAATAAACTTTAAAAATTACTACACAAAAAAAACATAAAACACAAGGCATATAATGTAAAAGAAGAAAAAATAAAGGACACATTAAGAAATAATTGCCTCACGTTTCTTGAAAAACTGATCCAAATATGTCTGCCTTTGTTTAATTATTGTGGCGATTGTAGATACGTTATCCTTTCGTGAGATCACTCAAACGTTTTCCCTTTTCATACCTTTCTATTATCTCTTGCTTTGTTTCAATGGCTAAAAAAATTATCTTCCTCTTCTTTTCTCCATTGTGAATGATAGCGTTTGTATTGGTACCATACAGTAGACTGCTTACAGAGCGGGATGGGGACTCGAAGAGCATGCCGGGATTCATGAAAATGCACCGGAATGCTCGTGCGTACTGCACCCTATTTTTGATTTTCGCTTTTGTGACTAGGAGCAATATTTTTCTGTTTAGGATAATGTACCCTGAAACTTTCGTATGTAGAGACATTTGTCAGTAGACTTACCATTGTATTCTCCTCTTATCCAGCTGCTATATCCCTTCGGGGGCGCTCCTCCTAAGTGATGCTCACGCCCGAGTAGTTTCAAAATAAAAGCTTGCCAGTAAACGAAAGTTGCTTCCTGCTGGGCGGTGCTTTTTCACGGTTCAGCCGGCTGCGTCTCGGTCGGTCCCCGAAGTCTACCTGTGGGCTGATGGGAACAAGAGCGAGTTCTTGTCCTGGCCTGGGCCAGCGTGTAATAGAATGCTAAGCTGGTTTCACACACTGCTCCAACGCGCCAGGCCGATTCGGGGAAGCGAACTAACTTTCTTTCCTAAAATTGAGTTGCCCTCCGTTTTGTTCGGAAGCAACATTTCAAGTTAGGGTTTCGAGCAAGTTAGTATCCGAGGCAGGCATTTTTTAAAAAGTTTTTGTGGAAGTTGTGCAAAAGGCTAGCAATTTCATTTTGCATTTTGAAAATGATTTCTCTGTTAATACTGGGTTAATACTAGGCTCAGTCGACCAATAAAACGTAAGGGAAAAAAAGTAAAGTTTAAAAAAAGTGGACTGATTTAGTTGGTTGCACCATACAAAACTGTATTTAATCTGACTTCCTTTAGTGCAAGTACAAAGTTGGCACAAAGATTGACTTGATATATTTGTATGTTATTTGGATGTAACGCCATAGCGATCAAAGAGACCCCCCAAAAAGTGCCTTCTTACTTTTTTTTTTGTTCTTTGGTTTTTACCAGGCATGTCAAGTCAAGTTATAGTTATTTGTGACGTCCTGAATCGCAAAGAGTCTCAAAGGGCCGCAGAAACCACAGATTATAACAAACTATTATTACACTATCCCCTGATCTGAAAGCTACATGAGGGCGAGGAAAAACTCAAAAACTGAATGTAGAAACCTTGAGAAGGGACCGCAAATGAGGTAATCCCCCTTCCAGGATACCCAGGCTGCAACGGATGTTGCAATAACAAATAATCCACAGATATATTCAACAAAAAATTTGGGTTATTCATATGCTATAGAATAGAAGTGTCTTTTAAGGTTAGATTTAATCATTTCCACTGAGGTTGCAGATCGAATCTCAGGGGGAAGCGCATTCCACAGCACCAGGGCCCGAATGGAAAATGCTCTCGAACCAGCGGAACACTTCTTGGCTCTTGGGATCACTAGTAGACCAGTGTTTTCAGAGCGAAGGCTCCGGACTGGAACATAGGGGGAAATTAAATCTCAAAGATGACCCTTTATACTTTATTTTTTCTTCTTCTTTTGTTTTTTTTTCTAGCTTTTTTCTTTTTTTTTCTTGCCTGTTTGCTTTTGTTCTCTAATTTTTCTTTTTTTTTAATCTTACTTTCTTTTCTCTTTTTTTCCCAGATTTTTACTTATTTTTACCTTGCTTTTTCCTCTTTTCCCCCTCTTTTTTCTTGTTTTGTTTCTTTTTTTTTCTTTTTTTTCATGATTTGTCACACTCAACTCAATTTTTCTTTCCGTATGTCTCTTGCTTTCTCTTCTTTCGTTCTTTTTCTCTCTCTCTCTCTTTCTCACTTTATTTTTCTACCTTCTTTCTTTCTCTCTTCTCTTTTTCTTTCTATTCCTCTCTCTTTTTTCTCCCTTACTATCATGCTCTCTCCATTTCTCTGCCTTTCTGCCTTTTCCCCGCTTTCTTCCCTTCTCTCTCTCTCTTACTCTGTCTCCCTTGTTCTCTCTCCTTTTTATCCCTCCTTCTTTTTCTTAGCTTACTTATCTTTCCCCCTTTTTGTCTTGGGTTTTCTCCATCTCTCTTTCTCTTTAATATACCAGTCTGGCCCCTGTGAGATTTTTTTCCAGCATATGCCCCCCAACTAAAATGAGTTTGACACCCCTGGTTTGAATCTTTATGAAAGGCGTTCCCACCTGGCCTTTTATAGGGATAAAGGAGCGGTTCACTCACTTGCGAATTGATCGGTGGACCCCCTTTGCCACCATTGATATGCAATTGTAGTCAGCAATAAAATGTATCGACTGATCAATAACTGGACAAATATGGTAATGAATTTCCAATCGTGTCTGAGTATAAGACGCATGTTCAAATATCTGAACAATTTGAGGTTTTTAGGTACGCCTTGCAGTCTGGGAAATATGGTAAAAACGAGTTGAGGGGTTTTCAGCGTTTGTGTTTCAGAATGAACTTTATGTATCCACATGGCTGTCTCTATCAAAAATAAAGACTTCTTTATGGAGTGGGATATGTGCTTTAATAAATGAATAATTTTAGATCCATGTAAGTACCAAAGAGGAATGTAAGTAGGAGGGAGGGGCACACTTGGCAGCCTAGCTCCTGAGCGAAAGGCTGTTTCTAAAAGCGTCTTGTTAAGATGAAGAATTAACACTCGGGCACAACTTCGGCTGCGCTCCAACTCTCCATTGATGAATTGATTGATTAAAAGGAGGCTTTTGTCCATGCGGTGTATTTAGTTGCCAGAGCAGCCAAGCAGTAAATTGCCTTCTATTGGACCTCACTTGGCAGGGTCACCGATGGGACTCCGCGGGGGCGGTCTTAACCTGGGATAAGTTCTTTGCACAATCACTATACAGAGTACGGAGTTTTTTGGGAGACACCTTGCTACTTCGCTCTTCAGTTATCGCTGGTTAACTCATTCGAGGGAAATGAAATTATTTATTGAAAAACAAAAAAGATTGGGTTAAATGAAAAAACACCTGAGGCTTCCTGGACCAAACGGGAACGTTTGGGCAGCCAAGATTCAATTTAGAAAAAAAGAGAAAAAAACCCAAATCAAAAACACAAATGCCTCCCACACCGCAAAATCACGCTGTGTCTGCTTGCCTGCTCGACAGCGTAAGAGGGGGGTAGTGGGGCAGAGTAAGACGGGGGCAGCCAAGATACACGGTGATAGGCCAGCACCCTTTGACTTGAGATCTCGAAGCCAATTCCTACCATAGCCTCTTTTATACTGCCCTGTGCCCGGACACCTGCTCTGCATTCCTTCTGCATCTAGCTAAGAGTTCATGTCCCGCTCCTTGTCCTCATAGCATCCCCCAGAGCCTGCGTCTAGCTAAGAGTTTATGTCCTGCTTCTTTGTAATCATGTCGTCACGCTAGAGCCTTTGTTTTCTCTCTCTCTCTTTATCTTCTGCTCTCACTCTCTCTCTTTCTTACTTGCTTTCTCTCACTCTCTCACTCTCTCACTCTCCTCTGTGTCCTTGCTCGGCTTTTTTTTGCATGGCTTTGGTCAATGTGTGCCTCACCTCCCAAAAAACTCATTAAACATAGGTACTGAGATTCAATTTGTTCTCTCGCTTTCTCTCCCTCTCCCAGTTGGCAGGGCTTCAAGGAATCTCTGCTATTCTAAGAGTACAAAAGAAACATAATCCTCACAATTAGCAAAGTGTCCAGAGTTGTGTCCTCATTGGTGCCCCGACAACCCATGCGGTTAAGTGATCCATGGGTCATTAACCTCTCGCAATTAAATATGCTTACTTTAAACAGTTTTTCTCATTTAGTGAAATAAATTCTGTAAAACAACCTGAAGATTTTATTTATAAAAAAATATGTATCCGTACATTTCTGTCCTTTTTGAATATATTGTTCACGTTACTATAATTGAGTTTAAAAAATATGTATATTTTGTATACAGTATGTAGATTTCTTTCAATTTTACTCATACGTGAATTATACTAAAATACATTTTTTCTTTTTGGTAAGTTTATAAATAAGAGTTGCTTCAATAGATGTAAAAAAAGAGGAAAATAAAAAAATACAGTGTCGCTTTTTACACTGACTTGGAGCCTCCAACACGCTATCTATACTAGCTTATCAATAATGTTCAGTGTAAAAAGTATGTCACACTTTGAGGTGTTACTAAACACTCATTTTGATATTTTGAAACTTCTGGTACTGGAGGAGGGCTTTGAGAAAAAAAAATCGATAGGTTAGCACTGGGGTTTGGAACCTTACTGGCCCAAAAAGCCGTAAAGACAAAAATATATACAGTGGAACCTCTGTTCTTGACCATAATCCGTTCCAGAACCCTGTTCGAACACCGATTTGTTCAATCACCGAAATCATTTTTCCCATTAAAAGAATGTAAAGCGTTTTAATCCGTTCCAACACCCTCAATGTTTACCATGAATGTTTAACGTAAACATGAAGCTAACCCACGAAAGATCACGCTAACATGAACTGTAAAAATTAAAAAAAAGGATAAAAAAAATAATTATGAATAAGATTTCTTACCTTTGTGGTGGTCACCAGAAGCCATGCTGTATTCCCTAGCAAGATCGGAAACTGGCACACCTCTTTCATATTTAACTATTACGTCTTTCCTAAAGGCAATAGTTGTACCAACAACTTTTCTTTTTTTACCTGTCCTGCTCGCACCGACCTTCTCCGGAGGCATAGTTAGGGGCTAAAACACTCCGTTCACCGATATTAAAAGCGAAAGCAAAAAGAGGCAAGTGCGCACGTCATAACAGTTGGCTACGAGGGGTGGGGGCGATCTACACCCATACGCCGCTCAGCATCGCACTCTAGCGTACGCACTCAGGCATTACCGGCGTTCGAACTCCGAATTTTTGACCGAACAGCGAAGCAAGATTTTCTCTAAATTTTTGGTCGAGCTCCGATTTGATAAAATCTATGAAATAATAATGCCAAAACATGAGTCCCATATCAATATAAATATACCAAATTTGTCCTCCCGCAATTACCTAACAGGAGAGGTTAATTTTTTCCTAAATAATGGTTACAAAACAAGGTGCGAGCAAAGTTATTTAATAAAAATGTCACAAAATATTGCAAAAGAAGATATTACTGTATTTACCTTAGGTGCACATGGCGCTTATCGAGGAGAAAGAATGCCTGTGATATGTGTATAGCTCGCCCATTCCTACTGTTTTAGGTGCATTGCTGGCGTCTTGGGGTGTTCACAGTTTGTTCTGTCGGTTTTCACCAGAAAGTGTTTCAAAAGTTAACACACATTAGTTAATAAGCTTCAAAATAATGGATGCTTTAGCAATGTACAGCCTAAACGGTGTCAGTTGGTGTGACACCTTGACTGCAAACTGTAGCTAGAACTATGTCTGTATATACTGTTCCGAACCCATTGTATACTCAGCGATGTCCTGCCTATGCACGTTCTGAAATCGGCTTTGCATGTATCAATACCGTAAACAACTGCACGAGTTCTATTTTATCTCCGAGCTAGATTTACTCATGAAAAGAGTCATATATGGCTCGTGAGCCTTTGGTTCCCGACCCCTGGGTTAGCATATAAAAACAGTCCTAACATTCATTAGCAAGCCAATAAACAGACAAAGGTGCTCCTGTTGTTATAATATTTCCAATTAGTCAGATGGTCCACTTTGTTGTTCACGTACTCCGTCTTTATTGAAGAAGTGACCCCGGGAGGCAGATGGCACATTAGCGCTCATAAACCGAAGCTACCGTTCTGTCATGGATTTGCTTTGCCTCCAGTCGTGCAGTTTTCTTCGGGGCCAAAGCTGCGCCACGTGCTGACGCACCTGACCGATGCGGTAAGAAAAAAACGACAACAAAAATGAACCATGTCAGCATTTGAAATTGCTGGAGGTGCAATTTGTTGTTGTCAGCAATCTGGTGAAACATGATCCGGGCTTACTGTATGGACGTGCTTCTACATACTGTACAGTTAATAGCAAGTGTACTTTGGATTCGATTGATTGTGTGTGGGAAACAGGGTGGGCCAACCTCATTTATTTTGTTATGTGTGTTGCTCTGACACAGGTTTTTAATTTTACTAGTTAAATATTGACAGGCCCTTGACTATCAAGTTCAATTTTTTCAGGACTGAGGAGGTGCACAATCAGGTTTCCCCTACGACAAATACTATTTGAAGATAGAGGCGTCCATTCATTCCACCCCCACCTATTTTGTTCTTATAGCTGTTTATTATGGGTGTGACGATAATCTTTGGTCACAATTTGTTTTGATGTACAGACACTGCCCTACTCACGATCGTTTGTAAGTTGAATTTCTTCGTAAGTTTCTTCAGTGCTATATTTTGTATGGAATGTATATTTAAGGATTGTATAAGTAATGTGTCAATTCATTCCAACTCCACCTATTTTGTTATTTCAGTTGTTTATTATGGGTGGGACGATATGCTTGGGTCACAATTGTTTGTATCACGATACCAACTTGCGGATTCAATGTATATCACGACATTCATAATTGCGATAATTCAAGTTTTGCGATTCAATATCATTGTTAATTGCAATTCTATATCAAGCAAACAAGTTAAGTCATACACTTCGGGGCCAAAGAACCGTGAATGATGTTTAAACAGTGCACGTCAGTCAGTCCAGAAGCTGACATTTATTAACTATACATATATAAAAAACTGCCCCCTGCCCACTGCCCGATGATTGCTGGGATGGGCTCCAGCACCCCCGTGACCCTACTGAGGATAAGCGGTGCATCTAATGAGATGAGAGATGAGATATATAAAACTGAGACAATAACAACACAACATGTGCATCGTGCAACCGGGTTACAGCCACAAAATGTCATGAACATAAATGTCAACATGACACAACGTACTACTAATAAAGTAATACAATTATACAAAAATACTACCACAAAAATACTAAAACGGAAACACTACAAAAAAAAAAAAAAAAATTGAGTAATGATACGAAAATACTACATAAATAAAACAAAAATACTACTATGGAAATGCTACAAAAGCAAGATTGGATAAAAATAAAGGAGGGGACCTCTCAGAACGGGTGGGACATTTTTTATCCGAGATTTGGGTCCTTTTTGGTTTCCTTGGAAGTTCAGCATCCATGTAGGTCTTCTTTCCTAATTTTGACTTTTAACCAGAAGGTGCGCCAACTCCACTGTTTGATTTTTGTAGTTAAATGTAAATGTAGATGGTCTGCATTTATATAGCACTTTTCAAGTCACTGAATAACTCCCAAAGCACTTTACAATGTGCTTTACACTTACCTATTCACACACTCTGACAACGTCAGCCACTCAAGGCAACTACCTGCTTATTGGGGGCATTAGGGATTCAGTGTCTTGCCCAAGGACACTTCGACATATAACGCGGAGGAGTCAGGAATCGCACCTGCAAGCTATTGCTCCCAAGACGAGCGCTTTACCTCCTGAGCTGCGGTACGCTAACTCAGGTTTTTAATATTACTCCTCTTATAATTTTAGGGACTGAGAGCAGTTTTAGATATCAAGTTTATATTTTTAGGACAGGGAGTGCACAACTTTTTACAAACAACAATTATTTGTTTAGGACCCATTTTTTTTACAAGAAACAAGACTGAGTATGATGACATACACGAAAGAAAAATACTAAAGAACTCAGGATCAGAAAATAACAAAATCAAGATTGGAAGCTTCTAACTTTTTAGAACATTGGGGATTGATACATTGTTTGGAAACTGATGATTTCATTTTTGGGTAAAATGGCGCTGATTGATGGAACTTCCATTGATTTAAATAGTGATTTGTGAAGCCCAAGTATGTCAAAAGCTGTTTATATAATAGAATAGAAATCTTTAACGTCAAATTTCTTTGCAGAACGACTTCAATGCACCAGTTTAATCTTCCCCCTTTGATTTTATTTGAATTCTTGTACATTTCCTCGCTATCATACGTGTGGGTGTACCAAATCAGGCTCTTTGGTCTTTAATCGTCCTCGGGATTCATTCTTATTCATACGTATTTGTTTTGTTTGGGAGACTCTTGGCTCAGCGTGATGAGTTGTGGCCGCCGGAGGCTTGCGGTTGAGAAGAATCTTGAGGGAGGTGGCAGGCGGACGGACGGACAGGCAGGCGGGCTGCGGATTAAAGATGATATCGTGCAGCTGAGCAGGAATGATGGTGTGGATACACCGTGCAGGCAAACTTGCTGGCTAATCTTTACTCGGCATATATTTAACGTTTGAACAGAGACTAACCAGTCTTTATAATTTAGACCAGTCTCCAAGCTCTAATTCGTAAATACAGTGGTACCGACTTACAAATGTCTGTCCATACAAAAGTTTTAGGTTACAAAGTACCTCCACAGGAAAATATTGCATTTAATTACAAAGGCATTTCAAAAATACAGTTCAATAGGCGCTGCCATTCGCCGCTGCCAGAGTTCTACCTCGCAACTCTGTGCATAGCGTCAATCCCGGCATGCTCTACCTGTTCCCTTCCCTCTCTGTAAACAGTCTACTGTACTATACCACTTAGAAGCGCTATCATTCACAATGGACCCAAGAAAGAGATGCAGAAAAGTGACCAAGGAGAAAAGAAGAGGAAGAGACTTTTTCTGGCCATCAAAACAAAGCAAAAGATAATCGGAAGTTATGAAAATACACACTGTTCAGAGATGACAAAGAGTAGCCATCATTCCATCAGGCCAAATTAAAAAAATGGGCAAAAATCCTTTGAGTCATGGTGGAAAAAATGTGGAAAAAATTCACCCAGCAAAAGAATTTACTACTCAGGCTATTCCTCATTATGACGGTGTCTGTCTCACACATTTATGACGGACTGTCAAAATCCGACAAAAGCAGACGTCATTGGATCAGGTTTTCAGTGAACGCCAGGCAAAAAACACTAAGGACCAGTAAACAATGAGTCCAGTTAAAATTGAGGCCAGTTAATCTTTTTTATTTCCTTTATTCTTTGTTTTTTTACGATACATATATTTTGTTTTTTGTTAATTGTATGGTAATCTAATTTTAACTTGTATTTGTTTTATGTTGTGATGCTCTTTTATAAATTAATAAATACAAAATCTATACTTTTTGCGGGGCCTGGAACGGTTGGGCACATTTACATTCAAAAGGCGTCTCCACTTACAAATGTTTCAGGTTACAAATTTACTTCCAGAACAAATTCAATTCGTAAGTAGAGCTACTACTGTATTTTTGTCCATTTTTCCCTTTAAAGTTATTATTTTTTGTATAACTTGGAATATCACGTCTAATCTTGTTGCAAACGATATTCCTTACGTTGTTATCAAGACAATTCTAATTCTTATTCTAATGCCAGGAAAAGACGTGCAGCTTTGATCCTTTAAGAAAGGGATCTCAAACCCTATTTTCTTGGGAGCTGCCGGAGCTTGGGTCTGAGTCATGTTGGGTCGCATCAAGTTTACCATGAGAAAAGCCCAGAACAAAAAAAAATACCCCTGTTTTAAATTACTTTTAAAAACATTTCTCAAAGTATTTTGCACTGTACAGTCGTACCTCTGTTTACAAATTGAATTCGTTCCTGGAGTAGATTTGTAACCTGAAAAATGTGTAAGTAGAGGCGCCTTTTAAATGTAAATTTGCTAATCCGTTCCAAGAAATGCAAAAAACACCCAGGGACAATTTGGACTGGCCAATTAACTTGAAACACATGTTTTTGGAATGTGGGAAGTAACCGGAGAGCCTGGAGGAAACCCTTGGAGCACAGGGAGAACATGCAAACTCCACACAGGAAGGTTCAATCTCATGACCTCAGAACTGTGCTTTTAATCCAAAGCATGTTTTTTTTTTTAGAATTTTACAAACAAAAAATTATACCCAATGATTCTTGTTTTCTTTTAACATTTGTTCGTTAGTTGGTCTTTGTGGGGCATAGGATACCAGAAAGTTGGTTCGAATCAATTAAATAATTACTCTGCTTTTGACCCAAATTAAAATGTATGGCTATTAATCTCTTGTACCCGGATGGCTACACCTGCACCATGCATCCACCAATATTTATATATAGTTCTTGGATTTTGTTTCCCCCATGACATGACTTGTCTGCTGTGTTCTATGATTCAATCTTACCTCATTAAATGCTCACACTTGCACCAAAGTTCACTTGTTACACACCTAAGTTCCTAGTTTCAAGTAAATTCGACTTTTTGTTTTTTTGGAGCTGACCAATGTTTACTTTTTTTGCCACTCACAATCTGTCAGTTCAGGCTCACTTGTTTGGCTCACATCAAGGCAGTAAAGACTTACTTTTCGGGAGGGGACAAAGATACCAGCGGGATAGGGAACAAAAAAGAAACCCCAGGGAGTGAGAAATGAGTTCCTGTAGCGCAATAAATAGTAAAAGCAAAGAGAGGATGAAGTGCACACATTAATCCCGGAGTCAGAGCAATCTTGTAATCCACTCACTATGCTAATTGCCTGTTCTTTCTGCTGCAAAGGGGCCTTTTACAGGCCATTAAATGGCACTGAGCGCTTCACAAAGGATCACCGGCACAAACCCCCCCCCAACCCTTTCCTCACCACGCGCCGCCGCCCATCCACTCGATCTCTATTTTACACCCAGTCAGGCTGTTGCACGCCCACACGACGCTCTTTCAAATAAAACCGCAGAAAATAAGCGGCGCCGGGAGCCTTTGTTTATTTTGGAGATATTGTCGCCAGAACATTGAAATTGCGTTCCCGGTGCGATGCGAATGTGACAAATCTTGCATCTTGAGGGGGGAAAATACACCTTTTGATCTCTGCGTGCACGTGCTCGTCTCTTTGTGTTGCTGGTGAATAATGGATGATAAATGAGTGCTGTTGTCCGTAGACACAAAAAAACCCACCAGTTTTATTGTATGGGGTGGAGAAGGGGTGCGCCTAGCTGCCAACCCAGGATTTTTTTTTTTTTTAAATGTGCGCCATTTCTTTTTTTTGGGGTGACATTGGGTGGACCTAATAGAGGTTTTTATGATACTTTCCCTCTATGTTCTGGTTCGAAGCCTTCACTTTGAAAATGCTGTTCTACTGGTGATCCCAAGAGCCAAGAAGAGATCACCAGGTTTGTGAGCGTTCTCCATTCGGGCCACAATACTGTGGAATGATCTGCCCCCTGAGATTTGGTCTGCAACCTCAGTGGAACTTTTTAAATCTAGGCTTAAAACACACTTTCAGTATATTCCATAGCATATGAATGACCGATGTTTCATCTTGACGATGTCTGTGTATCCATCCATTGCAGCCTGGTCATCCTGGAAGGGGATTACCTCGTTTGCAGTCCCTACTCAAGGTTTCTTCATTTTTTTCATACTGAGGTTTTTGAGTTTTCCCTTGCCCTCATATAGATTTGAGAACAGGGGATGGTGTACTAATAGTCTGTAGTTTGCAATAATCTGCGGTCTGTTCCACCCTTTGAGACTCTTTGTGATTTAGGGCGTCACAAATAAACATGACTTGATTTGACTTTTTGTACAAAATAGAAAGGGGGTGCACCAAGCTGCAAACGCAGACCCTTTTTTAAAAAAAAGCGTATAATCACCCATCAGTCAGTATGTGCACCAAGAATTGTTTCAGGATGAGACTAGGTGGACCAAATCAAGCTTATTTTTTGTTTTTGTATGGCTAAGAAACAGGGTGCACTGAGTTGGCAAGGATTTGAAAAAAGAAATGCTTGTAATCATCCATCAGTCATTACTTGCACCAACTTTGGTTTTTGGGGTGAGATTAGGTGTACCGAATCAAGCATTAGTGTCACTTTTTGGGTGCACAGAGCTGCCTACCCTGTTTTTTTCCCAATCCAATCAACGCGTTTAAGAGGGACCACATCTCATTTTACCCCGCTTTTGTTGGTTCTTTTTCATTTTTCTGCAAATAATAATGGTTCCCAAAAAAGTTGGCGTTAAAGAGGAAGAAAAATTGGAAGACAGTGACACCAATAATCGAGTCAAAGAAGGATACGTTCGTGAAATTAAAAAATGATGTTTGAGTGTCTGCAAATGAAGTGCTGCTGGACAGTAGAGCAAATGATTTAAGTATAGACGGTACTTGAAATTGATTTAGTTTTTCTAGTCATTTTGGTTTTTTTAAATGGTGAATATGTTCCACTATCTCTTCTTTAAATTGCACAATCCTTTCGTTGGATACGTTGGAGAAGTAGACATTTTCTTTTGATTTGTTTTGCAGCTTGTCATAAGGGTGAAATGGTGGGTCCTGATGTCAGACCGGTTGAGAGACACCGTTTTAAATATAGTTGATAAACCATTAAGGGACAATTTAAATACTATGTTTTTCTGAGATTTTCTCACATGTCAGCAACGTTATGCATCATGCAGAGTAGAGATGGTGCACGAACTGCAGCTCTTAAAACATATAAATGTGGTAGAGACCGAGGAGATAACCTATTGATTTTTAGGGGACTTTTTTAGTTTGTGGTACTTGCACTCTGGCTTTCTTTTGTGTGGAGGTGCACAAAATGCATTATTGCTGGTGCTTTTGTCTGAGGGCTAGAGGGCTTGCACCAAATCAAGCTTTTTTTAGTACCTTGCGTGCCTGTGTGTGCCTGTGTGTGTGTGTGTGTGTTTGTGTGTGTTTGTGTTAGCCACAGGTTACACCTATTCAAGGGGTCTCAAACTTGTAGCCCATGGGCTGCAAGGATAATGGTTTGAGGCCCTAGGCCTGAATAAAAAGGTTTAATGGAAATGTAAAGCACAAATTATGGATTCCTCAATTACTGATTGAGTTTTTGTTTATTTTGTGCACAATATCTAATATATATAAATGTATTTAAGAATAGTAAAATGTTTATTATCTCAGCTTGTCTTAAGGAAACCCAGTTTGGCCTGACATTGCCTGACCCTATCTTCAGCGGCCCCTAAGTAAATTGAGTTTAAAACCGCTTACCTATGAAATGAAATGATCTGCATTTATATAGCACTTTTCAAGTCAATGAAGACTTCCCAAAGCGCTTTACAATGTGCTTCACACTTACCCATTCACACACACTCACACACCAATAGCGGCCGTGCAGCCATGCAAGGCGCCAACCTGCTTATTGGGGGCGTTAGGGATTCAGTGTCTTGCCCAAGGACACTTCGACATATAACACGGAGGAGCCGGGAATCGAACCTGCGATCTCTTGATCCCCAGACGATCGCTCTACCACCTGAGCTACTGAGTCAATTCATCAACACAAATATGATGCAAAATCATACGGTACATCCTCGGGATATGACATTTCCGAGGTGAGAATTGCAAAGTGAAATTAAAATAGCAGGCTATAGAAACTTTTGGTAATGTGTAGGTAATGCGTGCCCAACCCCCGGTACCTCAGGTCAAGTCAAATTTACTTATATAACCCTTAATCACAAAAATGTCTCAAAGGACTGCACAGGATTACAATTACAGAATTACCTGATCTTAAACCAACAAGCTTAAAACACACTTCGATTCTATAGCTGATGAATGACCTACGGTGTATTTCGTTTTGATGTTGTCCGTGTTTTATTTGTTATTGCAACATCCATTGCAGCCTGGCCATCCTGGAAGGGGGGATTAACCATGGGCGGTCCTTCCTCAAGGTTTCTTCATTTTCCTCATGCCGATGTTTTCGAGTTTCCCTTGCTTTCGTGTAGGTTTTAGATCAGGGGCTCGTGTCATAATAGTCTGTAGTTTGCAATCTGTGGTCTGTGCAGCTCTTTGAAATTTCTTGTGATTAATGGCTAAACAAATAAACATGAGTTGTGTTTATTGAAAGCATTGTTTAGATAATGAAGGTATAACAAATGCAAAAAAATGCAAATGTTCTGCTTGAAATGCAGACTTTTACAAAAAGATATTTTTTTCGGAATATTTTTTGGGAATGAGTATTTTCAACTGTTTACTAAACAATGATAGAAGGTAGAAACATACTTTTTTCCTATGGAAAGATACGGTTTGAAGCTCTCTTTTGATCTCCTATGTCTCTATACCTTCTTAACTAAACATTTTTGTTGGCTTTCAAAAATGAGTCGAAATGGCAAAAACCTTGGCTGGGACTGGCTCTTGCCATTTGAGAGTCTGCCATTTAAAAGTTAACATTGATGAGGAGACAGACAAAGAGACGTTGTCTCCCGAGATCTAAGACAATGAAGCCTGACATCGCTGATATAGCGCTGGGGTGGTGCGCGGAGGTTTTCTTCTTCCTAGGGCGGGCATGACAGAAACTAATTGAAAAGTGCTGCATTACAGTAACAGTACCATAGTAAAAGCACAGAGGTAATATAAGAGCGACGTCACCTCCTTTCATTACGGGCGCCGTTCAGGTGTCAACGCGGACGCCGGCTTTTGGAGCCCCCCGAAATTAACAACAAACTAAAGGCGGACGATCGATAGATTGTGTCTGGAGAAATGATGAAGCGGCACTTCACAAGAGGGAAAATCAATGTCGCTTGCTCTCTCTCGTGTGCCTCCATCTTTCTTTCGCACAACTTCAGCTTAATGTTTACTGCGCCTGTGTGTCTGTGTGTGTATATACGTGTGGATAAGACATTTAATGCTCTTTTTGTTTCTTCCCCTTTAGGCCGTAAGGACCCTCTGCCACTTTGATGTGTGAGCTCTGTGATGGCCCTGCAGAGGAAGTAAGTAAGTGTAGTGTTTTGGCCGTTTATTGCCTTATCAACAGCTTGCTCAGGGAGGTTGGTTACATTCATTTCTAATCAGGTAAATGTAATCGTGAGGGGCAAAACTCAAGGTATGACATGGACACTGCGTTTGTTTATACAGGGAAATAATGTTGCGATAAATCGTCGTCATTGGGAGCAGGGTTCCCGCAGATCCTTGAAAAGTCTTACAAGGTATTGAATTCATTGTTCTAAAAATAAGGCCCTAATTGGCATTAAAATGTCCTAAATCCAATTTTTGAAAGTCTTAAAAATGTGAACACATGAATAAGCTTTATATTTGTTTGAACTAAAAATATGAAGATACATTTATCAATAATTTACAGAATTACTTTTGTTGAAACATCGCCTGACCACGATAATGGAACTATCAAAACGGTGGTGTGGTTTCAGTCGGACACATGCCTTAGGTCTACCCACAATACACAGCAAATTCTGACAGAGACATTTACTTTAGACCATAGGAAAGTACAGTAATGTTTATGAGGCATGATGTATTGTCTGCAAGAAATATTGGTGTTTTGTTTGTTTCAATTCTATTTTGTTTTTGGCGGACTTCAAAAGGCTTTAAAAAAGTCTTGAATTTCTTTAAGCTGTAAAAATCCTGCGGAGGAATTTTATTTGAATTGACTCATTCAATGCCAGACGTTTTTCCTCAAATTGGTAGAGCCTGCGGCAGTTATTTTTTGCCATTTGTATTCATTTCTATAGGCCTGCAGAACATTTTGTGATACCATGTTTTCGTGATCATAAAGCGCACATGAAAGTCTCAAATTTTCTTCAAATTGTGCGGTGCGTCCTATCTGTGATGTAAAGCGACGGAGGTAAATCAGCTCACCTGCAGCGTTGGGCCCGTTACTTTAAAAAAATACTTTATAATTACCTACTACTTCTTCCAAAGAGCAACTGTGTTAGTCGCTGAGTTACTCTAAAGTAAAAGTAATTAGTTACCAGAAAAAGTAACCACAGACTTATGAAAATCGGTAGATAAGAACATTTTTTTCGGGATGTCGAAAAATATCCGGACATTGCTGTTAGTTAGATTTAGTATTGTGGTGCACCTTTTTTCCGAGTAGAGGACATTACTGTCGTGGTTCATTCGGCCGTGTGGCGCTGTGAGAGGTCACCCAGCATCCACCCCGAAGAAAAGAAGTCACCTAACTCTTGAAGCTCATCTTCCAAAAGTAAGTTAAACTGAACTTTATTTATCTTTAGAGGGCATATTATTTTATTATTTTTTATATTTTAGTAAAAAACAATACAGGTTACTTGGGCAGCACGGCGGCGCAGTGGTTAGCGCGTGTGCGGCACAGTTCTAAGGTCTTGGGAACCTCCTGTGTGGGTTCAAATCCAGCTACCGGACTTACTGTGCGGAGTTTGTATGTTCTCCCCGTGCTTGAGTGGGTTTCCTCGGGCACTCCGGTTTCCTCCCACATTCCAAAGACATGCATTTCGGGTGGATTGGCCGGTCCAAATTGTCCCTAGGTGTGAATGAGCGAGCGAGTTGTCTGGCAACCAGTTCAGGGTGTCCCGTGCCCACTGCCCGATGATTGCTGGGATGGGCTCCAGCACCCCCGCGACCCTACTGAGGTGCAGCTAATGAGATGAGTTGAAATGAATACAGGTTACTTGTACAAGCCTTAAACATACATTCCATTCCAAATTTAGGACTGAAGCAAGTTACGAAAAAATTCAACTTACGAACGACCATCTGGAACCCATCTTGTTCGTAAGTAGGGCAACATCTGTATTTCTGTTACCTTAAAAATTTGTTGTATGTCAAAGAATTTTAAATCTTCTGAGCAGTATTCAAAAAGTTGAATACGGAGGAACAGACGAGTAGTTGTGTTGTAGAACCTTGTAATATCGATTGTACCTCACCAGCAACTTATTTATCCTAGACTTGAAGTGTAACTAAAAAAACAGTAAACAATATAATAAAATAGCAATCAGCCGTAAACAATATAAAGTGAGTTTGATAAAGCAATTCTAACTCTAATGTTCCGTTGTAGAGATGGGAATTCTGACTCTATTTAGAGAACCAGGTTTTTTTGGCTTGGCTCCCTCAAAAGAGCAGGGCTCTTTTGGCTCCAAAATGTCTTTACAAGTTGTTTTTGTTGTTTAATCCATATATTACCATTTATTATATATAATTCTGAATGACTCGGTAGGCGGGGAAATAAAGCAAAATTATCACTTGATTGTTATGACTGAAAAACTTAGAAAACATAAATTAAAATCTTTGGAAAATAAATGAAGAAAACAATAATATACAATAGTCATGTCATGTTTATTTATGACACCCTTAATAACAAGGAGTCTCAAAGGGCTGCACAGACCACAGATTATTGCAAACTACAGACTATTATTACACCGTCCCCTGATCTAAAACCTTCAAGAGAGAAAGGAAAAACTCAAAAACCTCAACATAAGGAAAATGAAGAAACTTTGAGAAGGGACCGCACATGAGGTCATCCCCCTTCCAACAAATTCAAAGTCAATAGCACAGAATCCCTGAAAAAAGGCACAATAGAAAATAGCGTCCTGAAGGGAACCCCCTCTTTACTGGTGGGTAGCCGGCTCCCACTTCTAAGAGACTGCTAACAGAGCCGTTTTGTGCGCAAATGACATGAGTCGGTTGCCACACCAGCCGTCATTCGCCTTTTCTTTCTGTGACTTAGTAAATACTATATTCGTAATCACTATTAAATGATGACATGATCCTACAAGACATCACCTGACAAACCAGGAAGAGAGTGGAAAACCGCTTTATTCAAAGTATCGAACCACTTTTTAACCGTCGATACCGACGATAATGACGTTGTAACGGCGGAAAAGGTGATTAGTTAGATTACCCCGTTACTGAAAATATAACGGCGTTATTTTTAACACTGCTTACCAGACTGCTCGCCGCGAAGCTGGGAAGTCACAGGTTCAAAACCTTGGCTGAGTCATAGACTTATAAATTCTTTGGGTGAATTTTGTGAGATTGTTCATATTGCCAAATCAATGTAACATGGAGGCGATCTCCTGTGACTTGTATAAGTCTCCTGTTTCCCTCTTATTCAACAGATTCGTAATTTCTTTTTCAGCACTGCTTACAGTGTACTGCAACTTGCCGATTTCAACGAATCCGCCAACATAGCTTGCAAAGTGATCGATATTCACGCAAATCTTACAAAAAGACATGCCATTTCAATGTCATTTTTCCCCCTCCTTTTTAATTCTTGCAGTGACAACACTGCAAGCCTTTGAAAAATAATCCCATTATGTTTCCCGGGCATTACGTTAATAAAGTTCTCAGAGCGGAAAATCAGAGCCTCTGGAGCTCGACATTAGCTCTTGTGGGTGCGGCGGCCGTTCACTCCAAGAAAAAGAATAATAAGATAAATAAATGAACTTGTCTTAAGAGTAAAAATAGAAACAAATTTTCTTTAGAAACAAGTTTTCATTACATTAGAACCCCGGGATGTGTCATTCATCCATTCTGAGGTGGGCATTGTATCGTGAAATTGACGTATAGTTGGGGATATAAAAGCTAGTGTGTCTGAACCACCAGTACACACGATAAAAACATTTAAAAAATACTACAATATTCTGACATTTCAGTTTGCATCTCATATAGTTGAGGACGTGGTCGGCAATGGGATATAAAGACTTTTTTTTACAAAAACAAAAAAGACAAAAAGTCCAATTCAAGTAACAAATCCGGAATCCACAGAAGTCCAAAACACACTATTTAAAGAGTCAAATATAGGACGAGTAAAACACTTTTCTGAAATAGTAAAACATTAACAAATACAAACTAACAAACAGATAACAAGAAAGGAACCACAAACAAATACATGAGAAAACAAAAAGAAGACAGAGGAATCTATTCGGAAGACACAAGGGACCAGACTGACAAGAACAAGTGGACAGAAAACGCCAAATTGAGTCAAACCAAAACCAACAGAAACAAATTATATATGTAGACATCTCATCTCATTAGCTGCACCGCTTATCCTCAGTAGGGTCACGGGGGTGCTGGAGCCCATCCCAGCAATCATCGGGCAGTGGGCAGGGGACACCCTGAACTGGTTGGCAGCCAATCACAGGGCACACAGGGACAGACAACTCACTCGCTCATTCACACCTGGGGACAATTTGGACCGGCCAATTCACCTGAAATGCATGTTTTTTTGGGAATGTGGGAGGAAACCTGAGTGCCCGGAGGAAAGCCATGCAAGCACGGGGAGAACATACAACCTCCGCACAGGAAGTCTGGAGCTGGATTTGAACCCACGCAGGAGGTTCCCAAGACCTTAGAACTGTGCCGCACACGCGCTAACCACTGCGCCGTTGTGCTGCCCACATATAGACATTATATAGTATATCTAAGACAATATGATAGTTTATAGTTTAGTAGACACCCAGTAAAAGGTGGTAAGACATTAATAAATCTTAAACTTGCAAGGAGAACAAGAGAGGATGGTAAAATAAACTCTCAAAAAGCCAAATTCGAAATCTGTTATAAAAGCCCTTCCCTGAGCCCTTTATTTTGTATGAAATCTCCTAGGTCACAAAAGCAAATCTGCCCTAAAAGGTAGGGGCGGGCGATACTGTTAATTTTGGTATCGATCCAATCCAAGTATGCATGGTAGTATTGATCGATTCCAACAGTTTTTGCTTGGAAATGTCACTATCAATAGATAATATAACTCTACCAGTCTACCCCATTGAGTTAAGTTATAATTACGAGAAACACAGGACAACTATTTTTTTGTTTAATTTTGTATTAAATTACTATACTGCAAACTTTACAAGTACAGACGCTACCCTACATACAAACAATTTGTTCGTAAGTTGCTTCATTGCTATATTTTGTATGTTTAACATTTGTATAAGTATGCTTAAGGCTTGCATTGTATTCTGTATTGTTTTGTACTAAAATATAATCAGTTTATAAAATGATATATTTTATAAAGAAAAATAAAGTGAGGTTTAACTTACTTTTGAATAGAATAGAATAGAATATACCTTTATTGTCATTGTTACAAGATGGGTTAACATATAGTGACAAAGAAATTGGGCATGACACTCAAGTTTCACACATTCAAAGTGAGGTAAAAAGCCAAGAAGATAAAGGAACAGAGAAGATAAGGTTATAAAAGAGAAGATAAAGTTATAAAAAGTGATGCGCTTCAAGATGTCCTCCTCCTGGTAAAAAGCGGAAGAAAAAAAAACGTTCTGACCATTTTCTCAACCGCATCAAGCTTTCTTATTCCCCTTTCATTTCAAAAGAAACAGCTCGCCTCTTCTTTACACTGTCAGTAGGGAGACGATTGTCGCGAGAGTTGGTGCGAGAGTTTAGGTTTGGAGAGAGTTCGGTGTGTTTACAATAAACGGCTGCTGACAGTTGTCGCTCTCCAAAGAGACTGTAAGTATTTCTGAGTATATTTTCATGAACGAGGAGCAATCCATTACCCATACAAATCATCGGTGGGATTTCAAGCAGGTGAGGGGGAGATGTTTACACACAAACTATGAAGAGGAAGGATGCTGGGTGACCTCTCACAATGCCGCCACACGCCGGTAGCGGCGAAAGAAGCACTACAGTACTGTCCTCTACTCGGAAAAAGGTGCACACGATCCAAAACCTAACTTACAGCAATGTCCGGATATTTTCTGACATCACGAAAAAAAAACTATCTACCGTTTTTTTGTAAGTCAAATGTTCATAAATTGGAGAGCGTCTGTATACTAAAATAAATAGAACTATTTTAATGACAACTGTTCCAAACTGAAGCCGAGAGAGTCAAACAAACAAAGTGTCAATGTAACAAAAATATAAATATTGTATAACAATGTCAAGTAGAAAAATAGAATAATTTCCATTCCATATTATTTTGAAAGTAACGTCAGTAATGCAAAATAGTGTAAATTTTAATCATTGGCTCTATTGCGTTAGCGACAACGGATCTGCAAGTTTTTTTTAAAGAAAAGTAACATTCTATACATTATCGGTTGCTGCTCGTTGCTCTCTGCAGGGTGAGCTTTTTCCATGTGTTTATGTCTATTTGTGGTGTAGCCACAGTAGCAGACCAATTTACCACTCAAATTACACCTGGCATTGTCTTTTTCTGTAGTTGGAAAAAAGGACACACCGCGCTGCGTTTCCTATTTGTCCCTGTCTTTTTTAGCTTGTGGTACGCATGCTTGCATGGATTCTGCCCTCTTTTTCTACCTAGCAGGCAGGATGCAGCAGCAGGGAGAGTTGCGAAAATGGTGCCTGTCCGTCAAACACTCATGCTTTAACTTAGTGATCGGCCGAGGGCGCTTAGTAAGAGAGAGAGGATTGCACTACATAGAGAAGTGGCCCTTGAATGAAATTATTATAGATAATATCAATATTTGGTTCGATGCGCCCACCCTTACTTAAGAACGTGGAAATCGTTTCAGATATTTGATTGGTTTTATAAAACAAGTTATAAACAACTTATGATATAACAGGTTAGTATACCGGACGGGAGAAAGAAAACAAACAGAAAACAAAAATTCGAACATGAACCGCAAAGCACCCTCCCCACCCCCCACAGCCAATCCATGCATTTTCATATCCAATCAGTTGCTCCCTCACAGAGTTTCTAATTTGAAATTACCTGAATCGGTGAGTCCATGGTCCATATTTTTCCTGAAGTTGTTCAAAGGATGTCATAGAGACCTCGACAATGGCTTGCGAAACTATTTGCCCCTTTGAACTTTGTGACCTTTTGCCACATTTCAGACTTCAAACATCAAGATATAAAACTAATTTCTTGTGAAGCATCAACAATAAGTGGGACACGATCATGAAGTTAAACACGCTTTATTGGATATTTTAAACATTTAAAAAAAAAAAAAAAAAAAAAAACATGGGTGCAAAATGATTCAGCCCCTTTACTTACAGTGCAGCAATCTCTGTCCAGAAATTCAGTGAGGATCTCTGAATGATTCAATGTTGATCTAAATGACTACTGACGATAAATGGAGCCCACCTGTGTGTAATCAAGTCTCTGTATAAATGCACCTGCACTGCGATAGTCTCAGAGGTCTGTTTAAAGCGCAGAGCGCATCATGAAGAACGAGGAACACGCCAGGCAGGTCTGAGATACTGTTGTGGGTGTCTGTATTAAAGATCAGCAACGTGATTATCCGAAAGTGACAATGATGTAAACAGCATATGAGTCAAAACAACGTACGACTGTGATGAGTAATAGTCAAAATAAAGAGCAAGCATCCAATGAAATCCCCACGTGACCAATATTAAAAACAAAATAAATAAACATATCACTTGTATTTTTGTTGTTCTTGGTTTAAAAAAAAACACATCCAGAACAGCTGCTTTAGTGCTCACACTGTAAGGATGCGATCGGTCTCCCGGCAGCTCATTAAAGCTGTAATCACGTCGTAGAACTAAACACAAGGGAGGGGGGGGGTTGCTCTCTGTGCACTTTTACTTAACAAAGTCAGCTAATTAGGTCAGAGCTCTTTATCCTAGTGGAGCTCCCAGGCTGAAGAGCTGGCCCAGAATTCACCGCCTTCCGCCCCCGGTTCAAACGTCAGGAAGTTCCTGTATGCGTTTTGACAAAATAGGCCTAAAATGTCACGGGAGCTCTGGAGCGAGGCACCTCACCTTTCATCTTTGGAGGGGGGGAAATACAAATATTTTTTAAATGAATACAAATAAAACATTGAATGCTTTCTGAAATCCTTTACATCTAAACACGTTTGGGTTTTAAATCATAATTTACAGCTGGAGAGTCTAGTCACTACCTGTGAATGGGATGTTATGTTCGTGGGCACCACTCTACACAAACTTTGCAAGTGGAATTTTAAATATCAGTTTAAATTTGAATACAACATCTTCTCCCCCTGTGCATCCACCTGTTACACTACTTAACCAGCTAGTCGCACGAAATGTAAATACAATTTCATATTTCCTTTACATGTATATTTATTTATATACTACAATCAAATATTCATCATAGTACTCACTACATTATTCTAAGGATTTTGTCAGGTTTACTCAGGGTTTGGAATGCATTAGCTTATTATCACTAATGGAGTATCCCAAGGGTCTACTTTACTGTATTTGTCAAAACTGTGGCCTGGTAGCTGGGCCAGCCCGAGCCTTAATGGGGCCCTAAGCAAAATTAGATTTGGGGCCCCTTATTACTTGATAATTTGCATACCTACTATAACTCATTCCATGTTCTAATCCGGGAATGGGCAAAGATATGGAGTCGGGCCGCATTGGGTCCAAAAGTTTGGGCCAATGGGCTGATGATCTTGGAAAAAGATTCAACCTTTAAAATTGTGAATTAATATACATGGAGACATTTACATGGTATAGTTCTTTTGAACTAGATTAGTCTCATCGATTTAGTTTTGAAACGATCACAATTAGAGCAAAAAAATATGTAAGGTCCCTGTTATTAGCAATTGATTTGATATTTAGTTTTCAAGCGCTACAGTAGTTGTACTTTTCCAAAAGTTTTTGTTTTTTTAGTATTTTTGTAGTCGGAGTTTTGCGGAGGTTAAGTAGTTTTCTGGTAGTATTACTGTAGATTTTTTTTGTCGTGTTTTTCCAGTAGTTTTCTTGGTAGTTTTTCCATAGCAGTAAATTCTTAGTATTTCCATAGTATTTTTATTGTATTACGATTGTAGTTTTTGGTTTTATATCTGTAGTTTTTTTGTCGTATTACAGTACGTTAATGATTTTGGTGTTTTTTTTTGTAGAAATACTGTACTCTTATTTTTTCGTATTTTTTGGACCACTTCTGTTATATTTTTGTCGTATTTCTATGGTAGAATTTTTGATGCACATCAGTAGTATTTTTAATTAAGTATTACTGTAGTTTTATTTTTTAGTATTTTTGTCGTATTTCCATTGTAGAATTTTTATAGTATCGCTCAAGTTGTATGTTTGCAGTATTTATGTTGTAATACTTCTGTAGTCGTATATCTGCAGTAATATTTTTTCTGGTAGTGTATTATCTATCTACCTTGGTCATATCCCTCAAGAGGGATGACCGACAGCAAGACACACACATACAATAACAAAGAAAATAAAAGGGAAATAAATAGCAAAAAAAACACACAAACATTTTTGGACCATGGCCAACCCAATTGCCCAAACACCCAAACAAGTTAGGCACCTCGGTACCCAAGTTGGTCATGCTTTCGTCCCTCCAGATGAAATGGGACACCAGAAAGCGGCCATGTCGCTCGGGTCAGGGTGACATAACACACTCTTTTGTTCAACAGCAGGGGCCGACAGCTTTCACTGGTTTACCCCTGCCGCATCATACGGGTGCTCAGTCCATCCTTGAGAACGCGTCCCACTATCCTTTCACAACACCTCTCCACTCCTTTCTATCACCAACAAGAGCTCTAGCTTCCATTATATTTAGACCTCTTTCCTGCAGTGCACTCATAACACCATCCATCCACGTCAATCGTGGCCTTCTGCTCTGTAGATCCTCTTCAACATTCGCTCCTCATCCATCCTCTCCATGTGTCTAAACCAACCGAGTACTCCCTTATCAGCACGCTTGCTCAGTTCCACGACTACTCCAGTTCTCCATCTATCCATCCATCCATTGTCTTCCGCTTATCCGAGGTCGGGTCGCGGGGGCAGCAGCGTTAAAAGGGAAGCCCAGACGTCCCTATCCCCAGCCACCTCCTCCAGCTCATCCGACGGGACCCCGAGGCGTTCCCAAGCCAGCCGAAAGACATAGTCTCTCCAACGTGTCCTGGGCCGCCCCCGGGGCCTCCTGCCGGTGGGACATGCCCGGAACACCTCCCGAGGGAGGCGTCCAGGAGGCATCCTTATTAGATGCCCGAGCCACCTCAACTGGCTCCTCTCAATGCGGAGGAGCAGTGGCTCTACACCGAGTCCCTCCCGGATGACTGAGCTTCTCACCTTATCTCTAAGGGAGAACCCAGCCACCCTGCGGAGGAAACTCATTTCGGCCACTTGTATCCGGGATCGAGTTCTTTCGGTCATGACCCAAAGTTCATGACCATAGGTGAGGGTAGGAACGTAGATCGACCGGTAGATCGAGAGCTTTGCCTTTCGGCTCAGCTCCCTCTTCACCACGACAGACCGGTACAGGGTCCGAATGACGGCAGACGCTGCACCGACCCGTCTGTCGATCTCCCGTTCCATCCTACCCTCACTCGTGAACAAGACCCCAAGATACTTGAACTCCTCCACTTGGGGCAAGACCTCCTCCCCGACCCGGAGGGAGCATACCACCCTTTTCCGACTGAGAACCATGGCCTCGGACTTGGAGGTGCTGATCCCCATCCCGGCCGCTTCACACTCGGCTGCGAATCGCTCCAGCGAGAGCTGAAGATCACGGCCTGAGGAAGCCAACAGCACCACGTCATCTGCAAAAAGAAGTGACGCAATGCCGAGGCCCCCAAACCGGACTCCATCCCCGCCAAGGCTGCGCCTAGAAATTCTGTCCATAAAAGTTATGAACAGAATCGGTGACAAAGGGCAGCCCTGGCGGAGCCCAACCCTCACCGGGAACGAATCCGACTTACTGCCGGCAATGCGGACCAGACTCTGGCACCGGGCATACAGGGACCGCACAGCCCGGATAAGACTGTGCGGTACCCCATACTCCCGAGGCACCCCCCACAGGGCCTCCCGAGGAACACGGTCGAATGCCTTCTCCAAGTCCACAAAACACATGTAGACCGGACAGGCAAACTCCCATGCACCCTGAAGAGTGTATAGAGCTGGTCCAGTGTTCCACGGCCAGGACGAAAACCACACTGTTCCTCCTGAATCCGAGATTCGACTTCCTGGCGGACCCTCCTCTCCAGTACCCCTGAATAGACCTTACCAGGGAGGCTGAGAAGTGTGATTCCCCTGTAGTTGGAACACACTCTCCGGTCTCCCTTCTTAAAGACGGGAACCACCACCCCAGTCTGCCAGTCCAGAGGCACTGTCCCCGATGTCCACGCGATGTTGCAGAGGCGCGTCAACCATGACACGCCCACAACATCCAGAGCCTTAATGAAGTCCGGGCGGATCTCATCGACCCCCGGGGCCCTGCCACCGAGGAGTTTTTTGACAACCTCGGTGACTTCAACCCCAGTGATACGAGAGCCCAACCCAGAGTCCTCAGGCTCTGCTTCCCCAGAGGAAGACGTGCCGGTGGGATTGAGGAGGTCTTCGAAGTACTCCGCCCACCGATTCACAGCGTCCCGGGTCGAGGTCAGCAGCGCCCCATCGGCACTATACACAGTGTCGATGGCACACCGCTTCCCCCCCTAAGACGTCGGATGGTGGACCAGAATTTCCTCGAAGCCGTTCGGAAGTCGGCTTCCATGGCCTCGCCAAACTCCTCCCATGCCCGAGTTTTTGCCTCGGCAACCGCCAAAGCCGCATTCCGCTTGGCCAGCCGATACCTGCCAGCTGCTTCCAGAGTCCCACAGGCCAGGAAGGCCCGATAAGACTCCTTCTTCAGCTTGACGGCATCCCTCACCGCCGGTGACCACCAACGGGTCTGAGGGTTGCCGCCGCGGCAGGCACCGACTACCTTACGCGCACAGCTCCGATCAGCCGCCTCGACAATGGAGGCGCGGAACATGGTCCACTCGGACTCAATGTCCCCCGCCTCCCTCGGGACATGGGCGAAGTTCTGCCGGAGGTGCGAATTGAAACTTCTTCTGACAGGAGATTCTGCCAGCCGTTCCCAACAGACCCTCACAACACGCTTAGGTCTGCCGGGTCGGGCCGGCATCTTCCCCCACCATCGAAGCCAACTCACCACCAGGTGGTGATCAGTTGACAGCTCCGCCCCTCTCTTCACCCGAGTGTCCAGAACATGCGGCCGCAGGTCCGACGAAACGATGACAAAGTCGATCATCGAACTACGGCCTAGGGTGTCCTGGTGCCAAGTGCACATATGGACACCCTTATGTCTGAACATCGTGTTCATTATGGACAGACCATGACGAGCACCGAAGTCCAATAACGAAACAACACTCGGGTTCAGGTCAGGGGGGCCGTTCTTCCCAATCACGCCCCTCCAGGTCTCACTGTCATTGCCCACGTGAGCGTTGAAGTCTCCCAGCAGTACGAGGGAGTCCCCAGGGGGCGCGCTCTCAAGCACACCCTCTAAGGACCCCAAGAAGGGTGGGTACTCCGAACTGCTATTTGGTGCATAAGCACAAACAACAGTCAGGACCCGTCCCTCCCCACCCGAAGGCGGAGGGAGGCTACCCTCTCGTCTACCGGGGTGAACCCCAACGTACAGGCGCCGAGCCGTGGAGCAATTAATATGCCCACACCGGCTCTACGCCTCTCACCACGGGCAACTCCAGAGTGGAAGAGAGTCCAACCCCTCTCGAGAGGACTGGTACCAGAGCCCAAGCCGTGCGTAGAGGTGAGTCCGACTATATCTAGTCGGAATTTCTCAACCTCACGCACCAACTCAGGCTCCTTCCCTGCCAGAGAGGTAACGTTCCATGTCCCAAAAGCCAGTTTCTGTAGCCGGGGATCGTCGCGCCAAGGACCCCTCCCATGGCTGCTACCCAGCTCTCTACGCACCCGACCCCTTTGGCCCCTCCTACAGGTGGTGAGCCCATGGGAAGAGGGTCCCACGTCGTCCCTTCGGGCTGTGCCCGGCCGGCCCCCGTGGGTAAGGGTCCGGCCACCAGGCGCTCGCCAGCGGACCCCACCTCCAGGCCTGGCTCCAGAAGGGGGCCCCGGTAACCCGCGTCCGGGCGAGGGAAATCGAGGACCAAAGTTTTGTCTCATCATTAGGGGTCTTCTGATCTGCGTTTTGTCTGGCCACTCACCTAGGACCTGTTTGCCATGGGTGACCCTACCAGGGGCTTAAAGCCCCCGACAACATAGCTCCTAGGATCATTGGGACACACAAACTCCTCCACCACGATAAGGTAGCAGATCAAGGAGGAGTACTCCAGTTCTGTCTCTCACAATTTCATTTCTCAGTCTATCCAATCTTGTCACTACTAACATAGTCCTCAAACACTTCATCTCAAAAACATTCAACTTCCTTCTTAAATCTGCATTTAGGCTCCAAGTCTCTGCACCATACAACACAGTCGGCACAATCACACTCTCATACAGTCCCCTCTTAACATTCATACTCATACTCTTGTTGTTCATCACTCTTCTCAGAGCACCCAAAACATTGCTTACTTGTAGTGTATTATAGCATTATAAATTGGTATTTCTGAAGTATTTCTTTAGAAGTATTTTTGATGTATTTCCAAAGAAGTATTTAGTAATGTTTTCATAATTTTTGAAGTATTCACTCAGTATTGTGTTTGTCATATTTCTTCAGTATTTTTGTAATATCACTGTAGTTGTATTTTTGCAGTAATTGTGGTGTAATATTTCTGTAGTTTTTTTTAACCGTAGTATTTTTGTTGTATTTCTATACAATTTTTTATTTTCCGAATGAAAGCACAATCATATAAGAGGTCCCTGTTTTTAAGCTCTCTATTTGATATTTAGTTTTGTAGTGCTTTTGAAGTATGTCTATGGGGACAAAGTTGGCTCCAAAAAAGTTAACCGCTCTTTGGAGCCTCCCAGTGGTCGTGGGGCTCTAATCAGCCGCTTTGTTCACTTATGCCTTGGGCCGGTGTTATGCCGAGAAATGCATCCCTGCCGAGATTTGCATCCCCTCGCTACTATCACAACTTTTACCTCGTTTATCTCACTTTTATATAACTTTATGGGAATGTGATGGCGAACATATAACCAAAACCACTTCGTCTTGCATTTGTTGGGAATGTAATACAACTTAAACTATTCAGTCTTTGTATTTATTGTGAATGTAAACGAACGGTAATGCACGCCGTATATAAATCACTTTTGAGAACTGTTATGCTCTACCATAAAGCTTATTATGCTGAAATAAGTGGCGGCAGTGGCTCAGGAGGTAGAGCACTCGTCTTGGGATCAAGAGATCGCAGTTCGAATCCCAGCTCCTCGGGTTACATGTCGAAGTGTCCTTGGGTAAGACACTGAACCCCTAATACCCCCAATAAGCAGGTTAGCGCCTTACATGGCTGCACGGCCGCTGTTGGGAAATGTGAAGCACGCTGTAAAGCGCTTTGGGAAGTCTTGACTTGAAAAGCGCTATATAAATGCAGATAATTTCATTTCATTTCAATAAGATCTATGGTAGAGTGTATAACAGTTTCAATACGAGCGATTTGAGTAGAAAAAGGCAAAATAAACATGTTACCTGCTCAAAAGTGATTTATATACGGTGTGCATTACCGTTCGATTACATTCACAACAAACACAAAGAAGGAATGGTTTAAGTTTTATTACATTCCCAACAAATGCAAGACGAAGTGTTTTTTGTTATATGTTCGCCATTACATTCCCGAAAAGTGATATAAAAGTGAGATAAAACAAGGTAAAAGTGGTGATAGTAGCTCGACAGGGATGCATTTCTCGGCATAACATCGGCTCCACTTGGTAGCTAGTTAATGTTGCTGGATTAGTTCGCTTGACAACGTAGCACCAATGTCCGCCGTCAATAACGAACTTGTCAATCACTCTCAAGAAAAAAGCATAACGAAAGCTTGATTTGCCTTCTCCTAGTCTTGGTTCCTTTCGGCCGGGCTGCTTGCCTTTGTGCTCTTTGCGCTGAGGCTAATCACACCTCAGCCAGATGATCAATGGCGCCTTCCACCGGCAAACGCTCGGGCGGACTTAAACAAGCCTCCTGTCACCATGAAAGATTTTCCGCCGTTGACGGCCGAGGATTTACTCATGACTGCAGCGCCTCATTGTAGACGTTGGTTCCCACGCAGAAAAAAATGCGAGGAAACATTTTCTATTCCTTCATGCTTCCTTTAGTTTATCTCACTGCTCTTTTCTTTGCTGTCGAGGTTTTGTTTTCTCTGCTATGACAGCTGCCCGATTGATAATGACAACGTATTTAGGTCTGATTTAAATGGCAGCATGTGAAGTCCAGAAAGATACTATTTGGTGAATATAGGGTCATTTATTGATACAGTACTCATATTTCCGTCATTCAACCAGCATTATAAACTTATCCTCAATGTTCCTTCTTGTTTTCCATTGATCCAAGCAAAAGTCTGTGAGCAATGCTTACCAATGTAAGCAACATTTTTCGAGGGAGGTGTGCTCCAAAAAGAATAACATTTAATCCCCAGAACAGGAATAAAGTAACAAACAATCTCTAGAGGGTGCCCTCTAGCGATCGCGAAATTAACTGCAAGTTGAGCTCAAATTTCGAACTGCTGTGGATAAATGTCTACAATGTATGTGAGTTGTTTAAAAATACATGTATTTTCATTCAAATGTTTTATTTCAGACTTGTGAAAATAATTGTACACAGTTTGGAACTGTAAAAGTGTGTTGTTCAATTGAAAACTGAAGGAGACAGGCAAGAGGGGAACCGATCTACTTTCAGAAGTTGCTGCTGGAACGTCTTTACGGATGTACGATTGGTTTGCAGCTCATTGAGACTCCTTGTGATTAAGGGCTATACAAATAAACCTGACTTGACTTAAACAAATAACAAAATGTCCAACAAACACAAACCTGACGATGCCCCAAACCGAAACAAAAAACAAACTCAGAGTGAAAGACTCAGCAGCCTCTGCTGTCGTCACAGTCCTCAGATACAGGATTATTAATTCCAATCAGTTGCGGGTAATGATGAACTGGTGTGTATGCCAGTCTGTCTGCCTGCTGGTGCCCTCTGGAGGACAATGGTGCGCCAGATCCAGACAGGCACTGCACGTGGAAACCAAATCAAACATAACTTAAATCAAATTACATTATGCTGAGTTTTCAGCAACACTAATTTGTCCTTTCATAATTCCATGAATTGGTTATTGTATTATTGGACTGCAAGGCCAGAAAGCCTCGGTTACAATATGTCAACCATTGCAAATACTCAGTCGGACTAATACCTCATTTGTTTTTTGGGACATGTCAACTTGGTTTTACAGGCAGAATACTTGCAATATTGTCATGTTTATTTGTATAGCCCTTAATCACAAAGAGTCTCAACGGGCTGCACAGACCACAGATTATTGCAAACCACAGACTATTATGACACCTGATCTCAAACCTACATGAGGGCAATTAATGCACAGATATTGTCAACAGAAAACATAGGTTTTTCATATGCTATATAATAGAAGTGTGTTTTAAGTTTAGATATAAACATTTCCACTGAGGCTGCAGATCGAATCTTAGGGGAAGGAGCGTTCCACGGCCCGAATGGAGAACGCTCTCGAACCTGCGGATCTCTTCTTGCCTCTTAGGATCACCAGTAGACCAGCATTTTCAGAGCGAAGGCTCCGGACCGGAACGTAGTGGGAAATTATATCTGAAAGATATGAGGGAGCAAGTCCATGCATGATTTTGTATAATACCAGGAGAACCTTAAAATCACATCTTAAGCTAACAGGGAGCCAAATCAGGTTAACTTGAATCGGGGTAATGTGATCAAGCTTTCTGCATTTTGTACCAGCTCCTGATTTTGGACTTTGGGAGACCCGGAGAGGAGTGCATTACAGTAATCGAGACGGCAGGTAACAAACGCGTGAATTCTAATCTCCGCATCTGACTGAGACAGCATAGGGCGAATTTTAGCAATGTTGCAAAGATGGAAGAAAGCTGTTCCAGTAATATTCTTAAAGTGTGTTTGAAGGGACTGATCTGGGTCAAATATGACACCTACATTTTTGACTGAGTCACTCTGGGTGATATGACATTTGTCAATGTTCAGAGCAGTTTTTGAGAACAAGTCACAGCATTTAGATAACATTTAATATTCTGTTTCCAATCTGATTATTGCCTGCATGTAAATGAACCTACAGTTTAATCTTTGACCAAGCGACTTATACTAACCCATAATATCCAATTACCTAAACATTAATATAGTGCAAATGCCTTATCACTTTTCTGCATTTCTCTCAAATAGTTTTAAACAGTTATCCTGACTACTTTTACACAATAGATGTCCAGAGGGAATTCACGAGACACCTCTATTCTTTTCCTTCCACTATCCTGGCATAAATTAAATCAATTTCACACAGGTGCACCAAGCAGCACCTAGGGAAAACGCAAGCCGAAGGACTTACAGCAAACCTTTAATGACGACTTAAAAGCAGGCAGAAAAAAATAAACAAACGTGAGTCTTTTTTTTTTTATTCGGGAGATTAAATCCTACGCAGACAGAAGCCTGCGAGGAAGAATGGGAGAGGAAATGTAAACGTGACCGGGAGAGCGTGTCGGGAGGAGTTGTGACAGCCGGCCTGTCAAAAGTCCAGCGTGAATATTGCACCGGGATTCGTACTCGGAACTCGCAGAAACGCACGTGTGCGCAGGCCTGAGGAAAACTACTGGGATTTGTTTCAAGGTATAGCGAGATGGGAAGCGAGATTTGGATGAATGGATGACTGTTGTACGGGTGTGTAAAGAGATTATGCAGATGACCTTTAAATCCTGTTCGGTGTAATTAAACTAGAAGATGAGGGAAAGGTAATTGCTGAAGATAAAGGACAATCATTTGGAAGGACAGTATGGATTGTTTGATGAGAGGATAGATATTTGGATGATGAGGAGTGGTCGATGAACAAACAGTGGAACCAGTGATGTGTACAAAAAAAGGATGAGTCATTTCATGAACAGTGCGTGTGGATTTGTTGTATGCATGAGAAATTTAGATAATGATGAAAATATAGATTATTATATGGGTGAATGGATGGATGGATGGATGGATGAATTTGTGATGGATGCATGAAAGATGTATGAACGGATGGATTGATGTTGGCTCTAGATGAGTGATGTGAATGAATAATGGGATCTTATCAAAAGCAAGCAAATACAGTGACAGCTTGGTACTTCGCCCTGGTTAACTCGGATTTTGAATTAAATTGATTTTGTCTTTATTGTCATTGATATCAAGGTATCGTGGATTGTGTTCTGCAGAGAGCTGGGGCAGATTAGGTAGGTAGGGCTCTCTGGTGGGTGTGACTGTGCCCGACTGTGATAGGCTGTTCCATCAAACAGAGATGCTGCCTCCCAATCAAAGTGTTGGGCCAGATAGCTTTTGGCGGCTCGTTGAATTGAAAATTAATTCACTAATAAATCTGACTCTGAGGAAAATCAGAAGAGCGCAACAAAATGGTGATCACCAGCGGTTGCTCCATAGATTAGGTTCCAGAAGCAATTGGAGCAGCGTCGGAGTTAAGGCTAGAGTTTTTTTCTGGTCTTGGCTAATGCTATTGCTAGGCTAACTACAGACCCTGTATCTTACCAAAGTAAGTAACTAAGTTTAACCCTTGTGGGCTGCACAGATTTTCACTTTTTGCGGGTGTTTCTGTTCCCCATGAACCGCAAAAACCTGTATTAATAGGTACTTCTATGAAAATATACTGTAACTACAAGCTGAAGAACCTTGCAAGTGGCTCACATGCTCGCCACCCTGGGCATAAATGTGGCCAGCATGCTTCCCTTGGGCCCTTTGTCTTCAGAGTTGGCAAAAAGCCCTGGAGAGACATCGTCAAACCGACCTCATTTCCTTTCCTGCCTTTTCCTTTCTCTCTCACCTGAAACCGGTGGACATTATATGGAAAATATGGCACTAAAAACGCACCTTAGTTCCAATCTACCAGGTTGAGCACTGCCATTTTTCACAATTTTTTCAAATTAATTTAGTGTGTAATTGCTTGCTCGATGATGCGCGACTCCTTCATGGATAATCATCAAACTGCGGCCACTCATCATCCTTTTTTGTGTGCGATGCAGAGACAAGATTGCGGACCCTAACCTAAGAGTAAGCTATGGCACACTGCATTCAGAATTGTTCATTTGCCAATTACCCCAGGGATCACAACTATAATTTAATCATGTTACTACTCTGGACTAGCGACTATAAATCACCAATTCGATGAAAACACCTGCCCATTACCTAAACCAGTGGGTATCAATGTGGTGCCTACGGGCACATGATAATAGCATAATAAATACATACTAATAACGTGATAAGATGTTATTCTAGAACTGCAAGGTAGTCCCTCACGCTAATCACTAACAAAACGGTAGCTCACGGCTTCTTAAGGGTTAGTTACCCTTGACTTAAATCGCCAAAATCAAGTTCAGGTCCAAATCGCATGCACAAGACTCCAGAATTATGAAAGTGCACTTGGGTTAGTGTAAGACTAAGGCAAAACGCTGCATAATTGTCCATTAGATAATAATTTGGGCGCACACATTAGATCCACTGCTGTATTGAAGTCTCTGCTAATGAAGGCAATAATGAGAAACGCTTTAGGTCCATACCGGATACCACCGACAATGGGAACATCTTTGTCGCACATACTTCATCTCCTGCTCCAAAGATAGTAATCATCCTTTACCATACCTGAAGGTCAAATCTACTCCCTAAAGGGATATCTATTAGAATCCGAGGTGGCCTTCTACATTAAAATGGGGTGCGGGTGTTCAGTATTCCTGTTCCTCTCTTTAGGTGTACGAGTAAAGTTTTTTTTTTCACCCGTTACCTGCTACTGGAGACTGATACCGATAACCCACATTTTTCTAGTACGGAATAGTCAAGTCAAGTCTTGATTATTTGTATAGCCCTTAATCACAAAGAGTCTCAAAGGGCTGCACAGTTCAAAGACTATTGCAAACTACAGACTATTATGACACCATCCCCTCATCTAAAACCTACATGAGGGCAAATAATACACATATTATCAACATAAAATATAGGTTATTCATTTGCTATAGAGTAGAAGTGTGGTTTATAGTAACATTTGTGTTACAGTCATTTGCGCACTGAGCTGGGCAGCTGTCAATCTTAATCTCGCGCACATTATGGAGATGTACAGACGCGACCAAGTTGGGCTACTACCTTTACAGATATCAAAGTATATTATGGAGAGCAACGTCAATGCTTATAATCTTTCTAAGAAGGACTCTTGGCTGATCAAATATTATAGCGTGGCGGCTAAGGCATCATATCGGACCGTTATCGGTTGGATAACTTCCGGCCCGAGAGTTAGTTATCGTGGATTCTTGGTATAAACCCCTTGAGGGTAATTTCTCGGTCAATATACATAGACGGTAATCCTGGTCTGCATTTTTGTAACTAACAGTATCTTAACCCAGTGCTCTAATTCCTTAAATCCATCTAAAATACATTTTTCTCTGGATGTTTCATGACAATATATATACTCAAAACTGCTCTATATCAGAAAAATCATTCAGATTATATTGAGCAACAAAATAATAAGTATGATGTATTTTACTTTGGAGTGTCAGCTATCGAACTTAATTCGTTCCAGGTTGGTGGTCGACGTCTGTTTTGGTGAAGGTCTGAAATTATTTTTTCCATAAGAAACAATGGTACACTTATTAATCCGCTCAGTCCCATATGAAAAGTCCAGGTAATCTCAAAAGCCAAGAAGAGATCCGCAGGTTCGAGAGCGTTCTCTATTCAGGCCCCGGTGCTATGGAATGCTCTGCCTCCTAAAATTCGATCTACAACCTCAGTGGAAATGTTTAAATCTGGGTTTAAAACACACTTACTTGTATTTTACAGCTTAAAAATGACCTATAATAAATGTTGACAATTTCTGTGGTCATCTTAGAAGAGGGATTACCTCATGTGCGGTTTCTTCATTTTCCTAATGTTGAGGTTTTTGATTTTTCCCTTGCCCTCATGTAGGTTTTAGATCAGGGGATGGTGTCATAATAGTCTGTAGTTTCCAATAATCTTTGGTCTGTGCAGCCCTTTGAGACTCTTTGTGATCAAGGGCTATACAAATAAGAAAACATGATTTGACTTGATTATAACCTGTAATTTAGGATTAAACATGTAGATTTAGATAATACTGCAGTGTTTAAAATAATGTCTGCCCGGACGCCCGGGGTGTGTATATTTTACGTCAGGCGTACAACTTACAAAACGTCTCTGCCCGTATGGCCGATAATATTTTCAAGAAAAAAAATAAACAAATGGTATTTCTTTATTATTATTATTATTATTATTTCAAATCAAACATTTGCTTTATTCCGAATTCGAAATCTTCGTTCGGTTTGGAAATTTTGGAATTTCGGTTCGTTTAGCAATTTGCATACTCGGCAGCCGATCACAAGCCCGCGTTGAATAACTTTGTGCTTCTGGACTTTCCCGAGCGTTATCATTTTCCAAAGTAGACGCACGAGAACACAAGAAAAATGGAGACGTGGTTAGGAATCAAGCCAGAACCTCAGCCCTTGAAGAAATATTCAAAAGAAGCTAACAAAATGTATGACGCTACAAAACGTAAACGTACATTAAAAGCATCATGGAAAGAGGAGTTCACGTGGCTTGTAGCAGACGACACATCGAAAACAGCGACGTCATATGCATGCAATGAATTTTATACGTAAATATATAATAAACCTAATTTTAAAATGTTTTCTGTTATATACTCTGATTTCAATCCTTAATACTTTGCATCAATGTTTTTTTTTTGCGATTATTTGTTTTATTGTGCTTCAAGTTGTGAAAAATGGGACAGGCGACTTTATGCCTTGGCAGGCAACTTTTCAGAGTTGTCTGCTCTGGTGTCCGGTAACTTTTTGTCACAAGTTTCAGACACTACAAGTTTCATAAATAATAACGATACCTTAATACAAACACTCTTTCCTATCACGACTTTGGACTTTTTGACGACTTTTACGAAATCACAGACTTAGGGTAGCAGTACTGACTAGTGAGAGCAGAAACCCAAGCACTATTCCCATGGTCACCTATATCTCTTTTTTTATTTTTAATTGATAGATCTTAGACAGATTGCTGGTCGTAGGTCCAGTCGTGTTTGATGCTGAACATGAACACAGTTCTGAATAGTCGGCTTTGCGATCTCTTGCCTTGACGTGGGCTGTTCGAATGCTCAAATTTAGTTAAAAGAAAATGCAAATTTTGGTAGCGGGTTGAGCTTCTTGAGTTCAGAGGCAAACAATAGCACCACTGTACATGTATGTAAAAGTCTGGCCCACCTAACTCGGGTTTCTTCTAACACCCTGAGATATTAAGGCAAAAATCACCATTTCTTTCTTCCGTGTATCACTCGGGTTACGGTTCCGAATTGACGATTCACTTCAGGTAGGAGAAACCTTTTAAACTTTTTATAGCAAATCTGGGGTGTTGCCTGCAATAGCAACACTGAAACTCCAACAAGATATTTCTCCAAGCTTGCCATACTTGCATTTCATTCCGAGAAGAGTGCCACCCGTTGCCGCTTCATCCTGATTTCTGGCAATTAGCCGCGCGCTAGCAAACATCCTTGACGTCGCTGACCTCCCATCGCACAGCGGCCGTCACGGCTGGAATCCTCTCCTGGATTATTACAACTCCATGTGTTATAGTAATGGAAGGCGCGCCCGTGTGTGTGTGTGCGTGTGTGTGTGTGTGTGTGTGTGTGTGTGTGTGTGTGTGTGTGTGTGTGTGTGTGTGTGTGTGTGTGTGTGGCCGTGATGGCGCCACGGGAAAGGGTAGCCTATTATCCGGCGCTGTGTGCTCTTATCCACCGCCTCCCCATGCTAATAACGGCTGGGGAAAGCGCGACCTTTGTGTTCTGGTGATGATGCGTTCAGCTCAAGAGCAGTTCAAATATATGAAAAGTGAATTTGCCCATTGTGTGCTGATGATATCTGCTCTACATCCATTTAATATCACCTAAAAGTTGCCATTTAGCCAACTCCTTCATTATTTACATAAACACTATCATTGTTAGCATAGCTACAGTACACTTCTATTTTTTTCTATCAACGGTTAGCAATAACTTTATCCAGTTAGCTACTAATAACCTAAGCATAATTTACATACATTGATAGCAATAGCCCTAACAGGCTTGAATTAAAAGGACAAACTATATCCAGCATTAGCAATCAGTTTATACAGTGAGCTACTTTACTAATTCACAAATGTAGTTAGCTGTAGCTCTAGCCAGCTTGCATTAAAATAACAAAACTCATATTATTAGTGGTAAGTTTATACTATTGAAAACACTCAAAATAAAGAAAAAAATCCACCAATCTGGACGCTTTTGGTCTCTTTTGAAAGGTAAGACTGAATAATCACTGCAATTGCTACTGACATTGAGTAATCTGAGTTGGAACACACTGACTCTTGACTCATGAGTGTCACATAGTCATCTTGGCTGGTGAACAGGTGAGACAATAGCTTGTAGCCTTATCTGGTTCCTTGTCAAATTTGATCACAGTCTGACAAACTAAACATTGTCTTTTACACATTTTTGTAATGGTAGGTTTAGGCGTTTTCAAAAGTGGTAATTTGAAGACAACCACTTTACTACCTAAAAGCTTTACAAATTTGTATTTTACTTTGGCATATTTTCTAGACATTTTGAAAGAGTTGTAAATGTTTGACTACTCTTTGTCATGATGACTGATTAGTATCACCTGTGCCTGCTCGTTTGGCGCCAGCCGCTGCGGGCTCCCTGATTGATTCCCCGCCCTACTTAAGATTAGTCCTTTCACTCGCCTGTTGTCAGTCCGTCAGCGAACCTCTGTTTCTACAAGGCCAGCACTTTGACTCTGACTCCCGTCTGTCCCACTTTTTGCACCCGTTTTCCACCCATCCATTCCTGATTTTCCCGTTTGTCTCCGGCTACGACCTGTTTTTTTGACCCCGACCACGTTTTGCTCTCCGGTCCCGTCTATCGACCTGTTTTTTTTCATCTTCGACACCGCGATCTCCCGCTCCGGAAGATCCACTCTCGTATTTGGAACACGTTCCGATCCCGTGAGTGGCTTATTTCCGTGTCCAGCGAGCACCGGGAGGAAACCTGAGTGCCCGGAGGAAACCCATGCAAACTCCACACAGGAAGGTTCGATCTCATGACCTCAGACCTGTGCCGCACATGCGCTAACCACTGCGCTGCCTTGCTGCTCACTGTATGATATATATATGTATATATGTTCTCAACCTCTGTTTTAAATAATATAATGTCAGAGCTGCTCCTTTTCTTCCACATTTAGGCTTTTGAAGCTAGCATACAAGCGATATGCAACATCCTAAAAGACACCATCATATTGAGCTCGGTTGTCAGTCTTTTCTCCGCTTTAACCAGCGGATACGTAGTATGTCTTTCTATGTCTAAGATATTGTCTGTTGAAATTCTCTAGCACGTGTTGTATCAGAATTTCTCTGATTCTCAGGAGCGGCTGACATCTTCCTGGTTCGAGTCTACCTGACATCCCAGAAACACGCCGGAGACTAACGGTAGGAGTTTCACTCTTAAGTCAAGTTTTTGTTGATGATGTCAACCTGATGACACCCCAAAAAATGAATATCTGATAAAGATGAACATTCGTACTTTTCCCCCAAGTGATTAAATTCACAGCGTGACGGATTGAAATAGTAAAAAAAGTGTTTGTGTTGGCTGGCTAGCTGGCTGGCTGCAGCCCACAGGCTTTATCTGCCAGAGGAAATATTGACCAGCAACACTTGCACTTTACTGGCGTTATTACTTTTCGGACTGCCCGTCTATAAATGTGTATGTGTGTGTGTGTGTGTGTGTGTGTGTGTGTGTCTTTATTGGACGCAAATAATCCACACGTTTGTGTAAAGGGAACAGAGGCAAAACTGTTTTGGTGTGCTGCAAAGACCCTCAGGGGGTCGCTGAATTGATGTTTCGTGGTTTGTTTGCGTTAATGTGCGGTCCGCTAAATTATAGTCCTGGCACCAAGCTATTTCTTCATGCCAGCACTTTAAGGGCTAAGCTAAGTCATAATCAGCTCGTCTTTAATCCATTTTGGAGGGTGGCCATTTGTATATATATCTATATCTATATATATATATATATATATGTGTATATATATATATATATATGTATATATATATATATATATATATATATATATATATATATATATATATATATATATATATATATACAGGGAGTGCAGAATTATTAGGCAAATGAGTATTTTGACCACATCATCCTCTTTATGCATGTTGTCTTACTCCAAGCTGTATAGGCTCGAAAGCCTACTACCAATTAAGCATATCAGGTGATGTGCATCTCTGTAATGAGAAGGGGTGTGGTCTAATGACATCAACACCCTATATCAGGTGTGCATAATTATTAGGCAACTTCCTTTCCTTTGGCAAAATGGGTCAGAAGAGGGACTTGACAGGCTCTGAAAAGTCAAAAATAGTGAGATATCTTGCAGAGGGATGCAGCACTCTTAAAATTGCCAAGCTTCTGAAGCGTGATCATCGAACAATCAAGCGTTACATTCAAAATAGTCAACAGGGTCGCAAGAAGCGTGTAGAAAAACCAAGGCGCAAAATAACTGCCCGTGAACTGAGAAAAGTCAAGCGTACAGCTGCCAAGATGCCACTTGCCACCAGTTTTGCCATATTTCAGAGCAACATCACTGGAGTGCCCAAAAGCACAAGGTGTGCAATACTCAGAGACATGGCCAAGGTAAGAAAGGCTGAAAAACGACCACCACTGAACAAGACACACAAGCTGAAACGTCAAAACTGGGCCAAGAAAAATCTCAAGACGGATTTTTCTAAGGTTTTATGGACTGATGAAATGAGAGTGAGTCTTGATGGGCCAGATGGATGGGCCCGTGGCTGGATCGGTAAAGGGCAGAGAGCTCCAGTCCGCCTCAGACGCCAGCAAGGTGGAGGTGGGGTACTGGTATGGGCTGGTATCATCAAAGATGAGCTTGTGGGGCCTTTTCGGGTTGAGGATGGACTCAAGCTCAACTCCCAGTCCTACTGCCAGTTTCTGGAAGACACCTTCTTCAAGCAGTGGTACAGGAAGAAGTCCGCATCCTTCAAGAAAAACATGATTTTCATGCAGGACAACGCTCCATCACACGCATCCAAGTACTCCACAGCGTGGCTGGCAAGAAAGGGTCTAAAAGAAGAAAAACTAATGACATGGCCTCCTTGTTCACCTGATCTGAACCCCATAGAGAACCTGTGGTCCCTCATCAAATGTGAGATTTACAAGGAGAGAAAACAGTACACCTCTCTGAACAGTGTCTGGGAGGCTGTGGTCGCTGCTGCACGCAATGTTGATCGTGAACAGATCAAAGCACTGACAGAATCCATGGATGGCAGGCTTTTGAGTGTCCTTGCAAAGAAAGGTGGCTATATTGGTCACTGATTTGTTTTTGTTTTGTTTTTGAATGTCACAAATGTATATTTGTGAATGTTGAGCTGTTATATTGGTTTCCCTGATGAAAATAAATAATTGAAATGGGTATACATTTGTTTTTTGTTAAGTTGCCTAATAATTATGCACAGTAATAGTCACCTGCACACACAGATATCCTCCTAAAATAGCTAAAACTAAAAAAGCCCCACTCCAACTTCCAAAATATTCAGCTTTGATATTAATGAGACTTTTGGGTTCATTAAGAACATGGTTGTTGTTCAATAATAAAATTAATCCTCAAAAATACAACTTGCCTAATAATTCTGCACTCCCTGTATATGTGTATATATATATATATATATATATATATATATATATATATATATATATATATATATATACTTTAATGTATACTTTAATATATACTTTAATCCATTGCTACTTTATGCCCATAGTGCATCATGGGTTGCAAATGACTCCACGATTCATTATCTCCAATACCACAGTGCTGCCAGCAAGGACGGTATGGCACATTTTTGTCAGGCCTGGCAATTTGTTTGTTTGTTGCCATACTGTCCTCCGAAAAGTAAACTGCACTGGTGCGGCCCGATCCATCATCCCTGATCGCGTATTGCTGCGAGCGTCAACCGGAAGATAGCATTTTTTTCCACTCAAGAGTGCCGTACTGGCCTGCCTAAAATGAATTGTAATGTTTTGGAAGTGTCTGCCCGGACACCCAAGGCGAGCATCTTTTACGTCGGGCGTACAACTTACACAGCGTTTCTGCTCGTGTGGCCGACAACATTTTCAAGAAAGAAAAAAAACTAAACTTTCATTTTTATTTTTTATTCTTTTATTTTTTTCAAATCAAACGTTTGCTTTATTCCGATTTCAAAATCGTTCGGCTTGGACATTTCGGTTGGTTTGGCAATTTGCATACTCGGCAGCCTATCAGAAGCCTGCATCGAATAACTTAGTGTTAGCGTTATAAGGTCGTGCATTTGCATATCATTTTCTAAAGTAGACCCACAGAGAACACAAGAAAACTGGATAAGTGGTTAGGAATCGAGCCAAAACCTCAGCCCCAGAAGAAAGATTCAAAAGAAGCTAACAAAATGTATGACACTACAAAACGTAAACGTACATTAAAAACATTGTGGAAAGAGGAGTTCATGTGGCTTGTAGCAGATGACGCAACGCAAACATTGCATGAATAAAGATGAGTTAATACAAGTACATACTGATGGCAGATGGAAAACAGCGATGTCATATACATGCAATGAATGTTATAAGTAGATTTATAATAAACTTACATCTAAAGTGTTGTTCTGTTATATATTGTGATTATCAGTCCTTAATACTTTGTAACAATGAGTTTTTTTGCGATTAGCGTCTTATTGTGTTTCAAGTTGTAAAAAATGGGGCAGGCAACTTTATGGCAACTTTATGGCTGCTGGTGTGTGTCATGAGTTTCAGACACAGGTTTTGGCCATGATCCATTGGCCATTGCTCGAAGCGGGAGCCAAAAGATAAATTTTTTTGTCATGCTTGGCGGCTGTATTTTTAATGTGGGACTTTGATCCATTATCCTTATCTCATATTTCTGCAAGTGGAAAAGGCAGAAAGTATATTTTTCCACTGAAACGTACCATATTGGCGTGCCTAAAATGAACTGTAATGTTTTGGCCATGATCCATTGTCCCTAATCGGCCATTGCTGGGAGCGGGAGCCGAGAGAGAAATTTTACGTCACGCCCATCTTTTTGATGTGATCCATTATCCTTATCTCATATTTCTGCAAGCGGGGAAAGGCAAAAAGCATTTTTTTCTCCTGTAGCGTGCCATTGTGGCCCGCGTAAAATAACCTGCATGAACTGAGAGCAGGTGACAAGAGAACAAATTAGTGTCATGCAGGATGGCCCTATTTTCTGTTCTTTCCGTCTAGAATGAACAGCACTTGTGCGGCCGCATTACACTATTTACATTTAATTGTATAATCTTTATAAAACTAAATAAAGGATTCTCCTTCATGGATTTCACCAATATGGGTTTTAATAAATGAGGGTTCACTGTATACTATTTGGGTTGGTAGTTGTTTTTCCAAATTACCAAAGATAGGGCCAAAATATTTTTATTATATAAAATAAGAACTGTCTTTATAGTCATTGATAACACCGCTGTGAACATTGAGATACGACTTAGCACTCCGGGATGGACATAGTTGAAAAAGTTAAGAAAGAAAGAAAAAAGAAAAATAAAAAATAAAATTTTACAAGGGTAGTGTTGATGACCTGCCTAAGTTGTAAGTGGAGCGGAATTGTGCAATTAAAATAGTCCATGCACAGACGAATTGAATATTGAAACAATTGTATGCTGTAGCCCGAGTGTAAGGCCTGTAACCTTGGCGTGTGAACCTGAGCTCTAATATGATTCCTTGTTGTACACATCAGACACTGCACTAATGTTATTGTACTTTTGAAAGCGTGCTTAGTAATTGCAAGAAACAAATCCTTTTCATCTTGTAAATGGCTGTCAAGCCCCCAGTGGAGTGGCATACTCCAGTCAAGCAGACCCTTGACATTTGGTGATGACAGGGGACTTGAAAGACTGAAGCTGATTAAAGATTCACTCAAACACATTCCGCTGGAGATGCTTTTCAGATGAGCATCTGGACTGGAGGGACACGAAAATGCTTTTCAGTCCAGGCGAAGGAGCATGTGGCTCACTTTTATGTTTCATGCTGTTCCATTTCTGGTGTTTTCCTATTTTTTTGTTTTGTGAAGGGATTCTTCTAGATTTAATTTAGAAAACTGTTTGGATTGAATCGAACTATTATGGACTGCAATCAGTAAACGAATTTGGCTCTAGGTGTTGCTTGTGCTCCACCATAAGTCTTTTTTTCTCTGAAGGATGCCAGAATTTTCTGCACTAATAAAAAGAAAAAACTGTATTACTTTGAGTTCTTTGAGTTCTGATATGAATTACTAATCCCAAGAAAATGGAATCAAAGAACCAGGCTGTTTAAAATAGGACACACAATTTATCAACACAGAGAATCAATGATAGAAAAATAAAGAGGGGGGGGGGCGTTGGATATTATGGGAGTTTTCGACAGCTGAAAGTTTCGAAGCCAAAAAGAAAGTTTCCGCTGTAATGCTAGTCAATTTGGGGAGATTCCCTTGTACAGAAAAAAACGCTTATTCCAAAGAACCAGCAAACGTGGTGTTAAATCTAAACCCGTCCTCCTACTTGTTGTTGCGGAGAGACTTCGTCTCCTGCTCCGGATGGTCGCAACGTATGGCCCACATGCTAAACCCACGGCCACAGTGCGGTCCCTCACGTGCAATGAGTCAGTCTGGGAGGAGAAAAAGAGAGAGGCTATCGCTCAGTCAATTCTTTTTATGTGGACTAGTGGCACTAGACCAGATCATGCCTCTACGGGCGTGGTCTTAGATATCTGATACTTGTAGTATCGGGTGACAGTGTTTGAAATTGCTAAACTTGTTAGAAGGCCAAAAAGTGAAAAATGTGCGTAATGTTCTGTACTGGAGAATGTCCTCCAATCGACATAATTACATACGGTGAGAACATCATCTTATTGATACATTTTTGGATGTATGCTTTGGATGTTTAAATTACATTCAAAACTTAAAGTTAGCAGATCTCATTATGGTACATGGTGAATTAGTACGACCGGGAACTGTCCAAGAGGGGACGCCGTTGTTCCATCCATTCCAAAGCGAGCCACCCGAAACAAAGAAGGTAGAAGTCATTTTTGTGCTGGGCTTATTCACTCTACATATGTCTATGGGCCATTGAAGGTGGTTTTGGTCTTTGTTACATTGAAGGTGGTTTTGGTTTTAGTGTTTGATCTGTTTTAGGTGGCTTTGTGTCGTTCGTCAGCTCCTGGTAGTTTTGGCCTCAGTCATTTTTAATTTGGTCCTTTGTCCCTGAACCTGCTTCTCAGTCGTTATTCCATGTTCAACCATAAAGTGCTCCCCAATCAAGTACATCATGCAAACCATTTTCATTACAAATACAAGACCTGATGGCCTTTTCCTGGAATCTGTGAATACTCTCGTGCAATGTTTCTCAAATGGGCCTATGGATATCTCTGGTGGTATGTGAAATGTCCAATTCAAATGAGAAAATAATGACCCATACATTTTATTCTAGTATTTGTTAGATGCCTTTGATAATTAAGGTTGATTACATACATCCACCCATTAGAATAAGGATTGTTTTTATTGTCATTTATATCAACGATGTGAAACATCATATGCAACGAGATTAGACATGGCACTCCCTGGTAAAACATGTAATAAACGGAGTTTAAAACCAAAAAAATATCTGGCTGTCAGGATGAATAGGCAAAAAGGGGGGAAATATAATCATTCAGGCAGTGGGCAGGGGACACCATGAACTGGTTGCCAGCCTGTCGCAGGCCGCTCAGAGACAGACAACCTTTCACACGATTATTCACATTTATACCAGCCAATTAACCTGACAGGCATGTTTTTGCAATACGGGAGGAAACCAGAGTGCCCGGAGAAAACCTGCTCAGGGAAAACGTGCAAACTCCTCACAGGGAGGATTTTAATCATGGACCAGCATCAAATTCATTATTCTAAAAATAAAGCCTTAATTGGCAATAAAATGTCTTAAATCCAATTTCCAAAAGTCTTAAAAATGTGAACACTCTAATAAGATCTACATTTGTTGAAACCAAAAAAAAATTAGTCAAAAGTAACAATTGTCTTTTTTGAATTTTGGGTTAAGTGCTTGAAAATGTCTGAAAATGTTGCCATTGCCATGTTTCTTGGCGGTTTGGCTCTATAGACCACGCAAAAATTCCATAAACATAACGCCAAACATGGGGCGGCAATAGCTCAGGGGGTACCCATCTTGGGTTCAAGAGGCCGCAGGTTGTCCTCTGTGTCATATGTCAATGTGTCCTTGGGCAAGACACTGAATCCCTAATGCCCCCATTGAGCAGGTAGGCGCCTTGCATGGCTGACTCCCTATTGGTGTGTTAGTGTGTGTGTGAATGGGCAAGTGTGAAGCACATTGTGAAGGGCTTTGGGAGGTCTTCATTGACTTAAAAGGGCTATATAAATGCATTTACATTTACATTTATAAATTCACCAAAACACATTGCAACCTCGGTCAGAGATGTTTGCTTTGGAACATGGGAAAGTGTAAATTTAATGAGAGTCTGTTCAACGAACGTTTTTTGCGATGTCTAAAAATTCACGGTACGTGCCAGGTAATGTGTATGAGGAACGATATATTGTGTACAATAAACATTTGTCTTATTTTGTTCTATTTTAAATCCAGCTACGAGCCTTCCTGTGCGGAGTTTGCATGTTCTCCTCATGCTTGCTTGGGTTACTCTGGGCACCCCAGTTTCCTCCCACATTCTCAAACATGCATGTCAGGTTAAATGGCCGGTCCAAATTGTCCCTAGGTGTGAATGAGCGTGTGAATGGTTTTCTGTCTCTTTGTGCCCCGCGACTGGCTGGCAACCAGATCAGGGTGTCCCCTGCCCACTGCCCGAAGACGGTTGGGATGGGCTCCAGCACCCCCGCGACCCTACTGAGGATATGCAGTGCAGATAATGGATGGATTTTGAAAGCCATGAAAAAGTCTTTAAAAAGTGTTGCATTTAACCTGCCTAAAGCTGCAGGAATCCTGGTGCTTAACTTTTGGCCGTGAAAAAGGTGTACGAACACTGCCAACCATTGCTGTGATCAGAGGTATATCCTTAAAAAAAACATAATTTTCTTTATTTTTCAAAAGATGCGGCCCATCTGTCCGCTATAATCGGGAAACAAAAACATTTGTATCCGTTGTGAAGATAAGTTTGCCCGCCCTACATCATACTTCCTCCCCTGTTGTGAGTAAAAACAGTGATCTAGCTCCAAAGGAGCAGCATAATAACGTTTTCTCCAGCTGTAAGACGGGGGCCCTGACCTTATCTCCTAAACCCGGCAAAGAAAAGAACCTCGCGGAGCTTGCCAATTTGCGACTCTCTGGAAACGCCGCCCCCGTGTAGTGGCGCTAAGACGACAAACAAACACAAACGCCACCTAGGCTCTTGTCAGCTAGCCAACGCTTTCCTCTTGCTAATAAGCGAGCGTGGCTCCTCCCGGGATGAGCAGCTGGTCTTGTTTTTACAAGGCCGTCAACGCACGCCATTCCTCGTTCATCAGCAGCTGTTAGCCACGCATCCTCGCACCCGATAGCGCTCGTTGGGGCCCGGGCTGCAGCGCAAACAGGGTGCTAATTGAGTCTAGTTCTTTTTCTTTAAAGCCTCGACATTCCCGTAAAACTTGCCTCAAATCCCAATCCAAGATGTACCCAGAGTAAATTGAATGTGGTCCTTGGACCGTTTAGAGATTATGGATGGTTTTGGTCCCAAATTAAGATAATCACTGCACACAGAAATGGTTTTTATTATCGCTTGTTTTTTTTTTTTTGCAATCAAATGGCTGCAGATGAGTGTAGCATGGGCATCTTAGTTAAAAAACAGACAAGGCAATAGCTTTTTTTAGTTTTGCTCAAACATTGCTAAAAGGCTTCTGTTTTTAGCATTGGACACCAGCAAAGGAGCAAAGGGCAGTTTGTTATTTTGGCTATTATTGCGCACCGTTGTTCATTGCTTTGACTATCAGGGACTGTTTAAAACATTGTCCTTATCTGCCAATCATGTTGCTGCCCTTTGATTTCCCTGCTATTTAACCTAGATGATTTATTAAATTTAAAGGGTTGAGGGAAGGGCCTCAGGTGTCCTTCTGTTCTCCTTGCAAGCTCAAAATCCATCGATTTCTTCTCTCCTGATGTTGAGTGTCAGCTAAACCTTTAAGTTATGAACCACAAAGTTTGTATTTTGTCAAGTTTTGGGCACGGAAAATAATTTGCTGTTGATGTCAAAAAAGAACGTGTTTTTATTCCGCATCATAAAGTGAAAACACCTTAAGCAGTGTCTGAAATAACGTCTGCCCGGACACCCGGGGCGTGCATCTTTTACGTCCGTCGTACAACTTACAAAACGTCTCTGCCCGGGTGGCCGACAACTTTTCCAAGGAAAGAAAAATATGTTTTTTTTAAACTAATAATACAATTTACTCCGATTTCGAAATCTTTCTTTGTTTTGGAAATTTCGGAATTACGGTTTGTTTGGAAATTTCGGACTTTCGGTTCGTTTGGCAATTTGCAATTTGCCAATCAGAAGCCGGCTTCGAATAACTTTCGGACTTTCCCGAGCTTTATAAGGTCGTCCATTTGCATATCATTTTCCAAAGTAGACGCACAGAGAACACAAGAAAAATTGATAAGTGGTTAGGAATTGTTAAGATTTGTAAATTTAATAGCGCTCTTACTCGTGACAATTTGGTAAGACGTTTTCTATTGTGTGACGTCATTACGCTCGCACCATTTTTGGTTTTGTTAATTGTTAATTGCCATGTTGTTTTGAATGGAGCCGTGTTCTTGTTTGCTCGCTGTTGAGGAAGAAATATGCTTGAATGCTGAACCACAATGTCCTGCTTATCTTCTCACGCATGAAGAAACTGCACACTCTGACATATCCTTACCAGGAATCAAGCCAAAACCTCAGCACCAGAAGAAAGATTCAAACGAAGCTAACAAAATTGATGACGCTACAAAACGTAAACATACACCAAAAGCATCGTGGAAAGTGGAGTTCATGTGGCTTGTAGCAGATGACGCAACGCAAACATTGCAGGAATGAAGTTGAGTAAATACAGGTACATACTGATGGCAGATGGAAAACAGTTATGTCATATACATGCAATAATTGTTATAAGTCGATTTATAATAAACTTAATTTTAAAGTGTTGTTCTGTTATATATTCTGATTAAAAATCCTTCATACTTTACAACAAGGGTTTTTTTTTGCGATTAGTCGTCTTATTGTGTTTCAATTTGTGAAGAATGGGGCAGGCAACCTGGCTCTATTGTGTGTGTGTATATATATATATATATATATATATATATATATCTCATCTCATCTCATCAGCCGTACCGCTTATCCTCATTAGGGTCGCGGGGGAGACTGGAGCCCATCCCAGCCATCTCCGGGCAGTGGACAGGGGACACCCTGAACTGGTTGCCAGCCAATCGCAGGGCACACAGGGACAGACAACTCATTCGCTCATTCACACCTAGGGACAATTTGGACCGGCCAATTCACCTGAACATATATATATATATATATATATATATATATATATATATATATATATATATAAAATCATTTTTTTTTTAATTTATCTTCTGGTTGGACATGTTCGTGACTTTCAACTATAGCGCGGCGTCGTACACATGTCCCCTTGTACTTGGCAGGATAAGCGTATGCCATGCTACGTTGTCATTCAAATGCACCAATATTTAATATCTGTTTTTCGACCCTGAAAATGGCCACCTTATTTCCAGAAAAAATGTGAGTCTGAATATTATACATACATGACCATCTAAAAGCCTAGCTGACAAGCCGTCTTAATCCCTCATATCAGCAAATGTATCAAACTCTCGCTGTCAACAGTGAAACGATACAATTTACTGTTGTGTCTGCTTAGAGTCTCTTCACAAAAGTCTCCGCGTTTGTTCAATCATCGTGTCTTGTTTCCGAAAATGAACAGTTCATGTTGTTTTTGACAAGATTCCGTTTTCCCTCGACTGTCATCCTTCTGCAGAAAGCCAGACCCTGACTCAAACCTCTCATTTTTCTTTCATAGAGCCGTAGCCAATTCCTGCAACTTGCTCATCTATTCACAAATCTCAGAAATGTTCAGATTTCACAAACCGCATTCAAACCAACTCCTTGTCTCAAGGTCTCTATCATGTGTGTTTTTTTTTTTTTTTCTCTCCTTCAACCCATTTGTTTTCAATTATCAGCCTTGCAGAAATCAGAAAACCATCCTGACCATTTGCATCAGATGTGCTCGAGGAAAGTAACAACCTGATACACGAAGGAACCTATCAAATATGGCTTCATGTTTCCACACGCCTGTTTCCAATGATATCCTTATTAGCTCTCAGGGTCGGGCGTGACCGAACAAACTGATCTCATAGAAGTAGACATAAAGTATATTTTTATTCACGTCATAGGAATTCGTGTCGTATAGTGTACAGAAACAGAAAAACTAGAATTACTGGAACGCTATAAATCAAAGCTACTCCAACCCACGTTTGTCCATGCAGCCCTGTAACATAATATTGAAACTAACTCGATCTAAATGAACATAACCCGCCTTCTACCAATAAAGTGATTGTCAGCAATATTGTCCACACAGGGCCTTGTTCTGTTCTTCACATTGCCAGGATAATCTGTTAAGGAAAAACTTCCATCCCTCAACCTGGACAAACACACAGAGGAAAACATAAGAAACAAGTTCTAACTGAACACAAAAGCACGAGAGAAGAGGAAACATAGTCACTAGTGGATAATGTTCTGAAACCAGCCAAGTTTAAGACAGGTTTTAAGCCCTTAATCACAAGGCGTCTCAAAGGGCTGTACAGAAATGAAGAAACCTTGAGAAGGGCCTAGATTTAAACAGTTCCACTGAGGTTGCAGATCGAATCTCAGGGGTAGGGGATTCCCCAGCACCGGGGCCCGGATGGAGAACGCTCTCGAACCTGTGGATCTCTTCTTGGCTCTTGGGATCAATAGGAGACCAGCATTTTCAGAGCGAAGGCACCGGACCGGAACATAGGGGGAAATTAAACCTAAAAGATATGAAGGAGCAAGTCCATGCACGATTTTGTATACTACCAACAGAACCTTAAAATCACATCTTAAGCTAACAGAGAGCCAATGCAGGTTAGCTAAAATCGGGGTAATGTGATCAAACTTTCTTGTCTTAGATAAAATTCTCGCTGCAGCATTTTGTACCAGCTTAAGGCTCTTGATTTTGGACTTCGGAAGACCGGAGAGTAGTGTACAGTAATTACAGTAATCGAGACGGGAGGTAACAAGTGCATGAATTATAATCTTCGCATCCGACTGAGACAGCAAAGGGCGAATTTTAGCAATGTTGCGAAGATGGAAAAAAGCTGTTCTAGTAATATTCTTAATGTGTGCTTAGAAGGACGGATTAGGGTCAAATGTGACGCCTAATCTTTGACTGAGTCATTATGGCTGATATTACATCCAGCGGAACAAAAATATGAAAGAAAGACAACCTACAATATGTTGGGACACTAAACACACGGAAATAGAACATAATAGAATAGTCACCAAAACAGAGAACATGACAGTTCCAAAGCACAAATTGTGACATCAGTGGGCTCCATTGATGCTTGCAATAGGGATCATTAGCATCAGGCATCTGTAACATTCATACTGGCCCCCCATAAAGAGCTATTGGGCCTTGATTTCATTGTTTTGTGTGTGTGTGTGTGTTTGAATCAGCGTTTGAATTTCACATTTTCCAATCACCTGCAAGCCCAACAAAAAAGTTATCATGGCGAACACCAGGATTCTTTTGTTTGGTGCACCGCAGTGTTCACTCATTTATTGCACACCAGGGATGGTTCATTGCTTCAACTTTAAGTTGCCTCACTTGCTGCACTGAAAACAGGGACACTGATGCAGACCCATGCCAGCAAACCTTGTTATCTGGACAGGTAAGTAAGCAAACACAAGGTTTGTTTGTGTGTGTGTTTCTTTTTTTGTTGTAGGATGCCCTCTACGTCCCTTTTATCTTGAGCACACCACCTGATGTGAATCGGAACAATGTGGAAATTGAAGGCATTCGCCCGTGAGCTCGTCCTCGTCGTATCCTTTGTGTGTTTGTCCGTGCATGCGACTGATTACCATACATATTTGATCTGCTTTTCATCCACTGTATGAAAACAAAAGAATCCAGTCAACACATAACTAATCTCTGAAAGACAAAAGTCAACAGATAATGGAAACACCGTACCCTGTCTTTTGTATACCTCTCAACGTTTACTGTAGTATTTGTAGAAGTGAGATACCTAATTAGTTACTCAACAAATGAGCAATTTGAAGTGTGTAATGAGTCTCCACCAGAGGTCACTGTAGCTTAGAAGGGAGCTGAAGTGTGTGCCTTCGAAGAAGACACACGATGGAAACCAGAAGGGTACCACTTGGCGGAATTCAGAAGACTAATTTGGTATAACAAGAATGAATTTTAGCCAGTGAGGACTGGACGTAATCTCCGCGAGAAACAGCAAATAGCAAGAGCTGCTCAGAGCTGGTGTAACTTTTACGGCTAGCGGGAGAAGCTATTTTTCAATTTTGCAATTTTTCAAGCTTTGGGATGGAATTTGTGACATTCGCTTGGGTGGACAGAGGGAGAATATCACTGAAGGACCAATAAGTGGCGAACAATTAGTGAGTGATTTATGTGATTTATGGCTAGCATTAGTGGCTCGAGATAGAAACAGTGGAAGATGCTGGTAGCACAGGAGTCCGTATTATCACAAACCGGGTTCAACTGTGGAATATAAGTGGCCATTAAGTTCTAAACGCACTACCGGAAATAGATATCTTTGTATAATGGTCATTGAGGCTTCTGTAATAATAAGATGGTGGTCAAATACGTTTTCTAAGGGGTGGCTCAAGTTGTGTAATATAATTTAGATATTTCTAAACCTAGGTGTCACAATTATGAGATGTTTTTTTTCAATCAATATAAAAATACCTGTGTGCAACCCATAATGTGGCTGGCCAAGTGTGGCCAGCCACATTATTTTATGTGGCCCCCAAGAGCTTAAAATATCTAAGCCTCTAAAAATTGACAGGTCAAAAGAGTGTTTTGACCCCAAACCACATTTCCCACGATGTCTGTCAACTACGCTCCCCGCAAAATGACGGCTCAAAGCTACTAGATGCCAGTATATCCATATCGATGACAATGATTACGATTGAGAAATAAATAATCCTAAAAATGTCCAAAAACATTTTGTTATTTTTTTATATCACTACATGTGTTCCCAGATCGTGCTCATATTTATAATTGTTGCGAGCGAATTTTCCTAATACGAAATGATTTAAAACAAATTCATTTGTTCCTGCTATCCCAAAAGCATCCAGGTGATCTCTAAATACAGGAGCTTTAAAACACATCTTCCTGATCATTTAAACACTTTCAAATCGTATCTCAACATAAAAATCCAGTCATAAAATGGAGATGATAATAAAATGATTCTGAAGCCCGTCTCTAGTAATCATGTCTGGAAATTCGCATAACTTGGATTTTCTCTCATTTATCAGGCATATATTTTGCTCGTATCTGGAATTTCTTATACCTTGAGTAGCTCGTATGTAGATGTATTTATTTTTAACATGTTGTACGTTTACATTTTTTGGATGTAACTGTAAAATTTGTTGCTTGAAAAATTAATCAATTCATAGTTACTTTACATGAAGTGGAAGTTACATTTATTTAACATGCCAGCATCATTTAGTTACATTTACATCAAGCCCGATGAGGAAAACCATTACGCTGATGTGGCCCTAGGTGAAAATTAGTTTGACACTACTGATTTAAATGAAGTTTCTCTACATAACTAGGGGTCACTATATTATAGACACTGGGACTTAAATCCATCAAGTCAAGTCACATTTATTTATATAGCCCTCAATCACAAAAATGTCTCAAAGGACTGCACAGGATTACAATTACACAATTGCACAATTACCTGATCTTAAACCATCATGCGGGCAAGGAACAACTCAAAAACCTCAGCGTGAAGAAAAAAGAAAATACCTCACATGTGGTAATCCCCCTTCCAGGATTGACCAGGGTGAATCACAATTAGCAATACTGTACACAGAATAGTAAACACTAGGTAAGATATTGAAAATGTCCGGAAAGTGCATGACAGCAACGACGCCCCCAACCTGTAAACTAGTCTTGAGAAAGTCTATGACGGTCACGACGCAGCTTCCCATCTCTGCCAGCTGGTAAATGCAGGGGTTGACATGCGTCAGGTCAGACGCTGGTCCGCTGACTCATCTCAAATCGTCCTTCTCCTTCGTATCACCACCAGGCAGGCAGTCGGAAAAAGACAGCACAATACAGAATATGAGGTGGGCATCAATCATAAGCTTTGGAAGAGAAGTGTGTCTTAAGCCTCGATTTAAAAACTTCCATTGAGGTTGCAGATCTTATCTCCGGAGGCAGGGCATTCCATAACACCGGGGCCCGGATGGAGAACGCTCTCAAGCCTGCAGACTTCTTGGCTCAATAGTTTGAACTGGTGTGACTTGAGGACCCACCATTCCACCCTAATGACACGCTGTGACCCAAGGTTCAATAAAAAAAAATTCAACTTCCCAAATTAAACGAATGTAAAATTTTTGCACTTTAAGCAGATAAAGTAGAATATATTCACCTTTATATATATATATATATATATATATATATGTATATATATATATATATATATATATATATATATATATATATATATTTAAAACAAAATGACCAGCGAAATCCAAATACCCTATATACTCGCAGATAAGCCTCCAACGCTTATAAGCAACTCACTAGAAGCTCTTTAAGAAGACCACATACTAAAAGAAATGTGTACACAAAATATTCTTAAAAATCGCGTATTTAAGCAACAATAAACATCCAATTGTGTAAATAATAAATATCAGTATTCCGGTAAAAAAATGCTCCAAAAAAATTACATTTTGAAACCATTGACTGCGCCTTCAAGCAGTGTTTTATTGGGAGACACTCGTACAATATTCTCATATTTCACAATAATTCCCTTCGTTGATCGTTGTTGTCACTGTTTTTCCATATTTCCTTCCCCTTATCACTTACCTTCTTAAGACCCATTACTATTCTCAGATAAAGGAAATCAAAAAATCACAATAAAATGAGATGTAGTCCCTTTCAAACACAATTGGGATGGCGCCGATTTACTGAACAGGATGAAGAGATTAACCAGGGCATTATCACCATCTACTGTGTGATTCACCCTCTCTTTTTCCGTCGTCTTGGCATTTTTTTTGGGAAGGGAAAGGCCTGTGACCCACTTTTGGGTCCCTATCCACCAGTTGAGAAACACTGACTTAATAAAAATGATACCTGGAGAGCTACCTTTATATTGCCTTACCTTCAAATCACAAATTTGTCATGATCTGGCATGCAATTATGCAAAGCTGTGGTCGACACTGCGAGACGGCAGATGCTCAGGTGGTAGAGTGCTTGGCTTGGGACTGAGAAGTTCCAGGTTCGATTCCTGGCTCCTCTGAGTTAAATGTCTAAGAGTCCTTTGGCGCCACACTGAACCTTGATAGGCAGGTAGGCGCCTTGCATGGTTATCAGTGTGTGAGTGTGTGTGTGAATGGGTAAGCACATCGTTAGGTCCTTTGGGAGGTCTTCAGTGACTTAAAAAGCGCGATATAAATGCTGACCAATTACCGTTTACCATTTATCAGTCGGTCATCCAAAACCAGTAGAATGATCAAACATGGTCATCCTAAAAAGGAGTCGTTGTCGGCCATAGCTCTGGGTCTGATGGGCTGAGGGCTTACTATAAAGCTTTACCTCCTTTTTTTTTCCCGAGATTCAGTTTCCACATTCGCTCGCGACCAGGTTTGACTACATTAATGATGCTGCCGTCTCTTCGGCCCCGAGTGGGGTCTCCACAAAGAACACTGTAAATGGAGGACAGGAGGTCCCTCAGCTATTCCTCCCGAACGTGAAAAGATAATTGTCTCCTCGCTGGGAGGACGGGAAGGAGGCGTGTATCTGCGCGCCCCCTCTGCCGGCAGGTACGAGGGTCCCTTCTGAGGTGTTGTAATTACTTGTACTGATAGAGGTGAAGAGAGGACGTTCTCGCTCCTCAGAAAATCCGCCCCGTCTCCCCCGCCTCCTACTTGCCATATGCAGCGTTTAATGCCAGTGTAATCTGTAAAGGTTAGCACTGTACATCTCCACAAGCAGCGGAATCGGTGCTCAGGAAACACACGATGACATTAAGAATCCCGGCGCCCTTTAGTAAGCTTTAATACAACCACACTTTGTGAGCTTCGCTTCGATCTGTAACCGTAACCTCCGCTAGCCGGCACTGGAAAGTTATCTCGAAGGGGTCGCTGCCCCATGCTTGAATCTTGGGGGGGTCACTATCATGGGACATTCCCAAGAACACCTGAGTAGCTCGCTGATTAGTTGTGAAAATTGCTCACAGTTTATGGAGCTGTGTGTTTTTTTTTTGTTTTTTTAGGAAATTTGATTTCTTCACGCATGAGAAATCAATCACATGACCGGTGTCTTTAGCTATATGATCGATTCTTCCAAAATTATTTTTTAAAAAATTGTTCTATATCATTTAGATGACTCACTGCCCTTAGGAAAATGAATGCATTGTTGAATGAACTTAATGGAACCTGGTGCTAACATAATAATAACATAGGAACAATATGGCACATATTCAAATCAGAGCCGAAAATAAACATGCGTAAATGCCACCTGGGATCCATTTTTTTGCCCGAAGTTATCACGCGCAAGTGTGCACAATCGACTTCTGGAAAGAGAAGTCAAACGTTTAGAACTCTTTCACGATGTCTAAAATTTGGCCAAAATAAAAAACAAGGTTGCTAAGGTTTTAGAGCTGTAAACTGGTTGTCTCCATATGGCTGCTTTTGGGAACGCTTTGACAGACTAGAAAATATGTAAAATATAATGTCTGTTTTTTTTAGATTAGATCAAATTTGACCCAGGACCAGGTAATGCTTCATACTATTGTCCCAGCTGTTTTTCAGCTAAGATTCCCATGCTACTCTCTTTGTAGGCATGTGATTGCGAAACATCCAGCCGAGAATAGAAAACCTTTGATATCTAGTAGCTCATAAATTGATTATATCAGTTTGGGTTACGGGCAGCACGGCGGCACAGTGGTTAGCGCATGTGCGGCACAGTTCATGTCTTGGGAACCTCCTGCGTGGGTTCAAATCCAGCTCCAGACTTCCTGTGCGGAGTTTGTATGTTCTCCCCGTGCTTGCGTGGGTTTCCTCCGGGCACTCCGGTTTCCTCCCACATTCCAAAAAACATGCATTTCAGGTCAATTGGCCAGTCCAAATTGTCCCTAGGTGTGAATGAGCGAGTGAATTGTCTGTCCCTGTGTGCCCTGTGACTGGCTGGCAACCAGTTCAGGGTGTCCCCTGCCCATTGCCGATGATTGCTGGGATGGGCTCCAGCACCCCCGCGACCCTACTGAGGATAAGCGGTGTAGCTAATGAGATGAGTTTGGGTTACCTTTCAAGAGAGACCAAAACTGTCCACAGTCTTCAAACGGTTCAAGAACAGCATTCTGTTTTCTTTGGGTACGTCTTGGATTGGGACTTTAGCCGAATTTTCCAGGAACTTTAAGGGGTTAAGTGTAAATAGTTTTCACTCAAAATATTTTCATTTTGAAATATTCACTAAAGCAATGATAGACTAGAGAACATTGTTTTTTTTTACGTCAAAAATGTTTACATTTCTTTTCCACATCCCTTGCTACCCAGAACAGCGCCACCATTCCTGCTGCTTTATTATTCATAGTTAGTTTTACCCTTGAGCGGCTTTGATCCCTTACTTCCCGTGGGAACGATGGATAATTGGACATGGATACTTGTCATCATTCGGTGATGATATGCTGCTGTATGTATGAGTATAGCAATAAGTACAAATACATCAAACCGCTGACCCATTTCCTTGTGAACGAGGTCACATGACAGGGCTTGCATATAGAAATAGGGAATGTCTTATTTGCATACAGAAACATATATGTGTGAATGGATGACCGTGTCATTGTAACAAAAAGGAGATAACTGATTTTCCAAGGCAGGAAAAATTGCTCAAGTGACACAGGTGACATCAAAGCGAGCTGGACTCCGAGTGCAAGCTTGCGTGACGCTTGAGAGGAAGGGGGGGATTGCAAGAGGGTCGAGCGTGAAGCTTTGAGGAACTGCCGCATTCCATTGAGGTCTGATGGCGCCCATGTGTGTTGCAATTCTGCAATGCCAGGACAAAATGGGTTGCCACGAGCTTAATTTTAAACTTTAGATGGACAATCCACACAGATTAAAGTATTTGTCATAAAATGCATTGATACTCTGTTAACATATGCTTTGAAATAAATTATGGGAGAATTCCCCTTTTGTCAACAGTGACTACATTTGCATGGAGTTAATTATCAAAAATAAACAAATCATCCCGTATATACATGGAATACATTAATGAATGCAATTCTCCCTGATAATAAACCTTACAAACACAACACGGCAGTTATTGTAAATCAGAATAAAAGACAAAACCACCAGTAAGAGCTTATCCTTCATTCAGGGGCCCGCTACGTAATATACTTTGAATAATTATTCAAGAAAAATAATCTGCAAAACAAAAGCTCAAGCCAAATGCAATAATTTACATTTTGACCCTTCACACTGGGTCAGGCTCAAGAACTTCCCTCAAGTCCAATAGAGGAATCGGAAAAATTTGAAATATTAACATACATTTGAATTATACATATGCAGTACGTCACAAAAGTGAGGGCACCCCTCGCATTTCTGCAGATAATGAAAAGAAGTAGGTAAACAACAACAAGGCCATGCTACCGGAAAGATGTAATTAATTCATTTGGCTCAGATGGTGTAAGGCATGTGTGGCAACAACTAGTTGAGGAGTACAAACATGTTTGTGTTCTGCCTAAAGTCAAGCATTGTGTTGGGATTGTTATGGTTTGGGGCTGCATGACTGCAACTGGAATGGGTTAGTTGCATTTCACTAAGGGAAACACAAACTCAAGTTTGTACTGTGAAAAACTGAAGCAGAGAAAGATCCCCTCCCTCCAGAAACTGGGTCACAGGGCAATGTGCTAGCCTGACAATGACCCCAAATACACCTCTAAGATAACCAAGGCTTTCTAAAAGGGCTAAGGGTAAAGGGGCCAAGCAATGCACCTGGTATAAATCCAATAGAACATCTTTGGGGCATCCTCAAGGGGAATGTGGAGCAGCACAATATCTTGAATATCCCCCAGCTCAGTCATGTTGTCATGGAGAAATGGAAGAGCATTCCAGTGGCAATTTGTGAGGCTGTGGTGAAATCCATGGCCAGGAGGATTAAGGCGGTTTTGCAAAATTATGGTGGCCACACAAAATATTGAATTTCAGGAACATTTAGTTTAGGGTGTACTCACTATTGTTACCAGGGGTTTAGCTACTAATGGCGATATTTGGAGTTTTTTTTTATACATTAACACTGATATTTAAGCTTTACATGGACGACTTTTCATTGTGATTAAGTGATGTTTCTTAAGTATTGTTTAATTAAACATAATGATGAAATCTCTGCAGAAATGTGAGGGGTGTATTCACCTTTGAGACATACTGTAGTCCTTTGCTGGAAATGGGGCGGCAGTAGTTCAGGAGGTAGAGCGATCGTTTTAGGATTAAGGGATCCCAGTTCGAATCCCGGCTTCTCCGTGTTACATGCCGAAGTGTCCTTGGGTAAGACACTGAACCCCCAATACCCCCAATAAGCAGGTTAGTACCTTACATGGCTGCACAGATCACAGCCGCTATTGGGAAATGTGAAGCACAATGTAAAGCGCTTTGGGAAGTCATTGATTTGAAAAGCGCTATAAAAATGCAGATCATTTCATTTCATTTCAAATGAAGAAGAATCAAATTATTACCATTGAATGAATAAAAACTTTATTTCGAACATTAGAATAAAAACAGGACAAAAACAATAAGCCAACAACAAAATAATGTTACATAACATGTTCGAAAAGGGGTAGTGAGAAGCAGATGCTTATTTTCCCTGCCGCTTTATCTTCCCTATCAAATACATTTTACAAATCATCTTCTCCTCTTGTGTTTCATATAACAAAATCTCATGGATATACATATTGCTCTTACTTTTTATAATTGACCCATTATATTTGACCAATACGCATTTCAGCTCAGTAGCCTAGATGGTAAGGCGCCCGCTTTGAGACTGGGAGGTTCGGGTTCGCGCCCCGGCCGAGTCATTCCTAAGACTTAAAAAGTGGTCGGCGGCGCCCTCTGTTGGCTGCGGCTGCATCGGCTCGCTACAACGGGTCAGGTGCAATCGACATTTCGTTCTGTATACATTGTTACACAGAATGACAATACAAGGAAATTATTATTATTATTATTATTATTTTGCTGTTTAAAGATTTCGCAGTGGTTAGCGAGTGTGCGGCACAATTCTGAGTTCAAGAGATCGAACCTCCCGTGTAGAGTTTGCATGGTCTCCCCGTGCTTGCTTGGGTTTCCTCTGGGCACTCTGGTTTCCTCCCACGTTCCAAAAACATGCGTGTCAGGTTAATTGGCCGGTCCAAATTGTCCCTAGGTGTGAATGAGCATGTGAATGGTTGTCTGTCTCTGTTTGCCCTGCGACTGGCTGGAAACCAGATCAGGGTGTCCCCTGCCCACTGCCCGAAGATAGCTGGGATGGGCTCCAGCACCCCCGTGACCCTACTGAGGATAAGCGGTGCAGATAATGGATGGATGGATGCTAACAATACGGATGATAAAAAAAGAGATTTTTTGCTGTTGCTCATTGTTTGCCTGGGATTTCCGAAGTGCAGTGATTAGCACATTTGCTTGATGCGCGAAAGGTCCCCGGTTTGAGACCAGGTGAAAAATTATGTTGGCCTGGAGAGGGATGTGTGCCACCAGGCTGTACCTGCCAAAGACACACCACAAGAAATGGTGCCCCTACAACATCAATGGTTAAGGGCTCCAACCAACCAACTAACCAACTTTTTTGTCATAGTTCACTGCTCAAAGTTACAAGCCATGCTGAAAAATATCCTTGCATAAGTTTGATATCCAACTATTAGAGTTTCCTAAATGGAGAGGAAGATCATTTCTGAGCTCTGACAGCTCAAGCTCGGAAAAGCATATTGTGTGTTGAAAAAAATGCGTTGTATAAATTGCCCCATCGATGCTTGCGATTCCAAAATAGCATAAACGCAGTCATCATCACCATCATCATCATCCAACGGGCCAGTTTTCCATCTTTTCCCCAAAGTCAGTGCATTTGCTCAAAATGCATTAGCAACATGTTTTGAGGGGTAAAATCGCGCATTAAGGCGCATTACAGGACACGCATGGAGCGACAACACGCCACACCGTCATTACCCAATTGTCCTCCGACGCTTTTGTTTCTTTTACCCGCTGCAGATTCAGATTCGCCAAGTAGAAAATTGCCTGGCACGGGTTCGTAATTACATGCCGAACGTTCTCGGATCACCTCAGAGCCGCTTCCGATCAGATGCTCCGCGTGGTGGATTTTTGCACAAAGCCGCTAATCACCGCCGCTTCTCTTTGCGCCGGCCGTGCGGGTCACGTGCCGCCAGGTGTCTACTATTATGCACGAAAACAGGTTTAAACAGGAAATTGTACTTACGGCAGGGGTTCTTGCACTTTTTCAGCATGCGGGTTACTTATCTATCTATCTATCTATCTATCTATCTATCTATCTATCTATCTATCTATCTATCTATCTATCTATCTATCTATCTATCTATCTATCTATCTATCTATCTATCTATCTATCTATCTAGACATCTAGACATCTAGACATCTATCTATCTATCTATCTATCTAGACATCTATCTAGACATCTATCTAGACATCTATCTAGACATCTATCTAGACATCTATCTAGACATCTATCTAGACATCTAGACATCTACCTTGGTCATATCCTTCAAGAGGGGTGACCGACAGCAAGACAAACACATACAATAACAAAGAAAATAAAAAAGGGAAAATAAATAGCAAAAAAATTGCACACAAACATTTTTGGACCATGGCCAACCCAAATGCCCAAACACGCAAACAAGTTAGACATCTCGGCTCCTAAGTTCGTCATGCTTTCGTCCCTCTGATGAAACGGGACACAAGAAAGCAGCCGTGTCACTCGGGTCAGGGTGACACCACACACTCTTTTGTTCAACTGCAGTGCCCGACAGCATTCACAGGTTTACCCCTGCCGCATCATACGGGTGCCCTGCCCATCCCTTAGAACGCGTCCAAACATCCCACTGTCCTTTTACAACACTTCTCCACTCATTCCTATCACCAACAATATTTCTGCTCTCCTCTGTAACTCTACTCCCTAAGAGACAGCAAGGCAAAGAATGGGGGGCGGGAGACTGAAAGGCCATGCAAACCCTAGTTATAGGGTCAATAAATGTGAGAGGATGTGGAAGTAAAGCGATTGAGTCGAAGAAACAGGAGATTGGAAGGATGATGACTAAAAGGAAGGTTGATGTGTTAGCCTTGAGTGAAACAAAGATGAAAGGAAAGAGTGAATTACCAGTTGATCAACAATGTTAATATGTAAGTACCAAATTAGGTTTTCCTACAACTAATGAATAAAAGTTCTGGACTGTCTTGAAACCATCAGAAATAAATGTCACACAAAGATACAAAATGTACCTGTGTTTACGGACGTTGTTGCTTCTCTCAATCAAAAATAAATAACTAAGTTGTAATTGGTTTGCATTGAATATGTAAAACCTGAATTTTGGTTTTGTGAGCTGTGGTAAACCGTGTAAAACATGAATATGCTTTTATTTCGTTTTTTTCAAGACTGTTGAGATACTATTTTTTAAAGTCTATAAATAAGTTTGCATGTTTGCATTGTGAGGCCTTACGCACCTACTTAATGTGCTATGTTGTGAACTTTTAACCCGCAAGGAATCTTGGTCTTTGTAGTCAGGACACGAACAAGCATCACTTGAACATGATGGTTTTCCTGTAGCAGTTTAACAGATTCTTCTATCCATATGTATGTCGTGTAAATCACTGCTACGTTACTTTATTAAATCCGATGAGTAACATAAGAAATATAAGTTGCGGAAATTGATAATGGACATTGTCCGTGTGTCACTCCAAACAAGTCAAGTCATGTTTATTTGTATAGCCCCTAATCACTAAGCGTCTCAATGGGCTGCACAGACCACATATTATTGCATACCACTGACTATTATTACAACATCCAATGATCTAAAACCTACATGAGGGCAAGGAAAAACATCAAAAACCTTAACATGAGGAAAATGAAGAAACCTTGAGAAGGGACCGCACATGAGGTAATCCCCCTTCCAGGATGACCAGGCTGCAATGGATGTTGCAATAATAATCGATAAACAGATATTGTCAACATAAAATTTAGGTTATTCATATGCTGTAGAATAGAAGTGTGTTTTAAGCCTAGATTTAAACAGTTCCACTGAGGTTGCAGATTGAATCTCAGGGGAATAGCATTCCACAGCAACGGGGCCCGAATGGAGAATGCTCTCGAACTTTCGGCTCCCGTCTTGGCTCTTGTGATCATTGGTCCACCAGCATTTTCAGAACGAAGGCTCCCGACCAGAACATAGAGCGAAATTAAATCTGAAAGATATGAGGGATCAAGTCCATGCATGATTTTGTATACTACCAACAGAACCTTAAAATCACACCTTAAGCTAACAGGGAGTCAATGCAGGTTAGCTCAAATCAGGGTAATGTGATCAAAATTTCTTGTCTTAGTTACAAGGCTCGCTGCAGCATTTTGTACCAGCTGAAGGCTCTTGATTTTGGACTTTGGGAGACCGGAGAGTAGTGCATTACAGTAATCGAGACGGGGGTTAAAAAAACGCATGAATTATAATGTCCGCATCCGACTGAGACAGTATCGGGCAAATTTTAGCAATGTTGCGAAGATGGAAAAAAACAGTGATGTTCATGCACATCCAATTGAAACTTGAATTCTGACCTTAACCAGAATATTGCTTGAAAACAAAGTCAAGGACATTTCTGTATTTCTCTTTTGCACTCTCCCAATTGTTGAACACACAGATGGCAAGTGAGTCTTTATCTTTATTTGGGCACTTACAGTACAAAGTGCTTAATCCGGGAACTTCAAACCATCTGGCCGCCAGCCAGTCGCTCACGTTAACTGTTCCAGTGCTTTTGTGGCGCTTCACAAAAAGAAGGGAAACCGGGGGCCATCTTATTGCAATACAGTATCCCCTCACCCTCGATTTTTGCCGTCATTCTGTTCCATAACAAGTGAATTTTAAAGTTGGAACCATATACAGTATGTTCTTTTAGTTAATGGGGGGAAGAACACCCTTTATTTTTTCATTTATCACTTGAGAAAAAAAGCTCAATTTACAGGCTCAAGTATGTGTTTAACAAATACAAGTATTTTACCAGACATTTTTTAACAAATACCTTATGCCCTGTCAAATTATGATTTAAAGAAAATACCGTTCTATAAACAAGTTTATGAATTAAGGACACGATCCACTTCATGTGACCAATGTGAAGAACTGCATTTACTTTCCGCTTCTCACCTATAGAAATCTATCATTTTTGATAAAGTGCCAGGGAGCCTTTAGGGATCGCCAAAGATCCACATATGGGGCCTTAGCAGGTTTAGCGGGTGGAGAGGGTCCAAAAGAAAAACATCTTTCTCTGTTTAGTCAATGACAATGCATAACACATGAAAATAAGTGAATAAGCAATAACTGAAGAGCAAAGTATACAATATATGCATACATACACATATATACTGAAGTGTAATAGCGTAGCACAAGCGATCTATTTACTTGGCACTGATATGCACCATCATCTAGAACCTGTCTTTCGTTTTTTGGAGAAAAATACAGCCACACTTTGGACTGTTTACTGCGAGCCGGCGACATCTCTGCAACCGATATGATTGGTCAAGCAGAGACAACAAATAGCACGTGGAACGACGTCACCTAACCCCGCATAGGGGTACGTTCGTTTGCTATGTAAGCACCGCAGCCCGGCCCGAAACGATAGTGGAACCGAAATGGAGTTCCAAATTAGAACCAGCTATTGATGCACAGCACCAGGGATTACTTAATGTGCAGCGCCTTCTCAAGGTTTCTTCATTTTCCTCATGTTGAGGTTTTTGAGGTTTTCCTTGTCCTCATGTAGGTTTTAGATCAAGGGATGGTGTAATTGTCACGGTTGCCATGGCGCCCAATTGGTCCCAGCCGTGTGGCGCCAGGTTCTGTCATGGTTGCCACTGCGCCCAATTGGCCCCGCCCATGGACACCGGCTGAAACACGTTGACAGATTGCTCACTGGGAGTACTTAAACGCGGTCCTTTGAGCCGTTAGTTGTCAGAACGTCTACAAGACTCCTGTTAAACTCGGTGTGAAATGCCTAGTTCTCTGAATTTGCCTGTGTTTGATCCTGTTTTATTTTTGGCCTGATCTGTTTGATTTTGACAACTCTTTTTTTCGGATTTCAATCCACTTCTGCGACCATCGATCCCCGGATCGAGTGTGCGCGCATTCCTCCTCTCCCTAATAAACTGTGAGTATGTTACGCGTTTGGGCTCTCTATTCCTGTTTCCTGTCCTGGTTCGTGACAGTAATGATAGTCTGTACAGCCCTATTGAGACTAAAGACTATACAAATAAACATGAGTTGAATTGTAGGAATTACGGTTTCAGTTTACAGTTTCCCCTCGTCACTGATATTGTGATGCTGCTGAGCACTGTGGGACAAATTATAAATGCAAATTTCAGCTCACTCGCTGAAAAAGCCTCATGTCTATTGGTTGATTTTTTTACATGACATTCACATTTTTTCATTTCTGTTTTCTTTTCTGCCCCACAGTCCATATATGGTGGATGCAACAGCTGTATCCATCCATATGTAGTGTGAGTCTATTGCAGAATGATGTCGGTCGTACTTGCCCATCTCGGTTTGCTTGCAAAATGCATGTATAAGGGGGTTTCGTTTGTCTCTTGAATTCAAACAATTCATTCGGATTGCTCCTATCAGCGCCCTGGAAACAGAAGGTTGTTCTCCGATTGGTTGGAGTGTAATAACAATCATATAATAATGCCAAAAATCAAACAGAACTAACTAAAATAGTTGATGCACCGAGGACGCTGAAATTGAACCGCAATGTGGTAAGGGAACACTTCACAATAATTTGTCGGTACTTAAGTTTTCTGCAAACAACTGTTTTACTGGTTCTCCTGAGAAAACATTGTAAGTAGCCGAGATCTATACCAATCCTTACTCGGGGAGCAATCAAGCCGCCACTTGGGTCGCTTCGTCGCGGATCAGAGCAAGAGCATAAGATCAGCCAATCCGAGAGTTTAAAACGGTTGGTGGGAAACAAGGAAGACGAAGGAGGGGGAGTCGTGTGCGGGATATCGACGCAGAAGGCAGATTTAGAATTGATTGGTGGAGAAGTGAAGGGTGGTAGGCTGAGGTTGCGATGTGGCACAAGCTTCTGTGAATCCCTAATCCGCCTGTCTTTGAGGAAATCTCCGTGGCAGAAGCGGATTCTCATTACTCTCACAGACAGGCGATCCATTGCAGATTCAATGCGAGGAGAGCTCCGAGGCGAAGTTAAGATGCTGAGCTTCGCCGGGCCTAATGGAATACGTGTAAACAGGCAGCTCAACCGGAGGACATTCGCATATTAACTCTTTCGCGGGTGGCTGATCAACTTTAGGCATAACTGTATATCCGTGATATATTTCTCAGTTTTTCCCAAAATGTTTGTTGTGTCATCGATATGACACTAAGCAAAACCAACAAAGGACTATGACCATAGGAGGCATGTAATTCAAGGTTTAATTCCTTCACTGGGTGGTAAAAAACGCAAAAGTAAACAATGCGTTGAGACCTTGGGCCATTATGAAATTAATCAAGTACATTAACATTAAATGTATCTGAACTATTACAAAATAGTTGTTTATAGCTTATCTCATACAAACACTATACGGCATAGCTTTGTAATCTTTCACCATGAATAAAGACGGATTGTACATGCAACTGTCCAGTCAGCTGTTGTCTGTGTCTCTGTTTTTGTGAAACTGGAGGAACTGGAAATGACGTGAGAAAGCAGATCCTTGAAAAGTCTTAAAAGGCATTGAATTCATTATTCTAAAAATAAAGCCTTAATTGGCTTTATTATTAATTATTAAGATTATATTTGTTTGAACTAAAATGATTTAGTAATGTTTACAAGTTGTCAAGAAACCAGAGGCCCGGTGCAAATAAATTGGGAAAAACTGTTGATTTAGTTTTGTGTTGGGTCTCTCACCATTTTCAGCAAAAAAAAGCATATTTCAAAATCTTGGCAGATTTTCCTATATCGTACTTTTTGAACTACATGGTTGTCTTATTATGGTTGCCCCGTAACGGGCACATGTCTCTGTGTGGTTTTGGCTTTTGGGATTTAATGGTGTTTTGTGCTTGTGTCTGTCTTGTATAGTTGTATCTTGTCCACCTGTGTTTCATTCTAGTTCTCCTTAACCTTGTGTGGAATTGTCCAGGTATCTCTAGTTTATCTAGTTCGTCAATGTGTATTTAGTTCCTGGTTTTCTTTCAGTTCCTGTCAGTTCATTGTCATATAAAGTCTAGTTTTGTCAGCTTCCATGTCGCTGCCATGTTTCGCTTCCGACTCTTGTTTTTTACCTGACTGGTTTTATTAATTTGCCATTTGTCCCTTAATGACAAATGAATATGTCACACAAGTAGAAGTTACTCCCCCATTTAACTTTTGACATTAGATTAAGGATTCATTCATGTACCTTGTATTTTTCTTCTGCTTTCCAAAAGGAAGTTTTATTGCCGTGTTCTATCTGTTTGCAAATTGTGCTTGTTTTTGGCTAGTTAAAAGCATAGACTTACAGTGTATATAGACGGATACAACGATTAGACTCTATATACATGGTCACACCTTTGGCATTTTTGCTGCACAGGGCACAAAACAACCAATACACATGAATTGTTTTTAGGTAAGTAAACTGGAGTTTGTGTCTATAATATGTCTCTGTATTACAAGTACCATAGTTTTGGGGCATAGAAATATCCCGGATGACTCAAATTTGCATACATGCACAAGTAATTGCAAAATGAAAGGACTAACCTAACCATTACAATCGGAATACTTGCTCTCAGATTAAGATCATGATTGGACTATTGTGTACATTTTCATGCTTTTACATATTCAGATTTTTGCCTGCATGTAACCTTCCCTAGTGACTTTCAGTTGTTACTTCTCACCCTGGCACTTCCAGCAATCCCTGAATCCCGACATGCTCTTCATGTCCCCTTCCCGCTTTGTCTATCATATGGCACAGCGACGAAAAGCTATAATTCAAAATTAACCCCACAAAAGACATGCAGAAAAGTGGATAAGTAGAAAAGAAGCAGAAGAGACTTTTTCTGGCCATCAAAACAAAGCAAGAGATAGAGAAGACACACACTGCTGTGCAGGAGGAGTTCAGTGACGACATAGAGGAGGATGCAGCCATTCTTCCATCAGCCCAAATCAAAGACCTTCTGGCAAAATTCCATGAAGTCTCAAAATTTGCGAAAATAATTTATAAGGGAAAAAGTGTTGACAGGTCGAGCTACTGCTCATTATGATGACGTGTGCCTTGTGCATTTGCAACGGATTGTCAAAATCCGGCAAAAGCAGACGACATTGGATGAGTTTCTCAAAAAAACACCAGGCAAAAAAAAAAAATGATGAGGACCAGTAAACAAGAAGTCCAGTTAAAGGTTGAATGAATATTTAATTATTTCTTTTATTAGTTTTTTTTTTACATTATGTGTTGCCCGTTTTATTTTAATATGTATTTGTTTCATGTTTTAATGGTCTTTTAAGATTTATTTAGAAAATATATATATCGTATTTTGCGGGGTTCAGAACGGATTAGCGCATTTACATTCAAAAGGCGTTTCTACTTACACATGTTTCATGTTACAAAGCTTTCCCCGGGCGATTTCAATTCATAAGTAGAGCTACCACAGTACTTGCGTTCGCCACTCACTCGATAGCCTCACTCTTTCTGTTTCCTATTCGTGTTGTCCGCAAACTCAATTAACAGCTAAAGTAGTCAAGAAGCGATGCCGAGCCGCCCGCAACTCACCGGGAGGTCAAGTAGCTGGAAGCCGTATTTAGATCGCTCGACACCCCCTACTCAAACCCTGTGGCAAAAAGCGGGAGTTTGCATTTAGTGGAAATTCACCATGCCAGAGGGGGGTCCCGGTACTCGCGCAGAATGTCGCAGTCGATTATCTCGCCTTTGATCCGGGCTCACAACCTCGAGCCCGTTGTCGGGAGCCAGGCGACAAACCTCTTTCATCCGCGCCGACACCCCCAGCGCAACAAGCTGTGATCACACGCCGAGATGCACGTAACGACATTAGCATTTGCGCTAAAGGCGGCCCGCTGTCAGCCGTCAACCTCCTAAACCCATATTCAGGGAAATAGTGGGTTTTGTTATTGTACCACTAGCCATTCTGGGATTTGAACTTCCAGGAAATCTGTATTTCCCTCCCAAAAAAATCAATTGAGCAGGCTCAAAGCAGCCCACTCTTATTATGTTTCGCTTTCCTGAAAATAAAATAAAAGGAAACATTTGGCTATTAATAATGCACATACCACATAATAATGCAATAATGTATATACCGTATTCTCCACACTAAATAGTGCAGTGGATTATAATGCTCACCTCCACATAATAATCTTCTGTTGTTTTTTTTTTTTTAAATAAGGCACAGCGGACCATAATTTAAGGGTAGGCAGATCGCCACATATATCGGTATTATCGGTAAAGAGCCAGTACCGTAAAATTTGTACTATAAGCCGAAACTTTTTTCCCAAGCGATGAACCTTGCGACCTATACAGCGATGCAGCCATTTTATGCATTTTTTCTAATGGCTGCCCGAGCAGTAAGAGTGAGACAGGTGGAATATCCGTGTCGAGGACGCAAGTTTAAAGTGTAAAGTTGCGAAACAAGCGGATTGCAGAAAGCAACGTCCAATGAAGCAGACAGGCTTTTATTGCGGATTTCTATTTATCTGTCTGCATTATCCGGTTGGATTCTATGGATTGTCCTTGATGCAACCTATATGGGTAGAAATGGGTTTCAAAAATAAATATAGTCACAATTTACTAAAGATCTAAAAATCACACGTCTTGACAAGTGCATAAGATTAAAAATAGCATCTATGAGTCACAGATATATCTGTGGCTCTGCAAAATGCATGATTCACACTAGATTTTCCAAGAAAAAGGAGTACCAACCCTGTCTATAACAATGTTAGGGGCAGTAAAATCGATCCGATTGTGTTTACACTTACTTTATTTTTATAAATGTTGTGCAATTGAAGATAATTCTGCAGACATGCTTAGACAGTATTTGTATTTCAGTTAAATTACTGTTTTTTGTTTTTGTTTTAATCTCTTTACTTCCGTTCTGAATCAGGTGTTTAATAGAAGTGTCTTATTTTTAATACTATTTTTTTACAAAATAATTTTTACAGTGTTAGAATTTTGCACGGGAAAGTAGTATAGTTGTCACATTGACATGGTTACATTTGTATTTTCGTTGCAACGCTGCTTTTTTGGTTTGATTCTCTCGACTTTTGTTTTTCAAACTGTTCGGATGGGAATATTATTTATATTCATCTTTTATACTGCTAAAATTATAACATTTTAGTCCCAAAAGTCTTTCTGCTGTTTGATAAACAAACACAAGATGAACGTGACATTTCCAAGCTAAAACTTTCGGATCGGTATCAATCTATGCTAATTGTTTTTTACTTGGACAGGATCAATTTCAAATATTGCTCATCCGTATCTGTCAAGAACCGGAACAGGAGGAGAACCCAGCTGCGTGACAAGCTTTATTTTACGGGAAATGGGGCAGTCATGCACGTTAACCCAAACGCCAGTGATTCGGTGATCGTTGGGCAGAAGACATAAGGCAGCAGCTGGCGTGGAATGACAGGAAGCCAGGCTTGAGGCCGACGAGATCGATACCAATTGGACGAGCAGATATCGGACAGATGGGGTTGATACTGGACAGGACGGGACAGACAGGATAGATATCAGGCACTGGGGACTGGATAACAAGCAGGACGAGATAGACGTAAACGATACCAGCCACGGGAGATCGAAATTAAACAGGACAAACTAGACGGGAATGCTACCAGAGACTGAATATCGATATCAAACAAAACAACAAAATAAAGTCGGGAAAGAAACTGGTGAACAATATTAAACAGGGCAAAATAGACGGGAACAATACCGGACAGGAAATACCAACAGGAAAACAGGACTATCTTGCGGGGCAGAGGTCTGTTGACGGTCTGACAAATGGTGAGTGAGAGCACTGAGCTTGAAAAGAAGGGAAGCCAATCTGTCAACGAGCCGCAGCTGGCGCCACACAGGCGGGGCCAATTGGTCACTATGGGCAACCGTGACAGGATCACAATATGCATGTAATTGAGACTTTGGTATGAACTTCCATGTGTACTTGTACACATAATGCAATGCCGTTGATGAAAATCGCGTAACATTGTATGCGATAGGAATCAAACCCGAGTAGTGGGAGTAATAGTGCCGACACCTTCCCACTGGACCACTAGTGGTATGGTTGACATTCAAAATGGTATTGAAACTTATCCCATTACCACTATGTTTATGGTGTCAGAACACTGATATGCATGGTGCATTTTGGTAGGTTGAGCAGTCTCTCCATTTCTTCCCCTGTGCGTCAATAACCTCTCAGTTTCTGAAAGTACGTTATCCCATGCTTTTTGGTCCTGCCACTCTCCCACTGGGGTCTGTTCCAAAATATTAGGCCTCGGCATACCAGTCAATGACAAACCTCTACAACCAGGAGCGTTTTCGGCTGTTCACAGTCAACAGAAGGGCTTCCTGTTGGTACACAGCACTCACTGATGCTGAGAATGACTGTTGCCAAGAGATTGAACCTGGCAGAGTGGAAGTCACCCATTTCCCTTTCATTTCAGAGATGGGTGGCTGACATGCTCTTCAGGCATTCAGATGGAAAGACTGAGATTACTGAGGACTGGCTTAACCAGGAAATTTCAGACAATCTGGGAGCCATTTCTCACCTACCTAGACAAAGCTAAGGTGGACTTAACAAATGAATGTATACCCAATCTTCCACTCATAGAGTATCTATTGTAGCCTATATGGCATTTCATGTGAGCACCGTTGGAAGTAAGAGACTATTGAACCTATTAGAATGCACTATGCAAATCATTGTTTCTGGCACCATAAAAATACTGTGAAAATGAGATAAGGTCTAAGACCATATATGTCATCTATAGCATTTGTTGTCTTGAAGTAAAGTGACAGTCCTCTCACCGCCACTACTTAGGTTCGATTCCCGCTGCATACGATGTTTAGCAATTTAGGTCAGCTGTCACGGACCAGGAACGGAGACGGGACCCAATTGCTTTCGTTTTACTCAGTTTTATTTGGAAGGGGAAAAGGACTTGCATCCACGATCCCATGATCGTCGGTCACGGGTAACAGATAGCTGGAACGCAGAAGTGGCACTTCTGTGTCTTACGAAGGTAGTCGTTGACAGCGAGAAAAAACAGGTCGATGGCAGGGGCGGAGGAGCAAAAACATAAAAGGGTCCAGAAAAGAGGTCGGCAACGGGAATCAGACGGAGAACAGGGCAGGATAGAGTCAGGAGTCACAAAAGTTTGCCTAGCGTGTAGCGTAGGTTCACAAACGATCCGACGAGTGTTGTCAGGAAAGCGGGGGTTTAAAAAAGAGGAGCCAAACAGCGTCCGCGGCTGTTGGCGCCAACGGAGCAGACTCAGGTGCCCTGCATCAGTAATCATGACATCAGCGATGTTTATCGATTTGATCAATCCATGCACAATAAATGATCAAAAACAATTTTTCTGTGAAATATATGATAGTGCATACCTATAATTACTGTATGCCTTTTCAATCATATCCATATTTTGCGGGCTGTACAATGCTGTTCAAAATAACAGTGGTGCAGTGTGACCTACCATAATATCTCAGGTTTTACATTCACTGTCTTCAATGTGTACTGAGGTTTGATTTCTGAGTTTGGGGCCGTCTCACTCACAGTCTGTGGACCCACAAAGGACAATTTTACTCTCATCAGTCCACAAAATGTTCCTCCTTTTTCTTTAGGCTAGTTGGTGTGTTCTTTGGCGAATTGTAACCTCTTCTGCTTAACAGAGGGACTTTGCGTTGGATTCTTGAAAATAAATCTCTTTCACGCCGAACACATCTTCTAAACGTCACAGAACGTACAGGAATTACAGCTGCGGCTCATTGACAGATTGGCTTTCCGTCTTTTTAAGCTCAGTGCTCTCATTTTTCCTTTGTCAGTCCGTCAACGAAACTCTGCCCCGCAAGACGCGGGTGCTGACTCGGTCCTGTTTTCCTGTTGGTACTTCCTGTCTGGTATTGTTACCGTTTATTTTGTCCTGTTTAATATCGGTTTCCAGTTTCGTTCCTGTTTATTTTTGTCCTGTTTATTATTCTCTCCAGTTTTTGTTCCCGTCTAGTTTGTCCTGTTTATTTTTTTTATTTCCTGTTTTATTATCTATCCTGTCTGTCCCGTCCTGTCCGGTATCAACCCCATCTGTCCGATATCAACTCTGGCAATTGGAATCGATCTTATCGCGCTGTGGCTGCTTGTCTTTCCACACCAGACCTATTGCGCATGACTCCCCATTTCCTGTAAAATTAAAGGCTTGTGTGAGAACGTCATGCGTTTGGGTCACGCGGTTCTGGTTCCTGACATTCCACTTGTCTCTGTTTTTTTCTACCCATTTAAGACATCAGAGATCATTTAAGCTGAACAGCCATACAGTTTGGCATGTAACAATAAAAAATATACTAAGGTACTGGGATATTCTGGTTAGTCACTTGCACTGCTATTATTTTGAACAGCATGGTATAAGGCGTACTGGGTTAAAATGTACACTTTCAAATGTTTGGTCAAGTTGAGGGTTTTTAGGTGCGCCTTATAGTAGTACAGTTTATAATGTGGTATTTTATTTTGTCAACAACAGACAACCTGTGTTCCAAAAGTAAGCCAGCCCATTCTCTTAAAATACAAAATACAATACCTATCTCAGTTCACCTGTATCCAATCGCCCCTTTCCCATCCATTGTGAGAAAAAAATTCTCTCAGAAATCGGATTTAACTGTCACAGTACAGCAACAAACGTCATGAATAACAAGAATCTGAATAATTTTTGTAGAAAGACAACAGGGGGAGCACCTCTGCGACTCGCCCGCTGGGTTAAGAAGCTTCTCGGATGAAAGCTAAAATCTGAAGGCAGCCGGCAGCGGGCCCGGCAGGATCTGAAGTTGATTCCCACTGTGGATAGCACACTGGTAACCATAGTGATGGGAAACTTGCTGTTGCTAAAGTATTGGTCTTTTGGATCAGTTTTACCTGAAAAATTGAGAAAATTACAATTACATTTTACATAACTAAAGTAACAAATGTGCTGTTGGATAACTACAGTGTCTTGCAAATGTATTTCTTCTTGCCTCACTTCCTTGAAGGACACATTTATGCAGAGTAAAACTAATAGTTGTCTCATGCACATATTGTCCAACCTCAGCTGTGATTACCTGCAGGTCAATCATCCAAAAAGATCAAATCTATCTTGGTTGCCTCTCTGATTAGTTTTCTTCTTGTTTAGAGAAAGTTTAGAAGGACGGCCAGGTCTTGGTAGGTTTTCAGTGGTTTGATACGCTCTCCATTTTCATATTATTGCTCCCACAGTCCCCGAGAGATGCCTCAATGTTGAGAGAACCTCTCGTATTCCGTTCCTGCCTTGAAATTTTCCACAATTTCATTTCGGACTCTGCACTCTGTTCGACATAGATAGTCATTTAGGTTCACATTGGATCATTCCGAAGTGATCAAGGAACTTCTGGTGTTAGGTGGCTGAGCTGAGAGACCATGTTTGCAACACTTTTCAGTTTTTTTCTTTATAAATATGATATAAAATGTTCAAATCATTGGGTTCTACTTCACGATTGTGTCTCACATTTTTTTGGATTCTTAGAAAATATTTTCAGTTTTTTAGCTTTAAGTTTAAAGCCTTCATAAGGCAATATGACAAAAAGTTCGTGCGGGGCCAATACTTTCGCTGGTACATTTTAGTTTAAATTGACTTAGTCTAAACTTAAACAATGCTTGAAAATGAATGATGTTTGGTGAAAAACAAAAACAAAACATGGGTAGAAGGTATTAAAACAAAACAAACAAGTGGTCTCAAAACAAGTAACAAAGTGCCCAAACAAGAAACATTACAATGGCAAAGAGAAGGACAAGGCCTCAACAACCCCTGCTGTTGGATCCAATCTATATAAAGAACTAGAATCACGAGTTACATGTGTGGGGACTGATGAGACGCAGGTGGGCGCCCTACAGCCACTCCCCCTATGCTGGCACACTCCAGGGGGGAAATGGTGGGCCACATCCTGACACACTAATGTTAATGAGCTTCATTTTTGCTCAGATAAACTATGAATATAGTGAGAAAGACAAACATTACTATTGGCTGATAGTTTTGATGCAATTCATATTATTTCCCATGTCCTGTGTTTTTTATTATGACTAAAAATTGTCTTGATTGTGGGCAGCACGGCGGCGCAGTGGTTAGCGCGTGTGCGGCACAGTTCTGAGGTCATGAGATCGAACATCCTGTGTGGAGTTTGCATGTTCTCCCTGTGCTTGCGTGGGTTTACTCCGGGCACTCCGGTTTCCTCCCACATTCCAAAAACATGCATGTCAGGTTAATTGGCCGGTCCATATTGTCTCTAGGTGTGAATGAGCGAGCAAATTGTCCGTCCCTGTTTGCCCTGCGACTGGCTGGCAACCGGTTCAGGGTGTCCCCTGCCCACTGCCAGAAGATAGCTGAGATGGGCTCCAGCACCCCCGCGACCCTACTGAGGATAAGTGGTGCAGATACTGGATGGATGTCTTGATTGTTATTGATAACAAAGTGGTGAAATATTGTACGCAACGAGATTAGACACGGCACGCCAGGGCAAACATGTAATAAAGACTTTAAAGAGAAAATTAAGATGAATAGGGGCCTTGAAATCTTTGGAAAGGCTTGAATTATAATGTTGAATTTTGGGGGAAGTGCTTGTAATTACCCTAAATTATGACTATTTTTCTCAACAAGTCCACTTAAAAATGACGCTGATATTCCTCTCTAGTGGCTTCGTTTTGCCATTGCATTTCTTCTTGGGACGGGTGCATGCTACGGCGACTATACACCTAAACAGGTCACTATGAAATTTGCCTTAGTGCAAGGATTATGTATCAAATATTTATTATGCAAGGACAAGTAGTGCAATAATATCTAGCAGCAACAAAAAATCGCAAAATAAGCCACAATATATATATTTTACTAATTTGCACACTTGTTTAGGTTGGTGATGGCTTTGGGGAAGATTGAAACTGTTAAACAGGGGTCGGGAACCTATGGCTCTTTTGGGTTGTGATAGATAAAACAAAACTTGTGTCATCATTTAATATGATATTAATTTAATAATATTATTTGATTTAGCACACCATGCGGAGTTAATTTTCACACAGGCACTATTGATACACAATTTTAACTACTGTTTACACTTAAGGTGTCACACCAAACAACCTTGTTGTTGCTGTAAATTGCTAAATAATCCTTTTATATGGAAGCTCATTAAACAATCTATATTCATTGTGGGGACACCAACTTTAACCCAAACAAGCGTTTTAACCAGAAGCTCTAGCAAAACCCCTAGAGCAATTTGATTGGGTGAGCTGAAGGAGTTGGCAGAGCTATAAACATGACATGACGCGCGAACTCTTTGTCTTTTGCCCAGCGCCATGTGCTCTGAAGGTATCCTCGTTTACAGTATTTTGTGACATTTTTACGCAATAACTCTGCTTGCACCTTGTTTTTTAAACCATTACTTAGGACAAAAATTGCAGTCAAAATGAGCTTCAACACTCTTAACACAAGCTCCGGCATTTCTATCATTTCATATAATTTATCAAATCATCAAACGTCACACAGTGAAACAAAATGGGCTAAAGAATTCGCTTTTGTTTGGAGCGGGTTTGACTGTTTTGTTGAATTTTGTCATGAAATAAAGGGCGTCTCTCTCTCTCTTTCTCTCCCTCTCTCTCTCTTTCTCTGTCTCTCTCTCTCACTCTCCCTCTCTCTCTCTCCCTATGTCTCTGTCTCTCTTTCTCTGTCTCTCTGTATCTGTCTCTCTCTCTCTCTCTCTCTGTCTCTCTCACTCACTCACTCACTCACTCACTCACTCACTCACTCTCTCTCTCTCTTTCTCTGTAAGTATGACTCTATCTATCTTATCTATCTGGGTGGCTGAGTGGTTAGCACTTCCGCGGCACAGTACTGAGGTCATGGGATGAAATCCAGCTACCAGCCTTCCTGTGTGGAGTTTGCACGTTCTACCTGCGCTTGCGTGGGTTTCCTCCGGGCAGTCTGGTATTACTCCCACATTCCAAAAACATGCATGTCAGGTTAATTGGCCGGTCCAAATTGCCCCTTAGTGTCCCCTGCCTACTGATTGCTGGGATGGGCTCCAGCACCCCCGCGACCCTACTGAGGATAGAATTGTTTTTGCTTTACACAAAAAGGTTCCCGACCCCTGCTGTAAAACACAAGTTTGTTTTGGAATCGACTCAAAAGCCTCATTACTCATTTTATGGTTTTAAGCATCAAACGAAAGAAAATACTGTAACTACATTTAATCGAGAGATAAAAAAACACACACAAAGATCTCCGTAAGCAGCCACTTACAAATAAAGATTTACCGTTCCGAGTCATCGTAATTTACTACGTCTTGCTGTGATCCCCTTATTAGTTCTCAGCAGCAGGGATAAAAGTCTCAATATTGAGTCGCAAAAGATAACTAGGTGAGAAACAGACTGACTAGGAAGCGTTCCAAGGAGCGTCTTGTCAGAAGCGCGGCCTAATGGAAGCGGGATAAATTATTAGCGTCGCCGCTATCGGCTCATTTCCGAGGGAACCTGCGTGAAATGAATGCAGGGACGTCTCATTACGGTTTATCAAACATCCAGCTGGCAGCTCCGTCCATCAAGCGCCAGGCAATTACGCTCTTGTTTACGGACACCTTCTGCCACGCCTCCAAGGTCAAGATGATATCCGATCACTCGTTTATTGCCGATGGAGCTTTGATCGTGTGGAGAGTGCCTGTTTTTTTATTGCTATGGTGACCAGATTTTTAACGTTTTTTTCTGGGGGGAGTGTGTAACTTGGTAGATGTGCCTGTGATAAGTATTCATAACCCAATTTTTGAGTTGTTTCGGGGTGTTAATCGCCTTGAAAATGACTGCCTGGTTTTGGAAAGGTTATCTTGTGCCATGATGGATATATTTTAGGGGGATTCGTGCCTATAATTCCTGTCTCAACCATAATGTACTACTCTCCGGTCTTCCGAAGTCTATCATCAAGAGCCTGCAGCTGGTACAAAATGCTGCAAGGAGGCGTTTTAACTAAGACAAGAAAGTTTGATCACATTACTCTGATGTTGGCTGACCTGTACTGGATTCATGTCAGTTTAAGATGTGATTTTAAGGTTTTGTTGGTTTGAAATTCCCCCTATGTACCTACTCATAGCCTTTTCTTGAAAAATGCTGGTCTACTGGTTATCCCAAGAGCCAAGAAGAAATCTGCACGTTCGAGACCGTTCTCCATTCGGGCCCCAGTGCTGTGGAATGCTTTGCCCTTTGAGATTCGATCTGCAATTTCAGTGGAAGTGTTTAGATCTAGGCTTAAAACAGACTTACAGTATATTCTATAGCTTTTAAATGCTGTTGACCTCGGAAAGCTGTTAACCGGACATTCTGTTATACCTATATTCCATGTTGATATGTGTGTGTTGTCCGTACAACTCTTCGAGACTTCTTGTGATTAAGGTCTATACAAATATCCATTACTTGACTTGACAATAGGTAGTTTTAGTGTGATGCCACGCACATAGCCATACTGTATGTAGACAGTCGAACATACTGGATGGGTCTAACAGACAACCATGGGCCACAGGGCCAGGTACCTGGGTTCATACAGGTGCTTGAAATGTCTATTTTCAAGCTTTAAAATGTGCTTGAATTTTAGGAGAAGTGCTTGTAAATGCCTGAAATTGTTGCCATGTTTCTCGGCAGTCTGACTCGATAGATCACACAGTTAATGAGGAAAAATAATAAAAGAAGTCTGCATAAAAATTACGTCGGCACGTCTTCACACATAAGATAAACTTTCGAATGATTGACTTTACTATCGCTACAGTTCGCTGCATCGAGTGCTGTCAGGAAAAAATAAATAAATTAAAAAATGGATGCAACATAGACCAGATGAGATGTCTGCAAATACTAATGGAATAGGGCACAAAAAGTCACTTTTATTTATGTATGCCCAATTCAGTGAAATGCTAGCTGCTGGTTTAATATTTGGTTTAGGATTTATCAAAATTTCTGGTTCTTTTTCCTACAGGCAGTACTCATTAACGTCAAATAGCAGGGTAATGGATTGATTCACATTGCGTTTCTGCTTTTAATGGTCCTGGAGAAGTGTTTGAATTTGGCCACGGAAAAATGTGTACGGACCCTGAAAGAAAGTGAAAGGTGTAAGGTGTCGTTTTTTTTCATGTCCCTGATATAGTTACCACTTAGGGCAAGAGTAAGTAAGGAGTTGTCAAAATCATGGTTATAGGGGCTTAGACAAGCAGATCTCACACCAAACTTGTACCCGTATGTGAGAGTGTTTTGAACATTTCAAGTCATGTTAAAAGAAATTACGGGGAAAACTTGTATTTTTAAAGACTGTCTTTTGGGTAAACAGGTAACTTAACATTACTTGTCAGGCCAGATATGTTTTTCCTGCCATGTGCCAGCTAAATTAACAGCACTTCCTGAGTCTAGCTACCAAATATCCGTACTTTTCTCTCAACATATGTCAAAAACAGAAATGCTTATTTACATATTGTAATTATACATCCTTAAACTTTCCTATTTTTTTTTATGTGTTACCAAACTTTTTTTTAAAGGCAAACCATCTGCTTTCAGACATCGAAGAGCATAATTCCACAGAGACAAAAACAAAACATGAAAGTACAAAAACTACAGAACATGACAATTTGTGAACATTGATCAACGTAATGTATTCTGGAAAGTTTAACAAAAAAAAAGCAATATAAACATACACATACCCATCCAACATGGATGTAGATCATGGGATTAGAAACAATTTATATGAAATTTGGTTTCGATTATCATCGGAAAATGAGGAAAATATGCTTGTCGGGCTTATCTTTTGTAAACCTTTCGGCAGTAAACTTTTGATTCAGAATATTTATTGTCATTGAGCAATGAAACTTGATTTGGAGCATCCATTACTTCATTCACATTACAGAAAATGCAAAGATCCACAGAATAATTATCCATGTCAAGTCATGTTTATTTGTATAGCCCTTAATCACAATGAGTCTCAAAGGGTTGTACAGACTATTGCAAACCACAGACTATTATGACACCATCCCCTGATCTAAAACCTACATGAGAGCAAGGAAAAACTCAAAAACCTCAACATGAGGAAAATAAAGAAACCTTGAGAAGAGACGGCGCTTGAGGTCATCCCCCTTCCAGCATGACCAGGCTGCAATGAATGTAACAATACACAGACATCGTCAACATTCAACATATGGCATTCATATGCTATGGAATATAAGTGTGTTTTAAACCTAGATTTCAACAGTTCAACTAAGGTTGCAGATCAAATCTCAGAGGGCAGAGCATTCCACAGCACCGGAGCCCAAATGGAGAACGCTCTCGAACCTGCGGATCTCTTCTTGGCTCTTGGGATCACTAGTAGACCAGCATTTTCATAGCGACGGCTCCAGACCGGAAAATAAGGGGAAATTAAATCTGAAAGATATGAGGGAGCAAGCCTTAAACATACTTACATAAACCTTAAACATAGAAAATATAGCACTGAAGCAACTTAGGAACAAATTTAACTTACAAACGATCATTCATAAGTAGGGCAGCATCTGTACAGTATATTCTTTTAAATAATCAATAATAATAATAATGATTTACAATGAAAATAATTCTAAGTCTTGTTTTTAATAAAAATTAAAGGCAATAATGTTGATTTTTTTTAAAAGAATACTGTACACCTTATATTTATGTCAGGTTTAAGATCTTTTTGTTAGTCCCATAATGATAATATGAAAATTCAAATTTCATCGCAGAAAGTAAACGTTATGGGCTGGATTCAGTTTAAGCATAGCAAGTGGCAAATTAAACTTATAATGGTTTCTTTCAAGCAAAATATCTCATAGACTTTGTAGGCGTTGTCATGATACACAAATTTCATTTTAATGAAACTGACTTAATGAGCTGGATTTTTCTTTTTAAAGTATCCCTCTTGGCACAGTAAACCCAAAATAGTTTTGTTGAACTCAAGTAACTTTTTGGGCTACAAAAAATGAATCTGCCTATTCATAATGGACTAATCATTAAAAAAATAAACGAAAGAGGTGGATTTTATTTATTTGTGTGTTATATAACGATCTTTAATGGTGTAAAATTACTCTATTCGTTTAAATGCTGTATACTTTCCACCGCTAACAGTTTCACTAGATGCTAACGTTAGCATAGCGCTATATCTCCTGCCCGCTGCTAAACATCAGCTTGCACTACCCCAACGGAGCTTTATCGTCGACGGCGACTTTAATCGGGCATGTTTATTGACTGTTCTCCCAAATCCTTTCAATTGTGGACTCCCAAATCTACTAATTGTGGACTGAGCAATTCGGAAAACGCTGGACTGTATAATGTAAGATCAAACATTCGGGAACTCTGTTTGACCCTCACAACACACCATTTTGTGAAGCACTGAAGGACCACTTACTTTCCACAGCCGAACTCTGCTTATAATGATCATCAAGTCCCGAGAGTCAGGAATTTTTTACTTTTTTCCCCACTGTTTCCTTCCGTAGCCACTTTTCTAAAGTGTATGCCTTGTGGCATAGGAGTCAAACTCACGGCTCGCGGGCCATATGTACAATTATATCCGGCCGGCGAAATACTGTAATTTTACATACATCAACTATAATGACCCAGCTATACAAAGCGCTTATAACTTTCAAACTACAAATCCCATAATGCAGCGCTTCAGCTGCCGCCGCAACACGTCAGGAGAACGTTCCCGCATCAATCGCATAGCTTGAGCCCGATGATCGCAGCCACTGTTAAAACTACTAACGAACAAATCTATTGACAAAGAACAGGTCGGCTATTAAAAGTACATTTTAAGTGTCAGGAAGTGGAGATGCATCAATTTATCACGCTGCAAGGGAAATCTAAACGGTGGCGTGGATAACGGGGATGCTAAACTACCAAAATGGCTGAAATAAAAATTGATGCTGAAAATTGAGCCTTTCATAGGATATATTTTTTATGGAGAACAAAGTTAATGAAGTTATTTATTATTATATGTTATTGTTATTTATTATATGCAGGGTTGGGTAGGGTTACTTTAACTTGATTACTTTCAATTACTTTTGGATTACTCCAATACCAAATATGCTAATAAAAGACAAAAGAAACTAAATATGAATAAAATTATGACTCACAACACGTGGTAAGCTTTCTCTCCTGGCTTTGATCTCTTTGATCTCCGGCAAAACTAACATAAAATGCGACAGATACCAAATGAAAATAAATCCAAACAGCTTGCTAACATCATTTTTGCCATTCCATGTGTTCCGTTACTCCCCAAGCCTGCACAAAATTTAGTCATTTTATTCATATTTAGTTTCTTTTGTCTTTTATTAGCATATTTGGTATTGGAGCAATCCAAAAGTAATTGAAAGTAATTAAGTCAAAGTAACCCTACCCCACTCTGATGATATGTATTTATTTTTCGTGTTTTCATATTTTGAATTTGTAAAGGTTTGACAGGATATATTTTTACGGAGAACAAAGTAAGTTAAGTTATTTGGTATTTAAGTTTGTTTGTTCTGGAATAATATTCCTGTCTGTTTTGAATTAATGTTTATGTACAAAAAAAAAACGTCAAGTTCTAGCGTATTCAATAGATATTTATCCCGTTCGGCCCGCAACCAGAAGTGTGGTTTGAGTTTGACACCCCTGCCCTTATGGCAACTGTTTTTCCTTAATAAATAAGTAACTGTGTTTAAAATGTAATACAGATGTAAGCTTATTAAAAAGTGTTCTACAAAAAAATTTCCGTGTTTATTTGAGCTTTAAGTTGAAGAATATAGCGTAATAATACTACTTCTTGTCATGATTACCGATGTGAATTACCTGTGCCCGCTCTTTTGGCGCCAAATGCGTCAAACTCTGATTGGCTCCCTGTCCCTATTTAAACCCACTTCTATCTGTCCCTTTTTGTCAGTCCGTCTGAAAACTTCAGTTAACACTAGGCAAGCCTTTTTCGACCCTGAGTCCCACCTGTTTTTTGCTCCCGTCTGTCCCACAGCTTCGACCCATTTTTGATCCTGACCACGTATACTCTTCCGTCCCGGCTTTCAACCTCTTTTTGTCCCCGACCACGTCTACTCTCCTTTCCTGGCTTACGACTCGCTTCCGACCCCGCCCACGTTTTTGCTCTCCTGTCCTGGCTACTGACCCGTTTTTCCGTTCATTCACTTCCGCGTTCAGAGCGACCTGCTTCCCACGTCCAGCAATCACTGGATCGTGGGCGCAATCTTTTTCTTTCTTAAAACTAAAACTTGTGAGAAACGCAACGCAAGTGGATTCTGTGTCCTTTCGGGTCCTGACACTTCTGGGTTTTACGCGTCACGTCTGGTTCTTTGATAAGGTTAACAATGGTAGTCTCAAACAATGGCTGACAGGACAGTTGCATTTCCAATCCATCTCCATCCATGTTGAAGGATTAAAAAGACAATGTCGTAAATTTCTGATACAAGTGTTTATATGATGTTCAAACAACTATATCTTGTAGTATTTCAGATGGATCTAAAAATGTATGCACTTAATTTTTGTAACCTTATTGGCACATGGTCTCAATTTATCGTAATGTACTTTTGCAGTTTTCACCATCCACGTAAGGGAATCAATTGCACGTCGCCTGTTATCATGGTCCTTCCTTGGTTGTTTATCTCGGGGTCATATCGGTGGCACTACAGTTCCATTCTAAAGTACAATCTCCTGTTGTGAAGTATTCCAAGTGTCACAGTAAACCCAAAATGGTATCTTTTAAGCAAAATAACTTTTGGGCCTAATAATGATAGACAATTTTCATCTTTATAAAAATGACTTCACGGGCTGGATTTTCAAAAGAATTCTAAGAGGGGATAATTGTCATCTCTTAAATTGATGTCTTCAAACGAAAACGGCATGTTGGGTCCTCCTTACGATAAAGGATCGACCCAAAATCCGCTGAGACGTTATCATCGGCGAGTGTTTCCAACGCTTTGCTAACTTTAAGCGCCCGTCCGGGAACCCGAAGCGTTTTTCATTTTCATTTACGCCGTAGCAAATGAGGAAATTACCGACGCCTACTTCACAACCCAGACGTTTAACAGCGCAATTAAATCACAATAGCATGCTTTCTGTCCGCCAATTAACCTTTTGCTAAACCAATAATTATTTAGTGGCTACACCAGGACAAACGTTCGGTCCTAGAGGAGCCCCTTAGGGCCGCCGTAATGGATGTCTTCTGCCCTATAAAAAGTTGGGAAACCTCTGCTGCCGTCTTAGCGCCTTATGAGCTTAGCTGGGCTGAAATGATGCCAGATGACTTTGTTCCAAAGAGATGTAGTAATGTAAGACGCTATTAATTAAATACATTCTTATATATCAAGGACGGGACATTTTAAAAAGACACCTATCATTTTCATGTCCGTCCTTCTTTAAATTGTGTTAAGTTTTATCTTCTGATTACATCGTTCTGCAGACAGGGCACATTTTCTTATTGGAACATGCCTAACGCAAAAGTCATTTTCATTAACCGGTTTTGTTGACGAGTATCATAAATTCTGGACTACTGAGTGCACGTGATTAAAATCCACATGCTCAAATTTCAAAAGGAAACTCAATTTTGTAAATTTTGAAAACGGGCAAATTTATTTCCATGACGTAAAAAACCTAAATGAGGGCTGCGTCGTGTAAAAGTGTAGCCCTATCTTTCAAGACAACAGCGCCAGGGTCACAATACTATGAAAAATAGTGCCAGATTGCAACACATGGTTTTGTCCTGTTGTCGTTGGTGGTTTCCGCAGCGACATATCAAATTGCATTTGCTTGTCAGCGTTCCTCAAGGATTAAAGGAAACTTCAGTGACCTTACAATGACTCTGATATTAAAGAAAGAGAACAGAATAACTTTTTTATTGATAACTTCAAATTCTGTTCAATTCATAGGTGTAAACTGAGGACTTGATTTGTGGGGGAAAAAGTTCAAAGTACGGAGTCAATATTGAATTGAGTACCGTCAAACGCTCTGTTTAGCTCCCGTTATGTATGGCGTGTTTCAGAAAATGTTATAACCTTTGATTATTATTTATTAATTGTTATATAGAATACTTGTATCTCACTGTACTAACTTACAAGCAGATAATTTTTATCTAAAAAAAAAAAAAAAAGTAATCTGCTGGAGACTGGGAGTCTGTTACCCAAAATAAGCTTCAGCATTTTTGGCAGGAACCTGACATATGCCGTGTCTCAGAACATATGTGAAATTGTTTAAAAATTCCAGATGCTTTTGGATTTCTCATTCAGATTTGGAAGATCAACTCTTATGACCTTTAACATCAATACTTATTAATTGTATTGTATTTGCCTTACGTACTTTCTGTGATATTGACTTCTCAAAGGATGTCACATTTTTTAAGACCTGTGTTACGAAAAACATTTTTCAAAAACATCCACTTATTTCTGCTCTAGAAGGGCGTCATAAATGTGTTCGGACGTCATTATGTGTTTTGTATTTAGAGCGCATGCGTTGTAGTAAAGGGCACCTCATTGTTTGCCTCTGTCCCCCAAAGAGTTGAGGAATTTAGAATGATCTTATCAAACATGTTTGATACTCAACATTTCTTTGCTCCAAAATGTGCCCCAGGGAAGTTATGATTACTGTCATTTCCACACTACATTGCGCACCCCTCCAAAAATAGCTTTTTGACATGTTTTTTTTTTAATATACAAGGTGTACTGGGCTTCAAGGAGCATTGGGATTAAAACTACAATAAGAGCGACGTGTTTATTTTTGTATAACCTATACACTTAAATAGTTGTGAAAGCCGCAAATGCAATGGGAATCGAACCCGGGTCCTGTGGGTGAGAGCGCTAAAATCTTACCATGAATATGAAAATATCATTATTGCGCTATATTCACTCAAGGTGCCACAAACAAATGTCACAGAATGGAAAAATCAGAAAGATACAAATAAGCACAACAAAAGAAACTCTTTGGTGTATCTGATTAATCTTTGCACTGATGTGGTTGTATACCGTAAAACCTTGTGTAGTCTCATCTCATCTCATCTCATCAGCCGTACCGCTTATCCTCATTAGGGTCGCGGGGGGGCTGGAGCCCATCCCAGCAATCTCCGGGCAGTGGGCAGGGGACACCCTGAACTGGTTGCCGGCCAATCGCAGGGCACACAGGGACAGACAACTCACTTGCTCAGTCACACCTAGGGACAATTTGGACCGGCCAATTCACCTGAAATGCATGTTTTTGGAATGTGGGAGGAAACCGGAGTGCCCGGAGGAAACCCACGCAAGCACGGGGAGAACATACAAACTCCGCACAGGAAGTCTGGAGCTGGATTTGAACCCACGACAGGTTCCCATGACATGAACTGTGCCGCACAAGCGCTAACCACTGCGCCGCCATGCTGCCTTGTGTAGTATTGCACACAAATGAATACTGATAAATACCAATTTTATCCACCATATTTTACAGTATAAGAGGCGCACCAGGTTATCGGGCGCACTTTCAAATTGCTGGCCAATTTGTTGTTTTTGGGTACACCTTGTAGTCCAGAAAATACGGCAATAATACAATTACATTGGACTTTTCATTCATTTTATTGGTCTATTGTTGCTGAATTAAATGTTTTTCCCGCCATAAAAATAAAAGAATAAACCACACTGTAGTTTAAGACGCAGTGTTTAAAATCTAGCAAAAAAAGAAGGGGCTTGTCGTCCAGAATTTTCTGTAATCGATTGGTTGTTGCACTCCTAAATGCAATGCAACTATCCTTGCCCTTAGGATATCATCCCACTGCTTCTGGATTATGTGTCGCTTTGACATTAAAGGGCAAAAATAGGGGAAATGATGACGGACAGCGTTAAAAGGTGGTTGCATGACTAATGTAATCACAACACTTAGTAATATCCATCCAACGCCTTGACAGGCGACTTTTATCTGGTAGGCTGGAGGGCAGACAGTTTTACCTTTTTAATCATTGTCTACTTTTCATCTATCATCATTTCTTTTTCTTCTCTTTTTACATATTTCTATTTGCTTTTTTACTCTTCCTTGCTTTTGTTTTCCCAGTCTTTCCTTCTCTTTTTTTCACCTTTTCCAGTTCTTTTAGCGTTTTGGTCTTTGTTTCCCTTTTCTTGTTTTGTTTTTATTCTTCATTATTGAATTATTCTTTTTCTTTTTCCTTAATCCCTCTCTCCATTTTTGTGTATTCTTATTTGTCTTTTTTTTATCTTTTATTTTTTTTTATTTTACTTTTTTCCTCACTTATTTCTTTTTATTTCCTCTGTTGTCCTTTTTTCCTTCTTTTCTTTTTTTCATTTCTTTTTTTCCCCCCATGCATACTTATCTGCGTACTGGTAGGTCCTTCATCCAAGCTTTAAGTATCGTATTTTCCAGACTATTGCCCTTTTGCACACAGGTGGCCTTAACACATGACGACACCATGACGTAGTAGTAACCCATAGTGAATAGCGGACACGGCCGGTAAACAGTGGCCAACCACAAAATCAGCTGTACCATACCTAAGACTTATAACATTGGTAATGGCGGCGCCCTCTGTTGGCTGCGGCTGCATCGGCTCGCTACAACGGGTCAGGTGTAATCGACATTTCGTTCTGTGTACATTGTTACAAAGAATGACTATACAAAGGAAATTATTATTATTATTATTACTATTATTAACACTGTTGGCCATAACTAGTCAAACCAATATTGTGCAGCTGTCAGATAAGGTGGCTCACTTTGTCGCAAAGCTCATTACCAGCTCAGTAGCCTAGATGGTAAGGCGCCCGCTTTGAGACTGGGAGGTCGGTGGTTCGCGCCCCGGCCGAGTCATTCCTAAGACTTAAAAAGTGGTCGGCGGCGCCCTCTGTTGGCTGCGGCTGCATCGGCTCGCTACAACGGGTCAGGTGCAATCGACATTTCGTTCTGTGTACATTGTTACACAGAATGACAATACAAGGAAATTATTATTATTATTATTATTATTATTTTACAGAAGCTGAGGATAGCATTAGCAATGCTAACTACCGACCTATACAGTCTTCCTCCTGACATATTCACACATCTAACCAAATTTAACCAAATCCTCCAGTCTGCCTGACTTGAGTCACCGTCGTCTGTACCACTATATTGTAAATGAAATAACCCAATACACCGGCGCTGATCCATAAGCTTATAAAAGTCTAGATGCGTACAACTTTTTCCACTCGCGCAAGAATTACTGAAATGACTTCGTATCTAAATTTTTGGGGAATGTGGAGGTCCGGCTCATCTCTGAAGACTGGACTGACGCATTGTGTTCTGCTGGTTCGAGAGCGTTCTCCATCCGGGCACCGGTGCTGTGGAATGCTCTTCCCCCTGAGATCCGATCTGCAACCTCAGTGGAAATGTTTAAATCTAAACTTAAAACTCACTTCTACTCCATTGCATATGAATGACCTACTCTTCTTGTCGGCTGAAAAATAGTCTGTGTAATATAGTGTAATAATCTGTGAAGCCCTTTGAGACTCTTCGTGATTTAGGGCTATACAAATAAAAATGACTTGACTTGACTTGACTATTCTGAAATTAAATCTATTCTCTCCGTCCCGTGAAAGGTAATAGGCCACCGCTGGTAAATGCACCCGGCCGGATTCCTTGCATGTTCAGCAAGATATGCCAGGGTTAGAAGGGTTACTTAAAAATTGTAATCCTATAGAGTTATTAGTTACCTGTGAAAAATGTGATCAGTAACTTATTCTGAATATCATGATATTGGAGTAATATAACTCAAATACTTTTGATTACTTTTGGATTACTCCAATGCCAATTATTGTAACATAGGACAAATACAAATCTATATATCATCTCATCAGCTGCACCGCTTATCCTCAGTAGGGTCGCGGGTGATATATATATATATATATATATATATATATATATATATATATATATATATATATATATATATATACTGTGAATTAAATATCTACAGTATTATCTATCTTCTTTTAGATAAATCAGGCATTTCCAAAGTCTAGCTCGGGGGTTAGCTAAAGTCCATGAAAACATTTTCAAAGTAATAATATGTGGCCCGCCAGATATGTTGACCACCGTATAGAATAAATTTGTACACAAAAATAAATAAATCGCCATTTCACCAGTTGATGGCAGTAGCTCTTTGTCCACCTTGCCTTTGGCTTTCTGTGAGAATTTTAGCCCAACCTATTTCCAACAGCCACTGTAAATAAAAAAAGGAAAGATGACTTCCAGGACAAGTGTAAATTGTCGTATTTTTTATCGAAATCCAGAACAATTGGTTCTGCCTAATTAGCCAAGAAACTTTGTTTTTTTAAAGAATGTAATATGAAAAGGCACTGCCAGATGAAACATTCCAACTACAAAAAACTAACAGGAAACAAACACTGTGAAAAGGTGAAGAAACTGGAAGTTGTTTTAATGGCACAGCCCTTTTTTTACAAGACCCTGCAAGTCTAATGAAAATGCTACAAATGTGATCTATGATCGCCAAGAACTGAAAACCTTTAACGGAAGGGGAATTTATTAAAGAAACTTTAAAGAATGGCAGGCTAAATCGTCGGCACTCACGCATTTTCAGCTCACCAAATCTGGCCCGCTTTCTGAAGTGTTTGGACACATCTGAGATAAATGAACAAGGAAACCTTGAAAAAGAAAAAATGAAACCAAGGCTAGTTAGGTACTCAAATTTTAACCACATTGTATAGTTCGTTAAGCAAAAATAAAATGTTTTCTTATACTGGCAGACAAGATATGCTCTGTTTTAGTTCACATTAAGAACATATTAAGAACCGATGTCTTGAACATAGTGTTCACTTTCTAAATGTCCAACAAACTCAGGGATGTCTGGTGTCCAGAGTTTGTACAGGTGCTTGAAATCTGAGAAAATGCTTGAATTTTAATCTTGTGTTTTCAAGGTCAAGAAAATGCTTGAATTTTGTGGAAAGTTCTCAAACATGCTCGAAATTCTTTCCATGTTGCTTGGTAGTGTGACTTGACAGACCATGCATTAAATGAAGAGAAATAAAATTTAAAAAATGAAGAAGTCTTAAAAATGACACCAACACAACAAGATTGCAGTGCTTTGTATGGCGTTGTCATGTGAAGCGCCATAACCCCTGACAGCTATATGAGAACAGGTAATCACACCAACATAGCGGGAGGTTGCTGTTTCAATGAAGGATGGTTCTTAAAAGAAAAATACATACAAACCATGTGTCAGGACCAGAATGGAGACAGGACCCACTTGCGTAACGTTTCTCACAAGTTTTATTAAAGGAAAGAGCAATGGCTGCGCCCACGATCCGGAGTTCGCTAGGCGCGGGAAGCAGGTTGCTCTGAACCCGGAAGTGGATCTTCCGTGGCAAGCGATGGCGGTGTCCGGAACGGAAAAACGGGTCAGTAGCCGTCAGAGAGCAAAAGACGTGGTCGGGGTCGTAAGCGAGTCGTAAGCCAGGACAGGAGATTAGACGTGATCAGGATCAAAAACTGGTCGAAGCTGGGGAACAGACGTGAGCAAAAACAGGCGGGAGTCAGGGTCGAAAAATGCTTGGCTAGTGTTAACTGAGGTTCCCGGAAGGACTGACAACAGGTGACAGAAAGGAGTGGGTTTAAATAGGGACAGGGAGCCAATCAGAGTCCGAGGCAGTTGGCGGTAAAAGAGCGGGCACATCTGATTCACATCAGTAATTATGACACCATGGTTCAAACATGGAACAAATCCACGCACAGCATGCTGCAAATTGCGCACAAAAGAGATCCAACTCTTCAGAATGGGAGCGCTTTCCAGTCATGAAATGGAATTCACTGAGACGTTTGCTAGATGCTACACCTAAACAGAACTCCATGAAATATTAGTGGAAGGATGATGTTTGAATTAGGAATTTTCATTAAGGGCCATGTAAAAAAACATAATATTTCCCGGTGTTCAATTGTAATAGGAAAAATTTCCTGCAACTGAAAATATAAGCTACATATTACTGTCAATTTTACTCAACAGATTTGATTTCATGGATCTGGAAAAAATGGAAAATTGGCTTTGAAAGTGCTTAAAAGGTATATGAAGTTCCAGGTTTACCTGAATGAAGTGGGGATGCCAAACGTCTTGACAATAATCGCATTTACCAGGTTTAGTAAAACATTCTCACAATCGAACAAAACAGTCATCGTATCATGATTTTGAACACCAATCAACTGCAAAATACAAAAGAAGACAATCATATTTACTAAATGTCCCTGAACGCATCACCAGTCCGCAACTGTACTGTCCTCACAAAACTGCAGGCTCGCACCAATTTAACAACATGAGTGCTACATTGTTGGACAAATACAAAACAAACATTTAGTAGTGAATAAGTTGGCCGTCTGGAACATTTTCCCAACAGATAAAGACATGAGTACGACGTGCGCACCTAATCTCTGTCTCTTGTGTCCGTGATTGAAACAATTTGTCTTTTGGCGCCTTATGTATACGTAAATGTCGTTTTAAATAAAAAAGTCAGCCTGATTTTAACTATATGTACCTGTAATTTAATTAGGTCTTCTTTTCTGTAACTGTAACAAAATACAGTTACATTTTTTAATGCTAATTACGTTACACTGTTAGATGTGTTCCGTTACTTTCAGGCCTGCCAATTGCAAACGAGCCGGCGCCTTTCAATCATCGCCCGACTCCATTTTGCATGTAATTGCAGTGACTAACTATGGCACTATTGATAAGATTGAGTCGAAATATATCCAGGGTACATTTGTGCTCCTGAGGTTTCCATGGCAACGAGTACCTCAGCAGAAAATCAGCGCCGTTCATTAACAGCGAGCTTCGTCCATCTCTGTTTGAAAAGCATTCAAAATCAAAATCCTATTGTGCTGGCAATCATATGAAATAGGTTTTTGTGTATCTTCTCTATGTACTAGATTCACAATCTCGAATCATGAAACCTTTCACCCCTGTGGGGTTAGCTAGGGGCACTCGGAGATTGCAGATTTTTCCTTTTAATTTTTTTGCCAATTGAGGACAAAAGTTGGACTGGGTCGCTATTCCATTGTTGAATTGTGTGCACGTTGGGCTCATTTGGAAAACAAATAGGTGGGAAAAAATTCGAAGCTCCTCGACCAGAAGTGTAAACCAGGCAAGTCAAACATAAAGCCCGCTGGCTTGTTCTGACCTGTTGATTTAGATGGTTTAATCCAAACCTCTGTACATTTCTGAAGATCTAAAAAAAAAGCAAGTCTCTAGCTCATTCCTATCAAAAGTTATGATTTTTTTTTTTATATACAAAAAAATTAAAAACTCCTTCCCGCTGCTAGAGGGCAGTAAAGATGTGAAAGAGCAGTGTGGTTTCTGGCTTCTAGACAGTGGTAGCCCTACTTAAAAATGCAATTTGCTATGGGAGTAACCTGAAACATTTGTAAGTAGAGTCGCCTTTCGAATGTAAATACGCTAATCCTTTCCAAGCCCCGCAAAAGTTATCTTTTTATTAAATCATAAAAGAGCATCAGAACATGAAACAAACACATGTTAAAATTGGATTACTGAGAAATAAACGTAAAGCGCGAGGCACATAATACAAAATAAACAAAGTATAAATGAAATAATAAACATATTCATGTTTTTTTTAACTGACCTCTTTGTTTACTGGTCCTTAGCAATGTTTTTTGCCTGACGTTTCTCTGAAAAACTGATCCAATGACGTCTATGTTTGCCGGCTCTTGACAAACAATTGGTAATGTGCCAAGCAGATGTCATCATAATGAACAAAAGCCTGACCTCTCAACACTTTTTCTGGTTGATTTATTTTCACAAATCTGAAACATAAAGGAATTTTACCTAAATGTTTTTTATTTGGACTGACAGAATGATGCCTGCATCCTCCTTGTCGTGTCTGAATTCCTCCTTCATAGCGGTGTGTGTTTTTATACCTATCTATTATCTCTTGCTATCTTCCTCTTCTCTTCTCCTTGTCCACTTTTCTGCATGTCTTTCATGGGATTCATTCATGTGAATGATAGCTTTTCATAGCGGTACCATACAGTAGAATGTTTTCAGAGCGGGAAAAGGACTCGAAAAGTATGCCGAGGTTCACGCATATGCACCAAATTACCAGGTAGATCTTTGGGAGAGGCGCTGTACTGTAATTTCACGTTTGTATGCTGCCTTAGTAACTAGAGGCAATATTTTCCCGTTCAGGTATTTTGAACCTTAAACTTTTGTATGTACAGACATTTGTAAGAAGAGCTACCACGGTATTGTGCAGTATATATAATTGTTGTATTTCTATTTTCTTTATTCCAGAGCAGTGTGATAATTGAGGCAAGCATATTTTTTTATCATTCATAGCTCCTACTTGAGTTGGTGATACTTGTGGCGAGTTGGTTCAGATGTACAACTGCTTTAACTCAGCTGTTAACAAATGGTTAACACATTCAATGCCAACGGTAAGGTTCTGAAAATAGCTCACCTGTGTTATGTCATTGCAATTTTCTAGAAAATGTGATTTCTAACTAGCATTTCATGATCAGTGTCTTTAAATGCAAGTTCATTTCTTCTGGAATTGTTTTAAAAATTATCCTGTAATTTATATAAAAAAATGACTTTATTCGAGGCAGATGTTAACCCTAATTTTAGTCATCACTACCAGGTAAAAACATAATAAAATAATCATACCATGGTAAAAACATGATATGTTGTTATCTCAGAAATAGCCAGAAAATTGGTAGTCCTTCGTGCTAATCATTACCAAGTAGCCCTCAGAGACCATGAATTTTACGGATAAAAGAGAAAAACCTTTAAGAATTTGACAACAAGAGGCTGCGGTAAAGGACAAGAAATAAAAGCATTTTGATCAAGAATGGTGAAGAAAACGGTTAAAGATTTATTCCAAGTGTGGGTTATATACCAATATAGAAAGTACTGGATTATCCACTTTAAAGGTACAGTGTGTGTTATTTAGTTCTCCAGAGCAGTAAAAACAAAAACAATGTTGATTTTAATAATAAGTAAAAATAAATGAACTATCATTTAAATATGCACTTTTCAAAATGAATTTAACAAATAACAAATTGTTATTTATTTTACATGCCATGACGCTGAGCTTATTGTCTGCCATCTTGCTGCTATGGTTAACCCCAAAAAAAAACAGATAAACCTTGTGAATAGTGGCAAACGTATGAGAATTATTGGTGCGGTTTGATCACTTTGAGTAATTTTTATCTTTCCTTGAGCTTTGTGGCACTCATTTTTGGTTATGCCAAACAATACAGCGACATCTAGTGGTCAACTATTACACAAATCTTCCAAAGACTCAGAGACATGATGTGGGACTCTTGAACACATCAAGAGAAAACACCAATGTCTGAAAAAATGGAAATGACAGCATTAGATTGCAAAAAAATTGCAAACATGTTAAAGAGCATTTCAAAATAAGATCAAATGTAAGTATCTTAGCAAAAAGTTGTCAGGTATGTATTTGGTTTCTTTTAAGAAATATGCTTTTACAGTGAAAAATCTTCATACACATTTATGCCAAAATTCTTATCTATTTTGAGAAAATATTCAACTGATCAATTGAATATTTAGATAACATAATATTTTTCATAATATTTTCCAGACCACAAGCCTATGGATTGAGTGATGTATCAAACCAATTGCCCGAGGGTCAAATGTGGCCCCCCATGTCATTTTATGTGGCCCACGAGAGCTTAAAATGCATCTGAATATAAACAAGTCTGGTGCTCTAACCAAAAACTTCATTTCCCACAATGCCCATGGACTACTCCAAGTGACGGCCAGCATAATTTCAGGGCTGTGTTAAAATAATGATCAGGGTTCTTTTGATTCCTTGAAAAGTCTTAAAAGGCATTTAATTCATTACTCAAAAAATAAGGCCTTGATTGGCATTAAAATGACTTAAATACAACTTTTAAAGTCTTAAAAATGTGAACACATTTTTAAGATTTATACTTGTTGGAACTAAAAAGACTTAGTAATATTTAATAATTGTCTTTTTTAATAATTCACCAATTTACTTTGGTGGCAACATCGCGTGATCACAATAACGGAACTATCAAAACGGTGATGTAGTTTCACTCGGGTCTTTCAGACCGGACGCACGTCTTAGATTTTACCCACAATACATGAAGTAACTTCGGACAAAAATGTTACTTTGGACCATGGGAAAATGTAATTTGAATGAAAATTGTCTGTCCAACGAACGTTTTTCGCCATGGGGAAAAGCTTTGTCAGGTACTGTGTACGTAGGACTGTGTATTGTGTGCAAGTAATGTTTGTATTTTTTGCTTTGTTTGGTTTGTGGGTTTTTCTGTAACCTTGGTCTTAAATTTAAAATTTAAAAAGTCTTAGTAAGTCTTGAATTTAACTTTCCTTAATCTGTAGGAACCAAGACAATTCCAATAAGTGCAATTGAAAAATAAATAACTATCCAAGATTTTGCTTTTTTGATACATCTAGTTAGTACTAGTATATATTTGTAGGTGAGGGGTGTCCAAACTTTTCAGGAAGCGGGCCAGATTTAGTAAGCTGAAAATGTGTGAAGGCCAACTATTCAGTCTGGCATTCATTGAACAGTCTTTAATTTAAATCCACCCTCTGTTAGGGTTGCAGTGTTTGGTGACCTCGTAGCTCGCCTTTGCAGCATTTTCAATTGACTGGCTGGGTCTCGCGAAAAAGTGCTGCCGTGCCGTAAAAACAGCATCATCTTCTCTCAGCGTTATTTTCCAGTTAGCTTTTTGTAGTCAGCATGTTTCGTCTGGCAGTGCCTTTCCTTATTTAATACTTTGAAAAGCCACAGTGTCTTGGCAACTTAGGCAGACGCAGTTGTTCCGGATTTCTGTAAAAAAACCAAGCTAATTTCCACTTGTCCTGGAAGCGGCGGTCCTCATAGTCAACTTTCCTTTTTTATTTTCAGTTGCCATGTCGGTAATGTGGTGGGATAAAATTCTCACTTGAAAGCTAAGAGAAAGGTAGCCATAGGGTTACTGCCATCCTCTGGTAAAATGATGTTTTTTTGTTTTTTTTTTGTTTTTTTTAATTCTATAGTGCGGCCAACATTATGTGATCACTGGCTGTAACTGTCCCCTGGGCCAGACTTTGGACACGCCTGGTGCAGGGTGTTTTTTTAAAGCAAATAACTGTGTTAAGTAAGTTATTATACTTTGAACAGTAGTTACATGTGTTTTTACATCCATTCAATTACATTTAGTTACATAGGGCGGCACGGCAGCTGAGTGGTTGCGGCACAGTTCCTAGGTCATGGGTTCAAATTCAGCTACCAGCTGTCTCGTGTGGAGTTTGCATGTTCTCCCCATGCTTGTGTGGGTTTCTTCCGGGCATTCTGGTTTCTTCTCACTTTCAAAAACAAGAAAATTGTCTCTAGGAGTGAATGATCGAGTATGTTGTATGTCTCTGTGTGCCCTGAGACTGGCTGGCAACCGGTTCAGGGTGTCCCCTGACCACTGCCTGAAGATAGCTGGTATGGGCTCCAGCACCCCCGCGACCCTACTGAGGATAAGCGGGGCAGATAATGGATGATATAAGTTGCATCAGGTCCTTTGGGGACAGCTTTTACGCTAATATGGCCCTGGGTAGAAATGAGTTGGACACCCCTGCTTAAAAATGTGGAAAGCACATTTCTAAGAAGCACTGTTACGAAAAATGTGCTTGGAACATGAATCTGGTGCACCTGAGATAGCGCTGATCTCACTCCGCACACGTATCCCCACTGCGGTCTTTGTCCTTTACCTCCCCTTCTTAACTTTGAGCGTTGACATAAAGACACACTGGCCGTTTTGATGCGCCTCGGGATCCATAATGATAATAGCGAAGGATCAATAGAGAAGCGCGCCGCCGAGTCGCTGTCTCAGCGGGATATTGACACACCGACGCTCATTTCCTGCCAGCGCGCGACGTTAATGACTAAAAAATCTCATCGCCGCCTGTCAGCTGTCGGCAGAAACGTCGGAAAGGGGCGAGAACGAGCATCAATTCCTACAAAGATTTCAAATTTTTGGGCTGGCAAGATTGGAGAATCAATCATCATCACATTTTGACACTGTAATCCGCCTAAATTAGATGGAAAATGGAAAATAGCTCTACGGTTTGGCTGTCTTGGATGCCTGTTTCCGTTGGGGCTTATTTGGATGAGTTATCTTACGGGGATTTTTCAAAGTACGACAGGAAAAGGATGCTTCGATGTACATTGGATGACTTCCAGTTCAATTTAGGGGCGTACGATTTTGACACTTTTTCATATGTCTGTCTCATTCTGAACCAATTGGTGAAACCAATGTTGAGGGTTTTGAAAATTATCCAGAACGACTCCTGTCAAGTCACATTTATTTATATAGCCCTTAATCACAAAATGTCTTAAAGGACTGCACAAGTTACACCTACACCATCCCCTGATCTTAAACCAACAAGCGGGCAAGGAATAACTCAAAAACCGTGAGGAAAATAAGAAACCTTGGGAAGAGGCTTCACAAGTGGTAATACCCCTTTAGAGAAGACCAGGGTACAACAGATTTAGCATTGGGTAACAGTACACAAACAGAGTGAATATCAATTTAAAAAATGTAATATGTAGAAATTGGTCCATAAAAGCCATGACTGCAACAACGCAGACTGCCAGCAGGTCGATGCAGATGTTGACATGCTTCAGGCCCAGAAGCTGGTCCGCTGAATTGTCCTTCACCCTCGTATCACCACCAACCAGGCAGTCGGGAAAGGACAGGGTGAAAAAAAGTATGAGGTGGGCATCAGTACTAAGCCAATGAATAGACGTGGATCTTAAGTCTAGATTTAAAAGCTTCCACTGAGGTTGTAGATCTTATCTTTGGAAGCAGAGCATTCCACAGCAGCGAGGCCCGGATGAAGTACGCTCCTGAGCTTGCAGATTTCTTCTTGGCTCTTGGAGTCACAAGTAGAAGGGCTTTTTCCGAGCGGATGATCCGTACAGCGACATACGGGAAAATCAAATGGGAGAGATAAAAAAGCGAGTCTATGCAAACATTTGTATGTTGGTAAGAGAACCTTAAGCTGCGTCCCATTCTTCTCACGTTCACTCGCTATTTGCCCTAGTCACTCGGTTTTGCGCGTTCATGTGAAAATGGGATGTGTCCCAATACTCAAGACCGAGGGAGAAGTGCCCTCAACCCATGACATAACCACTTCAGATCGAGGGAGGTCGGTACCTCACTTGGAGCGAAGTGACTACCCAGAAGGCTTTGCGAATTCTCAATATCAACAAACATGGCTGGAAAGGAACCGCACAAATGTAAGTAGTTTTCCACAACTACGCATGTATTTGCAACGAAATATATTGAGATATCTTGGTTAGACATAAATGCAATAGAAGATCGCATTTTCGCGTTAAAACCTGAACATTGCAAAATCGCTACTTTACGAAGTGCACGAATCTACCGAGGGAGCCGCAAAAAAAAAAAAAATCTTCACACTCCAAACCGTAGAGTAGGATAACTGCAGAAAATCACGGTTCAGCCTTGCAAGTCCCGTCCAATTTCTTAGGGGACAATCTTCACTTTGCACTCCACTCACTGAGGGGACTTCCCTATGGAGGGACCTCACTGGAGGGTTCGGAGGGCCAAGTGAGAGGAATGGGATTGGGCCTTAAAGACACATCTTAAGCGGACTGGGACCAGTGCAAGCTAGGAGTGATATGGTCAAACTTTCTTGTCTTAGTCAAAAGGTACTACTTACGAATGTTTCAAGTGACAAAGCTACTCCAAGAACCAATTCATTTCGTACGTAGAGTTACAGCTGTAGGTCAAATTCAGAACACAGATCACAGCGAACGAAATCACAGTTATTTCTCTTAGATTTGTGGAAAGAAGAGCAACAAAATACAACTCAATGACTATCATATTGATCGTAAATGTTCTCCAACATGCGCTAAATGCGCAAACAAATGTTGTTGTCATGACGCTTGAGCAAGAATTATATTGATTCTGGTGTTTTTTTCAAGCATAGATGGATGTGCCGTAAAAAAAAATGCCCTCGTTGATGCCCGAGTAAAACTCGTATTGATTTAGAAGAAGGGTTTGCCTCCAAAGGCTCTTTTCTCAATATTCGAATGTGACAGGGCCGTGAAGTGCCGTGGCCCCGTCCGTCCCTGCAAGTCCCTGCCGTATGAACCCGGGCCGTCAAGGTCTCTACTTCCACCCGCCGCATTAGCATATTCTCATTTGTTTCTCATTAATTATGCATTAGTGTCAAGCAACTAATGATGACAAGGTCAAGGAGCACCAGAATGCCAAAATCTTTCTGCCGGAGCAGATGGAGGAGGCGTTTTCTCTAGCTTTCAGCCAGAGATGCCGTTATCACCTTGTCTAATCGGTGACTTTTTGGCCTGAAATCGCTTGTTAAGAATCTGTTAATTGATTGCCGATTTAATGGCCTCCCCGAGTGGTTGAATGCGCCGCCTGGATTAGCTTTTGCCTTTCACGCGGATGCCCAGTTTAAGTTTTGTGTCAATGATTTCACTCGGAGACGGTGACTAGGTTTACAGGCGGACAATATTACATTTAAGATCGGAGTGTTTTCTTATATTCGGGTTTTGTAGAGCCGTATAAATGCACGGTTAAACCGATCACGGTCATGGAAAGGACCCCCGGGATATCCGTCCTACTATGTTTTCCATTTACGATATTTTCTGGCCCTCATTACAGCATTTTCCCCCCACTTTACGACATCGACGGCAAATTTTTTCACTTAAAATTTTAGACAATTCCAACTTTGAGTTGTTCGTGTGTGTGACTGTACGAGATACGTGCCTTGTACGTCTCTAAAATGCTTGTCTGCTATTGTTCGGCATCACATAAGATGGTAGTCTGTTATTTGTTTGCACCGTGACATCATGGAAATAACAGTATTCTATAGGCTGAAGTACCTCCCACCTACCTCATTCAGTTCAAATTCACTTGTGCTTCCTTAATTATTTACCAGCTGGCAATGCAATTCCGTATTTTCGTACTGTATTTCTCTGCTATAGGTCCCAAGGCTTGCAGTGATGCTAAAGAGAATCAAAAAGATGATAACCATGGAATTGGACATTGCGATTTTGAAGTATTACAAAAAATGGTACGCGCATCGCTACCCCATGCTGAATTGCATGGCCGCAACAGATTGAAGTTTATTGTGTAAAAAAAAAGGAGGCAGTTAAACTGGTTAAATCCTCTAAGGCAGGGATCTGCAACATCTGCAAGCCGAGAACTACTTTTTGGTACTGATTAGCGCAACGGGCTACCAGTTTGATATGCATGTTGGCTTGGAGAAGGATGGGCGCCACCAGGCCGTACTTCCCCAAGACAGGACACAGGAAATGGTGCCCCTACGACCCTGGTGGTAAAGGGATCCAACTACCATCAACTATGTTATTAGGGGTTTTACTCGAAAAAAATCAAGGACCCAGGTGAGATATTTTCGGAACAGGTTAAGGGGCACCTCATTTCTCCTTAAGGGTCACTCTGTTGCACATGGGCATCACTTTGGAGAACCCTGTTCCAAGGGGCATGACAATCCGTTTCATTTGTAATCCTCCCCTGTTCTGCATCCACCTGCTACTCCACTCGACCAGCCCAAGTGAAATCACACCAAAAGTTAAATAAAATAGGGGTTCTAAATTGAATGGAGGATTCCAAATTAGGTTTAGAGATAGGGTTAGGTTTTAAAACAGGGTTAGGGCTTGGGTAAGGAGTAGGGTTAGAAGCTATGGTTTGAGCTCCATCTTAGGGTTCTAACGAGAAGGTACGGCTCCAAAATAGTTTTAGAGCTTGGTTTACCGTTTAAAACAAGGTTAGGGCTAAGTTTAGGCGCTACAGGTGGGCTGCAAGTTGGGTTTTAAACCTATTTTAGGGTTCTGAAATAAAGTTGGGGCTAGAGTTAGGGTTTGAAACTCCTGTAAGGTTTAGGCTCCCATTCTTTTGATTAGCGCCGGATTTATTATTTTAATTGTACTGGAAAAAATGGAAATTTGGCCTTAAAAGTGCTTGAATTTGACCATGGAATAGGTAAACAAATGCAGTTTATTGTACTTTTTGTTTCTGTACTTGACAAGATTCTTTGGATGTAACAGTAGTAAGCAGCAGCATCCCCAATCCTCCCGCCTCGCCGACACACTCTCATTAGCGTTCGCCATCTGTCCGGCCAGACCTCACACCATCTCGTCCACGCTCTCGGCGCTCTCTCACACTTTTGGATGGAATCTGTCCTCCTCGGTCGCAATGACACCGACGTCCGTGTCCATTTTCAGTGGGATCAACCTCGCGTCTTTCAAGCTGGAAACGTGAATATTAATACACTCCACCCCGACAAGGTAGGATTGTCCTATAACATTGATCCCCCAGTACCCTAGCTACAAACCTAAAAAAACCTAAAAAAAAAAAAATGTCAACTATGAAAACAATACCAACATAAAATTTACAATTTATTCATTTTATCTACCTAAAATTCCGATACATTATCAGATACACCTAAGAGTCATTCGTCTCCGGTACCGGAAATGAAAATCGTGTGATACTGCGATCAAATATAATTCATTTGTCATCTTTATCATTGGTGGTTTAGTGGTTAGAATTTGGCATTCTCTCTGCCATGACCTTGGTTTAATTTTATTGCCTCCAATGTTTTGCAATTGTGGTCAGTAAATGTTCCACTTCTCAATCATTGCATAAATACGGTAATGCCTTAAAAGCTTGGGTTTTTTTCAGGTAAAAAACATCACTAATAGTTACAGTCTGTGTAATATACATGTAAAAGATTAAATGACATAATGAATCAATATACATGTAATTTTTATTGACGTGGCTGGTCAAGTGGAGTAGCAGGTGGAACGCATTATTCTCAAAACTGATTTTAAAACTTCCACATGCGAGAATTGTCATGACCTCAAAGGATGCATTAATAGCATTCCTATTTTTAGGAATAGTCCCAATTGTCAAACTATTACGACCACGCATTGAGGGTAGCGATTGTTGTGGCTTAATCATAGTTTTTGACAGTTGCGAGCTCTGTTTCTGTTGTTATCATGTTTTTGCTTCTTACTTAAACATCTTTATAAGCTCTGGGACCTGCACCTAATACAGTACAAAATATACAGTATTGTATTACTAGCTCGCAAAGTCTTTAAGAAGCACATGAGATTCTGACCTGAACAGGAAGGCATTATGGGAGATAATTCAACCAATAGCATATCAGCATTTTTATGATTCCATGACATCAACCAATAGCAAACAGGCATCTTAAAGACATATGCATGAACGCTGCAATGTTTAAATCTTTTTAGGTTTTGGGGCATGGGAAATAATTTGTTGTTGATGTCATGAATTGGGGAAAATGCCTTAAAAAGGGATCGAAAAACATCTTATTCCACACTGTTAAGTGAAAACGTGGGCCTCGCCGTATCTTATAGGTTTAATGTATTTCGGAAGTGTGTCAAAAATACTGTTGTTAGAGGTAAGATTGGGCTAAAAACTTCAGCCCTACCGGAGTCGCGGGTACATTAACCCGAACCCACCCAAACTCAATGGATTGACTTGAACTGATAAAGGAGCCCGAAATAAACCTGAAGCTTTGCCGCCAAAGTAAACACGAAGCTTTACTTCAGCCGTTCGTACTTCAGCACCGAACTGAGCAAATCAAATGTGTACTGTGAGTGCAGGTCCTAAGTGAACGGTTTGGCACCGAAGCGCACATCTCGGTGACGTGCAGCGAACCAAAGTAAATTTAACAAAATGGCACCAAAAAGAAAATCTAATTCTGCAGATTACAAACTGCAAATAGTGAAAGACTTGGCCGAAAAGCAGAAAGAAAGTTTGTTAAGCTTGTAAGCTATTGGCAAGAAGCAGAAATGACGTTTGACGTAAGGGAGGTGAAAGGAGGAAGCTGACCGTCCTTTACCCCAACACTGAGGAGGAAAATTTCTTTGGATTTACTGATTCTTAATTAAACTGATAGTTGGGTAAGCATTTTTTTCATCAAAATAATTGAGTAAAAGTACAAAGGGAAGAAATTAAAAAAAAAAAAACGGCGAGGGAGAAGTCAAACCGCCCGGCTTAATGATGGACGTTTCAAGGCCGAAATTTGGGCCCAAGATCTTACCTCTACTGTGAATTAACTGACACACACGCTCTTGATATAGAAGAATAACACGCTATGTTGTGAGATTGAATTGAATTACAACGCCATTTATATTAAAATATGAAATAAATCCTAGTTATGATTCTGATTCAGTCAAACTAATACACAATGCAATTGGAATCATAGGTGCAAAAAGTAATTCATCAAACAGCAGCTGATACATGATACAATTATAATGAATTGATTATTTTGATTGACTGATTCACAAATTCTCAGCTATATTTGCGAATATTTACACATTAATATACCCCAAGTGTCATGATTTCCGATATGCATCACCTGTGCCGGCTCCTTTGGCGCCCACTGCCTCGGACTCTGATTGGCTCTCCCTCCCTATCTAAACCCACTCCTATCCGTCCCCTTTTATCAGTCCGTCTGCGAACCTCGGTTAACACTAGACAAGCCTTTTTTCGACCCTGGCTCCCATCGTTTTTTTGCCCCTGTTCCTGTCTGTCTCCTTTTTTTTGTCCCCGACCACGTATACTCTTTTTCCCTGGCTACGACTCGCTTCTGACCCCGACCAAGTTTTTGCTCTCCTGTACCCGCTACTGACCCGTTTTTCCGTTCCCGACACCGCCATCGCTCGCCACGGAAGATCCACTTCCTCATTCAGAGCGAACTGCTTCCCGCGTTCAGCGAGCACCGGATGGTGGGCGCAACCCTTTCTCTTTCTTCCAATAAAACTTATGAGAAACACAAGTGGGTCCTGTCTCCGTTCTCGTCTTCACACCATGATAGATTATTAAATGTATTCATGTCATAATATTTACTTTTTTAGTGAGCAAAACAAATCTACAGGTATTTTTTTTCAATTCGATGTAAACTTCATGTTTGAATAAACAAGCTTTTTGGATTTAGTCACTTGTTTGGATTCATTTGGAACAATCATTTTTGCTAATTTTCCTATGAGTTACGAAATAAACGAGTCGCATACAGGAATTATATGTATTTTTCCTGTTCATTGTAATCATGTTAAAATAATGGTTATTTCAATAGCAATAATAATAAATAGTTTTTTTCAATCTTATTTGATTGACAGCTTAATCAACAAAATACACTGTATTAAATATTAAAAATGCCTTTATATTAAATGTATGTATCATAAATAAAGAAATTAGTTTGTATTACATTTTGAAGTACCATGTTTTTTTAAAAGAAACTATATTGCAGCTTAGTTGAATCATATGCCTCGTAATTGACTGTAACTGGCTAGTAATTGATCTCAATTAGCTCATAACTAAATGACACGTTCCTAATTTGAGTCAGTCATAGAGATAGATTATAGATGATTAGTGTCAACTAGATTTACATTGTAGGGAATTTATTATAATCGAGGTGAACTTTTTATGGTCGTCTGACTTTAATCATATACTTTAACGCATAATCTCTGCAACAAAGATAAATCGTATTTGTATGTGCGTCATAATTATCGTGAATTATCGTAATTGCGACGATTCACACCATATTGCATCAGAATCGGCGTGATTGACACTGCATCCTCCGGTCCTTTCTCAGACTTTCACATCGAGATCGTGACATTTCAAGCCCGTCCGTTTTTGGGTTTTTTTCCCTCCACGTCGGAGAAGTCAGTTCTGGGCTTAGTGGGATGTTCTGTGTCTTGTCTCGCCGGTAATTCCCCGGAGAAATCGGAGGTGACAATCTTCCGCCGGCCAGACATGAAATCCCGTTGATCCGTCAGGACGCGGCTCGGCCTCTGAGCTCGATGTCTCATCCGCGACAACGCCGGAGACAATGCCGTAGACTCGAGGATTCCCGGGAGGTTCAAACGCTTCAAGTTCCCCGAGATGCTTTTTTCGATTAAAAGTTTGACTGACGTCGATTCTCTTTTTTTTTCTTTCTCGTGTCTGGATACTTGACTTTCAATTTGGACGGCAATATATGGGGACGTCCACATCGATCTTAGGAAAGTACTTTTATTCAGGGTTGGCACGGGTGTTTTAAATACTTGAAAATGCTTGAATTTTATTGGTGTTTACAAGGTTTCAAAAGTCCTTAAATGCTTGAAATTGTTGCCAAGTTTCTTAAGTTAGGTATCGGACTAGGAGCTCGGGTTTGAGCTTCAAACAAGGAGTTTTAACATATTGTTTGCTTCCAAAAAAGAGTGGGGGTAGGGCTCGAAACTAAGGTTTAGACCAATGGTTTCCAAACTTTTGCAGGCTGGCGCCCCCTTGGCTACCCAGTGTTTGTCAAAACCAAAATAGGTCCAAACAAGTGATGTACTGCCCTTCTTCGGTGCAAGCTTTGTTTCCTTCTCCGTTGTTGACTTTGGGACTATGTTTACGCCATGACACTCAACGAGCTCACATGGCGGGTGTGGCATAGTGTAGTGCTTGCAAACTTTGAATCGCGTTTATTGGCTTGTGCTATTATAAAAACTTGCCTCTGATTGTTTGGCGCTTTTAGATTTCGAACATTAACAATTGTGGTTAGCCAAAACTCCATCACTCACTACAAAACCTTGAAAAAAACACAGGGCTCTGCGGTTTCACAACCGCATTACGTTCAAACTTCGACTTTGGACTGCCGACCCCCTAGATCTTTCTACCACCCCCAGGCTGGTTTAGACTCCTTATTAGAGTGTTAAATTGAACTTAAGGCTATGAAATAGGGTTGGGGCTAGTGTTACAGCTAAAATTAGGTGTAGGCGTAGGGTTAGGAACTATGGTTTGAGCCCCATATTAGGGTTTAAACTGAAAATAGGGTTCCCAAACAGGTTTAGAGCTAGGGTTACGGTTTAAAACAGGGTCAGGGCTAGGTTCCAACTAAAGTTAGGTGTAGGGCTAGGGTTAGGAGGGAGGTCTTGCAAGTTAATGTTTTAAACCAATATGAGGGTTCCGAAATAAGGTTAGGGCTAGGATTAGGGCCCGAAACTCAGGTTTAGGCTCCTTATTAGAGTGTTAAACTGAATTTAGGGCTATGAAATGTGGTTGAGGCTAGGGTTACAGCTAGAGTTAGGCATAGTGTCTTACCCAAGGACACTTCGACATATAACACGGAGGAGCCGGGAATCTAACTTGCGACCTCTAGATCCCAAGACAAGCGCTCCACTTCCTGAGCTAATGCCGACCCAAGCAATTTTAGGGTTCCAAAATAAGGTTAGGGCTAGTGGTGGAGCGAATAATTAATATATGTGATGTTTCTAGTTTTTTAGCATATATGTATATTAATCTTTACTATCTACACAAGTAATGGTCTTGGCTTATATGCGAGTATGTTCGGTATTTTTGGTCCTTTCGGTTATTCTCTATCTATCTCTCTACATACCCCTTAGTGGGAGGTGGCTAGAGTCTAGAACACACACATTATTTACTCATTCTGGGAGATTGATAGATAAGAGGGGATTCCCAGCCCCCTCGCTCAACGCCAAGCAGGGAGGCATTGGGTCCCAATGGTGTAAGTTTTAGGTATGTTAAGTCTCGAACCAGCAACTTCCCTACCCCAAGGCCACCGAGCTGGTTATTTTGTTTTTGATAAAAAGTGAATATATTCTACTATCTCTACTTCAAACCGCACAATCATTTGGGTCCTTAAGTGAGACCAGTCGAGAACCACTGCTCTATAGCTTCAAACCTGTTTTATTCAGAATAGACTAGTCTACATAACTCAGAATAAAAACAAGGCGACAGTAGGGGGTGCCGGGCAGCCTGATTGCATTCAAGCAACAGCAGGCGGCTGACAAAACACGACGACTATTTTGTACCGTGCGACCTTTTTCCTGCGTTCACCTTTAAGAACGACTCTCTTCTTTGTGCCACCAAACTGCACCACAAACATCGTACAAATTAGTTTTCCCAGCTTGCTAGCGGGAGTCCGACGTGAGACCTTTTCGTTTGCAACGTTACCCCCGAGGCCACGTTGTTGAATGTCTGTAAATGTCAACCGCCCTGACTCAAAAAGTGGCATTAAAAAGCCTGCCGGAACTCCACAGATAGAACATGACAAGCGCATACTAGCGCGAGAAGCTAACTATTGTCTCTTGAGATGTATGGTCAGAAGACGGATATTTTGCGAAGGTTTGAACCATCATACAATGTTGGAAAGAAAATTTGTGTTTTACATCACAGTGCGCTGCTTTTATCTCAAACTTAAATTTTCCTCACATGGTTAATCTGTGCCTTCCCAGGTTTTTCCATCAAAACACGTGTTTAATATCACTGGTTACGTTTACATGCAGGCAATAGCCCATCTGGGATAAGAAGTCGGATTTTGGGTGTAGTCCGGATAAATCGTTTACAGGACTAGAGCTAAAGAATGGAAATGGTCTGCGTTCATATAGAGCTTTTCAAGTCAACGAAGACTTCCCAAAGCGCTTTACAGTGTGTTTCACACTTACTCATTCACACACTCACACACACACACACCAATAGCGCCAACCTACTTATTGGGGGCATTAGGGATTCAGTGTCTTGTCCAAGGACACTTCGTCATATAGAGGAGCCGGGAATCTAACCTGCGACCTCTTAATCCCAAGACGAGCGCTCTACCTCCTGAGCTAATCCCGGAGGTAGTATAACATTTAATTATTTTAGTGTCGTAAAATAAGGATAGGTATGGTCATTTTTCAGTTTAAAAAAACTGCTTTTTAAATTATTTATTTCTTCATCGATCTATGCATTGATCTAACTACCCATCTATTGTTCTATCTCTATCTAATCTATAGCTCTCTCTATCCTCCCTTCTTCTGTCATTTTGTTTGTATGTCCGCACATCCATCCATCTATGGCAGGGCTGTGAAACTCATTTGAGGTGGGGGCCACATGCAAGAAAAAAAATCTCACAGGGGCCGGGCTAGTATGTTTAAGAGAAAGAGAAAAAGAAAGATAGGGGGAGAAAAAGAGAGAGAACAACGAGGACAGAGTAAGAGAGAGCGAGAGGCAGAAAGAGAGAGAAGATGAATGAGAGAAAGAAAGAAATAGAATAGGTAAGAGACAGAAAAGGAGCAAAAATAGATAAATAAGAGTAAGAGAGAGTCAGAGAGAGGGAAAGAATGAGGGAAAGAAAGAATGGGAAAGAGACAGAGAAGGGGAGAAAATAAAATAAATAAAAGTAAGGGAGAGAGGCAAGGACAGGAAAAACAAAAAAGAAATAACGAGAGAAAGAGAGAAAGAAAAATGAGAGAAGAGATAAAGACAGATAGAAAGGGAGAGAAAAAATGAGTGAGAATCAAAAAGAAAGGGAGTGAGAAATAGAAAAAGGGAAAGAAAGGGAGCTGTTGAAAAAGGGAGAAAAAGACAGAAAATGAAAGAGAGAAAGGTAAAACAGAGAAAATAAAGAAAGAGAGAGAGAGAAAGAGAAAAAGAGAGAGATTAAAACATGGCCCGCGGGCCGCCTTTTTGACATTGGTGATCCCTTAACCACACGGGTCGTAGGGCACCATTTCCTTTGGTATGTCTTGGGCAAGTACAGCCTGGTGGCGCTCATCTCTCTCCAGGGCAACATGCTTTCGCCTGGTCTCGAACCAGAGACCTTTTGCATATTAGGCGAATGTGCTAACCACCGTACTTCTAGCTATATCTGTCTGTCGGTCGGTACGTCGGTCTGTCCGTCCGTCTGTCTGTCTTTCTGTTCTTTTCTGGCCCCAAAATATTCATGGCAAGTTGATACTTTTGTGTGATTACGAGACGTAATTTCCCCGAAAAATGGATGAATGGATTGATGGACAAAAATACTGATGTACAGCATGTCGTTTTTCAAAGCTAGGGAATGAGCACAACATTCCTCCTTTCTCACTCTAAATTTGAAACAATACGCAAGCAAAATATGGTACAGGCAAAGAACTCCTGTGAGTCCCCGGCTGTTTTGTTGATTGTGCGTACTCTGGTGTGTTGTTAAGTGTGTTTTTGCTGTGCTGTCCATTGTGATTGCCTGAGGATTTGAAAAGCGTGCACCTCTCCTCCACTCAGCCGCCATTAATAATGCACAACGGCTTTTACTGGATCCTTACAAGATAGACGAACGCTACCTTTCGTTCTTTATTTCGTTTTTTTTTCCCCCTTTTCAAAATTCTATCTGTCTTCATCTACCGCTGATGGGTATCTAAAAATGTCTTTACCTGGGTCTAGCTACTCCGTCGCTGAATATTCCTGTTGATGGGATGAGCCCAGGTTTTTGTGAGCGAACGATTCATCGTTTTGTTTTAGTAGGGCAGGGGTGTCAACTGTACGGCCCGCAGGATAATTTAAAAGTGGAAAAAATGCACAAACGACATGGAATTCATACTTTTAATAAGTGATCTGCATTTATATTGCGCTTTTCAAGTCAATGAAGACTTCCTAAAGGGCTTTACAATGTGCTTCACATTCACCAATAGCGGCCGTGCAGCCATGTAAGGCGCAAACCTGCTTATTGGGGGCATTAGGGGTTCAGTGTCTTACCCAAGGACACTTCGACATGTAACACGGGAGTCTAACTGCGATCTCTTGATCCCAAGATGAGCGCTCTACCTCCTGAGCTACTGCCGCCCCAAAGATTTAATTTACGGATTGTCCGCTAGGGAGCAGAGTGGTGTCGTTTCAATCAATGCAGTGTGATGCAGATTTGAATGGTAAATTTGCCTCCGTTGGTCTGGACAAATTTCATCCGTATCTACTACCAGGGTGCCCCAAATTAACGGATGGATGGATGGATGGATAGATAGATAGATAGATACATAGATAGATAGATACTTTATTCACATGACATTCAAAAGTACACCTGGCATTCATGCATTTGTACAGGCGTAAAAAATGCTAAATATCAGGAACAAACCAACTTCAGACTAGACTAACGCCTTTAAACGCTGCCTTAGAATGAAGAATACAGCTCTGTGAATACGAATCCTTACTGTGGTGATTTAAAAAATGGGCAATTTAATGTTAGTCAGCAGCCTCACTACATAAAAGCATGGTAGAATTCTACTGTTAATGCAACTCCATACATCTTGAGTATATTGTATGCAGTATGAAGTTTACACATATACAGGAGATGTGAATAATTTATTCTTTACACATTTAACAACACTCCTTAGTTTGTGAAGTTTAGGCAGGGATTAAATATAGATTTTAATTGTTTGGCCCACTTGACATCTACCAAAACCATATGTGGCCCGCTATGTGAAATGAGTTTGACACCTCTGAGTAGAGGATGCTAATGCCACTTTTATTCAGACTGAGCGTTAAAAGTGCGATAGACCCCCGGGTCATCGAGTTTTTTTCACATTAAAATGTGGAAATGTGACGTTTAACCCTTTAACGCTCCTCTGGACTTATCATAAACAAATACATGTTTGTTCAATGTCACCGGTCACTGAAATACGTCATGCCACATATCTGCGGAAAACTCTTGGGATTCACGATATGATTTTAAAATACAGACGCTGCTCTACTTACGGATGATCGTTTGGAAGTTGAATTTGTTTGTAAATTGCTTCAGTGCTATATTTTGTATGTTTAAGGTTTATATAAGTATGTTTAAGGCTTGTATAAGTAACGTATATTGTTTTGTACTAAAAAATAAACATTTCATAAAATAGTATGCACTATATGTTGGAACCAGAACAGACAGTAGACCCAAACACGTAACGTTTAACACAGAGGTTTTTCTAGAAAGCGTAGAAGACAGACGTGGGAAAACAAATGCCAGCGAGCCAGTGCTCGCTGGGCAGGAGAAGCAGGAAGTCCACGAGATCAGAGCGTGGTCAGAGGGCGGACAGGAGTAGAGCAGCCGGAACGGGAGATTGGAGCGTAGTCAGTGGATAGAAACAAGTCGGGTAGCCGGGACGGGAGATCGAAGCGTGTTCTGAGGAAGAAATCAAGTCAAGTAGCCAGAACGGGAGATCGGAGCGTGGTCGGAGGAAGGAATTAAGTCAGGTAGCTGGAAACGATCGGGAAGCCATCGGCAGACGAGTAGGATACAGGATAGGATGGGACAGATGGGAGCCAGTGTCAAAAAGACACCTGCCTGCCATGCATGTGCGGAGGTTCACTGACAGACTGACCAAGAGTGAAAGAGAGTACTGAGTTTAAATAGGAGCGGAACCAATCAGGAAACGAGCAGCAGCTGGAGCCCAACGAGCGGGCACAGGTGAGGGCAATGGGTAAATCATGACACTATCAAGATAAATAAAGTTGAGTTCAACTTACTTTTGGAAGATGCCCTTCAAGAGGTCCTTCTCCGTGGTAAAAAGTGGCCGAAAAAAAGCGTTCCAACCATTTTCTTATTTTCGTCAATCTTTCTTATTCCACTTTCATTTCAAAAGAAACGACTCGCCTCTCCTTCAAACTTTGCACCAACCATATTGAATAAATGCATGAGATATTAAACAATACAAATGTCTAAGTTCTTAGCGCATTGGAGATACAGTATAAATGTTTACACACAAACTAGGAAGAGGAAGCAGATTTTCTTCTTTGGGTGAGCTCCCACGCCGATGACAGCAAAAAGAAGAACTCCAGTTCTGTCCTGTACCCGGAAAAAGGTTCACACAGAACAAAATCTAACTTACAGTAATGTCCGGATATTTTTCGACATCCCGAAAAAAATGATCGTATCTACCATTTCACGTGACTTGAATGGTCGTAAGTAGAGTAGTATCTGTATACTCGTCAGAGAAACATCACGGTGTGTCTGAAACAAGAGACTCAAAAACTATAAAGCCGGCGTAACTCACCATTACGTCCTCTATTTAAAGTATTTGAATGTCCGCGAAAATGGCTTCGTTATATCTAAAACTCATCCAACTGTGTCAAATATTTACTCCAAAACATAATTAATGCCGACAGATAAATAGAAATCCGCCTTAAACCAGTGTTTGAAATAACGTCTGCCCGGGCGCCCGGGGCGAGCATATTTTACATAGGGCGTACAACTTACAAAACATCTCTGCCCAGGTGGCTGACAACTGTTCAAGAAAAAAAAGAAAGTTTTTTTTTTTTTTTTTTATCTTCAAATCAAACGTTTCGAAATCTTCGTTCGGATCGGAAATTGCGGAAATTCGGTTCGTTTGGCAATTTGCATACTCTGCAGCCAATTAGAAGCCTGCATCAAATAACTTGCTTGCTGTGCTTCCGGACTTTCCCGAGCGTTGTTCATTTGCATATCATTTTCCAAAGTAGACGCACAGAGAACACAGGAAAAATAGTGGTTAGGAATCAAGCTTAAACCTCAACCCCAGAAGAAATGTTCAAAAGAAGCTAACAAAATGTATGACGCTACAAAACGTAAACGTACATTAAAAGCATCATGGAAAGGGGAGTTCACATGGCTTGTAGTAGACGATGCAACGCAAACATTGCATGAATGAAGAGGAGTCAATACAAGCACATACTGATGGCAGATGGAAAACGGCGATGTCATATACATGCAATGAATGTTATAAGTAGATTTATAATAAACTTAGTTTTAAAGTGTTGTTCTGTTATATATTTTGATTATCAATCCCTAATGCTTTGCAACGATGGGTTTTCAGAGTGACCTGCCCTGTTGTCAGGTAACTTTTTGTCATGAGTTTCAGACACTGGTATTGCCGTAAAAACTGTCCTTTTATGAATGAAAAAAAACTTGATTTGTGTATTTCTACACATTTTACGTCCGGAGATGTAATGTGGAGTTTGTAATTAGTTGTGTTTGTTCGGATTATACCTTGTTTGACTGCAATTTCTGTCGGCTTTATAGAATAATCCATTTTATCATGAAGACTTTATTTCGCATCGTGAGTGTCTTTCATCTTGTTCCTTTAGAGGTGCATTTTTGCATTTAGAGCCGCTGTGCCGCCTGATGTTTTTTTTTCGTACTCTTCCCTCGGAAGAAGTAGATTTCCTGTTTTTCCCCAAAAAAGAGTTTAATCTACTGCGACTGATGCGCTGCATTCAGGTCAGAAAACATTACCTGCGGAGTTAATACACCTTTATTAAGTTCATGAAGAAGAAATGAATGATTGCGTAAACACGAATGGAACGTCATCGTTTAATAACAACGCAGTGTGTTGTTTAGGGCAAACGAGCTAGCCTTTGTTTAGTATTCATCAGCGACGGCGACGCGACTCCTCCACCTTTGGCTCATTTCCGTGAGCATTTCCGGGCGCACTGTAAGATGAATATTCATGGCGCCCGTTTTTTATTTTTTTGTGTTCAACCGATTGCAAATAGGAACGGTAATAAAGACAAAGGGCGGCTTTAGGAGGTGGGGAAGAACACAATGAATGCAAAAGAGATGCTCAGTGCTTCTAATGAGGCAGGTTTTAATAAGCAGGTATGTCGGACAGGATCACGCTTTGTTACACGCTCCGATCGCAGCACGCCACGCGTCGGTGGGCGGAAACTAAAATTAACAACGGCTCGTCGGGGTTCGATGCCGGGGAAAAAGCAACTTCATGTTTTTTTTACACATTTAAGCTTGTATATCAATAGTGTTAGGTTGAAGGTCTTTATCACGATACTGAAACTGATAATTTGTACATAAATTTACTATTCTAACCGATATTCACCTTAGCTTCGCCTCTCCTAATAAATATGCATACTTGTTCTGTAAAAGAGAAGATCAGGAACCAATCAGCCGAATAACCCGAGATTTTATTCCTAACAGCAAAAAACTAATACCGTATCAGGGGCTCGAGTCCTTCTCAATACAATCTGTGCTTCCATGTGGCCATCAGGGAGAGACACTTTTTCCCGAGGCGCCCCGAAGAGATATCTATAGAAGATTCAAATCAAGACAGCAAAAACACTACCCACTCCCTTTTTATTGGTTACATGACATCTGCAATCTGTTTCTTAACATGCTTATTGGTTCTCTTCTCTCGCATTCTCATATGACGCCCTTTCTTGCGTATGTCACTGTCTGGGTGGAAACACCTCACCATCTGGGTTCCCAGGAGCAGGGATTTTTTGCTCGGCTCAGGCCCCCACTCCTTTTCGGTTCATGTCTCTCTAGCGATCAAAAACAACTTTAAAATAGGACCATTCTACCTATTTGCAATACAGCTTTGGATTATTAAAAAACAATTAGCATAGCACGACATGTTTGTAAAATGATAAAATCTTTCAATAGAAAACTTTGCGGCATCATTATTTCATGTTGGTCGTTGGCAACTGTCTATATTACCAGTTTAAATCAGATCATTAACTTTCATAATCCCCAGATAGAGTATTTTTATAATCATTTTGTCTCACATGTTGTTGGGTCTAAGAAAATATTTTCAATTTTCTAGTTTGAAGTTTGTCTTGCTGTCTTTTTTTTTTCCTTTTTTTTTCTTTGTTATTGTATGTGTTTGTCTTGCTGTCGGTCACCCCTCTCAAGGGATATGACCAAGGTAGATAGATAGATCGTTTGAAGCCTGAAATGTGACGATATGACACAAAGTTCTTGGGGTGGGGGAAGGGGCAATACTTTCGCTAGGTACTGTACGTTACACCAGCGCTCGACAAAACGACAGCAAGTGACTTAAGAGTCACAGACGGGACGTGACAGGCGCATCCTTCAACCGATGTCCCGACACGGTCCTCCATTGTTGACGTTCCCCGAGATCCGACGGGATTTGCCGGCTAATGACGGCCTCTGTTCCGCCAATTTTCCGCGCGGTGACTCATTGTCGGGCACGGGGCCATCATTGTAGCATCGCGCAGGGAGTCAAGACGCTAAGCCGCTTTCCTCGGCGTCCCCTTGCCAAAAAAAGACGAAGCGGATCTACGCCGCAGAAGCTGTAAGAGGCTCGCTTGCCGCCTGCGTGACTTTCCGAGCGGAATGTTCCGGCAGAACGCGCTGATGACATCCGGCGTCCTTTCACACGGAATCTCCTGGAACATTTTCTCACCTAGCTTCAGTTTCGGCATGGACGCTCAGCAGCGCCTCGGCCGCACTTTGGGCTCGGGTTGTGTACGGATGACTGACATGGAAAAAAACATGCCTGGACTTCATTTGGAAAGCTACAAAATTCATCTTTTTTTTTTAGTTCTAAAAAATGTTCACCATATTTATTCGCATATAACGCGCATTTTGTGTCCAAAAATGGCCATCTGGAGACGATCAGTTCACAGCCATTAAAACTTTGCATTCGTGTATTTTACTTTGGCCAATTTTTAGACATTGTGAAAGAGTTGCAAATGTTTGAATTTTCTTTACAGAAGCTAAATTCCTACATACATTACTCCAAATAGCATGGTCTGTTCTATACTTAACTTAAAAGAGTCCTACCTTTCAAAAGAGTCCAAAACCGTCCATAATCTCCAAAAGGTTCAAGAACAGCATTCAATTTACTCTGGGTGCGTCTTGGATTGGGATTCAAGGCCTAATTTTACAGAAACGCTAAGGGCTTAACTAAAACTTGCAAGAATTTATAAAAATGGAAACAGAATTTAAATCAAAGTCTTTTGGTCACAAAACCCTTCCCAATTCTAGCTCAGAGAACTTCATCGTTGGATCTAGCAATTAGCTAACGAAGATTGTGTGAACGAGAAGCTAATTTTAACCAAAATTAGTAAGAACTCATAAAACAGAAAATGACAAGTTCAAGTTGGCAAATCAAAATCCTTTGCTCACAAAAAGCTCATCCAGACACCTTCCCTGTTCAAGCGTGGCATTTAAAGCCCAAAACGTGGTTGATGATAAACCAGCGTTTGTCACCGCAATGTATGGCGTTAGCCTTTAGCGAGCATCTATTGGGTATTAAATTGTTGAAAGGACATTTAGTATTTCCATACTTTCTTCAAGCCTGCCCTTTAGTCTAATTTATTTCTCAGAGGCTGCAGAAAGTCTCTCCTGAGTAGCCAATAACTCTTCTGATCTTCCTCGCTTAGCTCTGTTAGCACAGGTCATTATTTTGCAATTCTTTGCACATGTGGTTTGTGAAGGTACTAATTTCAGTAAAGAAGAATTCAATCGCAGAGTCGAACTGCAGGTCGATTTAGCTAAATTCCTACATACATTACTCCAAATAGCATGGTCTGTTCTATACTTAACTTAATAAAAACCCACTTTAGAAATGAAAAGCTTTTGTGGGTAATTGCCTAAAAGCTCTATGATCTTAACTCGGTTTGAGTAAATTAATGTGCACCATAAAGTAAATACAGTAATGTAGCTTCACGGTTCACAGATCCCTTAACCGAATGAGTTGTCGGAGCACCAATGAGGACACAACTCTGGACAGTTTTCTCCACTGTTGACGGTCCCTGGCCTGGGTTTGGGTCATGGCAAAATTGGCACCAGTCCATACCTTAATGTTGTCGGCCCAGTTCTTTTTGGGTCTTCCTGTCCTCTTGCCCCCTTGGACTGTGCCCTGGAGAATTATCTTGGCCAGTCCTGATGATCTTGGGAAGGGACCATACCAATGAAGTTTCTTTCTGTGCACAGTTGACAACAGTTCCTTCTTGGGTCAAACGTGCCCCCCTATGGTGTTGTGCACTGTTTTGGGAGACACATGGGCTAAGTAGCAAAAATACAAACTACAGCAATTCAAAGTGATAAAGCGCAGCCTTTTACTTCACTTTTTTGCCCAGCCTTTTCAAGGTTTTTGGGTACCCATAGAAGCAAGATGTCGGACAATTATATAAGATCCCTTAAGGGTGACACTCAAAACCTCAATAATATCAAACTTTACGATTTTTGTGCATGTGATAAGTTGTGTCTGTAAGATGCCTGTTTGCTATTGGTCGACGTCATACAAAATGCTACTCTGCTCGTGGTTTGCGTCATAAAATCATGAAAATAATGATATCCTATTGGCTGGACTACGTCTCACAATGCCTTTCTCTATTTTCAGTTCAGATCATGTATGCTTTGTTGACTTATTGAGTCGCTGATAAAATACTGTAGATTTTCTTCTCTAACTATTGGCTATGTTTTCCAAGGGTTGCAGTGTTCCTATAGGTAGAAGCAATAACATGATAGAAAGGAAGCTTGTGATTATCAAGAAATAGGAAGAAAGCATATGCATCATTATCCTCGCTAAGTTCCTTGGCTGTAACCAATCGACGATCGGGACGATTATTATGAATAAAAGGGTGATTAAAGCAAGGAAATCTTCCGAGGGCAGGACAATGCCCACAAGTGGTTCTAACCATATAGATACCACTACATGTTGAGTTAGCCAGTCTTCGCTCGTAGATGAGGAATGAACTCCTCCTATGGATGAAACACAACATCTAACTTTGTCTTCAGTTGTTTTTCCCACCTCTCTGGTTACTGGCATTGGGTGTTGAAAAAGTTATTTTTGAATTTATGCGTGGCAACTCTGAGAAAAGGCCCGTCTGGCAGGGTGTTGTTCTTAGCGCAGGGGTTGTAAGTGTGAATGTCAGCGAGCATTAACAACCTCCTGTTAATTAAAGTGCGATGGTGTCGCTGTCCGCAAGGAGACTCCTATAAATTTGTGCCGGGCCTCTAAACACAAGGTGATAATAACAAGCCTTGCAGGATACGACCTGCTGCAACCAAGAAGTTTGTTTGAATAGAGTAAAAATGACTTAAGAACTGTGAAGATGGTGTTTTTCACATAAACGCAATAGAACCCTTCTCTCAATACTTCTTACGATGATTAACAACACATAAAATGGGACTATTCTAAACTCTGACATGTGGTCACTCCACAATGTTGTGTGAAATCCAATTCCAAAAGCCATAACCATTGTCAATCATTGCGACGATTCATTTTCCAATAAACCCAAACGAGTTGCGGCTCCATTTTTAAAGGCTTTAAAAGCTTTAATTAGGGAGTTTTGTAAATGTACTTTGACGCACGCAGCATTGTGGAGCTTCGTAAAGACTTTGGCAGGCGACCATTCAAATACAACATTTTTTTCGTACATAAGCTCCCCTACTTACGACCATTCGACTTACGAAAAACGGTAGATACGAATATTTTTTCAGGATGTCGAAAAATATCCAGACATTGCTGTAAGTTAGATTTTGCATTGTGTGCACCTTTTTCGGAGTACAGGACATTACTGTAGTGCTTCTCCGTGTGAGAGGTAATTCTATACTGTATTTCCAGCGTGCTAAGAGCTTTGACATTTTTACTGTCTAATATCTTGTGCATCCATTCAATATGGTTGGTGTAAAGTGTGAAGAAGAGGCGAGCCGTTTCTTTTGAAATGAAAGTGGAATAAGAAAGCTTGATGCGGTTGAGAAAATAGTCGGAACGCTTCTTTTCTGCCACTTTCTAACACAGAGGAGATAGTCACCTAAATCTTGAAGCTTATCTTCCAAAAGTAAGTTAAACTTCACTTTATTTATCTTTATAGGGCATATTGATTTCTGAAATGTTTATTTTTTAGTACAAAACAATACAGGTTACTCATACAAGCCTTAAACATACAAAATATTGCACTGAAGCAATTTAAGAACAACGGAACCTATCTCGTTCGTGAATAGGGCAGCGTCTGTAGTTCCATAGAACTCTTCTGCTGAATTCATGAAGCATTTCTATTATGATGCATAAAAAATGACTTTTTGTCCAGTGTAAAACTTAATACTTTAACTTCATGAGCAATGAAGGGGTGGATTCTGGGTGACCTCTCTCAGCGCCACACGCCGGTAGCGGCGGAAAGAAGCACTACAGTCCTGTCCTGTTCTCTGAAAAAGGTGCACACAATACAAAATTTAATTCACAGCAACGTCCGGATATTTTTCGACGTCCCGAAAAAAATGTTTGTATCTACCGTTTCTTGTAAGTCGAATGGTCGTACGTAGGGGAGCGCCTGTACTATGTTGTCATTGTAATATTTCTATCTGCGATACCTGGTGTTCGGAATTATGTAGCATAGGTTTCTATCCCCCGCTATAAAACCATTTTACTCTGCGATCCCCAGCTCAGAAAGGATTATTGACGTATCCTGGGGGGGTCTACTGTAAATAGATAAATTAGCTTTCGACTTTTAGCTACGGTCATCTAAATCCAATAACAACCTGTTTGTTGGATTCCCAAAGGGGGGAGTAAAGGTTGGAGTTGGTTTGATAGAATGCTCGGAGTTCCGCCCTACCAGACCCTTCGGATGTCGAATGAGTGTTGTTGCCAGTGGCCGTCCGATGCGCTTCATCAAAGATTCATGCGAGGATGTACGGGATATTGTGCCGACCCTTTGGCGATGTCCGGGAAAAGACTGCTTGGGAATGTATCACTCGTCTTCTTCATTTTCTTCTTCATTGTGAAGGTAGCGTACATGTCATCTTGGTTCCCCTAGCGTCAGGGTTTTGGGTTCAAAGCCGGCATGGTTCTTGATGTAGTGGTTTAAAGGGTTACTAAACGAAACTGGTTTAAAAGGGGTTGATGTGTTTAATGGATTTTATGAGTATGTTAACCATGTTATGCAGTAGACTGTAGGATATAACATGAATCCAGAGCTTGTCAATTATTTTATGTCACGCACCCCTCGGAAGAAGACAACCTCTCACGCCCCCTCCAACATGATTTTTTTGTTTTTAAGTGATCACATAGAATATAAACAACAATCTTTTTATTATTAGTGGTAACATGTTACATACATCCATGCCGAACCAATGCCATTCGTCACATTTTTGCTGAAAAAATGTATTTGGCTTTGTGCTGTGTGCTGCCAATATTTTCGTTATAGGAAGCACACTGGCCTTTGTTTGTTTCCCTCCGTGGTTGCAGTGAAGTGCTTCATACGTTTCAACAAACTTCTTTATCTTAGCTTTCGGGGGGAGACTTTTGTTTGTCTCTTCACCCGTCTCTCCTCTTCTGTCTCGACATCCGTGTTCAATATTGTTTTCATGTCTTGTCTACACTATGTACTCAATGCTAATACTGTATGCTTAATGCACTGGGTGAAGGCTAAATGTAAACAAAACACTCTGTCAATGAGAATTCCACTGCGTCATAGTGTAGTGGAGGTCCAAATGCACTTTATTCTGGGAAAGTTTAAAAGAAAATTCCCCCGAATCAAACGCACCCATACCCCTCTCTACAAAGCCTCGCACACCCCCGGGGGGCCCTTCGCTAACTATTTGAGAACAACTGGAGTATTCCAAGGTGGGAATAGCAAAATTAATCTGCTGCACAGCAGGGTATGGAAACATGTGGTATTTAGCCTGGAACCTCCAAAACCACTGATGAAAACGTTAAAATAACAATATAGCATGTAGTAAGTATTACTTAGTTGAATATACAGGCGTTTGATTAAATAACATTATAAATAATTATACATGCAAAGGCCCGGAGATGGCTGGGATGGGCTCCAGCCCCCCCGCGACCCTAATAAGGATAAGCGGTACAGCTGATAAGATGGGATGAGATGAGGAAAAATTATATTGTATTCACCTTTGGCATGATTTGAGCTGGTCAAGTGGAGTAGCAGGTGGATGCAAAAGGTGATTTTAAAACTTCCACTTGAGCATATTGTCATGCCCTCAAAACTATCCAAAAATATCCATGATTTTATCATTCTAATATAGTTTATAATCGTTTTATACAGATTATATATAGCAAATGTAATAGGTTTAATGAGTTATTTTACATAAACAGTAGTGACATTTATTTTATATACCATCACATTTATTTCATTGTTCCATCTGGCCCTTCAAGCAAAGCTATCATGTTAACGTGGCCCTCGGTGAAAATGAGTCCGACTTAGCGAGTATAGGGTCTTCGTATTTCTTGATAATCGCGAGCTTTGTTTCCATGGTTATGCTCCTGCTCTGCCTTTAGCATCACTGCAAGCTTTGCATCCCCTAGCGAGTACAAAAAAATACAATATTGTATCGCTGACTTGCTAAGTCTTTACAAAACACTTGAGATGCTGAACTTAATGAGAAAATGCAATGTGGATTGTAGTTCGGCCAATAGCATATAACCACTTGCAGACGGAACTTTTCCTAAGTTTTGGGGCATGTGAAATAAGTTAGTGTTTATTTTGTATAGAGGGGACATTGCAGTAAATAGGGGCAAATAAATTATCTTAATCCACACCACAAAGGGTCCTCCCAGGGGTCTACTGTACCAAGCAGGGGTATCAGTTAAGGGGTCCGGGGTTGGAAGTCAAACAAAAAGCAAGAGTACTTGGCACAGGTAATGCATTTTCTACTCTTTTAATTGTTCCCTTACCGTTTCTTAGCGAAAGAGCTAGGACAGACAAGTGCGTGGCACGTTCTCATGTCGTTCCAATTTCCGACTCTATGGCTATCATCGCCCAGAGGAACATCATGGCGTCCCCTCCCCCAGGGGTGTCAATGCGCCTTTCAGCTTTCATTTCCTGGTGAAAAGCCAGCCGGCCGCCATCGCTCCCTGTGCGTGGAGGCAGGAGATAAAGCTTTGTCATGTTGTCCGCCGCCTCCAGACTTTTTTTTCCCTCCATTTGACCAGGACATGACCTTGCCTCTCTAAGTGCTTTTAAGTGCTTTGCGGGGTTTTTCCCCTCAAGAGACTGATTCAAAGATCCCTTGTGGACTTTTAATGCATTGTCTCATTCTGTCCTTTTTGAGGGCAACAGAGCAGATTCTAATAGAGCTTTTTGTCAGGCCACACCCCTCTGACCACAGTCTGAGCGGTAATGCAGTTTTACATGAGCTTTTATTGCTTGAGGAAAGCAAGGGGGATGTTTGATTATGGTTATTCTGGATATTTGTTGTTTTTCTCCTACTTAAGTTTGATGAACTCTAGACCCAGTTGGTTCCAGCAGAGTACTCTCTATGATGTAACTGCTTTAATAATAATAATAATAATAATAATTTCCTTGTATTGTCATTCTGTGTAACAATGTACACAGAACGAAATGTCGATTGCACCTGACCCGTTGTAGCGAGCCGATGCAGCCGCAGCCAACAGAGGGCGCCGCCGACCACTTTTAATTGTAGGCCAAGCTCTATCCAATGGTAGGTCGGTCTTATATCAGGACAGGTGGAATTGAACAACCAGACTAGACCTAGAAAAGAGCAAGAATGATTCATGTGAACCCTAAACTACTACTGACTGGCCAAGCATAGGAGTCCTGGACTATAAACTGCAAATAGTGTATGCCTAGATCTGTCCAATTATAAGTCGATCCTTGTCAAGTCTGAGCTATGACTGGACCTGAAAAATACTGTTCTAGGATCTGTTTTATTTTAAGTTGGCCTAGCCCTGTCTATCCTATATAGGTATAGGTAGACTTCTGCAACCAGACTAGAATCAAGCAAGATCTACAGTAGACTGATCCTCGTCAAGCCTGAACTACTACTGACAGGTTGACATGGCGAAACCAACGCTGGACCTGGGAAAACCCTGAACTACAATCTGCTTTTTGTATTGGCCTAGCCCTGTTCAATGTTTGATCCAGCCTATATCAGGACAGTTGGACTTAGACTAGAAGACAAGTCCAAGACTGATCATTATCAAGTCTGAAACACGCTTGGTAGGTCGATGTGGCGATACCAACCAATGAAGTCCTGGACTGTATTTCTGTATTTCGTGTATGCCTAGCTTTGTCCAATGTTAAGTGCATAATGGATCAGTATAGGTGGACTTCTACAACAAGACAAGACCTAGACAAGAACAAGACTGATTCTTGCCAAGCCTAAACTAAGACTAGCCCTGGGAAAATCCTGTGCTAGAATCTGCTTCGGTGTTGGCCCAGCTCTGTCCAATGTTAGGCCCATCCCATATCCCGCCGGCTGGACTCCTTCAACCAGACTAGGCCTAGACAAGACCAGACAAGATCTTTGTCAAGCCAGAATCACCAATGAACGGTCAATATGGCAATACAGAACCAGTCCCACATGGACATGACTAATCCTAAATTAGAGCTGATCCAGTACCGGGTAAAAGCTGACCAGGAACCATCCTCAATCGATTATAGGCGCAAGCTACTTCTTGGTTAAGTGGGGTTGATTAGTTTATACTGGCTAAATAAGCATGGATTCCCCAATTTTTCCAAGCTAGGGTGAGTAACATCCAGTTAATAATTTACCACTTCAAAATAAAAAACTGGATTTTTACAAGTTCAAGTTGGCAAACTAGTTCCTGGTCCAGTGGACTTAACTTGTTTCATTCCCCAAAGGCTTGAAAGGATTCGGCTGGTGGCTTCCTCGGTAGCGTCCTCGGGGACAAGCTCCACTTCCTACAGTTAAGGCTCTGCTTCCTCATACTTTTGACAGCCGTGACAGGAAAGCAAAGGCGGGCAGGGGATGTGAGACGGGGTGGGGGCCCTAGAGGGATTCGGTGCGGGTCGTACATCTGTTCAGATCCTCAAATACGCTCTCTCGCACATGGCATGGGATGTTGCTTGTTTGCTAAAGACTCCCGGGTTGGATTTGTACCAATTGTTAAATTAGGTAGTCTGTATGAATTCAATCAAGAAATCTTTTTTAACATTATTTTTGTTTAGAGTTTCCCTCATAAAAGAAATTGCCAGTGAAAATTTGCTGTTCTTTTAGTTATCATAGTAATTCTTGTTTTTTTTTTCAATTTGGTTTTATAATATTAGAGGGTCTATCAAACTGGGTTTCGATGTGTTAGTTGGTAAATGTGAAACCCAGGGGACTTGACTTGGACTGGCAATTTACACTTCATCAAAAGTAGACCAATACTTAAATACGACCAGACTTATACTAAACCAATACTTGCCCCTTAATATACCTAGATTGGAACTGATCTTGACTACAACAACACTATGACCATTTGAACCAGAATAGACTGGGACATGAACATAAAAAAAACATAAAAGACCCAATTTGAACAGTAGATGAGGTTTTTAGAGACTAAAGAAGCCCTAGGCCAATCAGAGTTGGCGAGACTGGATATACATCTAGCATTTATTCATATTAGACACAGACTAGACTAATATTTGACCCTAAATATGCCCAGACTGGTACTAGAAAAGACTGCAATACTATGCAAACTTGAACCACAACATTATTGAGCCCATACAAACCCGACATAGAACAATAATTGAGGCAGTTAGGGACAAGAAAAGACCCAGGCCCATTAGAGTTGACCAAACTGGCTGATCTAGCCAGGGTTAGAGACAAAATATGGACAAAACTAGCCCAGAGCTGCAACAGTACTTAAAATATCTGTTACACCGAACAATGAATTATATCAGACCCAGCTAGGCGTTTCGTGTCAAGGCATCCCCAATAAACACCAAATAAAATCAATCAGCATCTGCTTTTTTGTACAAGAAACTCTGGAGCTGCATGTGGCCATGCGGCTCATTGGCACTTCCTTGTGGCTCTGTGGCGCTTTTTCAACAAACAAAGGCCCCAACAACCTCGCCCAAGTAGAATGCCCAGCACAGGGCCATTATGCTGCAACAATACCTACACCATTGTTAATTGTCCCAAACTAGACCTTACTAAAAGATAGAGTACTACACCTAGCGGTGAATTCTATCAGTCCCTGATTTGATTAGGCGTACACTGGCTGCTAATTAGCGTCACTTGATGTTCCCCAAGTGTGCACGGACTTCATTCTTTTGTGCGTCGGCCTGTAAGAAGCTCTTCCCTTTGACCAATTTCAATGATTAACCAAACAGCCGTTCCGTAATGAAAAGGAGCTGATTATTCCTCCCCTGCTAGCGCCGCATTCCTCTTATCAATAAAAAGTGTCGGCGTCTCTCATCAAGGAGGAAAAATCCATGGAAAGCCGACGCTTTGACACAAAGCGACTGCTGAAGCCCGGCAAATCTGCCCGCTTAATTGATTATTGGCGCCGGAAGCGCGTATCTGTGAGGTGCAGGAGGCCTCGGGGGAAATAATGGAAACGTGATAAGATGAAATGCGGGAGGATTGCCGTCCTCGCTCCCGCCCGTCCTCATCGAACGCTGCCCGGCCCGTTTTCGACAAAAGCTTGTCAAAATTGGCCCGATCCGAGCGTAAACATGATGTAATCGGCAAAAAGTGTCAGTCAGACTTTTTGAATTTCGCAAAGTGACTGTCGGGTAGCGCCAGTTCAAAGTGTTCCCGCAGGAAAATTTGTCACTCGGAAGAAGTGGTTTTGGGTTTGACTTTCAAGGTTGTACGCGTGTATTTACCGTAATATTCGGACTATGAGGCGCGTCTGGTTATAGATTTTTAAAAGGAAAAACCATTTTGTGCATACATAAGCCGCACCTGACTATAAGCCACATGCGCCCACAACAAATCATGAGCTATTTACAAAGAAGGACATTCACATAAAGAGTTTTAATTATAACACCTTAGTATGCCACCATGCTACATATCCTTGGAGAGCTTAAACTCTTGGGATTCAGCATATGATACCCATTTTAAAACATCATGATTAGTCTAAAACAAGAAACCTGGGAATTATAAAGCCAAGGTAACTATTACGTCGCATGGCCGTCTTCAACTTCTTTGAATGTCCGTGAAAATGGCTTTGTTACATCAATGACAATTCATAGAATCTAACCGTGTAAAATGTTTACTCCAGAACGCACGACAATGCCGACAGATTAATAGAAATTCACATAAAAGCATGTGTGCTTCATTGGACGTCAGCTCTCGTAATCTGTTCGTTTTGCCACTTTATTTCCGTTTGAAAATAAACAAATTCGTAAAATGATTGACAATATGGTAGTCAACCCTCCCCCTTTCGAATGATACCTTTTCCATGATGAGTATATTTATTCATCATTATTCTTTTAATTTTTTGAACATGTTTATTTCAATTCGTACAATTCACTTGTTTTTGAAAATTATTTACTTTAAATTGGATTTTGTTTTTGATGTATTCCATCCATCCATCCATTATTCGCACCGCTTATCAGTAGGGTCGTGGGGGTGCTGGAGCCCATCCCAGCTTTCTTGAACTGAACTGGTTGCCAGCCAATCGTAGGGCACACAGGGACAGACAATTCGCTCGATCATTCACACTTAGGGACAATTTGGACAAGCCAATTAACCTGACATGCATGTTTTTGGAATGTGGGAGGAATCCGGAGTGCCCGGAGGAAACCCACGTAAGCACGGGGAGAACATGCAAACTCCACACAAGAGGTTTGATCTCACGACCTCAGAACTGTGTCACACACGCGCTAACCACCGCGCCGTGCTGCCCTTTGTTTATTAATGTATTTTTTTATTGATTTATCTTTTCCCAATATTTTATTTTTTAAATGTAATTATTTAAATGTGTTATTCATCCATTTACTTTTAAAGGTATCTTTTTCAAAGTGTATTTATTTTTAAGAATAAATTTTGTTCTTTTCTCTTCTTTTAATTATTTTAATTACATTTATTAATTTATATTTAAATTAGTTTACTTGTGGAATGTATTAATTTGTTTTAAATATATGTTTATTTTTATATTGTATTTTGTTTTTTAATTAATTAATTTATTGTTTATTTTTTAATGTATTTGTTGGAATATTTATTGATTTATTCATATTTTTAGAGGTGAGATCCTTAGTTTAGAATAGATAGAATAGAATAGAATATACCTTTATTGTCATTGTTACAAAATGGGTTAACATATTGTGACAACGAAATTGGGCATGACACTCCAGTTTTACACATTCACAGTGAGGTATGAGACAAGAAGATAAAGGAACAGAGAATATAAGGTTATAAAACAAGGGGGATAAGGCTATAGTTATAATTTACATGGTATTTACACAAGAAATGTCGGCATGTGGGATGTTACATACAGTGTTGTCGTGATACCGTTGGTATCGTAAGGGTTGTGCAATATTGCATTTGGTGCAAAGTCATCATAGTGCAAAAAATAGTCAGCATATGCATTGGTGCAAACATAGACAACATAGTGCAGAAAAGTTTGAGGCGTCCTTAAAAAGTTCGAAATTAAATATTTTCTCTATTGAGTACGCAATGACTGATTTCAACCAGCCTTTCAGCCTTTATACATATATTTTTTCCTGCCGCACCTATCTGCTGTCATCTTTTACCCCGCGGGGTTCCAACCACGGTGCACATTATGCTGAGGAAAGGAGGCGGGAAGGAGAGTGATTTTAACCGTGTGGGCGGTTTTTTTTTATTCTATGATAAAAATGGTGAAAGTAAGAAAAGGACTGTTTCAAATACAGTTCAAATGCCAATCCAAACACCAATAAAGACGAAAAAGGAAGAGTTCATTTCAGCAGATCTAAGAATTTCACGTACTTGCACGCACAACCACGGGAACTCCAACAACGATAGAAGCCAGAGATGAAATCAGCCAGTATAATATATTACTGATAACACGTTTAAAAAGACATTTCAATGTGTTTATTTAAAAGACATATTTTGTTTTTTTTAATTAAATGATATATTTTATTTCTTTAATGAGTGTATTTGTTTAAAAAATGTTTAATTATTTTTTTAGATGAAAATTGAGGCATTTGGTTTGAAATAAAAATATCAATTTCTAGCGTGTGCAACAAACCAGTCACAAACTACCCAAGCCATGGGTGTCCAGATCTGGTAAGCTGAAAATGAGCAAGGCATTCAACCTGGCATTCGTTGAACAGTCTTTAATAATCTCACCCTCTGTGGAAGGTTTGCGGTATTTTGGCGATCAGTATCGCAACCTCCTAGCTCGCCTTTGTAGCATTTTCATTGGACCCGCAGGGTCTCGGGGAAAAAAGCGCTGCCGTTAAGACAGTTTCCAGTCGTTTCACCTTTTCACAGCGCTCGTTCACAGTTCGTTTTTTGTAGTCTCATGTTTCGTCTGGAAGCGCCTCTTGATGTTATAGTCTTCAAAAACAGTCACAGTCCATTGACAATTTAAGCAAACGCAGGTATTTTCGGATTTCGGTGTGATAACACTCTGATTTTGGTTTGTCCGAGGAACAGGGACCTCACAATCAACTTTCATTTTTTAATTTAAAGTCGCCATGTCAGAAACGGGGTGGGCTAAAATTCTCACAGAAAGCCAAGGGCAAGGTGGCCAAAGGGCTACCTCCTACTGCCTTCATCTGATGAAAAGGTGGTTCATTTTTTTTTTTTGTACAAATTTATTTTACACTGTGGTCAACCCGAATGGCGGGCCACATATTATTTTCTGAGAGAGGCCGCGTGCCAGCAAAAAAATTGATCACGGGCCATTACTGACCTATGCAAAAGATAACTTAATAACAATCCAAGGAATCAAGTGTCTGAAGACGAATTGCTATCGTCTGCCCAACCGTTTTCCGAACGTCCGTGGCTTATTTTTCCAGTTCTAAAACTGTGTCAACAACGTGTTCCCAGAGCGTCCCTGAACACATCAAACGTGCTCAAAACTGAGCTTTGCAGTTGCACTCGCGCTAACTCATTAAAGTGCCAGAAAGCAGCCGATGACAGAGACGCCATTATGTTGTTGTTTTGTTGACGAGCTGCGGGCTGCGAGTGTCCTTCGCCTTCATCACGGATCACCTTTTCCTTCTCTTTGTGTGTCCGCGTGTGCACGTGGGACTCTCGTTCGGTATTATTGGCAGCGCATCCCGAGGCAAGCTTGCGAGGATAGCATCTATTTGTTATAGTGAGGTAATAGAAAGTAGAAAACAAGTCTGGTGACAAGGCCTTTGCCATTGAACGGCAAGGGGTTGCTCAAAAACTGACAAAATGCACCGATGCTGTTATACAGCTTTCAAACGCTGAACAAGCTTGAGGTCATATCAGGCAGACAGTTGAACAAGTACCCGTTCAAAATCGACTGAATTCTTGCTCTCGAATACAAATTGAAGCTCTAGTGATGCAAGAAAGCACAAGGGATGGCTTGATACCATTTTATTCTATCAAAAAATGCAGTCGTGGGGATTGGTTCGTGGTTATACACTAGCAAACCTTCGGGTTTTGTTTTTGTTGTTTGTTTTTTAATTAAGAATAAGTAAACATTATGTACATGAATATGTTTTATTTACATACAAGTGTCTTCTGCCTTCCGAGTAAGCATTTCATGATACATATTTCTAACCGCAGGGTCGAGAGTGTTTCAGGCCCCGGTGCTGTGGATTGCTCTGCCCTCTGAGATTCGATCTAGGTTTAAAACACACTTCTATTCCATAGCCTATGAATGCCATATGTTGAATGTTGATGACCTCATGTGCGGTCCATTCTCAGATTTCTTTATTTTCCCTTATGTTGAGGTTTTGAGTATTCCCTTGCCCTCATGTAGGTTTTAGATCAGGGGATGGTGTAATAATAGTCTATTGTTTGGTATAATCTGTGGTCTGTGCAGCCATTTGAGACTCCTTGTGATTAAGGGTGTCACAAATAAACAGGGCTTGACTTGTCCTGCACCCAAGAGCCAAGAAGAGAACCGCAGGTTGGAGAGCATTCTCCATTTGGGCCCCCGTGTTGTAGAATTCTCTGCACCCTGAAATTTGAGCTGTAACCTTAATGGAACTGTTTGAATCTAGGCTTAAAACACACTAACATGCTCTAGCTTATGAATGACCTATAATTCATGTTGACAGTATCTGTGTATTATTTGTTATTGCAATATCCATAGCAGCCTGGTCATCCTGAAAAGGGAATAACCTCATGTTTGGTCCCTTCTCAAGGTTTAGGTTTTTGAGTATTTCCTTGCCCTCATGAAAGTTTTAGATCAGGGGATGGTGTGATAAAAGTCTGTAGTTTGCAATCATCTGTGGTCTGTGCAGCCCATTTTAGACTTCTTGTGATTAAGGGCCTCACAAATAAACCGGACTTGACTTGACTGTCTAGTATTATCATGTGAAAAGCACTTATTCCAAAAACTCAGCAGAATCAAAGATCACTTTTTTTTCCCAAAAATGACTTTTGGAGATATGGTAATCCCACGCTCCGTACTTTACGGCCCCAGGTTAAAAAATATTCTGTGATCAACCTGGACTGTAAACCCACCTCGTCAGACTTGCCTTTTGATGATTATCTGTCTCACATACTGCCCCGCGTTTAACTCTATTATGTGTTTATTTGCCGTTACTTACTTGTTTTATTCTTGTTGTTAGTTACTATATGTACAGCGACCTTGAGTGTCCTGAAAGGCGCTTTAAAGTAGAGTGTACTATTATAACTATTATTATTATTATCTAGAATAGCACATTTTTGTTAGGCCTGGCAGGTATTTTTTGTCGTTTAGTCCACCAAAAAGTAAACTGCACTTTTACGGCTACAATCCATTACCCCCGATCGTATAATGTGGTGAGTAGGGACCAGGTAAGAGCATTTTTGTCAGGGTTAGCGGCTCTTCTTTTGGCATTACTCATTACTGCCTAAAATGAGCTGCACTGACGCAGCTACAATCCATTATTCCGATTGCATATTGCTGTGACAAAGGCAGTTCGCACTTTTATCGAGCCTGTCGTCTCTTTTTTTGCATGACACATTTTGGCTTAAAACGTACTGCACTTGTGCAGTCGCAATCTACAGTATTATCCCCGATCGCATATTGCTGCAAGCATAAACCAGCAACATGCACTTTTGTCGGGTGCGGCAGCTGTTTTTTGTGGCGTTATTCATTTCCACCTAAGATGAACTGCACTCAGGCAGCCACAATCCATTATTCCGATTGGATATTGCTGTGAAAAAGAACTGGCAGCGTGCACTTTTGTCAAGCCTGGCGTCTCTTTTTTGGCATTACTCATTTGCAACTGAATTGCACTCGTGCAGACACAATCTATTATGATGTTTTGTTGTGATCAGGGACCAACAGAGTGCACTTTTCTTGGACCTTGCTGCTCTTATTTTGCTGTTACTGGCTTTCTGCCTTAAATGAACTGCACTAAGCGGCCGCAGTCCATTATCCCCAATCCCATATTGCTACTAATGGGTACAGGCAGATGGCCCTTTTGTCCGGAGGTGTGCAATTCTGACCCACCTAAAATGAAATGCACGATTGTGGCCGCGGTCCATTTTCCCCTGTCGACTTTTGCTGAGAGCAGGGACGAAGAGAGAAAAAGCCTTAACATTATTCATGACTCGTCTCACACTGGCCACCACTTTTTGACTATCTGGCAGACTACACGGGTCCCTTAAAGAAGGACAGTTTATTCACCTGGGCCATCACCACCCTAAACAAGTGCACAAAACTGTGAAAAAAATGATATAATGCTATCAAATACTAAGAAATTTCCATCGTTAACCACATAAAATTATGGCAAATTACTATATATATATACTCGCGAAAAAAGGCCGAGTGAGAGAGGCTACAGAGCAACGAGTGCGAAAGGCAGTGAATGAGCCACGGAGAGCGATCTTTGTGGCTTTTGTGCTCCACTTGACACAAGGTTACACAAACACACACATGTGCACACGCAACGCACACTTAACTGTTGGAAGTGTGCGGCGTCCTGAGAAAAATGGCGACGCTGACATCTCAGCCAGTGTGCCAGTGGCGTGCAACCATTAAAAGACACTTTAGTCTATTTGACAGGCTGCCAGGCCACCATGAAAAATAAACACACTCACAAACAAACACACACTAATGCATCCTGGAAATTTATTGCTACTCATTCTAGAAATATATGAGGGACGAGCAATCTTGTCAATCAGGGGAGGCGGTCTCTATGGTAACACCTGAACATCATCTCAGACAGGTCACAGCCGTTACCCATGTAAAGCGCGTGATCCGCATGAGCCCCTCTCTTGTCTTGCGGTGTTTCCCTCATCGTCTTGACTTAAACCAAGGACGTGCCTGCTGATTAGCACCGAAGGGGAGTTATAATTGGGATCTTTATGGTGGCTGTTCAATAGTAACTAATGGAAAATTGGAAATGCCTCTCATTGAAACCTGACCACTAATAATAAAGTTGCAGTAGACCTCTGGGATCAATATTAACCGTTTAATTACCATGGGGGCACTGTTGCCCCCGTTGGACAGGTGCTATTTGAATTATCGTAACTGCTTGACAACGAGGGATATTGAAACAGTTCCTGGAAGAAGAGAAAACTGGTTTTTGATAAAACCCTTAAATTCAATGAAATGATATAAAAGTAGTTCTCCCAAACACCCACAAGGTGGCAGCAACTTCCCACAATGGATTACCTCTGGTCTCACAGGCATCCATGTGTGGCAACTGTCTAATCAAAGGCAAGAAATGACACATACGGAGCCAGAGCAAAATAAAAACAGGGTGTTTGCGTTTTTTTTTACTCCGATCAATTTACAAGAATTAAAAATAAGTGAGTAAACACGTGTCTAAAAATCTCTGAGAGTAAAAACCCCTTCAAACTGGTTTACAGAGGGGCGGGAGCGGAGGCTTGGATTAAAACAAAAACACGTTTTTCTGGAGCAGATCAATCTCAACCAGAATAAGTAATGTTGTACTTTTCATTCTGTACTTTTTCTGGCCTTGGAAAAGATTAGTGCATTTACATATAAAATGTGATGGTACTTATAAAGTTTTAAGGTTATGAAGCTACTCCCAGAACAAATTGAACGAATAAATGAATGAAAACTTTATTTTGAACATTAAAATAAAAACAGGACAAAAACGATGACTCAACAACAAAATAATGTTATCATAACATGTTCAAATAGGGGTAGTCAGAAGCAGACGCTTATTATCCCTACCCTTTCATCTTCCCTATTAATTACATTCTATTGATAGCTCTTCTTTTGTGTCTAAACACAACACAATCTCAAGGATACACCCATTACATAGGTCAGATATCAAGAATTACAATAATAGCAATAGTCACATATTTTATACACTAATCTATTACCGTTGTAATGCTACTAGTCACTAAATATTATTGCGACACCAATGATAATAACAAAAATAGCAATAATGACAGTTATGATACAACAATGGTAACAATAACAACAAGGTTAACTATAGTTCTAAACGCAGTATTTCCAATCTCTAGTATCACTCATACCCCATTTTCTTCATCTCTGTATTCTGCCAGTAATGTTTTTTAGTATTGAAATTTGAACACGTGAATAGTTGGACATTGTTTGATCTTGTCTTGGAAATTGTTCCAAAGTTTGACTCCACACACAGACACACACATACTTTTTCTGGTCTCACTTCTGGGACTTTGAATTTACCACAGCCCCTTAAGTTATAATTTCCCTCTTTCCGAATGAATAATATTTGGATGTTTTCTGGCTCTATGTTTTTGTTGACCTTAGATAGCAGTTGTGAAGTGAAAATTTTTACTAAATCATCCCATTTTAATAAATAAATAAATACATTTAATTCGTATGTAGAGGTACTACTGTATATTATATTATATAACTAAAACATGTTTCAAAACCGCAGATAAAAACATTTCAAAAAACAAGTTTGCAAAAAACATGATTTCTACAGGTGCTCGAAATCATTGAAAATGCTTGAATTTTAATGTTGTGTTTTTGAAGATATAAAAGTGCTTACAGTTTGGGTGAAGTGCTTGTAAATGCGTGACATGGTTTCTGTGTCTGCTTAAAAATGACGCCAGCACTGCTCTCTGGTAGCTTTGCTTTGCTATATCGTTTCGTTTTCCGATTTGATTAATGGCAGCCCTCATTAGTTTGTATGGCCTTGTCTTATGGAGGACAATTGTATCACTGACTCACAAGCACTCACATTCTGTAAAGAATGGTAAGGAAGGAAGTGTGGGAGGTTGTTTCGCCATTTTATTGAGGGTATGACTAAAACCGATAGCAAACCAGCCTTTTATACGACATTGTCCTATGGCAGAGAGGCATTTTGCAAATAGAACCACAGATGTTGTAAAGTTTAAAATGTAGACGTTTTTGGACACGTGTGTAGCAAATTTATCCAGTTTCACAAAACAGTATGAGGATATCTGATGGGGCTAAATGAAGTTACCTCAGACGTCCACAAGAAGTCGGTTTGTCTTTGGTTTTCTTTGAGTGACAGACGATAAGACATTTAACTATAATATCTCATTATTCTGAAGCCCGCCACTTTTATATGTTAATTCCTGGTTCGATGATTCGACAATGGAATTAATAATTACAATTAGAACTGTCGTTATTGTCATTGATATCAACGTTGTGACACATGGTATGCAGCGAGATTAGACATGGCACTCCAGGGTAAAACATAGACTTTGAAGAGAAAAGAGACTGAAGTTCTACCAGGATGAATAGGCTAAAAATATAATAGAACAACATAGTGCTGAGAAAAACTTGCCTAAGTTATCATAATAATGCAATGAAAAGAATAATGAATCGTAACAATAGTAGTAATTCGGTCAAGAACGCACATATTGATTTATACTACACGCTAGTCTGAGTTTATTGAAATTAAGGTAAAAAAAAACAAGACACTTCAATGTGAAATTTAGCATGTTTCTATTCCAAAGTTAAACTGAAAAATTGGAAGGTGTGTGTAATTGATTGGGAATGTGTGTGTATGGGTTGGGAGGATTGGAAAAACCAAAAGGATCCCCTGAGAGGCTTTTGGGCCGACCAGTGTGCAACTTGAAGTTCTGTCCATCGTGTTCATGCAGCTACTACTCTACACGGCAAACAATGTGCCGTAAAGTAGGGGAAAATGCTGTAAAGAGGGGCCGAAAAACATCCCCGGGTGTCTAATTTCCTAATGTTTGTTCCTATGTGTGTTCAACAGGTAAGCTGACCATGAGGCTGTTGTGGAAATCCCTGGACAAGATGCGGTGTTTGAGGAAACGTTCGGCCATCCCCTTCCTCGGGTTCCTCATAACGTTCCTCCTCTTCCTCAACCTTTACATCGAAGACGGATACGTTTTGGTGAGCAATTCCCAAATGCGTGTACATACGCGTTTTCATGGCCGTGATTGATAGCATCGAATGCGCCGCATGGTCTTCCAGGAAGAAGATAAGCGGCAGCTCAGGGAGACGTCGGCCCATCCCTCGAGTACGGAGCGCTACGTGCACACTTTTCGGGACCTGAGAAACTTCTCTGGATCCATCAACGTCACCTACCGCTACTTGGCCGGAACACCGCTTAACCGCAAGAGTATGTCCTTAGTATTTTTAGATGTCTTTCCTTAAACTGGCCATTCTGATGAATTAACTTGCTATGTGCCAAGTGTTCGATCCAGTGATCCACCATGAGGTTGATATCTGGTAAAGCCCAGTCAGACCTCCAAATAATCGAACCTACTGTACAATGCAGTTTGTAAATCTTTTGCTTTAAGATGAATTCTCCATTTTTTGGGATAAAGGCCAAGCAATGTGACACAAATTTCCAGATGGCATCACTTAAATTGCTGCTAGCTTGTTAACACTACTCCCACTGTTGATTTTCCCCGAGAGAGTGCGCCAATGAAATGGGGCACGCAGTTCTTCTATCCTCCTTTCTGGGGGCGATACTGAGTCGAGTGACTCATCCGTGTTGCTCGCTCATAGTACTTAAAGAATAAAACGAATTGAATTGTGTTTATTGTCATTGATAACAACAAAGTGAAAATTGTATGCTATGAGATTAGACATGCCACTCCAGGGCAAGTACAGTTTTAAAAAAGATAAAAGAACGTCAAGATAATTAGGCTGGATGGATAGATATTCACAAGGTAGTGTTGTAATGACAGTACAATGAAAAACGTTGCATCATTACTATATTACAATGAAACGTATTGCAAAAATAATTTAGCTCCAAGCGTCAATACAACTTGCGATATATGTATTTTTTGCACCCTTATTTAGGTTGGTGATGGCCTCGGGGTAGAAACTGTAGCTGAGCCTGTCTGTCTTTAGGATCTGTAGCGCCTACAAGAAGGCAACAGGTCAAAGAGGTGCTGGGCAGGGTGAGAAAAGCACAATGTTGAAACGTGAAAATTCAGCAATTTTTGCAGAAAAAAATCCAAGAATTGTGAAGTTAAATGGGAAAGGACTATAACATTGAATAAATATAACTATGTAATTAATTTGTAATTCCTATGATGACAGGTGAGACTGTGCCTCGCCTGCCTCCCCTTACTGCACTGCATGATTAGATCAGGGGTCGAGATATACATGATTTGCCAGCCATATACGGTTCCTTTTATGAGTACATATGGCTCGGAGAAAGAATTTTACTCATGCACATTTATCTTTGGCATTACAAAGTCGAGTAAAGTTATCCAGATTTAGGTACATGTGGAGCTGAAGCAACATTGTCAAGTTCCCCGGTTAAGTAAATATTCTCAACACCAGTTTATAGTCAGGGTGTCACACCATCATAAACCATTTTGGCAGAATGTTCTCTGTTGAGATTCCTGATTAAACCGTCAGTAAATAAAAATGGCAGCAATTTTATTGGGCAAGCGATCTATGCGTTCAGCCCTTCTCTCTTTCTCGCTCAGTGCAGTCTTCGCCAAAGGTAACTATGATATCCTTATAGTTTGCAGTATTTTGTGCCATTTTTACAAAATTCCTTTGCTTGCACCTTGTTTTGAAACCGTTATTTAGTACACAAACGATAGTCAAAATGAGGCTCAACAGTCTAAAGTGACTGAGGGCGGGAGACAAATTGTAAGTGGTATGTGTGTATATACCATACACAGACTCTTTACTATTATTTAATAGATTTGGTCAAATGTTTCTGACCCCTGGGTTAGATAATACTGTCTGCCCCAACACCATGTAGCACGAAATTTATCCGAATGTTCATATATTCACACCAAGCTCCATCTGTCCCCTCAGAGTACCTGACCATTGGGCTGTCGTCAGTGAAGAGGAAGCGGGGGAACTACCTCCTGGAGACCATCAAGTCCATCTTCGACCAATCCAGTTACGAAGAGCTGAAGGAGATCACGGTGGTGGTCCACCTTGCCGACTTTGACTCGCTGTGGTGCGAAAATCTATTACGGGAAATCGGCCGCAAGTTTTCACATCACATCATCGCCGGCCGCCTGCTGGTGATCCAAGCCCCCGAAGAGTACTATCCGTCTCTGGACGGCCTGAAGCGCAACTACAACGACCCTGAGGACCGGGTACGCTTTCGTTCCAAGCAGAACGTGGACTATGCTTTCCTGCTCAACTTCTGCGCCAACCTCTCCGACTTCTACGTCATGTTGGAGGACGATGTGCGCTGCTCTCGTAACTTCCTGACAGCCTTGAAGAAGGTGGTGGCCTCCCGGGACGGTTCTTACTGGGTTACGCTGGAGTTCTCAAAGCTTGGCTACATCGGGAAGCTTTACCACGCAAGGGATTTGCCACGCCTGGCGCGTTTCCTGCTCATGTTCTACCAGGAGATGCCGTGCGATTGGTTGCTCATCCACTTTCGTGGCCTCCTGGCACAGAAGGACCCTATCCGCTTCAAGCCTTCGCTTTTCCAGCACATGGGCTACTACTCCTCATACAAGGGCGCTGAGAACAAACTCAAAGACGACGACTTCGAAGAGGACGCTGTGGACATTCCCGACAACCCGCCGGCGCGCATCTACACCAACATTGACGTCTTCGAGAGTTACGACGCTGTCAAGGCTTACAGCGCCGTTGACGAGTACTTCTGGGGCAAGCCGCCGTCCACCGGGGACTTCTTCGTGGTGGTCTTCAACAAGTCGGCTAAGATCAACAAGATCAGGATCTCCACCGGGTCCGACGACCGGCGTAACGACATCCTCCAGCGTGGGGCTCTGGAAGTCGGCGAGAAACTGGTGGGCACTAAGAAGGGAAAGCAGTGTTCCTCTTACATCACCTTGGGAGAGTTTAAAAACGGCAACATCGAAGTCAGGGACGTGGACCATAAGATCGGTTTTGATGTGGAGTGCGTGCGAATTGTCGTCACAGCCAGTCAGAAGGAATGGATCATAATCCGAAGTATAAGTTTATGGACGACGCCTCCGCCTAGTCAATGAGGATGGTGCGAGGACTCTTAAGACATCCTAGAAAACGATTTCTATGAAAAATGTACATATTTCCACTCCGACGTAAGCGTTTTTGTACATATTGATTGATTTCAGCTGTTTTTTTATACCTGCAAGTCATCACCTCTCTGGTTCTCGTGTTTGTCAGCGTGATGTAGCGTGAAGCACGTGGCGATCGTAGCGCGGTTTTAGGATCCTCGCCTTGAATTGTGCTGCTGGGGTTCCAGCCTTCAATCAGTTCCTGGTACGAATCGGTGAAGTGCTTTGTTTGACTTCTGAAACGCACTCGACGCAAGCTATCATGAGCGGTATACATCGTCACTGCAAATGTTTGAAATAATGCTGTTCGTAAGCTGTGGTCGTATTCAACTGCCAGATTGCTTTGCCAATTGTATTTGTTCCTTTTTTATTTTAAAGGGATAATGTGTTTTATTTGAGCACTCGATGTCGCCGCATTGTGTATTGCAACCAAAAACGTGTTGTACAAAGCACAAGGAAGTATACAAACTTCGGCAACTCAAATTGGCCAAATCGTACGATTTCTCTTTTGGTTTGTTTTTTGCCAAGCCTTTCGCAAGGTTTTTGTTTGTCCGGGCTACCCGTAGCAGCAAGATGTTGGACAAATTCAGCTCCCTTTAGGTGAGGCGTTTGTCATGTAAAATAAAATCACATTTCTTGACTTATGAACATTATTTTAAATAGAGCCTTTATATGATAATTAATGTGTTTTTATCTTCTTATGTTTTCTTACCACTAGGTTGGGCTAAATTTTACATACTGTCCCCTTAGATTTAGCTCAAGAATTTGAGCTAAATTTAGATAACTGGTACCTCATTACTTCATTACATTTAGGAATAATATAAAATATGCAATATAAATTAGAATGAATGATTTTGATTTGATTAATACTTAAAATATGTTAAATTAACCAAAATATTATATATGTTTTTTTTTATTGTTTTACATTTGTGTTGTTGCTTCGTTCAAGTTTCACTTAACTTTTTTTGCGGTTAAAACAAGTTCAAAATGTCGGAAAATAACATACATTATCAAGTCAAGTCAAAAAGTCAAGTCAAATTTATTTATATAGCCCTTAATCACAAAAATGTCTCAAAGGACTGCACAGGATTACAATTACAAAATTGCACAATTACCTGATCTCAAACAAGCATGCGGGCAAGGAACAACTCAAAAACCTCAGTGTGAGGAGAAAAGAGAAACTTTGAGAAAGGACCTCATATGTGGTAATCCCCCTTCCAGGATTGACCAGGGTGAATTACAATTAGCATTACTGTACACATAATAGTAAACATTAGGTAAGATGTTGAAAATGTCCGGAAAGTGCATGACTTCAACGACGCCCCCAGCCTGCAAACTAGTCCAGAAAGTCTATGACGGCCACGACGCTGCCTCCCGTCTCTGCCAGCTGGTAAATGCAGGGGTTGACATGTTACAGGTCAGACGCTGGTCCGCTGACCCATCCCAAATCATCCTTCTCCTTCGTATCAGCCAGGCAGGCGTCGGAAAAAGACAGGACAAAACAGAATATGAGGTGGGCATCAATCATATGCTTTGGAATAAGCTTGTGTCTTAAGCCTCGATTTAAAAACTTGAGGTTGCAGATCTTATCTCCAGAGGCAGGGTGTTCCATAACACCGGGGCCCGGATGGAGAACGCTCTCCTCCAGCAGACTTCTTGGCTCTCGGAGTCACAAGTAGACCGGCATTTTCCGAGCGCAGACTCCGTGCAGGAACATAGGGGGAAATCAAATCAGAGAGATAAGAGGATGCAAGCCCATGCAAACATTTATATGTTAATAAGAGAACCTTAAAGTCACATCTTAAGTGGACTGGGAGCCAGTGCAAGTTGGCCAATACAGGAGTAATATGCTCAAACTTTTTGGTCTTAGTCAAAAGTCTAGCTGCCGCATTCTGAACCAGCTGCAAACTTTTAATGCTAGACATCGGGAGACCAGAAAGCAATACATTACAGTAATCAAGCCGAGAAGTAATAAACGCATGAATTAAAATCTCTGCATCTGATTGGGACAGCATCGAACGAATCTTCGCAATATTACGGAGGTGGTAGAAAGCTATTCTAGTAATATTTTTCACGTGTAACTGAAACGACAGAGTAGGATCAAATATAACACCTAGATTTTGGGCCGAGTCACTATGGGTGATATTACATTTGTCTAGGTTCAGGGTAGTGTCTGAAAACAACTGACGACAGTGAGCTGGACCAATAATCAACATTTCAGTTTTTTCTGGGTTAAGGCGTTAAAAATTATTTGACATCCATCTTTGAATCTTAGTAAAGCAAGCCTCCAGATTTCTACAACTTAAATGTCCAGTTTTTTCCAGTGGCACATACAGTTGAGTGTCATCTGCATAGCAATGGAAACTAATATTATACTTGCGGTTAATGTCACCAAGCGGGATCATATAAATACTGAAAAGAAGGGGGCCAAGTACAGAGCCTTGAGGAACACCACAGGGGACATTAGATTGTTTAGAGGTCAGATTGCCATAGTTAACACATTGCATCCTGATTGACAGGTAGGACCTAAACCACGAGAGTACAGTTGACCGAGTCACTATGGGTGATAAAATGAGCAAAAAATATATAAAGATAAAAACCATGGATGCTTGAAATTCAAATAAAACAAAAGCTGATTGTTAGAATTTAATTCCATTATCGTGCAGCCTCGGTTAACAAATAAATGATAGCTGTAAAACATATTGTGGAATATTTAGATATTTTTGTCATTAGATAGATAGATAGATAGATAGATAGATAGATACTTTGTTCATCCCCGAAGGGAGCTGAGAACAATCGAAAATAACACGGGAGCTGCTGGAGTGGCTGCCATTCGTGACGGCGCCGGAAGAAAAGATTCAATTTGAATCATTTACAAACAGAAAATCTGTTTTAGGTCTTTAAATTTCTAGGTCCCTTTTTTAAAGGAACATTATCATTTAGTGACTCCCAGTGATATAAAAACTTCATTCATTCCAAAAAACAATAACGATTTAAATAATGAATAAAAGTAGATGACTTATAATAGCAACATTCATTATTTCTAAGAAAATTGTATGTCAATAAATCATCATTTATTTTACATAACCTGAGCCTCGCTGCTACGGGTACCCAAAAACATCAAAAAGGTCAAATTTTCATTCAACTTGAGTTTCCGTAGCTTGGATTCTTTATTGTGCTTTTAAGCACTCGTTTTCAGTTGCCCTACACAACACAACGATATCTATTGTTGAAATAAATCACACTGTCTGTTTAACCAAAATTTACTCCAAAATGGCTGCTCCCAACCTAAATTTAAACTGCTGTGCTTAGTTTTAATTACTAGTATATTTCATGTGTCCTCTTATCTCATGTCCACCTCATTTCATCACCTAAATCAGTGGTTAGGCATTCACCCATTATAATCCAGGTTGAAAATGTGTAAGTGTTTTGGGACCTGGATTTTTGTATAGGGTTTTTACGCGTGCTTGAAATCCTTGAAAATACTTGAATTTTTATGTTGTGTTTTCAAGGATTGGAAAGTCTTTGGGTGAATTGCTCGAAATTGTTGCCATGTTTCACAACAAGCCTGCTTAGAAATGACCCGGACATTCATTTTTGGTGGCGATGCTTTGTCGTTTCATTTCTTTTTCCCTCGAGACTAACGGCAGCTCGCATTAGTTTTGTGAAAAAAAATATCGTTATGAAGCATCAATTAGGGCAGTATTTCCCAGTGGTTAATTGTAATGGGAAGAACTTCCTGCAACTGCAAATGTAGGGAGAATTTCTTTAAATTATAGTTATTTGGTTTAGAATCTAATGTGGTGGTTACCGAGTCGACCGGGAGATGGTGCTCACGTTACCCAACCTGATTTAGTTAGCGAAATACGTCTCTGGAAAAAAACAGGATTTTAAGCTTTCAGTCAATGGGGCGGGAGGGAAGGAAACACGGACCATCCAGGCCTAATGGTTGGCGTGCGCCAGGCTTCCTCACCGAGGGGCTTCAACCCTCTTTGTCCCCATTGTTCAAGGGACAAAGGCCAGGCCTCCTACCCCTCTCCCCCTGTGGGTCGCTGTCCTGGTGGCAGGCACGAAGAAAAAGAGCGAGCAGGCGTTCCACCTGGGCTTCTAAATGCTGATGATGTCACCAGTCATTGGTGCAGGTCCTGTGACCAGCTGAAGTGCCTGTAGCCGCTTTTCAAAATCAATCGACTGGTTGAGTAGTAGGCAAAATTAATGCAGACACTCAACAAAACAAAACTCTGGTACAAATCATGACAACATACTTAGACACCTAGTTCATCTTTAGATTCCAAATTAATACTCAAATACACAGCTTTACACAGCTGGAGAGTCTAGTCACTTCCTGTGAATAAAGGGGCCCTGGTGTGGGTGCTCTTGTTTGCGCCGTGGCATGTAGTCTACATATGCTACATATTACTGTCATCTTACCAAACACCTATACTGGAAGAGATTTACCTCAAAAATATTTACATACGTATTCTTTAAATTCACAAATACGAGTGTCAGGACCAGAACAGGAAACAGGACCCACTCGCGTAACGTTACTCACAGTTTTATTGGGGAAAGCGAAAGGCGCGCACACTCGATCCGGGGATCGTTGGTGACAGGGAGTAGGTTGCTCGGCCGCTGAAGTGGGACCTCCGTGGCAAGCGATGGCGGTGTCGGAAACGGAAAAAGTCGAAATCATACAGATCGTAGCGGGAGAAAAACAGGAGCAAAAACACAGGACAGGCAAAAAAAGGGCTTGCTGTGTAAAAACGGAGATTCGCAGACGGACCGAAAAAAGGCGACCAACAGGATAGCGTTTAAATACCGACAGGGAGCCAATCCGTCAACGAGCTTTAGCTGACGCCCACGGGCAGGGCCAATCGGGCGCCATGGCAACCATGACAGAAGCTGGCGCCACACAGTGGGGGCCAATTGGGCACCGTGGCAACCTTGACAAAGAGATCTAAAAATAATTTGTCTTGATAAATGCGCGCAAGAAAAAACACAAATACATTTGTGGACATTCAAAACGCATGATTTACACCAGATGTCTTTTTTCAGTGGTACCGGAGAAATTGAATAATCCTTAAAAAGTGTTTTGCCTGGGAAAGGGTGTACGAACCCTAATTATAAGAGCATTGGGATTTCTGGATGGTGGGGAAGGAGTTATAAGGAAGAAACACTAAAAATGTTGAGACGAGCAAAACGTAGTAAATTAGATTTTTTTCAAGACGCTGAATTGTATTCGGAGGTATTACTCATAAGCTAAGCATGCTGCCATACATCTCGCAATAAAGAGGTCGCGTGTGATAAAAGGGGCCGTCCTTGAGCGCGCCGTCCAATTACTGCGAGTAATTGTGTCTTTCGCAGCCTTTCAAGAAAGATAACAAGGCCACAAAAATGTGGCCCTGCGGAATTCCCGGCAGACCTTGTCCCCGTTTGGCCCTTAATGAGATCCCTCGCCGGCGCCATCTTCAGGTACTCCGGACGTTCATTAGAAAGTACTGTAGATTCCAAAGGATTAGAGGTAAGATCGGCCCTAAAAAGTTCAGCCCGACCCGACCCGAGTCGCGGGTATATAAACCCGAACCCGTTCGAACCTGATTTGATAACCGAGCCCGAAATAAACCAGACACTTTAATTTGTCGCCGATCTAAACACGAAGCAGTACACCGGCCGTGCGTACTTCAGCGGCTGAACTAGGCAGCTTGAGGTTTACTTGGGGCCAAGTCCCTAAAATCAAGTGTGCACTGAGAATTCAGGGCCAAAATGAACCGTTTGGCGAAGAAGAAAGTCAGTCAAAGTCAGATTTATTCTCACTTCTGCAACAAAAACAGACAATTGAAATTGCCTTTGTCTCAGCCCTCTGTGTCTACAAAATGAAATAAGCGGATTTTCAAAGCCTATGGTAAAAAGCTCCGAATCCCCGGTTCCCCTGATAAATAAATAAAATAGTATTCAGTAAGCACTCTATGCGTAATTGATTGCATAAAATTATAGATTGCATGCCTTATTCCAGATGTCTTGATAATTGCCAGCTTTAGTTCCATGGTTATTATTTTTTTGCTTCTCTGTTTAGCATCTATACTAGTCTCGGGACCCATATCTGATAAATCGTGGTTCAGGGCTCCCTTGACTACATGAAACAGATAGTATTGGTTTCCGTGTCTAACATTACCTGGAAAAACAATCTGACTCAGATGCAGCATCTTCGTCATCTGTTCTCAGACACTGCACCACTCAATTATGAGTTGGCCTGTTTTTCTTCACATTCACATCGTACAATGAATAGCTAATACATACATTACAAAATATGTAAACATAGAAGAGAAAAAATAAATTTGGTGTGATGTGACTCGAGCTGGTGCAGTGAAGTTAGTGGGTGGATGCAAAAGAGGAGAGATGAAAAATGAAATTTATAAATGATTTAAAACTTCCAATTGCCATGATTGACAGGCTAATAAATACAGTATAAAAAGAGATAGACATTAAAAGAAAAAAATAAATTTTGTTTGATGGGACTTGAGCTGGTGCGTTGAAGTTAGTGGGTGGATGCAAAAGAGGGTAGAAATGGCAGATTCAATTTAAAACCTATATCAAAACTTTCACTTATGAAGATTACCCTGCTCTTAGAAGACTTTTAATCACCAACTTATTTTTCATAATGATTTTAATCGTTTATTGTTTAAGGCCATGCCATACCTTGTGAAGGTAGCGATTCGTATGCCCTCTCTGTATTTGTTGATAACAGCAAGCTCCGTTTCCATGGTTGTCATGTTTTTTCTTCTTCCTTTAGCTTTGCCATAAGTCTTGGAAAGCACTGTCATAGAAGTACACAATTGCTTCACAGCAATTCGCTGAATTCTACGAAGCACACGATATTCTGAACTAATTGGAGATGGATAGAGGCATTATGGGAGGTAATTCAGCAAATAACATATCTGCAGTTTAGATGATGTCAAGCAATTGCAGACAGGCATTTTGGAGATGTAAAGTGTCAAGGAAAGTCTTTTGGCACTCGAAATGTTCTTTTTCTTTTTGTTGGTATAGTGATGAAAATGCTGTAAAGAGGGGCTGTAACTTGTGTAAGGTGGGGGTTGCTGTATCCTGCGGGTCTACTACTCAAGTCTTAACGTCCGTAGTGTCAAAGTGTGTGACGGGAAAACATTCTTTTGTCTTTTTTTTGCCACTTCAAATGTTTCAAAACAAAACCGAAAACTCTCGGCGCCGTCTGGGCTATTTTTTCCCTGTGTTTTCTGCTCTTATGTCAAATCCAAGTGTTCAAAATTGGGAGTTTGTAGTCCACTTGTGGGTCACGTGAGGCATGCAAAAGGTGTTGATTTTGCTCCCTCTGCTGTCAAGATGGCGCCTCTATTTTTGTACCGTTCTCATGTGCGATCGCGTTGTGTTGCAATTAAAAAGATTCAACCCATAAGAGGCAAGCGTCGTCTGTAGCTCTCCTTCTCTCCTTTTTCCTCTCCCTTTCGCCATTTCGCACTCTCTCTCTCTCTCTCTCCCCCTTTCTCTCTTTCTTTCTCTCTCGTTCTTTATATGTATTTCTCTTCACCTCTCTCTTTCTATATCTTCCTCTGTTTCTGTCTATCTCTTTCTTCCCTGTGTCTCTGTTTTCCTCACTTTCTTGCTCTCATTCTCTTTCTACCTAGCTCTCGCTCTATTTCCCTTTCGTTTTCTCTCTTTGTGTCGCTATCTTTCTTTATCCTTCAATCTTTCTCGCTCTCCTTCTTCTTTTTCTTTCTCTCTGTTTGTCTTTTACATTTTCTCTCATCTTGTCGTTGTCTGTGTCTCTTTCTTTATTTCTCTTTCTGCTTTTCTCTCTCTCTGGGTCTTTCTTTTTCTTGTTCGTTTTCTTTTTCTCTCTGATTCTATCTTTCCCTGCTTTTCTGTTTCTATCTGTCTTTGTCTTTCTCTCCCCTTTCTCTTTTTACCCGTTTCTCAGTTGCTCTCTCTGTTTGTGTCTCTTTTTCCTTTTCTTTCTATTGACTTCTCTCTTTTCCCTCTCTCTCTTTGTCTCACCCTCTTTGCCGTTCTGTTTCCCTCTCTCGTTTTCTTTCTTTCGGTCGCAATCTTTCTTTCCCTACCTTTTTATATTTCTCGCTCTCCTTCTCCCTCTTTTTTTTCCCGTTTCTCTCTTTCCTTTTCTCTCTTTCTCCATTTTATCTTTCTTTTTATTTCTCATTGTCTCTTTATATGTTTCTTTCTCTTTCTACAGTTCTCCCTCTCTGGCTTTCTCTTTTTCTTTCTCTTGTTTGTTCTCTTTCTGTCTTTTTCTATCCCTATCTTTCTATCTCTCCTCCCTATTTTTCTTTTACTCTCTTTCTTTTCTTTCTTTCTCCATTCCAATATTTCTTTTTCTTTCTGTGCTGTGTGTCCCTTTCTCTATTTCTTTCTCTCTCTGCATTTTGTCCCTCTCTCTGTTTGTCTCTCTCTGTCTTTCTTTCACTCAATTGATCTCTCTCTTTCTGATTCTATCTCTCTTTATTTTTCTATCATTTTTGGCTTTCTCTCTCCCCTTTCTCTCTCTTTACCCTTCTCTCACTTGCTCTCTCTGTGTCTCTCTTTTTCTATTTCTCTCTATTGACTTCTCTCTTTCCCCTTCTCTGTCTGTCTCATACTCGCTCTCTTTTTTCCGGCAACCTTGAGCCATTTTACCATAAAAATCAGAAGATTGGGAGTCGAAAGAGTGTTTTTTTTCAGCGGGCCGAGTCGAAAGAGCCAGTTCTCTGAATTCCCATCCCTGACGTGTAAGTCTTCCTCCGCATGATCTCATGAAAGAAAAAGAAAAACACATGAGACGTTTTGACATGAACGTTTAGCCGCCGGCTAAAACATCCATTATTCATGTCAATATTCATGATATACTCATTTTTCCTTCTCCTAAGTGTCCGCAGTGAATAAGCTTACTCTTTGTTTGGGTTATCCACTAGCGTCTCAAACGTCTCGTGTACTTTTTAAAAACGTTTTTTTGGACGAATTGACAAATGGGAAGATTATATTTACAACATTTCAAAATGCAATACATTCGAATTGTAAATTCTATAATCCGCATGCCTGTTGTTGGAATGTTCCACAGCAAAATGACCAGTCAATTTAATATAGATCAGGGGTGTCAAACAGGCGGCCCGCGTGCCGGATCGGGCCCGCTAAGGGATTGCCTGCGAGACGACGCTGAGGAAAGTGCAAGAGAAAAATGAGCTGCAGGTGGAAATAACTCCACTTGATGTTGCCAAAGCCAGGTGCCTCTCACAAAGGTGCCGTACTTGTATTTCTTTCTCTCTCTCTCTCTCTCTGTCCCTCTCTCTTTCTCTCTCTCTCACTCTCTCTGTATCCGTCCCTTTTTTTCTCACTCTTTCTCTTTCTCTCTTTCACGCTCTCTGTCTCTCTTTTTCTTTTTTTGTTCCTCTCTTTGTCTCTTTCTCTCCGTGTGTCTTTTTACCTTATTTTTCTCTCTCTAACTTTTTCCCTTTCTCTCTCTTTTCTCTCTCTCTCCTTCTTCTCCCTTCTCTCTGCCTCCCCTTCTCTTTTCTCTCCTTCTCTCTTTCTCTTTTTCTATTTATCTTTGGATTTCCCCCCTCTCTCACTATTTCTCTTTGCATGTCTTTTGTTTCTCACATTCTCTCTCCCTCTTTTGCTCTCTTTTCTCACTCTTTTGATCTTTCTCCCTTTCTTTGTTTGTCCCACCCACTGTGTTTCTCTCTCTTTCTCTGATTTCTCTCTAACTCGCCCTCTCTCTCTCTCCCTCCCTTTTCTCTCACTCTCTATCTTTCTCTCTTTCACCCTCTTTGTCTCTTTTTCTTTTTTGTTCTCTTTGTCTCTTTCTTTCTCTGTGTCTTTTTACCTTCTTTTGCTCTCTCTTCCTTTTCTCTCTTTCTCTCTCTTTCTCTTCCTTCTATCTTGTCTCTGTCTCCCCTTCTCTTTTCTCTCCTCTCTTTTTCTCTTTCTTTTTCTCTTTGAATTTTTTTTTCTCCCTCTCTTTCTTTCCCCTTCTCTCACTATTTCTCTTTTTATCTCTTTTGTTTCTCACATTCTCTCACAGACACACATTGCATCTTAGCAATAACATAGTAGTAACGCATTAATAACATAGTAATAACATAAGTTGATTTTAACAGAAATGCGTGTTATACTGGTCATGAGTTTTTTAAAAAAGAGCTTTTAGCCTCAAAAAAGTTGATAAATTGTATTTGCAAACTTTGTTTTACTTTTTTCCACCCTAAGGAATCAAAAAATACACCAAGTTGTCGCTTCAGGTTTCTTCATAAAATCAAATACTTTAATATGTTTTCAACAGAGCCAGTAAAATTGTCGGTACGCGGTAAATAATTTCCGGAGGCATATTCTCCAACTTTTTCAACGTGTTCCATTTGACAAGACTCTTAAATGTCACTTGAAGCTGACGGTGCCCCGGCGCTGTCACAAGGTGTTACAAACGGTGCCTGAAAAAGAAAAAGAAGGAAAACGAAAAGAAAATTGACATTTGAACCGCAGTTAGGCGCTTACTCCACTCAAAATGTCAAACGCGAAAGCCGCCGGCTGCCGTTTAGGCCCCTCCTCGCGTGGAAGTCAAATGTTTACAAATCGGAGTTTGCAGAAATTCCGCTTTCTTTTGATATAAGCCTTTTAAAGCATTTTGGTTTTTCCCGTCCAATATTATTCAAGAGTCGTAATCCTATCAGAAGGAAGGATTAAAATGAGTATTAAGTTGTATTTTCTCGGATGAAAATGAAGTATTTCTTTTTTTTTTTTTTTTTTCAGAATCAAGACCAGTTTATATACAGTGGTACCTCTACTTAGAATTGTATGTGTTCTAGGAGTAGCTTTGTAACTGGAAATATTCGTAAGTAGAGGCGCCTTTTGAATGTAAATGTCCTGATTCGTTCCCAGGCCTGTCATGATTTCCTATTGCCCTCGCCTGTGCCCGCTCGTTTGGCGCCAGCTGCTGCTCGTTGCCTGATTGGTTCCCCTCCTATTTGAACTCAACGCTTCCATTCACTCCTTGTCAGTCCGTCAGCGAACCTCCGCACATGCAAGGCAAGCACTTTTTGACTCTGGCTCCCGTCTGTCCCGACCTGTATCCTGCTCGTCTGCTTTGGCTTCCGGATCGTCTCCGGCTCACTGACTTTTTCGTTCCTTCGACCACGTTCCAATCTCTCGCCCCGGCTACTCGACTCGTTTCTGCCCATCGACCACGCTCCGATCTCTCGTCCCGGCTACTCAACTCGTGTCCGCCTTCCGACCACGCTCTGATCTCGCGAGCTCCCTGCTCCTCCTGCCCAGGAATCACTGGATTACTGGCGCTTGCTTTACCGTACCTGACTTCTCAGCTTCCGCGATAAAGTTTGATGTGAAATGTTACATGTTTGGGTCTACCATCGGTTCTGGTTCTGACAAGCCCAGAAAACATATTATATATGTTTTAATATTTCATATAAGAGCATCAGAACAAGAAACAAATACATTTAAAATTAAATCACCGCACAATAAACATAAAAAGAGAAGCACATCATATATTAAAAAAACAGAAAATAAAGGAAATAATAAAAATATTAATTTAACTTTTAACTGGCTCCTTTTATAGTGAAGTCAAGTCATGGTTATTTGTGACACCCTTAATCACAAGGAGGCTCAAAGGGCTGCACAGACCACAGATTAATGCAAACCACAGACTATTATGACACCATCCCCTGATCTAAAACCTACATGAGGGCAAGGAAAAACTCAAAAACCTCAGCAGGAGAAAAATGAAGAAACCTTGAGAGGGGACCGATAAATACGGCTGGAGCCACTAGTCGTTCTCTAGCGCCACCTTAGTGGCTCTCTCTAGCTTTTTTCAAAAGAGCTTGGAAGAAACAGATGTCAAGTCAAGTCATTGGGGATAATGACTCGCGGCCAAACAAGTGCAGTTCACTTTTTTGGTGTAATTACAGGCGGAAAAAGAGCCACCAGGCAAAAGTACATTTTACCAGCCCCTGATCACAGCAATATGTGATTGGGGATAATGGATCACGTTAAGGTGGGGGAGCTGTATGCTAAGGTCTACTGTATTTCTAGAAACAAACAAACAACAATCATTCTCAGTTTAATAATTTCATTCGTGATTCCTGGATGTAACACTAGATAAGTGGTTCTCAAACAGCGGGGCGGGCACCCCTGGGGTGGCCGTGAGGCTCCATCAAGAGGGGCGTGGGCTCGTTTTACTTCGGGGAACTTTTTCTGTTACTTTCCGAGAATAAAGTGCAATTGCTCCTCCACTACACTAGGAGGCAGTGTTGTTCTCATTGGCAGAATGTTTTGTTTACATATAGCCTCCACACAGTCCATCAAGCATTGAGCATGACGTGTAGACACAAAGTGAAGCACACCCTTACGATACGATTACGATACCAAACTGTGTGTAACATCCTACATGCCGACATTTCTTGTGTAAATATTGTGTAAATTATAACTATAACCTTATCCTCCTTGTTTTATAACCTTATCTTCTCTGTTCCATTATCTTCTTGGCTTTTTTACCTCACTGTGAATGTGTGAAACTGGAGTGTCATGCCCAATTTTCTTGTCACAATATGTTAACCCACTTTGTAACAATGACAATAAAGGTATATTCTATTCTATCTATATTCTACCCTCAGGTGACCCCATTAAGAACATATCTAACACTGATGCGGAGACAGGCAAAGGATGACAAGGTAAAGGGGTAAACAAAAGTCTCGAACCGTGTGTAGCATTTCACTGCGACCGTGGAGGGACACCAGCAAATTCCGGTGTGTTTGTTATGTTAAAAATGTTGCCAGCAAAAATCTTGCCCCATCTATGTTACGTGATCTTGGGGGTGTGAGAGGATTTCTTCTTCCAAGGGGGGACATGACAGAAAATAATTAAGAATCACTGCACCAGAGGGAGCAAAACTTAAACTCCTTTCTATATTCTGGCAAAAGCATTCGTCGGAGCGCTCCTCGCGGGCTATTTTGTCACGGTTTCCAATCTCGGGAGACATTTTTTCGCTCGCTGCCGGTGTTTTGCATTTGTTTTGACAGCTGCCGGCCTCCAGACGCGCAACCCGCTCCAAGACGCGCTGGAAAAAAGACGAGCTTCCTTGGAGACAACTGACAAAAGTCTGTTAATTGTCGCCGTCACCGGATGGACACAAAAAGAGCTCAACGTACGCCCCCTCCCCAACCACACCTGAGGCCAACCATATTCATATGCGACATTGAAACATGGATCAATCCTGCAAATACCTGCAAAAATGGGCCTCAAAGATCAATTAACAGAAGTAAATCCATCCATCCATCCATCCATTATCAGACCCCTTATCCTCAGTAGGGTTGCGGGGGTGCTGGAGCCTATCTCAGCTATCTTCTGTCAGTGGGCAGGGGACACCCTGAAACGGTTGCCAGAGACAGACATCGCACTCGCTCATTCATACCTTGGGACAATTTGGACCTGACATGCATGTTTTTGGAATGTGGGAGGAAACCGGAGTGCCCGGAGCAAACCCACGCAAGGGGAAAACATGCAACCTCCACACAGGAAGGCTCTTAGCTGGCCAACCACTCATCCGCTGTGCTGCACAAATAAATGCCATCCATCCATTATCTGCACCGTTTATCCTCAGTAGGGTCGCGGGACAGCTATTTTCGGGCAGTGGGCAGGGGACACCCTGAACTGGTTGCCAGCCAATCGCAGGGCACACAGGGACAGACAATTCACTCGCTCTTCACACCTAGGGACAATTTGGACCGACCGATTAACCTGACATGCATGTTTTTGGAATGTAGGGGGAAACCGGAGTGCCCGGAAGAAACCCACGCAAGCACAGGGAGAACATGCAAACTCCACACAGGAGGTTCGATACAAATAAATCCCATTCTACTTAAATATATGCCATAAATTCAATCGAATTATACTGTGTATCTATATGTACTTTTTCGGTCATTTATTTATATTGGTACCTGTTTTATCTTTTTATATTTTGTCATTTATTTCGTCATGTATATTGTTGCGTATTTTGTCACAACAAAATGTTATTCAAATGAGGGGGCGGGACAAACTGGCTGAGTTTTTCACCTCAGTGTGATCAGGCAATTGGTGAAAAGCTCGGGCAATAGGGTCACGCTCTCATTTAAATAACATTCTGTTGAGAAACAAGACACAACAAAATATATGACTGAATAAATGACACAATACATGACAAATTATACAATGAACAAAATACACGGAACACTCAAGAGAATGACAAAATAAATGACATAAGACACGACAAAAGACACAATGCAATACTTGACAAAATAAATGAGGAAAGACGCGACGAAATACACAACATACATGATAAAATACATCACAGAATACACAGCAAAATACACAACGAATTTGCAGCGAAATACACAACGAAATACACAACAAAATACACAATTGTCAAGACCAGAACAGGAAGAGGACCCAGATGCGTAACGTATACTCACAAGTTTATTGAGATATAGAGGAAAAACTAACGCCGGCGATCCGGTGCTCGGTGGACAAGGGGAGCAAGCCGCGTGCTCGGAATGCGGAAGTGGATCTCCCGGAGCGGGAGATCGGAGCATGGTCAAACGGAAAAAACGTGTCGATAGCCAGAGCGGGGGATCAGAACGTGGTCGGTGGTCAAAAACGGGTGGTTAGCCGGGACGAGAGATCAGAACGTGGTCGGTGGTCAAAAACGGGTCGTTGCCGGAGACAAACGGGGAATCAGGAACAGACAAGTGGTATATGGATGAAAAATGGGACCGACGCGAGCCAGGGTCAAGGTGATTGCCTTGCGCAAGCAGATGTTTGCTGAGGGACTGACAAAGAGCGAGTGAGAGCACTGTGCTTAAATAGGAGGGGGAACTAATCAGGTAACCAGCAGCAGCTGGGGCAAAACGAGTGGGCACAGGTGAGTGCAATGACACACAATAAAATATTTGACAAAATAAATGACAAAAAGCATGACAAAATACCAAACAAAATACACAACAAATACACGATACAATACCCAACCAAATACACAATGAAATATTTGACAAAATAAATGAGAGAGGACATGACAAAATACAAGATTCAATACAGTACTCGACAAAACAAATGAGGAAGGACACAACAAAATACGCAACAAAAATACATGATAAAATAAATACATGAAAGAACACGCAACAAAATAAACAACAAATTCACAAAACAATACCCGACAAAATACACGATAAAATACTTGACTAAATAAAAGACGAAAAGCACAACAAAATACACAATAAAATACTTGACGGAATAAATGGTAAAATACACAACAAAATACACGATGAAATACATGACAGAACACACAACAAAATACAGTACACAACGAATACACATCAGAATACACGAAATACTACACGATAAAATACATGTATTCTTTCTCCTCCAGACACGAGAACCTTTATTACTACTACAACTTTGATTTCGAATTCATCTGATAATACCAAATCCTCCCAGTCCTTTCCCTGGTGAACAACAGAGGGGCCTGGACGTGGCCAGGCTTCAGCGGAGGGACACGTCTGGCAGTGCAGGGTTCGAGTCCCTAAAGCCGCATTGTGTTACCGATAGTAGCCTTTGTCACGGTGGCCCCAGTTCTCTGTAGGTCATTCTCCAGGTCCCCACCTGATTTTTGCTCACCGTTCTTGTTATCAGCGGTCATCAGTGACTTGAAAAGCGCTGTATAAATGCAGGCCATTTACCGTTTACCACAATATACACGACAACTTCGCAACAAAATACCCGACAAAATACACGATAGAATACTTGACAAAATAAAAGATGAAAGACACGACAAATTATCGACTAACCACCTGACAAATTATTTGATGGAATAAACAAAATACACAACGGAATACCGAAAAAAATAAATGACACGAGACACGAAAAAATACACAATAAAATACTTGACCAAAAAAATGGCGAAGGAAAGAACAAAATACACAACAAAATACACAACAAATTTATGATAAAGTACCCGACCAAGTACTTGACGAAATAAATGGCAAGACATAACAAAATACACGACAAAATACACGTAGAAATACATGACAGATACACAAATACACTATAAATACACAATAAATACACAATAAATACACAATAAATACAAAATAAATACACAATAAATACACAATAAAATACCCAACAAAATACTTGATGAAATAAATGGCAAGTTCAGTGTCTTGCCCAAGGACACTAATACACGACAAGATACACGTATACATGACAGACACACAAATACACAATAAATACACAATAAAATAACTGACAAAATAAATGACGAAAAGCACAACGGAATACACAACAAATTCACAATTTAAGATACCTGACCAAATACGAGTCATTGACACAATACACACAACAAATTAAATACATGACAAAGTACACACCAAAAAAATACCGAAATTAATACATTTCAAAATACCTGAAAAATACACAACAAAGTACACGCCCAAAAAATACCGAAATAAATACATTTCAAAATACGTGAAAAATACACAACAAAGTACATAACAAAAAATACTGAAATTAAAAAATACCAGAATGCACGATAAAATACACAAAACACATAACAAACGGAATACTGAAATGAATAAATGATAAAATACGTGGCAAAATATACGGTAAAATAGATGACGAAAAACACGACGAGATACACTACAAATTCACAATAAAATACGCGACAATGTACTTGGCGAGAGACACAACGAAATACACAAGAAATATTATAATAGTAATATAAATACTGAAACAAACAATTTACAAAATAAACAACTAAATAAATTACAAAATACATGACAAAGTACACACCAAAATACATACCGAAATGAATAAATCACAAAATGTACGACAAAATACACAACAAAATACAGAAAAAAAAAATGAAATAAATCACAAAATACACAAGTAAATAAATGACATAGGATACCGGGAAATACACGAGGAAATACTTGACATAATCAATGACAGAATAAGTACTGAAATAAATAAATGACAAAATATGTAGTAAAGTATGTAAACAAATGTGAGCCCCATTCATTTATATTGGCTCAAAGCATTTTTAATTTTAGCCTGCAGTACCCTAGAAAATCGTCAGGTGGCGTCAGACACAAAGGGACAATGTAAATGGCAGAATGCATACAAAACATAAGAATAAAAATTTAAGTCATACAGTATATTTTTAGGTCTTACCTGGTTTGTGCGTGTGTTCATTTGTTCATATGTCCTATATTTGTAAGCATGTACTTATTTCTCCATAATTCGGGATGTGTCCTCCACGTACGAGAAAAAGGATTCGTCAGCGATTCGAAGCTCGGTTCGCCGAAGGGACGCCGTTTTACGAGGCCTCGAATCCTTTTATCCCTTCCTGTTTCGTAAAGGCAAGAACACCATGATCCGATGGGGGAGGGGGCAAGCGCACCTGCCTAAATTCATGCAAATGAGAAAGGTGACATTGAAATCCCGCAACCTTTTGGCAAAGTCCTAATCGCACTTGAAGGAAGGATTATGGCGGCGATTAAGAAGGATTTTCTCCTGAAAACTGCAGTTTTTCCGAGGAAAAAGAATCACGTGTTTTCCTTTTTTTTCTACGTTAGAGAATAAAGTCAGTCGAAGTATAATCTGTCACGTCACCCCAAACAGCCTCAGGCTAACCCGCTAGCTCGCCTTGCCGGAGCGTTTGTAAAACAGTATTGGATTTTCGGCTCCTGGGGAAAAAAGGAAAAAAAACCTTTGAAATAAATAAATAAAACACACTCATTTCTAATAAACTAAAGGTAGAGACGGATCAATAAACCGTCTTCTTCGATTAGCATCAATTAGCTTAGTCTGTTTTTCAATACGTTATGGTAAATGGTAATAGGTCTGCGTTTATATAGCGCTTTTCAAGTCACGGATAACCTACCAACAGCGCTTCGCAATGTACTTTACACTTACCCATTCAAACACACGCTCACACACCGATAGCAGCGTTTGCAATGCAAGGTGTCTACAGACTTATCAGGGGGATAAGAAGTTCAGTGTCTTGCCCAAGGACACTACAACATTTAACTCTGAAGAGTAAGAACCAGTAAGACCGAAATTATTCAAAATAACCGCTCTCATAAAAATAATGGCTAACGCAGTGCTAATGCTGGTTGAGTATTGGTCTGCCATTTTGTGGTGACTTGGTGACTTTCCATTCAAAAATCGAGGCTAGCCTGTTTAAATTCAGTTAAAAAATACCAACTTGACCTAATTTATTGAGCACATTTTCCAAAATGGCAGCTAAAAAAATATCAGTCATTTTATATTTTTAAAGACATAACGCCATTTTCCAAGAAAGCTTTTCTGTATTGCCTTCCTTATTCCTCAGATTATAAATTGAAGTTTAAATGTCTAATCTAGATTTGGAACTAATAGGTAGGTAGGTAGGTAGGTAGGTAGGTAGGTAGGTAGGTAGGTAGGTAGGTAGGTAGGTAGGTAGGTAGGTAGTTGAGTGTGTAGGTAGGTAGGTAGGTAGGTAGGTAGGTAGGTAGGTAGGTAGGTAGGTAGGTAGGTAGGTAGGTAGGTAGGTAGGTAGCTAGCTAGCTAGCTAGCTAGCTAGGTAGTTTAGTGGGTTGGTGGGTGGTTGAGTAGGTAGGTAGGTAGGTAGGTAGGTAGGTAGGTAGGTAGGTAGGTAGCTAGGTAGCTAGCTAGCTAGCTAGATAGCTAGCTAGATAGCTGGAACTAGTACCGATTTGTGTGTCCATTTGTAGGTAGCTAGCTGGGTAGCTAGCTAGGTAGGTAGGTAGGTAGGTTTGTTGGTAGGTAGGTAGGTAGGTAGGTAGGTAGGTAGGTAGGTAGGTAGGTAGGTAGGTAGATTGTAGGTTGAGTGTGTAGGTAGGTAGGTAGGTAGGTAGGTAGGTAGGTAGGTAGGTAGGTAGGTAGGTAGGTAGGTAGGTAGGTAGGTAGGTGGGTTTGTTGGTAGGTAGATGAATGGGTGGGTAGGTAGGTAGGTAGGTAGGTAGGTAGGTAGGTAGGTAGGTAGGTAGGTAGGTAGGTAGGTAGGTAGGTAGGTAGATTGGTAGGTAGGTAGGTAGGTAGGTAGCTAGCTAGCTAGCTTTCTAGCTAGTTAGTTTAGTGGGTTGGTGGGTGGTTGAGTAGGTAGCTAGCTAGCTAGCTAGCTAGGTAGGTAGGTAGGTAGGTAGGTGGGTTTGTTGGTAGGTAGATAGATGGGTGGGTAGGGAGGTAGGTAGGTAGGTAGGCTGGTAGGTAGGTAGGTAGGTAGGTAGGTAGGTAGGTAGGTAGGTAGGTAGGTAGGTAGGTAGGTAGCTAGCTAGGTAGGTAGGTAGGTAGGTGGGTTTGTTGGTAGGTAGATAGATGGGTGGGTAGGGAGGTAGGTAGGTAGGTAGGTAGGTAGGCAGGTAGGTAGGTAGGTAGGTAGGTAGGTAGGTAGGTAGGTAGGTAGGTAGGTAGGTAGGTAGGTAGGTAGGTAGGTAGGTAGGTAGGTAGGTAGGTAAGTAAGTAGAAAGATATGCAATGTTTTTTATGTAATCAGTCTTTTGAACAGAACTGAAGCATTTTACAAGAAAAAAGAGGAGAAAAAAATAAAACAAAATGGAAAAAAAGAGAAAAAGTAAGGTTTCTAACATTTCGTCAATACGTTAATTGCTGGGTGTTATTTGGTTTTAGTCTTCAAGAGAACTATCTTTGCCTTGGCTCTTGATTATGCACCTTTTTTGCCTTGATATGTTCTTAAAATTTGTCCTTTCTCTCATTCCCAAGCATGTTTTTGACATTCTTCAAAGTCAAGCATCAAAGAACCTAAATGTGATTCCACCGTGACTCTTGGGGGAAAAAAGTCATGGTCAAAATACGAATAAGGTGAAGAAGAAGAAGCTCTCCCCCTCAGGAAATTGCAAAACAATCAATTGTGGCAGTTGCCTTGGTTGCACCGAAGCCTGCCAGGCTCCCTCCCTGGTTTTGCCAATTGATGCTTTGCTACTTCGTGTGACATTTAACCCCCCCGCCGCGTCGTTTCAATCCAAGCCGGTGGGGGAGAAAAGTCCTCTCTTTACAGAAAGCTTCCAACAAATGCTCACTTTTGTGCATGGAGCACACGCCAAGTCCCGCGAGAACTGCTGGAACTAGTTTTGTGTGTCCATTTGTAGTTTGCAGTATTTATTAGCATTTTTTTTTATTTTACACAGCATAATTTGTCTCCTTTATTTATTTGTTTGTCACATAATGTCAGACAGACCCAAACGCAGGACACAAAAAGTTAAAAACTATAATAAAACCCCAAATCTATTGAATAACAATATGGGACCTACTAACTGACAAGAAAGAATGGGACCGAGCAATGCCTAGGAAAGGAATCCTGGGAGAGGTACTTGAGGAGATTGTTTTGGAGGGGAGATGACGTGAGAAGAATGTTTTGTAGAAAAGGTCTTGAGGAAAATGTCTTGAAGAACATGTCTTGAGGAGAATGTCTTGAAGAGAATTTCTCAAAGTGAATGTATTGACGATCCAGCACATTGAAGTGGAAGACTGGAGTATTTATAGCAGAAGGTGGCTAATGATGATTTGGAACACCAGGACCAAGGAGTGGGGACAGAGAGGGAGAGACCAAAAAATGGGGCAATGCCGTCATCTCTCAGAAGGGGGGGACCACAGGCACTGAACCATGATCTTTGGGGAGCATTTACTCCGTTACTTTCCGAAATTTTTTGTCAGGTTCTGTATTTTCTGGAGGATCATGTTTTATGTTTTGGTGCTTCAATTGGAATTTTACTCTTCTGTGTCTTAAACTGTCCCTTTAAAACGGGGGTGTGAAACTCAGTTTTGCGGTACTTAAAATCCTCAAAATCTTGGAAAACTAGTGAAAACGTCGAAAACATACAGAGAAGAACCTAACAGTGTGAAAAAGTTCTGAAATATATGGAAACAAGTATAAGAAAATACGGTTAAGTCTGAAAAACACTAAAAATAATGATATGTTAACAAAATGTACAGAAAATAACTGAAGTGTATGAAAAGGTACTAAAAAGTATACAAATATTAAAAATATATGACAAAAATTGGCATGTAAAAAAGTAAAAAAAATGTACTGTAAAGCATAAAAAAGAACAGTAACGTATGGAAAAGTCCTAAGACGGACAAAAATGTGTGAAAATGACTGTTTGTTACTCTTGCTCAAGCCGCTCAACCTTTGCCTGAAGGCTTCAATTGTATTTTGTCAAAAGGGATAAAAGTCTGACCTTGCTAAATGTGATTAAACTCACAATGGCACTCAAAAAAAAATACAACCCAACTAAATGTACATAATTACCACATTATAAATATCAAAGTTATAAATAAAGAGGCCGGGACATATTTCAGTATTAAAACATTCTAAATCCAAATACGTTTTGTTTAAAGGCGTCAGGTGGAGTTTTGTAACTGAAAGAAACTGCTTTTGAGGGAGATGTTAAAATTAAACTCCGCCCTCAAATAAACACCTCTTGAAGTCTGTTTCAGGGAATTAGACGAATGAAAATGAGCTAAATTAGACGTTCTAATGAGGATAATGGTGAAGTGGAGGAGTTCAATCAAAATGTGGACTTTCTTCAATTAAACGCCATTCGTAGTCATACGTTTGAGGACGCTTCAGTAATTATTTTCTTAGAAAGGAGCATTTTCGAATAAAACAGGAAAATATCCCGACAAGCTCCATCCAATTACGTTTGTAGATTATTTTGGAATGTTTTTGTTGTTGTTTCCCCCCATGGAATCGTCACGGCAACCATCTGTTGTGTCAGCTTGGCAGAAAAAATGAACGTGTTTCAAATGTGGGATGAAGGATGAGAAGAGAGCTCCAGGAGGATTCAAGTATCCATCAGTCCATCCGTCTATCCATCTATCTATCTATCTATCTATCTATCTATCTATCTATCTATCTATCTATCTATCTATCTATCTATCTATCTATCTATCTATCTATCTATCTATCTATCTATCTATCTATCTATCTATCTATCTATCTATCTATCTATCTATCTATCTATCTATCTATCAATTAAAATAAAGAAATACATGCCTTTTTAGGCTAAATTTCGACCAATTTAGATGAGGTCATCAGGAAAAAGACTCTAACTAAATTTGATCCAATTTGAATGCATTTTGGGTTGATTGTGGACTGATTATTTTGGGACACAATCCAATTTCCATAAAACATCTGGTGCTTATTGTGGTCAATTGTGGTTACAGTTTGTGTCTCATTTCGTGATTATGCATTAGAATCAGTGACTTTTCAGGTTAAAGGTTAGAGTCAATGATGTGTTTAGAAATTCCAGGTGAGTTTAGGAGGAAAGAATTTCCCAACTCGTGATCATGTTGCTCCACAGTTTTTGTTCAAATGTGTGAGTTGCCTAGTAAATTACAAGGACGTAACTCCAACTTTTTAAGGTCACAAACGTTGTGTGGATTGACTTAGGAAAACGATATGTTATTCTCTTAGGATGATGTTTAGTTGGATAACACATGTCAGGTAAAAATAGAAATAAGAGAAAAACACTTTTCAGTGGCCTTTTTCAACTTAAAAAAAAAGGAAATTTAGAAAAAAACATTTGAACAGAATTGGTGCAGCAACACGTCTAGAAAAGGATCTAAAAGTAAAGAAAGCTCGAAAAAATGTCCAAGGTTCTGTTTCCTCTTCCTTCTTAATATTTGTTATGGACTGTAAAAGTATTGTATTGCCTCCCAGTGGTCAAGGCTCGCACACCAGAAAAGGTTCCAGGCGTCAATCCTGGTAAAATAAAAAACAATAAATGAATTAAAAATGTACAATAATCGTAAAAATCGGGCCTTTGGATATTTCGCTGTTTGGTGAGGGAAATGCTTTACAGATTCCCACAGTTTTGACTTTTATCGCATGAAATGAGTGCGTTCGTGCGTGGGTTTGTTTGCGCATGCGCGTTCGCTTGCCACTATCAAGGCGCTAATGAAAGATTGATGTGAGCGCATACGGGGCGCATTCGGTGTTCCCAGCAGCGTTTTGCTCACAAGCATCCCCGCCAGAAGGTGCATTAAGAAAAAAAAAATCAAGAAAAACAAGTTGGCTGCCAAGAAGCGTGACGAACTCATGTTCGTCCCAAGTAGAAGAACGTCAGACAATGCCTGAGTGACCAGTGTTGGGCACGTTACTTTAAAAAAGTAATTCAAGTCAAGTCAAGTCATGTTTATTTTGGCTGAGAGCAAGTGTCCCGGCTCCTAGGCTTTGTAGCGTATTATGAACTGACCGATAACGGATAATGGATAATGAATAACGAAGATAGATCAATAACCCTTAAAAACCCCAACCCCAAGTCATGTTTATTTGTGACACCCTTAATCAAAAAGAGTCTCAAAGGGCTGCACAAACCACAGATTATTACAAACCACAGACTATTACGACACCATCCCCTGATCTAAAACTTACATGAGGGCAAGGAAAAACTCAAAAACCTCAACATGAGGAAAATCAAGAAACCCTGAGAAGGGATTGCACCTGAGGTAATCACCATGCTGCAATGGATGTTGCAATAACAAATAATACACAGATATTGTTAGAAGAGTGTTTTAAGCTTGGATTTAAACATTTCCACTGAGGTTGAAGATCAAATCTGAGGGGGAAGAGCATGCCACAGCACCAGGGTCCTGAATGGATTACGCTCTGGACCTGCAAATTTCTTCTTGGCTCCTGGGATAACTAGTAGACCAGCATTTTCAGAGCGAAGGCTCGGGACCGGAACATAGGGGGAAACTAAATCTGAAAGATATGAGGGATATGAAGTCCATGCATGATTTTGTATAATACCAGGAGAACCTTAAAATCACATCTTATGCTAACAGGGAGTCAATGTAGGTTAGCTAAAATCGGGGTAATGTGAACTTTCTTGTCTTAGTTTAAAGCCTTGCTGCAGCATTTTGTACCAGCTGAAGGCTCTTGATTTTGGACTTCGGGGGACCGGAGAGTAGTGCATTACAGTAATGGAGACGGGAGGTAACAAACGCATGAATTATAATCCCCGCATCCGACTGAGACAGCATAGGGCGAATTTTAGCAATGTTGCGAAGATGGAAAAAATCTATCTGAGAGGTAGGAACTGAACCATAAGAGGACAGTTCCTGAGAGACCAATCCATTTTTCCAACCTGTCTAGTAAGATATTATGGTCCACAGTGTCAAAGGCAGTACTAAGGTCCAGCAGCAGCAAGAGTGATGAAGCGCCGGAGTCCATTGCCAGTAGAAGGTCATTGGTTACCTTAATCGGGGCTGTCTCAGTAGAGTGGTTAGCCCTGAATCTTGATTGGATTGAATCAAAAAGATTATTCTCAGATATAAAATCATTCGGCTGCTGTGCCCCAACTTTAGTAGATAATAAGTAATAGTTACTCACTACTTCTTCTGGTTACTGAGTTAGTAACTGAATTTTTTGTTTGTCTTTTCTTCTTCTTTTTAAATATTCGATTGCCCACCCCTGATTTAAGGTGCTAGGGTTGTAGGGTTATTATTACGATTAGGGTGTTAAGGTGTTAGGGTTGGGTTTAGGGTTTGTGATTAGGAGTATGGGGTTAGGGTTAGGGGCTAAGGGTTCAGGTTAGCGTTTATGGGTTATTGGTGGGGGGAGTTGGGAATAAGGGCAAGGTTGTTAAAGACTAGGGCAGGAATAGGGAACCTATGGCTCGGGAGCCATATATGGCTCTTTTCATGAGTACATATCCGAGATAAAATGTAACTATTGCACATCTCTCTGTGGCGTTCCAAAGTCAAGTGATTTCGTCCCTATTTTGCTCCATATAAAGCCGAAGCAACTTAATGCAGAAGTTCGATGAGATATCATTTAAACTGAAAAAAAAAACGCTGGCAAACGACTTTGATTGGGTGAGCAGTACAGGTGGGCAGATCCCTGCACACAGCGCAAGGCACTTTCTTCTCTCTCTCTCTCGCTCAGTGCAGTCTACACCGAAAGGGAATATGACGATATGCTTATCGTTTGCAGTCATTTGTGACCTTTTTACAAAAGAACTTTGCATGCACATTGTAAATGGCATATTTACATTGATTTGAGACACAGGATTTGGCATTATAATTATTTCATACATTTGATTAAATCATCAAATGACACTATGTGAAATAAAATGTACTGAAGAATTAGTTTCGTCTAGAGAGTGTGTTTGGCAGTTTTTTCAATTTTGTCTGAAAATATATGATTTGGCTCTCTCAATTTATTTTCAAAACATTTTTTTGCTTTTATGGCTCTTTGGGTCAAAAAGGTTCCTGACCCCTGGGTTAGAGTATATGTGGTTAAGGTTAGATGTTAGGGTTTTAGGGTGAGGGGTTTAGGGTTCGTGTTAGGTTATGGTTAGGGTGTTAAGCATAAGGTTTAGGGCTGGGGTCAGGAAATGGCTCTTTTCATGTGACAAAATCTATATAAAATGTATATCGTATGTATATTCTTGACACTCAAAAAATAGAGACAAAAAGATTTTGAAGAAAAAATCGCAAAATTTCTTTCGATTGTGTTTTATTAAGGACACTAAAAATACTAATATTTTTCAATGCCAGTTAGAAATCCAAATCACCATAAAATCACAATCACCCAACCCTGGTGAATAATTTTCAGAAAGTGATAAAAGTGACACCATTTTTTGTGATTGTTTGAAAACTCTGATCTTTTTTTAATATATTTTTTTTCAAAGGGAGTGTCAGGACCAGAACGGAGACAGGACCCACTTGCATGCGTTTCTTTAAATTTTATTTGGAAGAATTGAAAGGATAGTACACACGATCCATAGATTGCTGGTCGCAAGGAGCAGGTTGCTCAGAGGCGGAAGTGGCATTTCCGTGGCGAGCGAAGGCAGTGTCGAGAGCGGGAAAAAACTGATCTGTGGCTGGGACGGGGGAGCAAAAATCGTAGTCAAGTTCAGAAAATGGGTCGGAGCCGGGAAACAGACGGGAATCAGAACAGGAGAAAGTCAGGGTCGAATGGCTTGCCTAGCGTGAGCTGAGGTTCGCAGATGGACTGACAAACGGTGACAGCCAATCAACGTCTGAGGCAGTTGGCGCCAACGGAGCAGACTCAAGTGCCCCGCGTCAGTAATTATGACAGGAAGAGTCCCTTGTAGAACCTAACACTAAATTAACGTATTTCAAATAAATCATTTGGAAAAAAGGAAAAGGGCCAGAAAATATGTTTTCATTGGTTTTATATTTGAAATAAGCTGTAAACCTAAACAAAACTGTCATGTATTAATTATTTTTCATAATTTAAAAGAAAAGTTTGAATTGAATTGATTATGAAAGTAAGTTGTTATGAAGAAGGTAGCTCAATTAAACCAATACAAATTACTTATTTTGGAAATAGAAAAAAGCAAGACATGAGATGATTTCAAAGGTTTTCATTTTTTGCATAAATCACAAAAAAAAGAATAATAACTCTTAATAAAAAAAAATTGAGTTAATTTTCGAATGAAGCTGTGACAAAAAAAATAGCAATTCAACTCATTCAACTCATTCATTTTGGGAAAGGAATAGGGACTTTCCTGAATGGTTTGCTCAAAATGTTCCGTCTTCAAGAAAATAGTCTGACTTCTTTCTTTTCATTTCAGAGAAGACACACAAGCACAAATCTTTGAAAAGTTAACTTTCTAAAATTGCGTTGTGCCTTTTCAAAGACGTTTTCCATAAAAGACAAGGACTCCAAGAACTTGTGGCGCCTGCAGCTCTCCAAAGAAGTCTTCACAAAACAGTCCTTTTCCATTTCATGCCGGTTTGTTCCCTGCCGGGGAAAGACGAAAGCTTGTGCGGCGAAATTCAGGACGTGAGACTTGCTTGGAATACAATTCATGCACGACGCAGCAGGAATAACCTTGGGCAGTGAGCCACATGCTGCTTCACTATTTATCAAAAAGCTCTTTAGTGCAAAGGCGCTTTGGGGAAGAAGACAGTGAATTCCTCAGACAACACTGACATCTGCTGGCTAAATTAGGCAGTGATTAGAAACTCTCGTATAAATCATATGCGTTGAATTATACAGAGTAAAGAATGCGGGTTGTGTTTTGTTGTGATGTTGCTTACGAATCTCTTTAGAAATACAACGTTTAAAAGTACTTCATTATGCATTTCTTCATTTTTAGTTTTTATTATTGTACATCTTTTTGGGGGAGTGCCAAACCATATCTTGTAGTTAACAATGTTCACGAGGTTATCAATTATTATAAAGGCACATTTAATTGTAATCAGTCTTTGGGGGGGAAACACGCAATATTTGCAATATAATTGGAAAATAGAGGGGGAAAAGAAAGAAAGGAGACGGGGAAAGTCGTAAAATCTGTGCTGCTTGCTCGAATTCTTAATTCGATTCGATTCCTTGTCCTTTTGTTTGAAACTCACGTAATAGGTTAGTTCTTTGTTTTACTACACTAAAAACACACACTCGTTGCTTTATCATAATCAATCTAAAGAGGGACGAAATACTATCACACCGTTTTTTAATGTGTGTTTTTGCTTGTTTATAAATCGAAAATCGAAAAACTTGTATTATATTTCTTGTCGTGTGTGGCTGCTGTTTTATTTTGAAATCATTTAATTTTAGCCACCTTGCATTTCCTTTATTGCTGTCTCTTTTCTGTGATTACGTTTGACAAAATCATATATGTATGGATTTTCTGTGCTGATGTGTATTGAACTTTGACAGATTATTCATTTATATATAAATCGACGCATGATGCTGGTTCACACCGAATGTGACGTCAGGGAATTGACTAATTCGTTAATCCGAGTTTTTTGATTTCGCGATGTGGCTCTTCTAAATCGGCTTTTTTATTCAGTTATTTTTTCTTGAATCTTATTCCATACTTTATTCTATTCGTGAAAAAACATGTTTTTAAGAGTTTACAAATGAAATTAAATTACAAAATAGATAAAAATAAAAAACCTCAGTACAGCTGAGACAGCCATTAGAGTAGGGGTCTTGTGGAGTTGGGGGCTGCTGAAGCTAGGGTCTGGGTGAGGGCCAATTAGGGTTTTCCATAAAAACAGTGCTGATAAAAACAGTTCTACAGGGACAGTGTTTTATATTTGTCCACTAGATATCACTGTAATGCGTACTGCAACCAAAATGAGTCCAAGGAAGACTACAAACTACAGAGAGTTTAAGTTAGAAAAAAGGGGCCCTATACTTCGATTTTCCGAAAATAGTCCGATATATATTTTAACAGGTAATAAAAGAGCATGTTTTTTTTTTACAATAAAACAAATACATATTAAAATTAGATTACCGTGCACTAAACATAAAAAGAGAGACACATAATGTAAAAAAACAAGAATAGAGGAATAAAATGAATCTATTTATTTACCTTTTGACTTGCCTCTTTGTGTACTGGTAATTAGCAGTGTTTTTTTTTCCTGGCGTTTCTTAAAAAACTGATCTAATAACGTCTGCTTTTATTTAATGATCAGGGCGGTCGAAGATGTACGACCATATTCTTTTGCGAGATCACCCGAGCGCTTTCCCTTTTCATACCTTTCTATTATCTCTTTTCTGATGACCAGAAAAATTATCTTCCTCTTCTTTTGCCCTTGTTCAATTTTCTGCATCTCTTTCTATTCTGAAGGATAGCTTTGCGTAGCGGTACCCTACAGTAGACTTTTTACAGAGAGGGAAGAGCATGCCGGGATTCATGCATTTCCAGGTGGAACTCTGGGAGTGGTTCATCGCAGTGCTAACTGTACTATATTTTTGACTTTGTAACCTGAAACTTTTGTATACAGATATTTTTGTAAGTAGAGGTAGCACTGTACTACATTTTTCGGGACCAGAACCGAAGAAATCCTGAACAATAACGTAAACTCCAAATCCTTTTTGTACCGTGATCTTTAATGACGTACACAAACAAACCCCCCCCCCAAAAAATGTCAGTAAAGAAATATGGCCTCTCCTTCGAGGTGATGAACTGTAGCGCAGGAGAAAATTCCAAAATGGTCGCAGCATACAAGGTCGGTGTGCGGCGTTGTGGGAGTGGTCACTCAGTACGTTTGACTCCGTTTCAGGATGTATGGCCTCCGAGACTTTGCCGAGTGGGGGGCTTGCCTCTTCAGGATGTAAGGCGACTTGCGTTTCAGGGTTGCGTCGCCCACCTTCTCTCTGGAGTCCAGGGGTAGCTGTCAGGAACAAGGAAGTAAGTCGGTCGGTCATTTCTATGCCGTGTGTCATCTTGGTTTCATGTTTCGTTCGGTGGAGAATTAGTTTGTGGCCGAATATATTCTCTGTTATTGGAGTAAGTCACTCGTTCATTTTTATGCCGTGTCACCTAGGTTTCATGTTTTGCTCCGTTAGAATTAGTTTGTGTCCAAATATATTCTGTGTTGTTGGAGCAAGTCACTCGTTCATTTTTATGTGGTGTGTTGTCTTGGTTTCATGTTTTGTTCCGTTAGATTTAGTTTGTACAACAGCTTATTCTCTGTTGTTGGAGTAAGTCATTCATTCATTTTTTATGCCGTGTGTTATCTTGGTTTCATGTTTTTTTCAGTAAGAATTAGTTTGTGTCCAAATATATTCTGTGTTGTTGGAGTAACTCACTCGTTTATTTTTATGCCGTGTGTCATGCAGCCCTTTGAGACTCTTTGTGATTAAGGGCTATAGAAATAAAAATGACTTGACTTGTCATCTTGGTTTCATGTTTTTTCCGTTAGAATTAGTTTGTGTCCAAATATATTCTGTGTTTTTGGAGCAAGTCACTTGTTCATTTTTAAGCCGTGTGTCATCTTGGTTTCATGTTTTGTTCAGTTAGAATTAGTTTGTGCCACAGCTTATTCTTTGTTGTTGGAGTAAGTCACTCGTTCATCTTTATGCCGTGTGTCACCTTGGTCTCATGTTTTGTTCAGTTAGAATTAGTTTTTTGTCCAAATATATTCTGTGTTGTTGGAGCAAGTCACTCGTTCACTTTTATTTTGCCTGTCATGCTCTGTACTTTTTTATTATTGGGTATGTTAAGGTCTTGCAATTGTGTTGTAGTTCTTTCATCACTTGGATTGCAATAATGTTACTGTTCTATCAGCACTTTGGTAAATGGCCTGCGTCATCTTCGTTCCATGTTTTGTTCAGTTAGATTTAGTCAGTGTCTCAACATATTTTCTTTTGTTGAAGTAAGTCACTCATTTATTTGTATTGTATGTGTCGTGTTCTTTACTTTTGGCTTTAGGTATGTTAATGTCTTGCAATTCTGTTTTTGTTCTTTCATCACTTGGGTACATTTCCTGCGTCATCTTTGTGTCATGTTTTGTACAGGTAGATGTTGTTTGTGTCCCAATATATTCCTTGTTGTTGGAGTAAGTCACGCATTCATTTTTATGTCGTGTGTCATGTTCTATACTCTTGGTATGTTAAGGTCTTGTAATTATTTTATTATTCTATCACCTTTTGGGTAAATGTCCTGCGTCATCTTCATTTCACGTTTTGTTAAGTTAGATTTAAGTAGTGTCCAAAAATATTCTCTTCGGTTTAAGTAAGTCGCTCATTCATTTTGTGTGTGACATGTTCTCTACTTTTGGCTTTGGGTATGTTAAGGTCTTGCAATTATGTTATTGTTCTATCATACTTGGGTAAATGTCCTGCCTCATCTTTGTTTCATGTTTTGTTCAGTTAGTTTTAGTTAGTGTCCCAACATATTCTTTGTTGTTGGAGTAAGTCACTCATTCATTTGTATGTTGTGTGTCATGTTCCGTACTTTTGGTATTGGCTATGTTAAGGTATTTGAATTATGTTATTGTTCTATCATCACATGGGTAAATGTTCTGCACCATTTTCGTTTTCATTGTTGTCTTTTATTTCATGTATTTGTGTTCTGTTAAAATCTTCCAATCTATCCCGCATGCTCTCCCGTTCATGTTTTCTAATTTATCTTGCACCCCCTTTTTCATGTTTTGTTCCGCTATAGTTTGTGTCCCAAAATACCCCGCATTGTCTTATTTTCGTGTTTTGTTTAGTTAGAGCTATCACAATGCTGTGAAAAAAGTCTTTGCCCCCTTCCTGATCTCTGTGTTTTTGCATGTTTATCACTCAAAAAGGTTTTAGATCCTCAAACAAATTTGGCCTCCTTTGGCAGGGATAATAGAAATCGAACGTTAACGATCCTTGGCAATGAGTCTTTCACAAAGATGTGGAGGAATTTTGGCCCACTCTTCTTTGCAAAATTGTTTCAAACCTACCATATTGAAGGGTGCTCTAGCATGAACTGCCCGTTTAACGTCACACCACAACATTTGAAATTGTTGGTATTGAGGGTTTCAGAATAATGAGGAGAAATTTTGGCCCACTCTTCTTTGCAAAATTGTTTAAAATCTGCCGTAATTGAGATTGCTCTAGCATGAACTGCCCATTTGACGTCACACCACAACGTTTACAATAGTTGGTAATGAGTCTTTCACAATGCTGTAGAATAATTTTGGCCCACTCTTTTTTGCAAAATGGTTTCAAATCTACCATATTGAAGGGTGCTCTAACATAAACTGCCCGTTTGACGTCACGCCACAACATTTAAAATAGTTGGTATTGAGTGTTTCAGAATAATGAGGAGGAATTTTAGCCCACTCTTCTTTGCAAAATTGTTTAAAATCTGCCGTAATTGAGGTTGCTCTAGCATGAACTGCCCATTTGACATCACACTAAAACGTATACAACAGTTGCTAATCAATAAGTCTTTCACAATGCTGTAGAATAATTTTGGCCCATTGTTCTTTGCAAAATGTTTCAAATCTGCCAAATTGCTAAGTTTTCTAGCATGAACTGCCTGTTTGACCTTACACCACAGCATCTCAATTGGATGTAAATCCGGACTTTGACTTGGCCACTCCAGCACCTTCATTTGAAGGTTTTTTTTTGAGCCATTCAGAGGTGGATTTGCTAGTTGTTGTATTGCTGCATGATCCAAGAGCGCTAGAGTTTGAGGGCATGAACTGATGGCTGGACGATCTCCCTCAGGATCTTCTGGTAGACACCAGAATTCATTCTTCTGTCAACCTCAGCTAGTTGTCCTGGTCCTGAGGCATCAAACAAACCCCAGACCATCACACTACCACCACCATGCTTTACAGTTAGCATCATGTTCTTTTTGAATTCAGGAAGGAGACAAAAACATTTTACGGAACTGTAGGTGTCATAAAATTTTCTGAATTGTCCTAACTTCTTGTTTTTGTCTAGTTGGAGTTTGTCAGGGTTCTACCATATCCTGTGTTCTCCATCTTTCAGGTTTTTCAGTTAGTGTAAGTTAGAATTCCAACACTATCTTCTCCTTTCATATTTTGGTCTGTCAGAATAAGTTAGTGTTCCAACACATCCTGCATGGTCTTTCTTTCTCATTATTGTTCAGTTTCTGTTAGTTAGTGTTCCAACCTATCCTGCATAGTCTTTCTTGAAGGTTTTGGTTCAGGTAAACCAGTTAGTGCCCAAATATATTTGTGTTGTCTTCTTTCCGGTTGTGTTCAGTTTGAGCTGGTTAGTGTTACGACATATCCTGCTCTCTCCGTTTTTCATGTTTTGTTCAGGTAGAGTTAAAGCAAAGTAATATTTGTCTACTAGACGGCACTGTTGTCTAGTGCGAACAAAAACCAGTGTCACAGAAAGCAGCAAGACGGCAGACAAACATGGTGGCGACCTTACGTATGGCTTCCACAATTTGAAAGAAATACAAATTTCTCAACGTATGATTTTTTATTGTTTTTATAAAAATTGGTATGATGGATCATGTATTTTTGCTTGATATTAAAATGAATACTTTCTTCCTTTTCTTTACTGGATGAAAGTTTTTTTTTGTACCACTGGAAGGCACTAGAGATTACACACTGTCCCTTTAATGTCACAAAATATAATTCTTTCTACTCTTTCATGTTTTGTTCAGTTAGAGCTAGTTAGTGTCCTAACATACACCGCATTGTTGTTCATGTTTTGTTCAGGTAACTTTTCGTTGTCTCTCTTTCTTGTTTTTGTTCTGTTGGAGTGAGTGTTCTTTATTTTTATTTTTGTTCAGTTTGGGTTAGTTAGTGTTCCAACATATCCGATGTTGTCTTCCTCTCATGTTTTGTTCTGTTAGAAGTAGTTAGTGTGCCTGCATTATATTTCATGGTCTTGTCGTGGCACACTCGTTACCTCCACTGTCAGAATGTTTTTTATGTAGTCCTCCTTTAAGGTTTTGTTCTGTTAAACCTAGTTTGTATTCCAACATAAACTGCATTATTTTCTTTTTTATTTTGTTCATGCACCTCTGCATAGTCTTCCTTTCTTTTTCTTCAGTTGGAGTTAGTATTCCAAAATATCCCGCGTTGTCTTCCTTTCATGTTTATGTTCTGTTAGAGCTAGTTAATGTGCCTGCATTATATGTCATGGTCTTGTCAGGACACACACATTGCTCCCTCCACTTTCAGAATGTTACTTGCGTCGTCCTTCTTTCAAGTTTTGTTCTGTTAAACCTAGTTAGTATTCCAACATATACTGCTTTGACGTCATTTCATGTTTTGCTCAGGTACATCTGCGTGGTCTTGTTTTTGCACAGTTGGAGTTAGTGTTCCAACAAATCCTGCATTTCCTTTTATGTTTTTACTCTGTTAGAGCAGGTCAGAGTTGGAAAACTATGAAGATTTTCTTTACATGTTTGAGTATGTTTTCTGCATCTTCTACCTTTCACAATTTGTTTAGAGTTTGTTCATTTCCCAAAATATTCTGCGTTCTTTATTTGTATTTTTATTCAGTTTGGGTCCGTTAGCGCTCCAACCTATCCCATGTTGTCTTATTTTAATGTTTTTCTTCTGTTAAAGCTTGTTAGTGTGCCTGCATTATATGTCATGGTCTTGTCGTGGCACACGCGTTGCTCTCCTGCACTTTTAGAATGTTCTTGCGGTTTCATTCTTTCAAGTTGTGTTATGTTAAACCTAGTCAAACCTAGCCAGGATTCCAACATAGACCCCATTGTCGTTTTTTAATGTTTTGTTCAGGTAACTCTGCGTCTACCCTTCTATTTTTCTCCAGTTAGGGTTAGTGTTCCAACAATTTTTTACTTTCATGTTTTGTTTTCTCAGTGCTCGTAGGTGTGTGAATAAACAGTGCGTGTCCTCACCCTGCCGTGGCGACCGCGTAGAATTGCTCTGCAGATGTTCCTCAGGCTGAAGAGTTCCTCCATCTTCTGGTTGCTCCACTCCCTCATCATCATCATCTGCTCTTGGCCCTCCTCCCTATCTTGCTCCTCTTGCTCCTCCTCCTCCTCTTCAGCATCCTCGCCGCTCCTCCTCCACCACGCCGCCTCCTCTTCCAGCTCTTCCGTCTCCTCCTCCCCGCGCCGCAGTCCCTCAGCCAGCCGGCACAGGTTGTCCAGTGATAGGCGCCAGTAGGGGGCGCTCCGGTGCTCGGCCGCTTTCAGCTATCGGAGGCAGGGGAAAACAAGAGGGATGTCAGAGGAAGGTGTGTTTATTGAATTGGATTGAATTGAAGTGTCTTTATCGTCTTTAATATCAATGTTCTGAAACATTGTATGCGACGAGATTAGAACTGGCACTCCGTTGTTAACATGTGATAAAGACTTAAAAAAGTAAAAATAAATAGGCAAACTATTTACAACGCAGTGCTTAAGAGAGTTATAAATTCTGGCCAGGGGCGTTACTGGGTGGGGAGTGCCAGGGACACACTCTTCCCACCCAAAACTGGATGTAGTGGTGAGAACAGTCTAGAGAAAAAAGAAAGAAAAAAAAAGACAAACCAAGGAAGAAAAAATAATGAAAAAAGTAAAAAAAAGAGTTAAAGAGGAACAAAGCAAGAAATAAGAAGTAAAAAATTGGGGGGAAACCAAACGAAAAAGAGAAAAAAGAAGAAACAAATCAGAAACAAATGAAGAGGGAAGGAAAAAGCAATAAAAGAGAAAGCTCGGAAAAACGAAACAAAAGAAGAAAAAGTAAAACATAAAAGGAAAAGAGCAGATAAAAAAAGGAAAAATATAACAAAGCAAGAAAAAAGTAAAAAACTTGGGAAAAAGAAAACAAAAGAGTAAAAGGGAAAAAATGAAAAAGAGAGAAAAAAGAAGAAAGAAAGCATGAGAAAAATAATTTAAAAAGGGATAAAAGAAAGACAAAATAATTCAAAAAAAAAAAAAAAATTAAAGGAAAAAATACATTAAAAAAACAGGGAATAAAAGAGGTTTTGTTCAGTATGTTACTAATGATAACATCATTTTCCACACAAAATCAATCAATAGGTTTTTGAAAAAAACATTATACTCCCAAATCCTGAAAACATTTCTTTTTACTCTGCCGAGAACTTTTAACTCATTTAAACTTTTTTATACAAAGCAACTCTCAAATAGAATCTGTGCACGATGCCACCAACTGTTTGTTAGAGATATTGACTTCTCAGCGCACCAACAAATAAACGACTAAATATATATAGAGTGAACTAAACATTTTAAAAAAGCGAAGTGTGAAACATAGCACTGAAAAACACTGAAAACAGGATATATGTTTTCACAGTTTTGTGCACACCTTTAGGGTGGTGTTGGCCCTGAGGGAGCAGCTGTTTAACATTAATGGATGTGAAACTGAGTAAATGGGGATTAGAAGTCAGCCTGCGTACTTATACAAATAATAAGTATAAATAATAATTGAGCTCATTTTAGGTATTATATTTTCTATTTTAAAATGTCTGTGTTGTTTTTCCTGTTTCATCTTATATGCATGATTGTGTATTTATATACAGTACATGTGTATATATATATATATATATATATATATATATATATATATATATATATATATATATATATATATATATATATATATATATATATATAGGTATTTGAACACCCTGCTATTTTTCTATTTCTCCCACCTAAAAATTATGGAAGGGTCTTTTCATTGTAGGTGCATGTTCACTGTGAGAGAGATAAACTAAAAAGAAAAATCCAGAAATCACAATGCATGACTTTTTAACAATAGATATAGTATCACGAATCCCCTAAGCACATATACAGTTTATACATATATATTTAAATATCTTTGTCCGTTTTACCTACTCATACACACAAGAAAACGCATAAAACATATGTTGCATTATTTTGTTTGAATTAAAATCTTTCTCAATTTTTTTTAATCGATTGATTTGTCAGGTTGCAAGCATTCGTTGATTGATATGTTAAGAAGAAGTGAAAAATTGAAATGAAAAATCCTAAAAATACAGTATAAAAGTCAAAATAATACTTATTAAATATTTTACTTGAAAATGTAAAATATTTCAAATAATTTTATTATGTTTTCGTGGGTATTACACTCCTGTTTTTGCATCGTGTCACTGCAAACAATTAGCCAAGTCGAGAAAAAAATCAAATTCAAATACAGAAAATATGCACAATCGTAAGAAAAAAATAATAGAAATGTGGTATGATTTTGATTGACTTTTAGAAGTTCATGTATTCTAATCTTTGGAGTATTTGGGAATCCATAGATGCCTTAGCAAGTGGTATAAAGAAAAAAATGTTTTTTCATATTTTGAATTCTTGGATTATTTTGTTTTTTTATTGAATATTGAAAAGATAATCTTTCAAAGATTTTACAACGTCACATCGATAAGATTTAAACATTAATGATGACGATACGGTAATGAATTCTATGTCTTGGGTGGCGAAACGGAAGGATAAAGGTGATGACAACCAGCAAAAATGCGCTAAAAATAACCACGGACAACGTATTTCCATACCCTGGAAGCCAACAAGGTGCTGAGGAGATGCTCTCCGAGTTCTTGCTCCATGTCTGAAAAGTGGAAGTGATGAAGAAGAAGAAAGAGAGACAAAAAATAAAAATATATGTCTTAGTTGTACAGGACATTGGACATAAATACAACATGGGTTTGAAAATGATAAAAACAATTGATTTAGTTTCAAGGAGAGGGGGGGGCATGTGTTTTCCATCATAAGCAGTAGAGGACAATTAATTTCATTGAACTCATCATCCCAAACAAATCAATTTCGACATTACTACGTCCATTAGGAGCACCAGAAAATTGGCCTGTCTAAAAAGATATTCCCCTTTTTTATTTTATAGCATCCATTTTGTCTTTGAATGATCATGCTTGGTTTTAGTGTTTTTCTGGTTGTTATGTTGCTACAAACAACATCAGTATTGGCAGAGGGCACTTATTATTTTAGGGAATTATAATTGTAGATTTATACTTCTAATGAAATAAAATCAATACATTATTTACATGAACAATCTTAAGATTTTTTTTCCCAATGCCTATTCGCAATATAGACGAATAAACCTGACGTTTTATATAACAGTGTTCTAATTGGCCTGAATTATTGTTAACCAATCAAATTTGCACATTTCGTTTTGTTTCCAACGACTGAATGATTAAATTGTTCTGAATAATAAATATGTTTTGAACATGTTTCATGTTGTGTGTGTGTAAACATGTATATAAAGATAGATAAAAAGAGAGAGATAAAGAGAGGTAGATAAAGAGAGAAAGATAGATAAAGAGAGATATAGAGATATAAAGAGATAGATAGATAAAGAGATAAATAGATAGATAAAGAGAGATAGATAAAGAGAGAGATAAAGAGATAAATAGATAGATAAAGAGAGATGGATGAAGAGAGAGAGAGAGAAAGATAGATACATATCTATCTGTCTATCTGTCTATCCGTCCATCCTTTCATCTATCTATCTATCTATCTATCTATCTATCTATCTATCTATCTATCTATCTATCTATCTATCTATCTATCTATCTATCTATCTATCTATCTATCTATCTATCTATCTATCTATCTATCTATCTATCTATCTATCTATATTTATTCATCTATCTCTCTCTCTCTCTCTCTCTCTCTCTCTCTCTCTCTCTCTCTCCATCTATCTATCTATCTATCTATCTATCTATCTATCTATCTATCTATCTATCTATCTATCTATCTATCTATCTATCTATCTATCTATCTATCTATCTATCTATCTATCTATCTATCTATCTATCTATCTATCTATCTATCTATCTATCTATCTGTCTATCTATCTATCTATCTCTCTCTCTCTCTATCCATCTATCTATCCATCTATCCACCTAAATATATACCGTAATTATTTGTAAAGAAGAGTCCGGGAAATAAATTGCACAAAACACTATTAAGTACAGTACACCTGTTGGAGTGCCAGTGTGTACAAGTACATGGAAGTATGTGAAAAAAGAGTCATTTTGAATCCAAAGCGAGCCTCGGTTACCTGCGCAGATCCCACTGCAGGTGAAACACAGCAGCAGCAGCACACAAGCCAAGTGAGCCTGCATCTCCACGGCGACAACACACAAACAATCAGAGTAAATAGAATTAAATTCGAGAATTTCAAATATTTCAAAATAAAAGGTGAAAAATCCAAAGGTGGCCTCGGTGAGTCCTTTAGTCCATAGAGCCGAACCCGCCGCTTGTACTGCTGCTGCTGAGGTGGAAGGATAGGGGGTCTCAGATATATACTAGATAAACTCCCTCCTCCTCCTTCCCCCCAGAATCCTCCCCTCCACTCACCCACCCTCGAATCTTCATGCAGATGGGTGTCATCGCACGTCATGCCCCCCGTCACCGACTTTTTGACGACAATCGTTTCAGGGTTCGGCATCGTAATGCGGTCTGACGAGCGCTGGCGGGGCGGAGGTGCCGGAACCGGGCGGATCGAGTCCCCACCTCAGTTGATGATTCATTCGCACCCAAGTTTATATTTGGCCGTTTTATGTAAGCCCTCCGAGGTCACGAGGGCCCCTGAGATTCTGACCCACTCGGTAAAAGCGTAAGTTTCTGCTGTCATGTATTTTATTGCATGTTCATACCGGGGGTCACTAACGTTGAGCCCACAGGCACCAGGTAGCAGGTATGAGAACACCTGAGCACGATGGTTAAACCCTAATTCCAATGATTAGCACCCGTGAGCATGGCAATTATGTTTTCGTTTGGATTTTAGTAAATATATTTATAGATATCCACGTTTGTTTGTCTGTCCGTCTACCCACAGGTAAGTTACCCTAGATGGGAAAAATATGATATCCTAACCCAGCATTCTTTCCCCCAGAAAGACATTTTACTCTCCCAGGCCAGAACAAGTTTGGTCACAATCTTTCACAAGCGATCAGGTTGGTCACTCTAGAGGTGAAAATGCGCCCAGAAGCACTTTCGGTTTGGTTGACTGAGAAGATTTTCCAGAAAGACATTCTTCTCTTCCAGACATAACAACATTTAATTTTCAAGTCATGTTTATTTGTATAGCGCTTAATCACAAAGAGTCTTAAAGGGCTGCAACACAATGTCTTGCAAACAGTTAGACGTGTAGACCTATACGTGAAATAATGCCCTAAAAATTCGACTCAGCACATTTTTTCCAGAAAGACATTCTACTCTCTCAAGCCAGAACAGGTTTGTTCAAGATCACAATCTTTCACAAGCAATAAGGTTGGTCACTCTGGAGGTGAAAATGCCCCTTAAACACTAACTCAGCACGTTTTGTTTAGTTGACTGAGCAGATTTGTCAGAAAGACAATCCCCTCTTCCAGGGTGTAACAACACTCAATTTCAACACAATGTCTTGCGGAAGTTACAGGTGTTGACCTTTAGGTGAAATAATGCCCTAGAAATTCAACCATGCATTTTTGGTTGTGCTGACAGGACATTTTTTTCCAGAAACACATTCTACTCTCCCAGGACTGAACAGGTCTGGTCAAAATCTTTCACAAGCAATAAGGTAGATCACTTTAGAGGTTAAAATGCTCCTAAAAACACTGACTCAGCACTTTTGGTTTGTTTGACTAAGCAGACTTTCCAGAAAGACATTCCCCCTTTTCCAGTGTGTAACAATTAATTTCGACTCAATGTCTTGCAGACAATTAGAAGTGTTGACTTGTTGATATGTTATATAATGCCATAGAAAGTCGATTTGGCACTTTTATTGTACTGACACGACATTTTTTCACGAGCAATCATGTAGATCACTTTAGAGGTGAAAATTCCCCTAAAAACACTGCACTTTTAGTTTGGTTGATTGAATAGATTTGCCAGAAAGACATTCCCCTCTTCCGGGGCGTAACAACATTCGATTTTGACAAAATGTCTTGCAGACAGAAGTGTTGACTTATATGTAAGCAAATGTATATGAAAGTCGATTTAGCACTTTTGGTTTTGCTGACTAGACAAATTTTTCTAGAAAGACGTTCTACTCTCCCAAGTCAGAACCATTTTAGTCAGGATCACACAAATAATCAGGTAGGTCACTCTAGAGGTTAAAATGCCCTTAAAAACTGACTGAGCACTTTCTGTTTGGTTGACTGAACAGATTTGCCAGAAAGACATTCCCCTCCTTCAGTGTGTAACAACATTCAATTTTGACAGTTCAAATATTTCACCTTTATGTAAAATAAAGGTCTCGACATTCTTCCCAAAAAAGACACTCCACTCTTCCAGGCCAGAAAAACATGAAATATTAACAGCAAATTTCACAGGCAGTCCAATAGGTTACTCTAGATGCACTTGCACTTGCCCCCAAAATATTTTTATTTTGCTAATTCAGTTGACATTCGTCTCTTCCAGACATAACAACATTTAATTGTATAGCGCTTAATCACAAAGAGTCTTAAAGGGCTGCAACACAATGTCTTGCAAACAGTTAGACGTGTGGACCTATACGTGAAATAATGCCCTAAAAATTCGACTCAGCACATTTTTTCCAGAAAGACATTCTACTCTCCCAGGCCAGAACAAGTTTGGCAAGAATCAAAATCTTATACATACATTTGACTGATTCAACTTAACCCTACTTCCCACTTATCTCTCTTCTTCTCTTTCTATTTTTTTTCTCTTCTTCTCTTTCCTTATTTTTGTTACTCTTAGTCTTTCTCTCTTTCCTTCTCTCTTTCTTTCTCTTTTTCTCTTTATTTTTTCTTATTCTGTCTTTTTCTTTTTCTCTCTCTTTATCTTCCTCTCTCTTTTTTACTCCCTCTCTCTTGTTTCTCCTTTTCTTTTTCTTTCTTTTTCTCTCTTTTTCTTTATTTTTCTCTTTTACTTTATTCTTTATTTCTCTCTTTATGGTCCTCTCTTTCTTTCTCTTTATTTTTCTCTCTTTCTCTTTCTTTCTTTTCTCTCTTTCTTACTTTTGTTCTTTCTTTATCCCCCCTCTCTGGTACTCCCTCGCTCACTTTCTTTTGTCCTTTATGCTCATTTATATCCCTCTTCTTTTCACTCTCTGACTTTCTCTTCCTTTGTCTCTCTGTATTTCTCTCTTTCGTCTTTCTTTTTTCTTTCTCACTCTTTCTTTACCTCTCTGTATTTTTTTCCTTCTTTTTTACTTGCAATAATCAACCTGGTAATAGGATAGTAACGGCATAGTAGGTGGTACAATACATGAGTTATCATTTTAGTAATATATATCAAACTGGATGCCCTTTGCACTAATACGTAGTAAAGAGTAGCCCTCAATTGAAAAAGTTCGGAGAACCCTGCTGTAAAACACAGTAATAACATAGTAATAACTTAGTAAAAACATGGTAACAACATAGTAATAACATAGTAATAACAAGATAAATGATTTTATACATCCATATTCCTCCACAACCCTCAAAGTTGGCCAAGCTGCAAAACGAATTCTAGTATCAATTATTTATTTCAATTGTATACGAATATATGTTTTAAAGGCCTAAGAACACACACCGGTTCTAAAAATAGCTCACCAGTGAAAGGTCATTGTGATTTCCTGATAATTTGATATCTTACTGATAAGTTTTAGTAGTTGACTGAGCCTTTTCCAACCCTACTTTTAATAACATGGTAATAAACATAATAATAACACAGTAATAACATAGGAACATAGTAACAACACAGTAGTAACATAGTAATAACATGGTAATGACATAATACCTTGGTCTAAGCAGTATGATTGAACTGAGTCTTTGTAAAGAAGTACATTTTAGCTAGTACCTAAATGTTTGACGCTCGAAATGTAAAACATCTACAAACTCAGGGGTCACGAACCTAATGCCCATGATCACCAGGTAGCTCCCCAAGAACCCCAGAGTAGCTCGTGGACCAATCCTGAAAACAGTTGCCCAGTGATGGGGCCTCGTGATTTTCTATGAATTTTGATTTCTAGCTCGTATGATGTTGACTTAGCCCATTTTAACATGACTCATGATTATCACAACCCGGTGATAACACAATAATAACATAGTAACAACATAGTAATAACATAGTAATAACATAGTAATAACATAGTAATAACATAGTAATAACAGGACAACTTGTCGTTTTCGAAATATATATCAAACCGGTAGCTCCTAAAAAAGTAGCTCTCATCTTTAAAATGTTAGGTGGCCGCTGTCATGTACGTTTCAACGCCCCTACCTTCCAAATCTGGGGCACTGAAATGAGAGCCACCGGGCTTCTAAGTCTGCCACCCCCTGCTGGTGATTTATGTTTTCATATCGAGAGAAAATAAAAAAAGGACAATAAATAATAGATAACGCTTTGACAGGTTTCACAATCCCCCAAGAGTCTTCTTGAAAAAATATTCGAGGAAAAAACATCCGGTTGCATAATTTCCGGTGTGAAACGCGCTGACTGCTGAACAGTATTCCCGATTTTCCGAGAAAACGATGCACATCAACATCCAATATCTATTATTCCAATATACAATCAATCCAATTCAATGTCCATTAACGTGTTCCTTGCTGGAAGACAATCTCGGTATCGAGTAATCGAATGACTTATTAATCCAATTCTCTCTCTCTTCCTTCTTTCTCTCTCTCCTTTCTCTCTTATTTCTGTCCTTCTCCCTTTCTGTTTTCTTATCTTTCTCTTTCTCTCTTTCTTCTTCTATGTTTCTCTCTCTCTCTCTCTCTCTCCCTCTTTCGCCATCCTTTTCTTTCTCCTTTTTTCTCAACTTCTGTGTCTCTTTCCTTTTCCATTTATTTTCTCTCTTATGTCTCTCCTTTTCCCTTTCTTTTTTATGTTTCGCGTTTCCCTCTTTCTCCTTCTATATGTCTTTATCATTCCTCTCTTTCCCCCTTTCTTCTTTTTTTCTCAATATTTCTCTTTTCTCTCTTTCTCCTCCTATATGTCTTTCTTTCTCTTTTGTTTTTGCTCCCCTCTTTCCTGTCTCTTTCCCTTTCTTTTCTCTCTCTTTTTTCTTTCTCACATTCTTTTTCGGTCTCTTTCTTTTTTTTCCACTTTCTCTCTTTTCTCGCCTTCTCTGTCCCTTTCTCTTCACTCTTTCTTTCTTTCTGTCTTTCTTTCTTTCTCACATTCTTTTTCCATTAGTTTCTTTTTCTCTCTTTATTTCTATTTCTCTCTCTCTCACTCTCTTACTTTCTTTCCCTTCCTTTCTTTTGTCTTTCTTTTCTCTTTAATCTATTTGTCCAGCTCCCTGTAAGAGTTTTCTCTCTACTATATGGCTAAGATGTGTTTGAACCCCCTCCCCCTGCATTACAGCGACATCTAGTTGACAAATATAAAACCCTGACCCTTTAACAACAGCAGTATGTTTTTATCAGAAAAAAAACCCAATCGGCCCGACCTCACCCGCGACTCAATCAGTGCAGTACCCGCGTCGGCCGCAGCAATACGTGGGGGCAGTGTTGCGCACGTAAGGCGTCCCACTGTTCTCCTCCTCCTCCACTCCTCCTTCTCTTATTTTCTCCTCCTCCGCCTCCTCCTCTTTTTAGGAGTTCCTGCCGGGACAGCGAGCAACTTTTTAGCGTCAGTTTCGTGCAACCGAGCGATCTTGCCGGTGCTCGCGAGGAGTTTGGAGCGAGAAGGATGGCCCCGTTCGGGAAAAACTTTCTGAAAGCTCGTCTGAAAAACAGGTACATTGAAAAGAACCGCAGGAGGGAAAGGGAGGGGGTCACTACAATGTCTTTCTGGGGAGGGGGTTGACTGGAAAGTGGAAAGCAGGTCAGGCATGCCAAGTGCTTTCAAGTCTTTGGAATGGAATTGGGAATGCTGTTGAATTCACTTGATCATAAGGCTACCAGGTTGTACTTGCCCAATACACACCACAGGAAATGGTGCCCCACGATTCTAGCGGTTAAGGGATCCAACAAGTGGATAATAATCTGGGGGTTGTTTTGTGTAAGGGTTCGAAGTAAAGTCTTGAAATAGAATTATATTTAAAAGTGAACTTTCTTTGAATAGAACCTCTTCATGATTACTACTCTCCTTAGTTTTAATGTGTTTATTTTATTTGTTTGTTATTCTGCTTATTTTGTTTATATTTATTTGTTCTTATAAAAAACAAGGCACCATCTTAAAAACAGTATAAATGAATTTAAAATGGAACTTTCTGTAAAAGTTAACTCATTTTGAGAATTGTTTTTTTTTATTTATATATTTTATTGTCTTTTTAATCCCTATTTTATACAGATTTGTTTTTATTTTTTTAATGAAAAAGTGACGTTTCTGAGGGAATAACTTCTTTAGAATTATTCATCTCTTTACATTTAATGTGTTTTTTGTTTTTTGTATACTTGTTTTTTTTAGTAGATGAATGTTTTATTTTATTTTGGAGGATTAGGGTCAAAATTCCAAAACATAAGACAAAACCTTTAAATGTGATAATTTTATTGTCCTTATGTTTAAATAAAATTAAACGAAAAATCTTGAAATCCAGTCAATTCGAATTTAAAATGTAACTATCTGTTAAAATAACTTTTAAATCTTTCAATTTTGTTTAGTTTTTTTTATCCCTATTTTAAACATATCTATGTTAAATTTCTTTTATTTTGTAGGGACGTGTAGGTCAATACAATAGTGAAGCGTCCGTGGCAATAACATTTATTTTTACCTCTAATTTGATTTTTTTACTATCCCTATTTTATATAGATTTATCTTGTATTTTTTTTAGATTTGCAAAGAATAAGTTGGGATTTAAAAGTCTTGAAATGAAATTGAACTTAAAAGTAAACTTGCTGTGGACATAACTTGATCATTATTTTTTTAAGCTTTTTATTCGGTCTATTTCTCATGATCGCGATTAATTGTTATTGTTTGACTTCTTCTCAGCTCAAACTGAGCAATGCTAGTAACAAACAATTAAAATCATGAACTGACATGCTAAACTAAAAACAAAATACCAAAATGGAATTTACAATCTATTTATTTAATCTCCTTCAATGTCCGGATCATCATCAGTTTTACCAGAGTTGTTTCCTGAATTCTATCTTCCAGGGAGACTTTCTGTTTTCTCCATCCTCTTATATTCATCTGTGGTTCCATGAATGGAAATAGTGTGATCATGAGATAAGATCTAATCCCTTTTTGTATGTCATTTATTAGGGGCGGGACCATATGCTTTGGTCCCGATTTGATTGTATCACGATACTGAGGTGCCGATTCGATTTATATCACGATTCTCAATATTTGCGATTCGATATGATTGATAATTGCGATTGAAATTTGCAAATCAGTCAGTCCGGAAGCTGACATTTATTTACAGTATATATACTGTAAGTGAGACAATGGAAACATAACATGTATACTGTGCAACCGGTTTACAGCCACAAAACGTTAAGAACTGAAATGACAACATAATCCAAGTGCGGTCCTTTAGTCATCCTATTTACATCTAACACTGTGAAATGATAAAATAAAATCGAGCCTCTAAAACAGGGGTGTCAAACGGGCGTCCCGCGGGCCGGATTCAACCCCCTTAGACAACGCTGAGGGAAGCGCAAGAGAAAAACGAACTGCAGGTTGAAATATGTCCACTTGATGTTGCCGAAGCCAGGCACAAACGCTGTACTTGTATTTCTTTCTCTCTCTCTCTCCCTCACTTCACTCTCGCTCTCTTTCACTGTTATTGTCTCTCTTTTTCTCTTTCCTTGTCTCTTTCTCTCTGTCATTTAACCTTATCTTGCTCTCTTCCTTTTTTCCTTTTCTCTCTTTTCTCTTTTTCTCTCTTTTGGGCGGCAGTAGCTCAGGAGGTAGAGCGATCGTTTTAGGATTAAGGGATCCCAGTTCGAATCCCGGCTTGTCCGTGTTACATGTCGAAGTGTCCTTGGGTAAGACATTGAACCCCCAATTACCCCCAATAAGCAGGTTAGCGCCTTACATGGCTGCACAGATCACGGCCGCTATTGGGAAATGTGAAGCACAATGTAAAGCGCTTTGGGAAGTCATTGACTTGAAAAGCGCTATATAAATGCAGATCATTTCATTTCATTTCATTCTCCCTCTCTTCTTCCCCTTCTCTCTTTTCTTCTCTTTTTCTCTCCTCTTCTCTCTTTCTATTTCTATTTCTCTTTGGATTTCTTTTTTTCCTTCTCACTATTTCTCTTTTCATCTCGTTTGTTTCTTGCATTCTCTCTATTCTTCTTGGTCCCTCTCTCTTTCTCTCTCTCTCTCTCTCTCTCTCTCTCTCTCTCATTTTCTTTCTCTTATTTTTCCTTCTTTCTCTATTTGTCCAACCCTCTCTACTTTTCTCTCCCTCTCTTTCTCTTTTTTTCTCTCTTTTTTTTTCTTTGTAATCGACTAGTCCGGCCCCAGAGAGAATGTTTGTTTTATCGTGTGGTCCCTGAATTAAAATGAGTTTGACGCCCCTGCCTTTACCTGCGGCGCAGGGTTTTAGAAAAAATATGTTGAACTTAAAGGATCTTGATTTTAGTTTGATAGCTTACAATTGTGCTGTTATTTTTGGTCTAGTGGTAGGGTTAGCAACCTAAATCAGCCACATGGAGCCACTAGGGCGGCGCCAAAAAGCAACATGCAGCTTTAGTTCTGCAGGTTGCTGACCCCCGGTACATACAGTATGTCCCTTGTCTATTTTTTTAAAGCATTGAGATGCATACAATGTCTGAAAAGATTCACCCATGCGGCCCCAGCCCCGTAATTACCCGCAAAGTACCCCGGGGCCCTCGTCCTTCCTTTTTTGTGCATCTTGAAAGCAAACACTGCCATCAACGCTTGTTGAATCCGCATCGACAATTTAGTAGAGTGGATCCTTCTTCTTTTTCTTGTCTCATTTTTTTCTGTTTTCCGATGGCGTGGAAAAAAAATGTTGCAAAATCAGCTAGCCGCCCCCGGTGAGACGCGACCAAAAGCCGTCCCTGAGTGGTCTGAAGTGGGCCAACGCAAATCTTGACAAGATGAGAGGGCAGCTCGAGCAGCAGCTGCCTTGGATTGGATTGAATTAAAACGCCAGCGCCTCCAAGGGAATACAAATAAGATTTTCATGAAAAAAAAGAGATCCAAATAGCACTAATTTTCTATGTGGTTGTTTTACAACAAGTTTCAGAGTAGTTCTTCCCAAATAAATTATGATAATCATCATCATATAAATCAGATTTTCATGAAAAAACACAAACCCAAATAGTACTTTATTTATTTACACAAAACGACCCGCTGTTGCCAGGCTGATAGAAGATTGGATTCGGCTGCTCGGAGTGAACGATGGTCAGGAGCAGCAGTACCCAATTTGGCCGAGAGAGACCCCATGAAAGCATGTTTATAGATTTGTTGGGTTTTATTGGGGGATGCCTTGACACAAGACCTAGCCAAAGACGCTCGCGGAGGCCTAAAGTACAACAGAACTTTTTGTGATTAAGGGCTATACAAATAAACATGACTTGACTTGACATTAGGGATTCAGTGTCTTGCCCAAAGGACAGATAAGCACATAAAACACATAGGAGCCGGGAATCGAACCTGCGACCTCTTGATCCCTAGACGAGCGCTTAAATCATGTCAGTTATGTTCACAGATAAGAAGTGCAACTCATCCTGCAGATAAAGATGTTGTTCTATCCACCCCATCAGGAAGCGCCCGCCTGTGCTTGTCTTTTCCGCTACGCAAGCGAACGTTGAAACGCCTTTTTTTCCTTAAAACATCAAAGCCCGGTTCGACCCATGCCTATTTTAAATGTCACCTGAGATCAGTGGTAGGCAAACTACAGTCTGCGGGCCAGGTTTGGCCAGTCAGACCATTTAATCAGGGCTGCCAAACGAAATGTAATAAAACTACAGAGAACCCTCAGTTTTACCGGTTAATGTGGACTAAAACAAGATACCTTCATAAAAGCCCTCAAAGGGTTAAACTTACCTCGAGATGACGTCATTACCGACTGAGAGTCCGTGACTCTCACAAAATAACAATTATAGATCTACAAATAATAACACGCAACACATAATTGCAGTTGAATGATTGGTTTTACTGTTATTACAGAATTTGGAGGGTTTCTTCTTTCTGTGAAAGATAGCAAGTTAGAGAGCTGCCTATTAGCTGCGCACTTGCATTAGGTACCCTCGAATGGAGACAGATCTCTGGGCTGATTCAAATGAAACTTTCCAGGAATGTAGCGGTTTCACATGAGTTGTTGCACCAAGTCATCCGTTTAGTGGTGTTGGCAAGATACTAGGTCTGCAGCAATGGCCTCAAAGAGTTGTTAGCCTAGCCTTAGCAGTAGGCTGGAACAGCAGCACCGCTTTTGCCTTCTTCCAGACGTCGCCCAAGTCATTTCTGGAAATCGATGATAATAATCCACTAAGCACTTGCTGGTGATCACAATTGCGTTGCGTTTTTCTGACTTAGAGTCCGATTTAACCACAATCGGACCGTTAAGAAGCAAATACTAACAGTATGATGTCCCCAGTCACTGAAATACATCATGCCACATATAATAAGAAAGCTTAAACTCTCGGGATTCAAGGTATTTTGAAATATACTCATCATAGAAACCTCACCATCAGTCTTAAACAGGATACCAGAAAACTATAAAGCTGGGATAGCTCCCTAAAGTCTTTTTGCAGCCATCACTTTGATGATAGCACCGAATCATGGTCTCCTTCCATCCACAAGAGTCTAGTGAATCCAACCGAGGTGAAATATTTACTCTTAAACGCACGACAATGCAGGCAGATAAAAAAATCGTCCGAAAAGTATTTCTACATAAATGGATATTCTTTTTGCTAGCTGACTGTTTAACCCCATAATTCCCGTTTACGAATAAACAGACTACTGGGGGCAGCAGTAGCTCAGGAGGTAGTGCGCTCGTCTTGGGATCATGAGATCACAGTTCGAATCCCGGCTCCTCCGTGTTACATGTGGAAGTGTCCTTGGGTAAGACACTGAACCCCTAATGCCCCCAATAAGCAGGTTAGCGCCTTACATGGCTGCACAGCCGCTATTGGGAAATGTGAAGCACACTGTAAAGCGCTTTGGGAAGTCTTGACTTGAAAAACGCTATATAAATACAGATCACTACTGAAATTATTTTCTATTGGCTGTTAACCACTAAACTTTTGATTGACATAATTTTTTGGCCAATTACAGACTTTGTTTTACAGTCCACAAACCTGTATTGCTAAAAAGGACCTGCCTCCTTTACCTCCAAAACAATATGTCCAAGAGTGACCGATTCAAATGATGATTGACACGTTGGTTAGCCACACTAGACCCTGAAATAAGTGTGCGTAACGCCACGAGTGATTCATTTTTACGCGCAAGTGTGCACAACAGTGATAGAGATGCGGAAAGAGAACTCAAACGTTAACAATCATTGAATGTGATGGCTGCAAGAAGACGTCTTTGGTGAGTTACCCCAGCTTTATAGTTTTTGGGTATCTTGTTTCAGACTGATCGTGACTTTTCTCTGATGAGTATATTTTGAAATGGTCATATCTAGAATCCCAAGAGTTTAAGCTTTCCAATGATATGTGGCATGACGTATTTCAGTGATCGGTGACATCGCACCGACACGTATTTGTTTATAGGAATGTTAAGGGGTTGAAATCAGGGGGCTACATTGCAGGATTTTTGCGTATTATGTGGGTTTCTGGTCCCCATAAACCTCGATAAACGAGGGAGTACAGTATAACATGTTCATGTTAATGTCTGCATGTGTATTTATTAATAAGAAAAATTAGATATATCTTTCTTATGCATTGCTGACGTTTCGGGTCGATACTATGTATCTGCAAATACAAAAACAACTCGATCAATCTTTGTTTCCTGAACCCTGCCTTCTGCCAGTGTGGCCCGCGGCTCCAAAAGATCCCCCTCTTCTGAACTATGTTGACGTGATAGCAGATATGAGTGGAAAATAAAGAAGCGGGAAGGGTCAACTTCTGACTTCCTGTCTGGCACAGGAAGTGATGATTGTGCCTGAGGACAAACGCAGGTGCTTCCCCTCCCGTTTATACTAAATTGCGGGCGTTCTATCCCCTTCCTTCTCTGAATTGTGTTTATCCACCTGTGAGTTTATAGTATTAATAAGAACTTTTAAATAACTGACATGATTTATTATTTGTTTTACCAGATTAGCTTGAACATTAGCAATTGCTTAACTATGTACCGTGAGAGCCAATATCAAAACAACCCTTTTGTTTATAGGACTTTTTTTATTTTTATGCTGAAAATATATGACTTAATAAATAGATTTTTAAACAATTGAATGCTTAAAAATATTTTCCCGAAAATCTAAACATATTTATAAATCCCAATTTTTGTGCGTGCGTGTGTGTTCGTATGTGGCTTATAGGCTCCGAAACGGTTTCACCCATTTTTGTGAAAATTTACACAATTGTACTCTAGGCTTTTGTGAGTGTCAAAGCACCCTGAAAAATACCAACAGAATCAATAAACGTATGCTATCGTGTACAAGCAGCCCTGGAGGTGCATGCGGCCGTGCGGCTACTTGGCACTCCCTAGTGGCTCCCTGGCGCTATTTCAACTAACCACGGCCCCAACAACGCCGCCCAAATAGAAAGCCCAGCGACACCAAGCTTGGTAATACTGGGCCATTATGCTTTTATAAAAAAAAATGTGTACTGTGAGTACAACATTTATCACTAAAGTATTGCATTGTTTAAAATAAAAGAATAATACCAAACTAAATTGTCCTTACTCTCACAACATGATTTTGTTTTCCCTGCAAAAAATTAAGTGCGGAATTGGCTCAATTCTCTTTTTTGAAATTCTCAAAATTTTAAAAAGTTTTTGTCTGAAAAATCTGCAAATAAGATTAAAAAAAAATGGTATTTACTATCAAAAAAAAGTAATTGTGAAAAAAAAAAAAAAACAAAACATAAATACATCAACAAGGCATTTGTTTTAAAAACATGAAAAGTAATTCTGGAAAAAATATGAAAAATCTGTAAACAAATAAGGGATTTATTCTCAAATTATGAAAAGCATTCGAGGAGGGAAATGTATGAAATATTTGTCAATAAAAAAAACAAGGTTTTTATTTTCAAAAACCTTAAAAATAAGAAGTATAAAAATGTGGGCGGAAAAAAGAAAAGAAACTGAAATTTGTATCTTATACTTGTATTATAAAGCTAATTCTAAATAAAAACCTGAGGTTTTGTACAAAAATAGCAAGTTTAAAACTATTTTAAACTTTTGAGATTCAGAATATTTTTATTTTCTTTAAACCAAAAACTCTGAAAATACTCCAAATATTTTTTTGAAAAAGGAATGTACTTGTTTTTTAAAGTGATATTAATATTAGTAATAATTTATAGTAATAGTATGGTCAAATTCTTTGAAATTTAAACCACACAAATCAAAGTCAATTATAATTAAAAATTACAAAAAGGAGAATTAAGATCAGCATAGTAACGATAGGATGTTGCACACGTTAAAGAAAACTGGAATTTTGTTATCTGGTGCTAAAGATCATGTTATAATAAAGAAAACCTCTACCGGTGCCCCATTTTGGTGCACTCCCTTTGACAAAACGATTGCATTCTCTTGTAAAACAAGAATCAATCCCCTTGGTTTAATTTCCCACAAGGACGTGAATGCAAAGTGACGCGCGCGTTTTCAGGGGAAGTGTCGAACAAGTGGCCAGGAATGTGGCAGGCGTGCAAAAAAAAAGGGGGGAGTTCATGGTTACTCGGACCCTCGGAGCAAATAGCTGAGTGACGTATTCCACAAACAAATCCTCCTAAACCAACCGGGAGCGTGACTTTGAACTCCGAGGATCTTGCACTTCCGGAGGAGGATTTGACGGAAAGAAAAACAACGTCATTAAGGTCGGAGATGAAAGTTGTCTAATCTTATGAGAAAAAAATCAAAGACGCTGTTGTTTCAGTGATGAAGATTAGTTCTGTTGACGTTTCAAAAGGAAGGCGGGTGTCTTATTGAACAACTTCGGGTTAAATAATCTACATGCAGGGAAAACCATTTGATTTTTATGGGGAAAAAATATCTATTTGAATCACCATAAACATAGTCGTAAGAAGATGTGTGTATGTTTATAGAACAGGGGTCTCCAAGGTGATGGTCGCGGGCACCAGGGTGCATCTTTTTCCAACAAAACGCTGTGTCTTTTAAAGAACAAAATTTGTTTTTTTTTCATAGATATAATAGTATTGTTTGAAGAAAAACGGTGTCATGTTTACACCCAAGGACAATTGTTTATTTTCTTTTCTTTTATCGTCATTCTTTGTAACCATGCACACAGAACGAAATGTCGATACACCTGACCCGTATAGTTAAACTGTAGCGAGCCGATGCAGCCGCAGCCAAACAGGACGCAGCCATTATAAAACCCAACTTGTTGTGTTGGGAGTCATTAGGTGACCAAACCCCCCAATTCCAACCCTTAATCCCAAGCGCCTAGCAGGGAGGCAATGAGTACCAATGTTGTAAATCTTAGGTCTGACTCGGCCGAGGCTTGAACCAGCGACCTCCTAGCCTCGGAGCGGGCGCCCTACCATCTAGGCTACTGAGCTGGTAGAAAAATTGAACAATTCTTGTCAAGCCACGTCAAGTCATGTTTACTTGTGACGCCCTTAATCTCAAGGACTCTCAAAGGGCTGCACAGACCACACATTATTACAAACTACAGACCATTATTACAGCATCCCCTGATCCAAAACCTACATGAGGTCAAGGAAACACTAAAAAACCTCAACATGAGGAAAATGAAAAATGAAATGAAATGAAATGATCTGCATTTATATAGCGCTTTTCAAGTCAATGACTTCCCAAAGCGCTTTACAATGTGCTCCACATTTCCCAATAGCGGCCTTGCAGCCATGTAAGGCGCTAACCTGCTTATTGGGGGTATTAGGGGTTCAGTGTTTTACCCAAGGACACTTCGACATGTAACACGGACGAGGCGGGATTCGAACTGGGATCCTTTGATCCCAAGACGAGCGCTCTACCTCCTGAGCTACTGCCGCCCCCAATGAAGAAACCTTGTTTCTTGAGTTTTTTTTAACTCTGAGGAAAAGTATGTATTTTTTCAACAAAAAAGGAGTTTTTTATACAAATTTTTCACATAAAAAAACAATGATTTTTATGACAAAATATAAATAACTTTTTAAAAACTGTCTTTAAGGAAAACCACGTGGGATGTCAACTTTTAACACCAGACACTTACTTTTCCCACCCTGTTGTGTCTTGTTAAAGCTCGCTCGTAAAGTTGTGACACAGTCTCGTTCACACGAGCAATAAAAAAGTCTTTCCTGCTCGAAGCGCTGTGTTTACGTTGCCCCTGGATTTCACCCGACTCATAAAATGGGATTACCTGACATAGCTATGACATTAACCGCATCGACACAAAACGTTTCCCCTGTCATGCCGCGACTAAACATGGCGCGCAAATCCAATCGGAACGTCTGCAAACCTCCTCATTTGATTCGATTACCTGCTTCTGTGACTTGGACGGCCGTGCCATTTAAAGTCACGTGTATTAGCCACGCTACATTAGTGCCGGACTATTAGCCACATATGAGGAAATATACCTTTGAAAAAAATTAACAGTGAGTGGTTAAGGGTCCGGATAAAAAGGAAATAAGGGTTACATAGCAATAGTGGACGAGTAACAGTCTAATAGGATGATGATAATGACACTTTATGAGAATGGTATAATGAAGAAACATCATCTGATATTTTTAACCCTACAGAGAAACAGAAATTACTTGAAAAACTGAAGATGAACGTTAAAAGAAATATATCCATAGAACTCAACAACAGAGTTTTTCTAGGATGGTGTAGACGTATACTACATGTACTGTAGTCTAGTAGCATTTATTATGAATTGCTACTTTCAATGCAAAATTCAAACTAATGTCTGCAACCTTAAGCGAAAGAACGAAGTTTGGTCTGATGTCTAGAAACCAAGAGACGAAGGTGCAAACTGAAACTGATAATTGGCTGATAGCACATAAATGTAAACAAGCTGAAAACGGAGATTGTGGCATCTTGCTGACCTATACAACGTCTCAAAAAACGAACTGAAACTTTAAGGATTGGTTGATAACACAAACATGTGCGAACGTAAACAAGCAGAAAACCGAAGTTTCGGTTTCCTGTTGACCTATACAACGCCTCAAACATTTATAAAATCTTGCTTTAAAATGCCATAGAGAGACTATTACTAAGATTTTCCAATTGAAGACTTGTAATGCGGGGCCCAAAAAAACTTCTCAAGAAGAAGTTCATCTTCTGCATTTACCAACATTCTCCTCACCCGAAATTCAACGAACACGCGAAGGACAACATAGGAATTCACAATCCTTCTTCAATAGTCAGATACGACATGAATCCGTTCTGAGGGAGGTATCGCAAAGTGAAATTGCTATATAGCGGGGTATAGACAACTATGGTAAGAGGTAGCTAATTCCCGGATAAAAACAATAGAATAACTTAATAGTATCTGTGTTTATATATTAAGATCAAGATTTGGGTTTATTGGCCAATCAAAATGATAATTTTACATGAATAATGACAAGTTACCCATGGAAAATCAACATTTAAGTGAGGCTTGTAGCATGTTCGCATTAGCATTTATTATTGTCTTTTCATTGAGGCACCAAAAACAAAAATAATCCAGTCACCAGTTTATTAAAAAACGGAGTACAAACCCCTGAATACGGCATTAATTTGTTCTGAGTTGGGGATCGCCAGGTGAAATTGCTATATGGCGAAGGATAGAAACCTATGGTAATTAGCTACTGTGTTTCAAACCCCTGGTAATTCAGGTAAAAACAAAAAAATACAATAAAATGGTAGATAATGAACACTATTTATGGGTGATGTATGTGTCTATGATCAAATATCATTATAAATAATTTCACATTTGTATTTACCTTGGGTGTGACGTGTCTTGAGCTAGTTGATTGGATGCAGTAAGAAGGAGAAAACAGCGACTGCAGATTAAAAATGAAACAGGTTTTAAAAACTTCCACTTGCCAGGATTGTCACGCTCTTAGAAAATGTATTTGCTTTAATCGTCTCCTTATTTTTAATACTAGTTCTAATTATGATGTGTTTGCTTCTCACTTTAGCAGCCTTGGAAGCCTTGGGCACAAATAGAATACAGTACAAAAAATTCAATATTTTATCACCAACATGCAAAGTATTTTCGAAGCATATAAGAGTCTGAAATGAATGAAGAGAAAGGCATTGTGAGAGGTAGTTCAGCCAGTAACACATCTGCATTTTTATGATTGCGTGATGCAAACAGATGGCACGCTAGCATTTTGAGTTACGTCGACCAATAGTAGACAAGAATCTTGAAGACATGAACAATGTTTGGACACAAAAAAATAGTTGATCGCGTATAATGCGAAAATGCACAAAGAAAAAAAATTCTTTTGACACCGTAAAGTGAGAATGTCTACTCTATCTTCATCTTTCTTTTCCTGTCTTAATCAGGACAAAAGACGGAGAACCGATTGCTGGGAAGGAGATCCAAGTTACAGTGTGCAATGAGGAGAAAATAGTCTGCGGCGTGACGAAGCACACCACCTGTGCCGACATGATTCAGGCATTACTAGAAGATCACCGAGCCGTCCCGGAGAGCAAGCGACTCCTGCACGGAGATACGAAAGACTTCAGTTTGGTGGAGCGCTACAAGGGTTTCGAGAGGGTTTTGCCACCCCTTACAAGGATCCTGAGGTTGTGGTACGCGTGGGGGGACCAGCGACCCTTCATCCGGTTCGTCCTTGTTAAAAACAGTGATGTTGTACCACAACGTGCTATGAGGCCCACCAAGTATCGGAGTAGATACACCAGAAACCCTCAGGCTCTTCCTGCGGAGAAGGAAAAGCGCGTTGTAAGAAAGGCCTTTCGGAAGCTGGAGAAACTCCACAATAAGAGCAAGACCTCCGCCAAAACTGAGGATATTGATCGCATGGTGCACCTCATTCTCAACCAGGACCAAACCATCCGGGAGCAGATCCAGCACATGGAGGATCTGGAGGTGGAGTTACAGCAACTTCAAGGAAAAGAAGACGAATCTGCGGAATTGGAAGCTGGTAGTTTGAACTCAGAGGAGCTAGACGAACTTCTGCGAGCCAGTGAAAACCTCCAGCAGTTGGAGCTTCAAGTCCAAAGGCAGCATGTACTTATAGCGCAGCTCTGTGGCGACATAGACGCTGAGCAGAGGATAGCGACCAGCGAGGAACAGGAAGAAGCTAGGGCTGCTCCCTGGACACCAACCGAGGCCGACGAGTCACTCCTGGCAGAGCTAGAAAGGATGCAAGCAGAGGTGAGACGAAGTTACCTGACTGGCGTGTCCCTTCTCAGCCAAGCGGCAGAGGTAGACAAGCAGATCCGTTGTTCTGAGGCCAACTGGCTCTCCAGAGATCAGGAGTGCTGGCAGTTGAGCGCCGAGCTCAGAATGCTGCAAATGAGCGACGCTGCCCAGGAGACATCGAACACTAACCAGAAGGTGCAAAATGAGGCCTCAGTGGTCAAACACGCGGACGCGACGGACACGGACTCAGACACTGGATTCAGCTCCACCCACAGTCAGGATTCTCTATCACACAGACTGGAATTTGTTCCACCCCGGGACACAGATGTGTGAACACTATCAGGATTCGGAAAGACATCTGGTCACAGATGTGAAGATGCACAGACATTGATTTCATACATGAAAATGGTATCAGATACAAAGATATCTAAAGATGTCAGGATACAAATATCTGAACAGACTTAAAATGGACTTCTGAAGGATGTTATGACCCAAAAGTCTGGAGTCGTCTGGATTTGGGTTTAAATGAATATTGTTTTACCACACAACACCTAGCAGACTCATAAAGTTTCTCTCTACCACTGGACATGGACTTTTTGAGAATATTTGGACACATAACGGAAAGCACCAGGACATTCAGATCGAGAAATGTCTGAAAACAGACATCTATAGGACATAGATCAAATCTCTGAAACGGTCTTGAACACTTAGTCCCACGGAATACGACATGAATCCATTCTAAAGTGGGGATCGAAAGGTGAAAATACCATAGAGCAGGGGAGAAAACAGTTGGTAATTAGCTAACACATTCTCCAAGTAAAAACATTGAAATGACAAAATAGTATATATTAAGTACTACTTTTGTGTAAAAAAATGTGCATACAAATTAAATAAAGATAACCTTGCTTTAATCACCTCTTCATAGTCCAGAATTGTCATAAATAATGCCATGTAACTTAGTGAGGGGAGCAGTTTTTGTGCCCTTTTTGTATTCTTTGATCATCGCAAGCTTCGTTTCCTTGGTTATCATGTTTTTGCATCACTGCAAACCTTAGCAAGCCATAGCAAATAAATACAGTATAATAAATACATTGAAGTCTTAACAAAGCACAAAACATTCTAAACTGAATGAAGAAACGGAAATACATTGTGGGAGATATTTCAGCAAATAGAATATCTGCATTTTCATGATGCTGTGATGCAAACTTAGAGTAGACTAGCATCTTATATCACATTAGCCGACAGGCATTTTAAAGACATCACCCGTGATTTGCACAAACACCGCAGTTTTTGCTTACAGGTGTTTGTGCATGCCAAATAATTATTTGTTGATATAGTGGAAAAATGCCATAAAGAGGGAGCAAAACATATTTTTCCACAGCTCTAAGTGAAAGTAACTCAAGGCACGGATGTTGTATCCTAGGAGGGTATTGTTTTAGAGAAGCACATAAGTAGTCAAAACTACTGAACACCGATATTTACTTTAGGTCGCACATTTTTGATTAAGGTTAGAATATTAATGTCTAAAAGTGTCTGGACAAAGCATATCATGCATAGCTTTCTAGAACAATATTTCCACTGGAAACAGACCAGCTCTGCAAAGGATTTTTGAAAGGAACTAGTAAATAGCTCAAATGCGCCAGCCTGTTTTTTGTCCATCCTTTGTGTCTTTACTGTACCATGTTCCAAGTTTTTTTCCCCAAATATTTTTAGCATTAAAACTATGCTATACTCTTGACCTTGGTAAAACACTTAAACTCTGCACTGGGTAACTGTCAAGTACAAGAACATGCATGCAAAAAATCTTCTATCCATCACTAAAACAAAAAAGTCTTTCTGCTGTGATTCACTGTCTTTGGTTGTACATACATTTTTAAACACACACTCATGTCATGTCAGTCTTGTAGGAGTATTCTTCAAAAACAACTGAAACCCGCAAATAAAACAGAGAGGTTGAATTTATTCAAATTGTTGAAAGCCATACCACACTTAATAATCCCCTTTAAAATTGTTTTATATTAAAACTCATTGAAACACAATGTAAAATATATCACATATGTAGTATACTTTTGTTTATTATTGCCATGATTGTACATATACTGTATGTGATGTTTATGTCTACATTGAATCCGTAGATTGTTAGCTACAAATGTAATAGTGCTTGTATTTTATATTTATTTATACCACAATTTGAATGCACACAATGAAAATGATTTTTGTTTTATACATAATAAATACATGAGAACGTGAAACGGGTTACATTTGGTGTGGAATATTTTGTGCATTTTTTTAAAAGGAGCTTTTGAGGAAAGAAGTAAGTAGTCAAGTCATGTTTATTTGTATATCTCTTAATCACAGGGAGTCTCGAAGGGCTGCACAGACCACATATTATTGCAAACTATTATAGCAACATCCCCTGATCTAAAACCTACATGAGGGCAAGGGAAAACTCAAAAACCTCAACATGAGGAAAATGAAGAAACCTTGAGAAGGGACTGCACATGAGGTTATCCACCTTCCAGGATCACCAGGCAACGGATGTTGAAATAAAAAATAATATACAGATATGTCAGCGTGAAATATAGGTCATTAATAAGCTTTACAATAGAAGTGGTTTTAAGCCTAGATTTAAACACTTCCACTGATGTTGCAGATCAAATCTGAGAGGGCAGAGCATTTCAAAGTACAGGGGACCGAATAGAGAACGCTCTTGAACCTGCAGATCTCTTCTTGGCTCTTGAGATCAGTAGACCAGCCTTTTCAGAGCAAAGGCTCCGGTCCTGGAACATAAGGGGGAATTAAATCTGAAAGATATGCAGGAGTAATCCCATGCATGATTTTGTATAATACCAAGAGAACCTTAAAATCACATCTTAAGCTAACAGGGAGCCAATGCAGGTTAGTTTAGATTGAGGTAATGTGATCAAACATTCTTGTCTTAGTTAAAAACCTCGCTGAAGCTTTTGGTACCAGCTGCAAGCTCTTGATTTTCTAGAGAATTAAGTTCATTTCTAGCTAAACTCTTGTAAATCAGTGCACAATACTTCTTTAATTATAATAAAAATGTCAGACATAAACAACTGTTTTCACCACAACGGCGCATGGTTGACATTCATAGAGTATTCAACGCTTGTTTTTCAGTGTCAGAAAATGTCAAAACTTGTGAGGTGAATACTGTGTTCGAAGTCAATCACATAGATATGTTGTCTGACTCTTACTAATGGAATGTGAGGTTGGGGAACGTGAGTGTTAGCTTCATTTGCGCATCAAAATCTTCCGTGTCCACTGCACCACAGGGGTCCGCCCCTCCCAGGAGACCGTAACCGAGAGCTGGTACACGTCTCACCTCGCAAGGGCAGTCTGATTTTGGTCAGCCACAAGGCAAGAGGGATGTCCTAACAAGAGAAAAAGCTGGACCAAGGCACAGGCCGGTCCTGGCCAGGTCTTAGCTAAACAGGCAGCCAGCGAGCCTTGCCAGGTCGGCAGCCAAGCTTGATCAAGCTAGTGGCCAAACCGGAGGGACAAAGCCAGCGACCTCATAGAGGCCTCAGGCCACCAGCAGTCAAATTCTCCTTCAACACTGCATCCTGTGGTCATCGTCCCAACCGGCTCTCAAGCCTGCCAGGATTCCTCATCGCTCTCCAGCCAAGGACATAAAGACGAGGCCTTCATCTTTATCTACGCAGAACTTCGCATGTCGTTGTTGCTAGGTATTGGTATTGGTGTGACGTAAAAAGAGGGAACTCTAATTTGATAATCCAGTTAATGTTGTTGTCTAACGAAATGGTGCCAGTTTAGTTTCTCAACTTCAAGTTTTGCTCTGTTTTATTTTCTTATTATTGTTTTATGTTCTATTCAAGCTTCTTCAGTAGATGATTAGTAAAAGAAAAGTCCTTAAATCCAAGAGTCCGTGTGTCTTGATTAAAGTATATTCAACGATCAAAAAGGTACAAAGAATTCACCTAAAGTGTGTGTAGCCACCCTTTAGACCAGGGTTTCGAGTACCTATGGCTCACGAGCCATATACGGCTCTTTCTATGAGTACCTGTGGCTCAGGGACAAATTTGATTGCATGGAAATTTTCTCCATCTCGTTCAAAACTTGAGCCATTAATCCAGGGGTGTCAAACTCATTTTAAGTCAGGGGCCACACAATAGAACAGACATTCTGTCTGGGGCCGGACTAGTAGAATAAAGAGAAAGAAAAAAGAGATAAAGAAATAAGAGAAAGAGGGAGGGAAAAGGAGAGGGCGGGACAAAGACAGAAAAAGAGAAAGAGGGAGAGAGCGTGAGAAACAAAAGAGATAAAAAGTCATGAGAGAGGGGAAAGAAAGGGAGAGGAAGAAAAAAATCCAAAGAGAAAGAGAAAGACAGAGGGAGAGAAAAGAGAAAACAAAGCGCGAAGGGTGTGAAGAGAGAAAAAGAAAAGAGAAAAAGAGAGACACCGATAGTGAAAGAGACAGAGTGGGAGAAAAGGACAGAGAGAGACAAAGAAACAAAGAGCAACCTAGGAAGAGAAAAAGAGAGACACCGATAGTGAAAGAGACAGAGTGGGAGAAAAGGACAGAGAGAGACAAAGAAACAAAGAGCAACCTAGGAAGAGAAAAAGAGAGACACAGAGAGTGAAAGAGACAGAGAAAAAGTGGGAGAAAAGGGGTGGAAAAGAGAAAGAGAGAGAGAGAAAAAAAGAGAGAGAGAGAAATAAATACAAGTACAGAGTCTTTGTGAGAGGCACCTGGCTTTGGCAACATCAAGTTGACCTATTTCAACCTGCAGCTTGTTTTTCTCTTGCGCTTCTCTGAGTGTTGTCTCGCGGGCCGGATTCAATCCCTTAGCGGGCCTGAGCTGGCCCGCGGGCCGCCTCTTTGACACCTGTGCATTAATCCTATTCAGATACACGCAAAGCCAAAACAAAGCTGAATCACAATGAAGTACTTCGCAGAATATATAGGGCACGTTTTTCACTACAATTTACAGTCAAGGTGTCACCAAAAAAAAAAAAAAAAAAAACTCGTTTTGGCTGTACAATGCTAAAGAATCCTTTATATAAAAGCTCACTATATAATCTGTGTTCAGAGTTCAGATACCTTATGATGAATCCACAGAACAAACTGTAAATACGGCAAAACACCGGAAGAGAATTGAAAGTTATTTGATTGGGTGAGTGGGAGGGATGGGTGGAGCTATGCAAAAAGTGCAAGCACTCCCTCCCATCTCTCGCCCTACGACATCTGCGCCAAAGGTAAGCACATCAGGCTCCCTGTTTGCAGAATGTTGTGACGTTTTTACAAAATAACTGCTTGCATCTGGTTTTGAAACCAATGTGTATGAAAAAAAAGGGTCAAAATGAGTTTAACCGATCTTGAATATTTGCATGAAAGAGACAAATTTAAAGTGGTATCCAAAGACATGCATTTCAGGTGAATTGGCCGGTCCAAATTGTCCCTAGGTGTGAATGAGCGAATGAGTTGTCTGTCCCTGTGTGCCCTGCGATTGGCTGGCAACCAGTTCAGGGTGTCCCCTGCCCACTGCCCGATGATTGCTGGGATGGCCCCCCCGCGACCCTACTGAGGATAAGCGGTACGGCTAATGAGATGAGATGAGATGAGATGTTTGTTGATTTTTGGACACGGGCTCTGTCATTATTCTTTTTTTATAATTTGTATCAAATCATCAAAAATGAATGTGCTAAAGACTGAGCTTTTGTCTGGGGCGCGGGTTTAGCAATTTAGTAAATTTGTCTCATAATATATGATGTGGCTCTTTCCCAAAATAAAGTTAATATATTTTGCTCTTATGGCTCTTTGAGTCAAAAAGGTTCCCGACCCCTTCTTTAGACTACAAAACAAGGTTTTTCATCGGTTTTCCTGACATAATGATCCAAAAATTACAAAAAGGCATGTAGAGTTTTCAAAAGAATAAACTCGGCTCTTTAATTCAAGTGGTCAATAAATTGTTTTTTATCTACCACCGATTTTCGCTCCACATTTAAAAAGTGTCCGACTCAACACCCTACTTTCGGCTTTCTAATACGGCCTTTAAAAAGATGTATTTACAGTCTGTATACAATCAAACCTTTACTCAGGCGCTGATAGAGAAAGAAGACTAAAAAAAGACATTGTGTGTCTACAAATTGTCATCTGGAATAGGCAGCACAAATAGAGACATATGTGACATGTCCTGAAAGATTTGCGGCGTGATTGTATGCCCACTGTGCCAGGGTGTAATGGGCAGTATGAAAGGGGCTCACAGATAGTTGAATACTTTTATTGTTACTGGAAGTGCCATAAAAATCCCATTTATGGCTTTCATTTTTCACATGACCTATTCAAGTTGAAGATTTTTCATACTTTTCTTTCGTGCTGCTTGTATGTCAGAATGAAACTTTAATGTGAATTTATTAATACTGCTAGTTTCTATCTAAAGCTACCTTGTGTCAACACAGTCAACTAATTAACTATGTGATTGAGTGCTGTTGTTGCAGTCTGGAATCGTTTGGAAAAGTGTTTGGGGTTTTTTTCTGGGTCTCTGTGAAAAAGGCTAATATATAGGGCGGAACATATAATCAGAAAGAATGGTCTCCAGGGCAAGAAAAGAGGTCTCTTCCCGTCAAACATACAACTGACAGACTGTCTCTTTGTATTCTACATGGAAGGGCCATGCTGGGGGGTTAGGGTATCTATTTCACGCATACGATTTTTTTCCCTTCCGCCCTTTACTTCTCCTTCCACTATCTCTTCCTTGCAACCAAATCACGTCTCCCAGTTTGAGATTTTACTGGGCTCTCTTTGCTTTTATTCGGTAGACGTGGAGAAAGCCTTGGCGTGGAGAGTCATTTGCTAACAGATTTGCACCGATGAGTTGGTAAAAGGAGGGCATCCCTCTTTATTGTAAGAAAGCAATTTAGAGAGTGGCAGGCTTGCATCAGGTGTCCTTGAATGGAGACAGATTTTTGTAATTATTAAATGGTAAATGGTCTGCATTTATGTAGCACTTTTCAAGTCAATGAAGTCCTCCCAAAGCACTTACCCATTCACACACACACTCACACACCAATAGCGGCCATGCAGCCATGCAAGGCGCCTACCTGCTTATTGAGGGTTTTAGGGAATCAGTGTCTTGCCCAAGGGCATTCTCACCCGAACAAGTTTGCCATAGGGTTGATTCGTTCAATTACTCATTTATGAAGTAGTAATAGTAGTAATTAATAGTAATAGAATAGAATAGAATAGAATAGAATATACCTTTATTGTCATTGTTACAAATGGGCTAACATATTGTGACAACGAAATTGGGCATGACACTCCAGTTTTACACATAGTGAGGGTATGAGCAAGAAGATAAAGGAACAGAGAAGATAATGTTATAAAACAATGGGAATAAGGCTATAGTTATAATTTACATGGTATTTACACAACAATGTCAGCATGTGGGATGTTACATACAGGGTTGTCGTGATAACGTTGTATCGTAACGGTTGTGCAATATTGCATTTGGTGCAAAGTCATCATGGTGCAAAAATAGTCCGCATATACATTGGTGCAAGCATAGACATCATAGTGCAAAAAAAAGGAAATGGTCAGACATTGTGCAATTTGAGCATTAAACGTAGTGCAGTCGACATGTGCAAGAACAAGACTTGAGTAACATTATATTCGTATGAGGTAGTGTTGGCACGAGTTTTCAGTTTTTGTGCGGTGTCTGTTGAGCAGTGAACAAACATAGTGCAGACAGCATGTACGTGAGTACCATTTTACATACGTGTGAGGTATTTTTTTTTTTTTTTTTTTGCAACAGTTTTCAGTTGTTTGTGCGGTGTCTGTTTAGGGTGGTAATGGCTGTGGGGAAGAAACTGTCTCTGAGTCTGTTCGTTTTTGCTTTGTGTGACCTGTAGCGCTTGCCGGAAGGCAGCAGGTCGAAGAGATGGTGGCCGGGGTGAGAAAAGTCCTTGACGATGTTTTCTGCTCTGCTGAGGTAGCGAGAGCAGGCAATGTCCTCCAGACTGGGCAGAGAGCAGCCGACGATTCTCTGGGCTGTTTTTATGATCCTCTGGAGCTTTTTCCTGTCTGCTGCTGTGCACCCCGCATACCACACCGTGATGCAGTATGTTAGGATGCTCTCCACTGTGGCTTTGTAGAAAGACACCTGCAGCTGCTGTTTTAGGTTATTTTTCCTGAGCAATCTCAGGAAGTGCAGTCGCTGCTGGGCCTTCCCTACCACCGCTCTGGTGTTTGCAGACCAGGAGAGGTCGTCGGAGATGTGCACGCCCAGAAATTTGAACGAGTGGACTCTCTCTACGCAGTCTCCTTTTATGATGAGTGGTGCTGGATTCCTGCCATTCCTTCTGAAATCTAGAATCAGTTCTTTTGTTTTTGTTGTGTTCAATATGAGGTGGTTTTCCGAGCACCACGTTGAAAGTGACTCAACCTCATCCCTGTATGCCGCCTCGTCCCCTTCAGAGATGAGGCCGATCAAGGTGGTATCGTCAGCAAACTTAATAATAGTGTTTGTGGGGTGGGTCGGTGAGCAGTCGGAGCTGTAGAGGGTGAAAAGCAGGGGGCTCAGTGCACAACCTTGGGGGGAGCCAGTGTTCAGTGTTAGGGTGGGAGAGACGTGGGTACCGAGTTTCACCGACTGTGGGCGGTTGGAGAGGAAGTCCATTATCCAGTGGCAGATGGAGGGAGAGAGTCCTAGGTGTGCAAGTTTCTCCACCAGGATCTCCGCCATACCCGATATCTGGACCCCCCACCAGGTTGCCTACAGGGCAAACCGCTCCACTGACGACGACGCCATAAACACAGCACTTCACACCGTGCTGAAACACCTGGACCACCGGGGGAGCTACGTCAGAATGCTCTTCCTGGACTTCAGCTCAGCCTTCAACACCATTATCCCGGAGGTCCAGTGTGAGTAGTAGTAGTTAATAGTAATAGTAGTATACATTTCAGCTAGTTTATTATCTACTGTTTTTCAAACTTTGATCAAACTGTCAAAATGACTAAATTAGTAAACAAGCTAACTCAGTTATGTCTTGTTGTTTAACATGAAAATAAAATTACTTTACCTTATCTCGTTAACCTACAAGTTCTTGACAATAACGAAGAGTATTGAACTAATAACCGTTTTTTTTTTCTCTGATTATTTTAAGCCTTTATAGGAAGAAAAAGGCAGTGGAGAATCTAACAAAGTTTAAAGCGATGCTGTTGTGAAATATTTCTCTTGCATATTATAAGTGGTGTCGTAACTTCTAAATATTCTTCTTGCTGAAATGATCATTGCAGCTTTTGTTGTGCGTGCAAGCATGTGAAATATTTAAAAGCGGTCATCTTATTGGGGATTTGGGTTGCATTTGGACTGTATTTGAAACAGTCCTTTTCTTAATTTCACTATTTTCATCATAGAATAAAAGAAAACCGCGACCACGAGTGTGATATCATTCTTCTCACCCCTCATCGCCCCTGTCTCAGTCCGTCCAGCGGGGCCAGAACACCAATGATAAAAGTAAGATAAAATCAGATAGGCGCGGTGGAAACATATTTGAACTCATTTGGGCATTGTTAACAAATACTTGTTTTTAATTCTTTTTTTTCTGATAGACAAAACAACAGGCAATCGTAGATGGGTTTTTTTACTCCCCGTTGCTAAGAAAAAATAGATAATAAAAACTTGAAAACACATACTTAATCAATTTTAAACTCTATAAAGACACCTCAATCGACACACACCCCACCTTCAAGTCTTTTAAAAACGGCCTTCTTTTAACTGAATGTGTGTTCCTATGAAACCGAGAGCATAGTTTTTGACCTCTGCTTCCATTTTTTAGGCTAAACTATCAAAACTCAAAGATGAGGTAGCACCCTGGCTCTTTTTCTAAATAACGGGATTCTATTCAATCGGTAATTTGACGGCAGTGTTCCTGTTTTTTTGTTGTCCGCTGCATAAAAACGTCCAATTACGACGGCAGCTGCGCCTCGGTGTCACATCTTAGTTCAAGCTCCACAAGCTGAGGCGCGTCCGACACGGTGGAGGGCCTCACGGATAATTGGCAGCACATCCAACAAGCGTGAATCATTTCATCAAACGGCCCAAGAGGCAATACAACGCCACTAAAGTACCACGACGCCTACATGTGTGTGCGTGTTAGCGGTGGCATATTTAAAGCTAGGAAATCAGACGGATAAATCTCCCTTACCTGGAGGCTACAAGTGTTGTGTCACTTCTGAAGACCTCCAACAATGCCAGACCAAACATTGAGGTATCAGTGACGCCCTGTTTTCAGAAAACTGAAAGTAAATTGAGTTAGCTAATATGCTAATCCGCCTTACTGTATTAATGACAAAAGAGCTCATTTCCATCCATCCATTACAGTGAAGAAAATAAGTATTTGAACATCCTGTTATTTTGCTATTAATCATGGAGCGGCCATCATGGGTGCATGTCCATTGTGAGAGAGATTAAAATAAAAATAAAAATCCAGAAATCACAATGCATAATTTTTTAACAATTTATTTGTGTGATACAGCTGCAAATAAGTATTTGAAAACCAGTGTATCATCTCGAATTCTGACCCTGAAAGACCTGTTATATGAGCTGTTTTTTGGAGCGGTATCCCACAAATAAATTGTTAAAAGAAATCATGCATTGGGATTTCTGGGTTTTTCTTTTTCACGGTGGAAATGCACCCACAATGGAAATTTCACCCCCCTTCCATGATTTCCAAATTGGAGGAATAGAAAAATAGCAGGGTGTTCAAGCACTTATTTTTTCACTGTATATGCACCGCTTATTCTCAGTAGGGCCGCGGGGGTGCTGGAGCCCAACCTAGCTATCTTGGGACAGTGGGCAGGGGACACCCTGAACTATTGCCAGCCAGTTGCAGAAGAGACCTACTAAACAAGTCAACATTTGTGTACATATTTGAGATATTGCATCTACAGTGAGGCTTCGCTTTAACATGGTTCATTTTCCGGGGTTTTGATGCTTCACTGATTTGCATTGTGTTCAGCAACCTGGGTTTTGCAACCCAAAATGTTGAAATAGCCATATAGGACTAAAAAACCCTCCAAATAATAGCTTTATATAAGCCTTATGAGGAAGGCAATACGTACTGTATATACAGTATCTATACAAAGTAGAAAAAGTTAAAAGTTACCATCTCATTTTCCATTATCAAACAATTTGACATCAAACAGCCTGGTCACAATTTTGCAGGGATCCAAAGAGTACACTTACATAAAACAGCTTGTCAGTTCATCTTTCGTATCTTGAATAGTCGACAAAGCGTTCTGCACCAATATAAAAAGCATTAATTGTATAATATATTAGACACTCGGGATACGGCGTCCCCTCCTTGCTCTGTTTTTTTAGAATAAGGTGTTTTGTCTGTCCAGCTTGTCTGCTATAAGTCTACTCTACTTCAGATAAAATGCAGGTCTGCTATTGGTTTGCATCACAGCATCATCATTATTAGCTGAACTACCCCCCACGATGCCTTTCTCTTCCCTAATTCTGTTTACAATCTGGTGACTTTGTCAGTCGCTGATACAATACTGTATATTTGGTACCGTATTTATTCGCTATAGGTCCAAGGCTTGCAGTGATGCCAAAGGGAGAAGCAAAATGATGATCACCGTTGAAACAAAACTTGATTATCAAGAAAAACCAAAAGGGCATACTTTTGGCTAAGTTGCATGACTACAACCAATCGATGATCAAAGCTTTTGTTAAAAATAAAGAAGTGATTAAAGAAAGAAAATCTTCTAAAGACATGACAACCCAAGCAAGTGAAAGTTTTAAAATCTGTTTTGATTTTATCCGGAGCCCCCTCCCCCACTCCCCCCCTGCATCCACCTGCTATTCCAACCAACCAGCTCGTGTAACACCAAAGGTATATCAAACTTCTCTTTTCTTTTTCTTTTCATGTACATTTATTCATAATATTATTCATAATATTATCTTATGCACATACATTAAACTTCAGTAGTACTTACATACTATTTTGTTATTTTAATGCCATTTTAAATGTATCTGTGGTACTAGGGCACTACTGTAATTGTAAAATAGATCAAGTATCACGGATTTCACCTATCACGGGTTCTTTTTGCAGCATACCAAACTATGAACACTGTCTGTAGGCTGTATTTAATGAAAAGGTTGAAGACATTAGCTAAAGCTCACACAGAGACGCTTACATAAAGAGTTATTACAGCTACATTTTCCATGAATACAGTAGGTCAAACCTTATTGACTTTTGAAAGCTTTCACAAAGATAGCCTTCTAGCTTAACATTTAGCGACAGTATCACTGAAATGTCAGTCATTTAAGGTTAACTATGCCTTTTTTAATGTTTTTTGAGTCATTTCATGTTTGTGTAAAAGTAGTGTGATCTAGTGCCTTTTCCTATGTCTTGTACATCCCCAGAGGTGTAGTGACTAGACATTAGATATAGGCTTATAATAATAATAATTAAAATTATTATTGTTATTATTATTAATGTTTTATTGGCAGACATGATGGTCCGTGCTCCAAAGAAGGTTGGGGTCCACTGAGTTAAAACACTAATCTGAAGTACAGAAGCTGACGTTTACCACAAGTTTTATTGAAAGAAAGAGAAAGGGCTGCGCCCACGATCCGGTGTTCGCTGAACGCGGGAAGCAAGTCGCTCTCGTACTCGGATTGTGATCCGAAGTTGATCTTCCGTAGCGAGCGATGGCGGTGTCAGGGATGGAAAAACTGGTCGGTAGCCGGGACTGCAGGGCAAGTCATGGTCAGGGTCGGAAACGAACCGTAAGCCAGTACGGGAGAGTAGACGTAGTCGGGGACAAAAAGAGGTCGTAAGCCGGGACGGGAGAGCAGAGGTGGTCAGGATCAAAACAGGTCGTAGCCGGAGATAGACGGAAGCAAAAACGGGACAGGTGGGAGTCAGGGTCGAAAAAGGCTTGCCTAGTACACACTGAGGTTCACAGACGGACTGACAACAGGGGATTGACAGGACTGGGTTTGTATAGTGACAGGGAGCCAATCAGCATCCACGGCGGTTGGCGCCAAAAGAGCGGGCACAGGTGAGTAATCATGACAGTGCACATGTTGCAACTCTCACCACACTCTTTCACTATGCCTTAACGCCAAATGGAGCCGCCTCAAGGTTTCTTCATTTACCTCATGTTGAGGTTTTGAGTTTTTCCTTGCTCTCATGTAGGTTTTAGATCAGGGGATGGTGTAATAATAGTCTGTAGTTTGAAATAATCAGTCATCAGTGCTGCCCTTTAAGACTTTTTGTGATAAAGGGCTATACAAATAAAAATGACTTGACTCGACTTGTGTTTTTCTACATGAATCACACCGTAACTTTGCTCTTACCAGTGTGACGAAAAATACATAAACGAAAACGTCCACGCTGACGCCTATTTCGCCAAACGCCTTTGAAGAAGGAGCATCTGATTGCGCCATTTATAGAAGAGCTACTTACGTAAACATGGAAAACGTTGTCGCTGCCCTCTGCTCTTGAGTCAGACCTCGTACCGTCGACTCCACTGATTAGGATAGAAAATGGCCGCCTACGAAACATGAACGATCAGAATGATGATATAGTAACCCGCTCGCCGGGGGCTAGCATTGGAACGTTGACGTGAAATGTATTTTCTATCGGTGTTTATCGTTGTAAAACGGGTGTGTAAAGACTTCTCTATAATCAAACTAAAGCTATTTTGCGGTCATATATAAGGTCATAAATAAGGTACAATCAGGGCCGGCCTGAGCCTTAATGGGGCCCTAGTCAAAATTAGATGTTGGGGCCCCTATTACTTGTTAATATCTATACCTACAGTAGATAACCAACAAGCAAACATTAAAGCTAGCTAGCTAAAAAACTGATAACCTGAATAACTCGATTTAAAAGAACATTGTGTAATATTTAGTGCCTCCTAGTGGAAAGCTTTTGTCCAGTTAAAAAAAAATATTGATTTGAATACTGGGAAAAAAATACATGAACTATCATATCAAAATAATGGGTCGAGCAATTTATATTTCTTTTTCCAGGATTCCTACAGCTGAAAGCAAGTTAAATTAAAGGCTTTTTAAGACTTTTGGAATGCCTTTTGACATCAAATTTAAGACCAAATTGACCAAAAAGACAAACCAAAAACCACGACATGAATTAGAGGCAATTTTAATGTCAAGTCAAGTCATGTTTATTTGTATTGCCCTTTATCACAAGGAGTCTCAAAGGGCTGAACAGACCATAGACTATTATGACACCATCCCCGATCTAAAACCTACATGAGGACAAGTAAAAACCCACATATGGCCACATATGATCAAATAATAATAGGCATTGAATTCTTCAACAGAACTTATTCCGTTCAAAAAAAGACAAAGTCCCATTGTCGTTGTCTGGTCAGAGAGGGGCGACGTTTCGTTCAACTGAGCATGAACGCTGTCGCCTGACGAAACGTGATCAGCATGGTGACCAAAATGGTGTGATTCGGCATTGGGCGCTAAAACAATTGAAAACTTTCCCTCTGAAAGACAGCTCCCTCCAAAGTTTTAGAAATTGAAAACATACATAAAAAGGATGTTTACAGTACATCATCCTAAGTGAAAACTGGCATATAACTACTAATTTCATTGAACTTGAATCATGAAAAATGACTTCTTTACGAAATCTTTTTAGGTCATAGAAATATAAATCTTACGTATTCACATTTATAAGACTTTTAAAAATTGAATTTGCCTTGTTTTTAAAATAATGAATTGAATGCTTTTTAAAACTTTTCAAGTATTCACAGAAACCCCGTTTTCCCTTTGGAATCCCTTTTTGGATCGGCGCCATGTTCTTTTGGCATTCTGCTGCCATGCTCTGCTGTGTATCACTGCCACTCGCTCGTAGCAGACAACACGATGCCATCTAGTGGTGAAATATTACACATTTGGGCTTTAGGTATTTCTCTAAACATGTTTTGGGAGAGTTGGGTTTCTTTTGAATCGGCAACAGCTTTTTTACTGTGGTTATCGTATCAAAAGGCAGGTTATCAAAAGTCGGCGTAAAGCTAGTCAACTTCTTGTTCTTTACACAAACGCGGCTAGCTCCATAGTAAAAGCCGTACACTGTTTTTTTAACCGTACTATGACTACTTGAGAATTCTGTGCTCATCTTTTAGTACTTCATCAGTCGCATTGTTCGAGGTGATTGCCACAAAACAAAAACAGATGCCTATTTCACCATAAAAAGAACATCATGGATGAAGTCCTTTTCGGAACGCTAACTTTGTGTCATCGTTTTCGCCTTGCCGGAAAGTGTGCGCGTTCAGGTTGTCTTCTTCAGATTTACAGTGGCACAAAAGGGAGGCGCATTCCTGCTAGCTTGCAGCGTGTGTTTCCCGTCACCTAACAAAGAAGAGCAGAAGGAATGTGAACGCTAGCGAGTGTGATGACCTTCATCTTCCACGGCACGCTTCAGGGCTGTTATCGTTACGACTTCTTACAAAAAGCATGAGAGAATCTCGCGAATGTCTCGATTGTAACAGGAAGACATAACAAGGTTCAGGCTACGTCCGACTCCAAAAGATGGGAGGGTTCAAAGTTTTAACACACGCTCGGTGGAGTTAGGTTTGCGCGCCTGGCCTAGTACTGGAGGGTCACAGGTTCAAGCCCGACCGAGTCCTACTGAAGACTTACAACAATGGTATCCGTTGCCTCCCTGCTTGGCGCTCAGCATTAGGGGTTAGAGTTGGTGGGCTTTGTCACCTAATGACTAATTATCGGATAAGTTTTCTACGAATAAAAATACAGCAAACGATAATTTCAGGCTAAGGATGATTTCAGATAAAGTTCAGGCTATGTATGACTCCAGAAGTTGCGAAGGTTCAAATGTAGCAATATAACTCGAAATTTTAAATGACTTAAAATAAAACATCAATCTAAAACAGGGAAGTCAAACTCATTTTAACTCGGGGCCCTTGATAGAACAAACATTACATCAGGGGCCGGACTAGTAGATTAGAAAGAAAGAAAAAGAGGGAGAAAGAAATAAGAGAAAGAGAGGTAGAGAAAAAGAGAGAGGGTGGGACATAGAAGGAGAGAAAGGGAGAAAGAGAGAGGGGGGAGAAGGTTAGTGAGAAAGAAATCGAAAGAGAGAATGAGAGGAGAGAAAATAGAAGGAGAGAAAGAGAGAAGGGGAGAAAGAGAGAAAAGGGAAGAGCAATAGAGAGACAGAGAGAAAGAAAATAAAGAGAAAAGGAAGAAAGGAAGAAAGAGCAAAAGAAGGTAAAAGACAGAGATAAAGAAACAAAGAGGAACAAAGAAAGAGAAAAAGAGATGCAGAGAGAGTGAAAGAGAGAGAGAGATAAAGAGTGAGGAAAAAAGGGAGGAAGAGAGAGAAAGATGGAAAGAGAGAGAGAGAAAGAAACACAAGTACAGGGTTTGTGAGAGTCACCTGGCTTTGGCTACATCAAATAGAAATATTTCAACCTGCAGGTCGTTTTCTCTTACGCTTCCCTCAGGGTTGTCCAGGGGGCCGGATTCAATCCCTTAGCGGGCCCGTGGGCCGCCTGTTTGACACACCTGATCTAAAAACAGGAGATGTAAAATACAATAAAATACCTTTTAGAGGAATAAGGTTAGCTTTTTATTCCACATGTTTGTTTGATTTTGGTTAGCGAAAAGGTCGGTTATCAAAATAAAGACTGGAAGATGAGCAGATCATTTGAAGGTTTTATTTACAGAATATTCTGGGCACGAATGGGTCACAGACAAAAGGGCTGCATGCAGTTTCCGAGTGCAAAAAAAGGCCTAGGTGTCCAATCAACACACACCAATCATCCTCCACCCTTTAAAAATGACATTTTGATCTGCTGATTTTTGGGTCATTGTCATTTAATTCCAATTTGTTTCTGGTTTTCTTTGTTACCTTGCTCATTGCAGTTTCCTATTCAAGTTTCGGTTGTTGTTTCCAGTTTGTTTTGTTAGATTCTTAAAATTTTGTCACTATCGCATATGTTTTGCAGCTATTAGTTTAATTCTCTAAATTCCTCCAAACTTAATAGAAATATTGATGATATAAATGAAGAAACAATACATTAATGTTTCAATATAGGCAGTGACCAGTTTCAATAATACAACGTTAGCTTATTTTTTAGCTAGCTTATTTTGTGCTTTAGGACAGTAGTTTATTGGGTCAATTGGAAAATTGCTAGCTTACAAGGGTATTTAAAAGCAAAAAGGCCCACATTAGTCGGACTTTCCAGGTCATTATCACGTCCGCGTTGTCCACATGCTAGTCTTTTTTTTCTGGCGTGCGGTTAGCTTAGTAATTAACATAACTTTGGTACGACTCAAACGTCGATAAATAAACAACCCAAATGACATTTCTTTTTTTTCTCCCTCTCTCAATCCAAAACATTTCCAGAAAATGTCAAAGAAGCCGGTTGATTTTGATCAGCGGTCGACTGGAGTTGGTTAAAAGCAACACAGGAAGTTGATTCAGGAAGCCGTGTGTTTGTCTAAAGAAAGGTCGCCAAGTATTATGGACACAAACACCTTATTGTTAGCCAAACAATAAAATGTTAAGTTTAAAAGTCTTAGTTTTTACAAAGGCAGTAACTGTGCTGTTAGCTAGCAGGCGTAGCTTTAGCTTGTATTTGAAGGCTTTCGTCATCTATATATTTCAGTCATTTAAAACATCTTCATCTATCATATATTTAGTCTTAAAGAAAGGGCTCAAGGGAGGGCTTTAAGAACAGGTTGAAATTTCCTCTCCTGTTCTCTTTGCAAGTGTAGAATCCATTGATATCTTCACTCCTTATTTTGAGGGTTTATTTTTACACATCACCTATGTTTTCTTTTATTGATGTTCACTTTGTTTTGTGTATTGTTACCTAATGCTAAATCTATTGCAGCCTGGTCATCCTGGAAGGGGGATTACCACATGTGAGGCCCCTTCTCAAGGTTCCTTGTTTTCCTCGTGTTGAGGTTTTGAGTTTTTCCTAGCCCGCATGATGGTTTAAGATCAGGTAATTGTGCAATTGTGTAATTGTAATCCTGTGCAGTCCTTTGAGACATTTTTGTGATAAAGGGCGTCACAAAAAAAAGTGATTTGACTGAAATGATTAACTTATCATTGATTCAGTCATTATTGCATTACTTTGACATTGTTTCAATAGGAATGTATTTGGTAGCCAGACAGTTGCTTAAACAATAGCAGTAAAGAACCTGTTTAAAAAAAGTGTGCTGTGGAAATTTCCACTACCACTGCACTTTGTTCAGTTTTTCTCAGTCTCGGTTTTGTTTTGACTTGTGGCCCGCCCTTTGGGTATAAAAGTAGTAGTCAGCCTACAAAATGTTTTCGTGTTTTTGTTCAGTTGGATGTGGTTTGCCTTTATATTCTGCATAGACTTTTTCAAGTTTTGTTTAGGTGGAGCTAGTTGGTGTACCAACAAATCCTGCGTTGTCTACATTTCATTTCATGTTCAGGTGGAGTTAATGTACCAACATATTCTGCGTTCTCTGCCTTTCACGTTTAAGTGGGAGCCAGTTGGTGTCTTAACATTTTCTTCTTTGTTTAGCTTTCTTGTTTTTGCTCAGTGTTGCAACATACCCTGAGTTGTCTTATTTTTATGTTGTGTTTAGTTAATTCAGTTTTCCTTTGTATCCAATGTTTTCCTCCTGTTTTTGTCCAACTAGAGTTAGTGTTTGAATATATCCTGCATTGTCTTTCATTAACTTTTTTGCTCAGTTGGAGTCGGTGTACCATTATATTCTGCATAGTCTTTTTTTCTACAATTGTTTAGGTGGAGCTAGTTAGTGTCCCAACAAATCCTGTGTTGTCTACATTTCATGGGGCGGCAGTAGCTCAGGAGGTAGAGCGCTCGTCTTGGGATCAAGGGATCCCAGTTTGAATCCCGGCTCGTCCGTGTTACATGTCGAAGTGTCCTTGGGTAAGACACTGAACCCCTAATACCCCCAATAAGCAGGTTAGCACCTTACATGGCTGCAAGGCTGCTATTGGTAAATGTGGAGCACATTGTAAAGCGCTTTGGGAAGTCATTGACTTGAAAAGCGCTCTATAAATGCAGATCATTTCATTTCATGTTTTGTTCTGTTGGAGTTAATGTACCAACATATTCTGCGTTGTCTGCTTTTCAAATTTAAGTTGGAGCCAGTTGGTGTCTCAACATATTCTTCTTTGTTTAGCTTTCTTGTTTTTGCTCAGCGATGCAACATTCAGTGTTGTCTATCTTTCATGTTGTGTTAAGTAAGTTCAGTGTTCCTTCATATCCAATGTTCTCTTTCTTTCCTGTTTTGTCCATTTAGAGTTAGTGTTTCAATATACCCTGCATTGTCTTTCTTTAATGTTTTTTATTAGTTGGAGTCAGTGTTGCAACACATCCTGCTTTGCCTTTCATGTTTTTGGTTCAGTCAGCGGCAGTTAGCGTGCCTGTATTTTTATACTTTAACGTTTTGTTCATTTAGTTTCTTTAATTAAAATTTCAACAGTATATAACAGGGACCCTTTATTGAAGTATCTTTGATGTCTTCAAAGCCTGGGATTCATAGTAAACTTCATTGTTCTGTTTCTGTACCCAATTCATTATCTTTAAATAAATCCTCATCTGAAATCTGGACAATGGTAGCATTTATGTCAGCTACAGTGTTTACTTTTAAAACCTAAACAATCCTTTGACTTTTTGATCATGTTCACAAGACCGTTGGCTATCACCAATTAGCAGTAGCACTAGTAAAGATATTAGCGGCAGTGTATTGAGCAGTCTACCTTTTAATTGGCGACAGAAATCCGAGTTGAAGCGCCAATTGTGTATAAAACTCGTACCTTTCACCCGACGTTTGATAACATGATTAGAAACCGGTTTAATTCTTTTTGCTATACTCATCGCACAGCTAAACGAAATTAGCGGCCGTGGCTTGTGAATATAATCTGATTTATCTCATTGGTTAATCAACGCTTCACACCGCAGGACGATCGTATTACTATCATGTAAAAGGACTTCGGGATAACTTTCTGTCAGTCACCTACAGGACATTTCACACTCCGGTCTCTTCGGAGGTGCAATGATTGACTCTCGTCTCACTCCATCAGCTCTCGGAACAGAGTTCAACCAGCACATTTAAATTCTATAAAGACCTTTTGGGAGGAATAAAATAAAACTATCTGGAGATTGCTTAGAGGCTCAAAGACCTTCCAATAAAATACTTTGACAAGTCAAGTCAAGTCAAGTCATTTATTTTTGTATAGCCCTAAATCACGAAGAGTCTCAAAGGGCTTCACAGATTGTTACACTATATTACACAGACTATTGTCAACCGACAAGAGGAGTAGGTTATTCGTATGCAATAGAGTAGAGGTGAGTTTTAAGTTTAGATTTAAACATTTCCACTGAGGTTGCAGATCGGATCTCAGGGGGAAGAGCATTCCACAGCACCGGTGCCCGGATGGAGAACGCTCTCGAACCAGCAGAAGACTTCTTTGCTCTCGGGATCACCAGAAGACCGGCACTCTCAGATCGCAGGCTTCGGACCGGGACATAGCGGCAGATCAGATCTGAAAGATAAGAGGGAGCAAGTCCATGTATGATTTTGTACAGTACTAAGAGAACTTTGAAGTCACATCTTTGGCTAACTGGGAGCCAATGCAGGTTAGCCAAAATCGGTGTTATGTGATCGTACTTTTTTGTCCTAGTTAAAAGCCTCGCTGCGGCATTTTGTACTAGCTGAAGAGACTTGATTCTGGACTTCGGGAGACCGGAAAGTAGTGCATTACAGTAGTCGAGACGGGAGGTAACAAATGCATGAATTATTGTTTCCGCCTCAGACTGAGACAGTATTGAACGGATTTTAGCAATGTTGCGAAGATGGAAGAAGGCAGTTCTAGTAATTTGCTTTACATGCATCTCAAATGATAGACAACTGGACTTGAGATAGCTCAACCAAAAATAGCAGTTTCAATACCGTCATCTTTAATTATATTGTATCTAATTTTATTTTTCGCATTTCAGACTCTTTCTGGGGGATTGATACAAAGGAGAAGATTTCCACCCCCCTCGCTTTTGTTAAATTCGCTAAAGAAGTAGCTAACATTAATCTGCGACATACAGTAGACATCAGTGACAATAACATGTAATCTAAATCTATGTAATCTATATCTAACCTTTTTGTACGTTGTTTAGGCATTAGCTAATATTGTGGCAAACAAAAGAATTTAAATCCCAGTTACAATAATATAAAATATCAAAAGTAAAGCACAGCTAACATTCATATGCAACATTGCAAAGACAGTAGAAATTAGCGATAATAGCAATGCAAATAAAATTGATCTAATCTTTATATACCATGTTTCACATCATATTGAAATTAGCTAATATTGTGGCTAGCAAAAGGAGAAACAATCCTGGCAACAATATTGGAAAATATCAACATTACGATTACTAAAACAGTAGACATCAGTGACAATAACTATGTAAATAAAATCAATTACCATTTTTTTCCCATCATATTAGCATTTGCTAATATTTTGGTTGCCAAAGGAGCTAAAATCCTACCTACAATTTAAAAAAATGTAAAGCACAGCTAACATTTATATGCGACTTTGCTTAGACAGTAGATATTGGCAATTAGAATGCAAATTAAACCTATCTAATTTGTATTTACCATTTTTCACATTTCGTTAAAATTAGCTAATATTGTGGCTAGCAACAGGAGCTATGATCTCAGACACAACAATAGTACACATTAAAGCTAACGTCATAGTCAACAATAATCTGCAAGCTTACTAAAATAGTAGACATTAGCGACAATAACAACTTAAAAAGATCTAATCTATATCAACCATTTTTTACATCATGCTAGCATTAGCCAATATTAAACTAACAAAAGAGCAACAATTCTAGCTAAAATAGTAGAAAGTATCAAAGCTAACATCCCAGCAAACACTAATCTGCACCAGTGCTAAAACAGTAGACACCAGCGACATTAGCAATGTAAATAAAATGTATCTTATCTATAGCTACCCTTTTTCAGAAAGTGCTAACATTAGCTATTGTTGTGGCGAACAAAAGGAGCTGCATTCCTAGCTTCATTAGTAGAAAATATCAAACCTAACATCGTAAGTAACATGAATCCGCGACATTGCTAAAACAGTACACATCAGCGACAAATAACAATGTCAAGAAACCTCATCTTTATCTACCATTTTTGTTAACATTAGCTAATATTTTCACGTTGCAAATAACAATAGACATCAGCAACAATTGCAATGTCCCAGGTAAATAAACTACTCTGTTTTTCACATAATGTTAGCATTAGCTAAGATTGTAACAAACAGAAGCAGCAACAATCCTAGCTATAATAGGAGAAAATATAAAAGTTAACAGTGATCAGCGATCAGCGATGCTAGCATCATAATAGCGTACACTATTTAAATAATAGCTGTTTTGAATAGATTGTGGTTTGCTAAAATGCTAACGTCCTTGCTAACACTCCTAACTCAATTTTTAACATGCCTTATGGGTAATATAGTTACCCAGGGACCTTTGTAATCTCGCTATTGTTATTGTCGACTATGAAACGCGAAAAACAGTTGAAGTTTTATCAGATCTATTCCTACTTTCCGTAATTTTTCTGCCGTTTCAACAGAATGTAAACATGACCTTTTCCAGCTGCACCTTTTTCATTAGCCACGGACGACAACAGGGACTAGAAGCAAATGTCAAACACAATTTTCAATTCAATCGAAACTTTGGTGGAAGTTTGCAATACGTCCATTCGTTTTCGATTTCCCTCAAGTGAAATCATTCTTTGAGCTCCCACGAAAGATCAAAAACACATCGGGATCGTTTGATATCACTCGTGATATCATAGCTATTTCTTGAGTTTTTTTCAACCACACAGTCCAAGTAAGGCAGAGGTGTCAAACTCATTTTAGCTGGGGCCAAATGCTAGAGAGAAAAAATCTCACGGGGCCGGACTAGTAGGTTTAAGAGGAAGATATAAGGGCACGGAGAAAAAGAGAGACGGAGAGAGAGAGATAATGACAAGAAGTGAAAGAGAGAGCGAGTGATCATGACATAAAAGAAAGCGAGAGAGACAGAGAGAGAGAGAAAGTGATAATGACAGAAAGAAAGAGAGAACAAGATAATGATAGGAAGTGAGAGAGAGAGACAGAGAAAATGACGGAGAGGGAGATAGAGAGAGAGAAAGAGAGAAATGACAGAAAGAGAGAGAGGGAAAGATAATAGCAGGAAGTGAAAGAGAGAATGCAATAACAACAGAAAGAGAGAGAGAGCGAAGAGAGAAAGACAGAGAGAGAGAGAGAGTGTGAGGATGACAGGAAGTGAAAGAGAGAAAGTGATAATGACAGAACGAGAGAGAGAAAGAAAGTGACATTGACAGAAAGAAAGAGAGAGAGGTAATGACAGGAAGTAAAAGAGAGAGAAAGCAATAATGACAGAAAGAGAGAGGGAGAAAGAGATGATGACATGAATAGAGAGAGAAAGAGATAATGACAGGAAGTGAAAGACAAAGAAAGTGATAACAACAGAAAGAGAGAGAGAGAAAGAGAAAATTACATGGTGTGAGAGAGAGAGAGAGAGAGAGAGAGAGAGAGAGAGACAGAGAGAGACAGAAAGAGAGAGACAGAAAGAGAGAGAGGGATAATAGGTCAGACAGAAAGAAAGTGATAAAGAGAAAGATTGAAATAATGACAGGAGAGAAAGAGATGCAGAGAGAGAAAAGAGTAAAGCGAGAAAAAAGAATGAAAGAGTAAACAAGTGAGCAAAAAAACAGAAAAGAAAGAAAGAAAAATAGAGAAAGAACGCGATAGAGAGAAAAAAGAGCAAGAAAAAGAGAAATAGAGAGTGAAAGGGAGAAAGAGTGAGAGAGAAAAAAGACAGACAGAGAGAAAAAAATACTACTACAGTCGCTTTGCGAGTGGTGCCCGACTTGGGTGTCATCAAGTGGACATATTTAAACTGTAGCTCATTTTTCTCTTGCGCTTCTCTCAGTGTTGTCCTTTAAAAACCCTGTAATATTTATTGAATGTCACCAGCACCAAAATTATCTTACACTTGAAGCTCAACAAAAATAAACAATATCATTGAATAACAATCAGCAGTAAACAATATGAAGTGAGTTTAATGCGGAAATCGAACGCGACTGGTCTGTGGTAGAGATGGGAATTCCGACCATTTTTAGAGGACGGACTTTTTCAGCTTAGCTCACTAAATAGAGCCGACTCTTTCAACTCCCAAATGGCCTTTTACGTTAATTTGGTTGTTTAACGGATTTTACGTTTATTTGGTTGTTTAATCCTTATGAATATTATGAATAACCCAACAGTTATCACTGAAATAACATGGATTAAAATTTTTATAAATCTAAAAAGAAAACGATGACATACAAAACAACTTTAACCTTTTTTGTATTCAACAAATTAAAAGTCAACAGCACAGACCCCTTAAAAAAACAAGTATTTTAATTTTTGAACAATCACAAGAGAAATTAAGTGTCTCCAATGAAACCAGCATTCGATTCGTGGATAGGCGACTCCCACTTCCAAGAGCCAGCTCATTATGACGTTTCGTCCACAAATGACATGAGTCGGGATGCTTAAAGTATATGGTTAGTCGCTATTTTGAATGGCGACGTGAACGTAAATAGACTCGGAGGAGAGCGAAAACCCGCTTTATTCGAAATAATGCAGTGCCTTTGACCACCGGTAACGATAATGGCGGAAACAATAATGACTCAGCTGCTAAAAAAATAACGTCGTTACGTTACGTTATTCCCAGCACTGCCCAAGATACACCAATGGTAATGTTGCCCCCGACGACCTCTAGTGGGATCCAATCAACCAGTTCAGATACAAAGCAACGAAAATATGGAGTAAGTACTGCTTACGTGTAAAATGTGTACACAAACAGACAATATAATTGCTAGCTTCATGGCTAAATCACTTAAACACTCTCAGGTGTCACCGAAAGTACAAAGTCAACTTCTAAAGAAGCAAAAAAGTATGACAGTGAAGCATTAACCTGGAGTTCAAATCATAAGATTATTTAAAAGCTTATCAGATAGGCGCTAATTAATGTATAGTAGTTGCTACAGACTGGAAACCACTTGATCTTTTCTGTCTCCAGGGGAGTTTTCATCATCAACAAGCCACAGCTTCTACTTTGATTCTGGCTACTTTGCGTGAAAAGGAACATAAAGTGAAAGACAGTTGGTGTTCAAAAGACACCCTTGGTGTTTACTCTTCATAACACAGAAAGTAAAAGTCACTTGATTTTTTTGTTAAAACGTGTTAGGCCCTTCTGACCTTTTCTAAGCTGAGAGCTCCCTTTTGCTACCTATTAGCGCAAAGGCCACCTACTTTGATTTTGGATTTAACATATCTTGTTCTACTTACTATGTTGTTACTACGTTATTACCATGTTAATTATTGGAAGTAGAATGAAGAGAGAAAGAAACGGAAATAAAGGAGGGATAAGGAAAGGAACTGAGAGAGAGCTAGAGTAAGAAGAATAAAGAAAGTCAAAGTATAAGAAAAGAGAGAGAGAGAGAGAGAGAGAGAGAGAGAGAGAGAAAAGGGACAAGAAAGAGAAAGTAAGAAAGTGAAAGGAAAAACAGAAAAAGAAAGAAAGACAGAAAAAGAAAGGAAGAAAGACAAAAAAAAGAAAGAAAAAAAGACAGAAAAAGAAAGACGGACAGAGAGACAGAAAAAGAAAGACGGACAGACAGACAGAGAGTAAGAGAGTGAAATAATAAGAGAGTGAGTAGAAAGAAAGAAAGAAAGAAAGAGTGATTAAGAGGGTGAAATAAAAAGAGAGTGGGAAAGAGAAAGAGAGGGAGAAAGGGAAAAAACATTGGAGAAAGAGAAAGAAAGAGGAAAAGAAAGAGTAAGAGAAGGAAAGAAAGGGAGAGAGAGAAAGAATGAGAAAGAGAGAAAAGAGGAGAGATCAAAATGAATACAGAAAGAAAGGGAGAACAACAGAGAGAGAGATCGGAAGGCATAGAAAGGAAGTGAGAGAGAATGAGAGAAAAACAGAAATAAAAGAAAGAAAAATAGAAAGAGAGAAGGAAAAGAGCAAAAGACAAAGAAAGAGAAAACAATAGAGATGAAGGGTTAAAGCGACTGAGTCTACCCCTAAAAAATAATTCCACCAGAATATCACCTCGACTAAGCACTGCTGAGCTACTTTCAGAACAGGTCCTCGGGCACCTCGGCTGTCCTCAGGGGCCACCACGTTGGTGACCCCTGACAGTGTTAGACAGTGTTAGTTGATGCTTTCATAACGCAGAAGTTTAACTATCCTAAAACTCTTTCAGTTCTGCCCAAAATATGCATCACGATTATTTTTATTATCACTACTTGGTGGAATGACATTATCACAACTGGCCCAGACTTTGCTAGCAGTGGAAAACAATGGAGGGTGTTTCCTGTTCAAAGCTAGACCTCCAGATGCTTCCACTTTCAGGAGGAAAGGGCGGGGGGATGGTGTGGGGGTCACCAACCTGCAGTGCCACGGCCCACCATCGTGCGCAAGTAAAGAAAAACAGGTGTTGCCTTTACTTGTCAGGACATCACGTCACTCAGTTAGCGTTCATGTGTGGATACACACAAAGACATCTTTGATCTAGGCTGCTTTTCAAGCTAACACTGAATATTGTCCTCCCCGTGGTAAACAAGTAGCTACAATCGTTACCAAGGTCATGGTTGAAACGATTATAGTTAGTTAGATTTCTTAAAAATTCACATCATATTAAAACTCCTGTCTGTAACGATACTATCACACATTTCAAAGATCCTTTTATATGCCTAACTCACTGCCAATGTTGTGGCTCACCCTGCTGGCTATGATATTAACCGTAGCGTTAGATTGCTATGATCATAGTTGGCTTAGTTTAAACCTTCAAGGTCGCACTTTTGATTCTCGACACATTCTCCGTATTCCGTTCTCTTTTTTAGAGACGTCAACTACTGCGGAAACGTTCAGAAATGTACTCAAGCGCGATACGGTAACAGTCAATCTCAGTAGTTACTTGGGGCCGGTTGATACCAGGCCAACTCAGATTCAGATTCAGATTCAGATCTACTTTATTGTCATTCTAGTACACGTGTATACAGAACGAAATGTCGATGCATCTGACCCCCACAGTTTCCTTGAATGTACAGATATAAATAATGTTGTATTGTATTTTGGCTACGTATAGTATTTTACCATAGTGCCGATAGTGCAAGAAGAGTAGCTAACCAGATGCGCAAAATGGGCAGTCAGGTTAACAAGTCAGGTACACAGTAACATTAACACTGTAACAATAACGCTGTAATTACAATAGTGCAGAGAGCAATGTGCAAGGAGTGGCAAGCTATAAAAAAAATTGCCAGTAGTGCAAAAGTCAGATTAGCAGCCGTTTAGATTTAAGTTAACTATATGTTAGATTGACCATTTAACAGTCTAATGGCCAGGGGGACTAGACTATTGCGGAGCCTGGTGGTCCTGCACCGCACACTGCAGTACCTCTTCCCAGAGGCTAGCAGAGTGAACAGTCCATGATGGGGGTGAGAGGGGTCCCCGGTAATGTTTTTAGCATGGGATAGGCAGTGCTTCTGGCCAATGTCCTGAATGGAGGGAAGTGTAGTCCCGATTATTTTCTCTGCTGTCCTCGTTACCCTCCTCACACTACCCCAGTCGGTAGCGCTGCAGCCTCCACACCACACAGAGATACAGCTGGTCAGGATACTCTCTATGGTGCCCCTGTAGAATGTAATGAGGGAGGGTGGGGGCAGGTGGGCTCTCCTCATCCTCCGCAGGAAGTACAGGCGCTGCTGTGCCCTCTTAACCAGTGATGCAGTGTTTACGGACCAGGTGAGTTTGTTTGTAATGTGCACCCCTAGGAACTTGATACTGCTGACAACCTCCACAGCCTTGTTGTTGATGCAAAGTGGGGCATGGTTGGGCTGGTTTTTCCTAAAGTCGACAATGATCTCTTTAGTTTTGTCGACATTCAGGACCAGGCTGTTGTCCCTGCACCAGCCCACCAACTGCTCCACCTCCTCTCTGTAGGCCAGGTCGTTGTCATCCCTGATGAGGCCCACCACTGTTGTGTCGTCAGCATACTTCACGATGTGGTTTGTGGCGGACCTAGGGACGCAGTCGTGTGTCATCAAGGTGAACAGCAAGGGGCTTAGGACGCAGCCTTGGGGGGAGCCCGTGCTGAGGTAGATGACATCTGAACTGTTCTGACCTATCCGCACTGATTGGGGTCTGTCACAGAGGAAGTCCAGCAGCCAGTTCCGCAGGGGGGTGTTGAAACCCAGGAGTCTCATTTTGTCCACCAGATGTTGTGGGATGATGGTGTTGAATGCTGAACTGAAGTCCAGGAACAGCATCCGCACATGGGTGTTCTTCTCCTCTAGATGTGTCAGGCTCAGGTGAAGCGCAGAGGAGATGGCATCCCTGGTGGAGCGGTTTGTCCTGTAGGCAAACTGAAAGGGGTCGAATGAGGAGGGGAGACTGGAGGTGATGTGCTCTTTAACCAGTCTCTCAAAGCACTTCATTATGATAGGAGTCAGTGCAACGGGCCGGTAATCGTTGAGTGATAAGATCTGGGGTTTCTTTGGCACTGGGATGATGTTGGCAAATTTGAAGCATGATGGTACTTTGGCTTGGTCTAGCGAGGTGTTGAAAATGTCTGTTAGTACACAAGCCAGCTGATCGGCGCACTCCCTAAGTACCCGCCCCGGAATGTTGTCCGGGCCTGGAGCCTTCCTTGTGTTGACCCTTCTCAGGGTCTTCCTCACGTCAGATGAGTCCAGGTGGAGTGCTCTTTCGCCCTGATTTGGAACCGCTTTCGCTGCAGGGGTGCCGTTTTGTGCCTCGAACCTTCCAAAGAATTTGTTGAGGTCATTCAGAAAGTCCATGCTAGTGTTCTGCACTGGGGCGGTGGTTGGCTTGTAACTGGTGATGGCCTGAATGCCTTTCCACATATCCCTGGTGTTGGTTGTGCTGAGGAAACGTTCCTGGATTTTTTGACTGTGCGTTCGCTTTGCTAGTCTGATAGCCCGGTTCAGGTTAGCCCTCGCTGATAACAGCGCCTCCTTGTCACCAGATCTAAAGGCAAGGTTCCGTACTTTTAGTTGTTTTCGTATTTCAGCAGTCATCCAGGGCTTCTGATTGGCACGGGTGCATATAGTTTTGTTATTGCTGACGTCTTCTGCGCATTTACTGATGTAGGCTGACACAGAAATGGCGTACTCATCTATATTTATTTTGTTGTTGTAAGTGGCAGCCGATTTAAACATGTCCCAATCAGTGCAATCAAAGCAGTCCTGTAGTGCCTCCATTGCCCCCTCAGACCACACCCTCACCTGCTTCACTGTAGGTTTTTCTCTGGTCAGCAGGGGCTTGTATGCTGGAATTAGCATAATAGAAAGGTGATCTGATGAGCCAAGATGGGGGCGGGGGGCTGCTTTATATGCACCTTTGATGTTTGTGTAGGCCAGGTCTAATGTGTTCCTACCTCTTGTAGCAAAGTTTACATGCTGATGGAAATGCGGGAGAACTGTTTTCATATTGGCCTGGTTAAAGTCCCCCGCCGCAATAAAAATGCACTCGGAGTAAGCATGCTGCAGTTCACTCACAGTTCGGTAGAGAACGTCCATTGCCTCCTTCGTATTAGCGCTGGGGGGCACGTACACGGCAGTAATGATGGTCGCGCTAAACTCCCTCGGTAGGTAGAAAGGTCTGCAGATCACCGTCAAAAGCTCAATGTCTCGTGAGCAGTGTTTCGATATTATCTTCGCATTTTTACACCAGTTGTTGTTGGTATAAATGCATAGACCGCCCCCCTTGCTTTTGCCGGTGAGTTCGCCGCTTCTATCAGCGCGGAAAGCAGTTAGCCCCACAATGCTAACAGCGTCATTCGGGATAGATGAGTTTAGCCATGTCTCCGTCAGAATTAAAGCACAACAGTTCGTCAATTCGCGGTTCGATGTAAATTCCACTTGTAAATGGTCCAGTTTGTTGTCCAGGGAGCGGACGTTGGATAGGAAAATGGATGGTAGAGGCGTTTTGAAGGGTTTAGCCTTCATCCGAGCCGTTAGCCCGGCCCGACAACCTCGTTTCCTTCCCCGGTCACAGCGCTTCCGCTTGCCACTTTTACTCGCTGCTTTGTCGGCCGCTTCGTTCTGTTGACGTAGCACTCCGAGGCTAAGTAAACACTCCAGAGTGATCGTCGAAATTTGCGCTGGATTTCTGGATGTTCGCATATCCAGCAAAAAACTGCGATCGTATATTAATCTACAGTTAGAGTTGTCTTTGTTCGCCCTCATAAACTGAGTCGAAGATTGGGGTTTTTGACTAGAATGTGAGAAACTGTCGGGAGCAGATCCAGCCGCCGCCGTAGAGGGCGCCGCCATTTTGAACTCATTGCCATCAGTGCTGTAGACTCAGTAGCTAATGGCTACATGCTAACATGTTATGCTAACGGCTACATGGTAACAAGTTCTACTGACAACTACATGCTGTGTCATGATAAGGGCTACATGCTTACGAGTCAGGCTAAGTGCTGTAGGATAACGATTTATGCTAACAGCTACATACTAATGAGTAGATTCTAACGAGTCATGCTAACAGCTACATGCTATCTAGTTATGCTAACGAGTCATGCTAATGGATACATGCTAAAGAGTCATGCTAACAGCTACATGGTAACAAGTTATACTGACAACTATGTGCCATGCCATGATAAGGGCTACATGCTTACAGTTTATGCGAACAGCTACGTGCTAATGAGTAGATGCTAACGAGTCAGGGCCAACGGCTACATCCTAACAAGTCATGCTAACGACTACATGCTGACGAGTCATGCTAACGACTCGTGCTAATTGCTAAATGATAACAATCTATGCTAACATCAACATGCGGAAAACGGAAACATTCTATTGACTCATGTTAACGGCTACTTGCTAACAGCTACATGCCAACCAGTCGTGCTAACGGCTAGATGCTAGTGCTTGCCATTGACTTGAAAAGCGCTATATAAATGCAGACCATTTACATTTACAGAATCATGTTCAAAGTAACAGCTACATCTCACTTGAATTTAACGACTTCATGCTCACATGCGAACAACTGCCGGATCCAGTCCCAGCTCCCACAATTGCCGAGGGAATTGTCTAGTTTGTATTCTTTCCGTGCTTTCGGTGGAAACCCAGGTTTTCTCCATTCAAATGTAAGACTTTTTAAGACATTTTCAAGACCACATCCAATGAAATTTAAGACCAATCTGAGACGCAGGAGGTGACCCCCGAAAGAGCGGGAAAGGTATTGTGTACCAGGCGGATGAGGTTTAGTTTGCAAGGGCGGTCGAACCCCGCTAGCACCCAAGGGGGTACTGGCCCCCGGCCGTGGCCAACCCTGGACTAGGTTTGGGACTCAGCTGGGCGACCCTGTCCCACTCATTCCCCTGTTGAGCCAAAACCCAGTTATACTTGAAACCACTTAACCCTATTAGGTTTAACCTACAGTACATTTTCCCATCCCAAAGTTACTCCAACAACGACAGCGGGTTAGAGACTGTACGTAATGCTCCAACACAATGCTGCATTTGCGAAAACGTGGACATCTGGATATTTCGACCAACATCGGTCAGAGATCGATAAAGTTCTAGCCTTATTGTGTGGTGTTTGCATGTTCTCCCCGTGTCTGCGATGGTTTCCTCCGGGCACTTGGGTTTCCTCTAAAACATGCATGACAGGTTGATTGGCTGGTCCAAATTGTCCCTAGGTGTGAATGAGCGAGTGCATCGTTGTCTGTCTCTGTGTGCCCTGCGACTGGCTGGCAACCAGTTTCCCCTGCCCACTCCCGGAAGATAGCTGGGATGGGCTCCAGCCCCCCTGCGACCCTATTGAGGATAATCAGTGCAGATAATGGATGGATGGATGTTCCATACCATACCTGCTCGCACGGCAGCTGAGTGGTTGGCACGTCGGCTGCACAGTTCTGAGGTCATGGGTCTCACATCCGGCTACCTGTGCGGAGTTTGCATGTTCTCCCTGTGCTTACGTGGGTTTCCTCCGGGCACTTGGGTTTCCTCTAAAAACATGCATGACAGGTTGATTGGCTGGTCCAAATTGTCCCTAGGTCTGAATGAGCGAGTGCATCGTTGTCTGTCCCTGTGTGCCCTGAGACTGGCTGGCAACCAGTTCAGAGTGTCCCCTGCCCTCTGCCAGAAGATAGCTGGGATAGGCTCCAGCCCCCGTGACCCTACTGAGGATAAGCGGTGCAGATAACGGATGAACGTTGCATACTTTTGTATAAGTTGACTTAATACACAGTAATTAACTCTATCACACAGATAAGACATGAAAAAATGAAGACACTTGCGAGTTAAATTCCAGACGTCTAAACATAGCGTAAGACCTTTCAAGGCTTCAATTTGCGGTTATCAAATTCAAGACTCCCCCCAGTTTATTGCATTCTGTTTTTTTTTTGGTTGCACTGCACAATACACCAACATCTGCAGGTCAATTATTACACAGTGGCCCTTTAAGATGATCAGCTTTTTGTATGGAATCACAGTTTGTTGCACTTTTAAGTCTCGTCATGTTTCTTATCTTAATGGTTTTGGGTTTCACCATTCCGCTACGATGGTTATTGACGTCAACTTGTTGGGGAATGTTCCAAAATGTTCCCCTTGTGCGATACGGTTACTATTAGCCTCTTAGTTTAGCTGAGCAGGATTACAGGTCTGTGTGGTTTCTTATTCAGATGGCGAACTCTGTAAATCTGTTTTAAATCCCCTCCGCTGGCACCAACGCACCTCCCCCAATCCTTCAAAGCCAATTCTTTCGGTGTGACGCCCGAGGCAGTAACGTGATGTGCGCACACAACGACACAATAAAGATGCGTGACTGCAAAGTGTCTGCAACGTAATGGATATCAGGGAAAAAGAAGGAAAAGACTGCTCGGCAATCCAAGGAAGAAGCAATAGATCACAGAACACACAGATCTTATTCTATCTGTTATTTGTATAGCGGTTGTTACGTTCAGATACTGACGCTACACTCATAAAATGTTGTTACAGTACTCATGGTTGGTTCACATACTAAGAATCGAAACTTGTATACCAAATTCTGCGAGATGCCAGACATATATTTATTATGTTCAGAGTTGGGCAAATGACTCTAAAAAGTAATGAATTATAGTTCCTTCTTCCAAAATGTAACTGAGTTAGTAACTGAATTACTCTATAGGAAAAGTAACTACTTACCTGGGGAAGTAAATATTACCGTTGCTTTAAAAATGAGTTCTTGTATGTCAAAACATTTGAAATTTTTTGAGCAGTATTTGAGACGGTTGAAATGAGAAGAACAGATAGGTAGTTGTGCTATAGAACCTTCTCACAGCAACAGATTTATCCTACACTGTAACAAAAATAATCATTAAACAATATAATAAAATAACAATCAGCAGTAAACAATATATAGTGAGTTTAATAAATCAAATCTAACTCTCACAACCTGAGACAACTGGTCAAGTAGACATAGTCTACTACAAGTATTTGGTTCACAACAAAAGTCAACTGTAAAATGATATAAAGTGGGTTTCACTCAATAGAATAAATCATAATCTATAGTCAGATAATTGCTCAAGTCTACATATGCTCCTGTACTTCAAGTATTTTCACACAACAAAAGTAAACAGTTCAAAAATATCAAGTTTGTTTAACACTGCCGTGTAAAATGGATACATCAAACTCTCACAACCTGAGACACTGGTCACGTAGAAATGGGAGACTGCACTTCAAATATTTGGTTCACAACAAAATTTAACAATAAAACAATTTAATTGCCCCTTTCTCGGTGTGATCTTATCTGCTTAATAAAATAATAGAATACAAAATACATTACCCATAAAGCCACATTGTTACTCAGTATGCTCGGCGTGTCCCCAAATATTTACTGTTGTATGTTATGGTTTACTTGCGAGTGACACGGAAGTAGCGTAAACACCCGACCACGCCAACACGAATCGTCTCACTTTATTTAAAGTAAAACACTCCTTTGACCATCAGTAACGGTAACGGCGTTGTAACGGCATGAAAACAATTATTAGTCCGATTACCCAGGCTTTATTTATAACGGCGATATTTCCTACACTAGTTATTTTATATTTACGACAGTAAACCCCCGAGATATGGCAACCCCACCTTTAGAAGTTTTCCATTTACGGTTTGGAATTTGTTTTCAGCCCCTCTTCATGGCATTTTCCCCACTATACAACATCAATAACAGATTATCATGTTTTCCCAAAAGCTTACAAAACGTTTAGTTACGTTTCTAAGATGCCTGTGCACTATTGGTCGACGTCATATAAAATTCTCTTTTGTTATTGTCTGAATTATCTCCCACAATGCCTCTCTTCATTCATTCAGAATATGTTGTGCCTCTTAAAGACTGCAAGTCGGCGATACAATACTGTATTTTTTTGGATTTATTCGCTATGGGTCTCAACGCTGGCATTGATGCTTAATAGGGTAGCCAAAACACAATCACCATGGAAACGAAGCTCACTATCATTAAGGAATACACAGGAGGCACATGAATCAGCTCAGTGAAAGTTTTCAAATCTGTTTTAGTTTTAATCTACCATTGCCGTCTCCCCTCCTGCATTCACCCGCAACTCTACTTGACCAGCTCAAGTACCGTCACACCAAAGGTAAATACAATTGTGTTACTCCTTTACATTTATTGATAATGTCATTTATTCCTATATAGGTTTATTATGTAAAAGTTTCTTACTATTTACTATTTTGTGTTTTTATGTCTTTATTTGGGCAATTCTTATTCAGAAGGCACTAGCTCTATACCACGCTATACATGTATCATGAATTGCCCCTCCTCCCTCTCAGAATGGATTTCTTTAATGTTTTATCCTAGGGGTTTACTGTAATATTTTTTTTGATGTCAAGGTATGTCTTAAAACACTACTTTTGTTAATTGTAATAGGCATTCCACCATTGTTACAGGGACCTAATAGTAGTATTAGTGTTATTTTAGTCGTATAAAATAGCAAATTTGTGACTTAAAATTAGCTTTGGAGCTAGTCATGGCAGCTCATTGGCTAGCTGCATTATAAAATGATGTTCAGCAAGGTATAGTTAATACTGTTGACAGATACTTAGCTAATTTTTTAGTAGTGAATCTTACAAAATGTTTTGTTTGTGTGAGCTAAAGTAGAGAAGTTATATTATTTGAGTTACTGAATTGTCTTTGCGGCGTAAAATAATTGTTAAATGACACTGTTTTGTGATGTTTCACTTGGTCGGTTGAGTTTGTGCATCGTGTTTCCGTCTTTTTAAGCTAACCAACGAACAAGAAGGTCCTAGCAAAAACGTCTTTGCTCTCATTTGAAGCTAACTAATGCGTAATGGTGGGTTAGCAATGCCGTTTAGGATCAATGAAGGCGCTAAACGGGCGTAAGCGTCATACGCATCGCTTTCCGCACGGTCGCTGGTGCGTAACCCAAAAGTTTGTTTCCTACCATGACGAAGCGCTGAGAAACCACTGAGGAGGAAGATTTCGCTTCTGTGCACTAAAATGTTCTTTTTCTTACTGTATCTCTTTTCTCACGGTGGCTAGGACAGTTAGCATTCGTCATCTTTTGTGCATGTCAGCAGGCAAATTCATATACTGTGATCTGTTGTTTATCGCGGTTAATGGGACCCAGAACTGTAATGACCCAGTAACTAACCAGGGATAATGGGACGCTGAATCACGGGTGATGTTCATTTAAGACTCTCAACCACAGCTTACAGCAACAGTTGACCGGGGATAATGGATTACAGTCAAAAAGGTGCAGTTCGTTTTAGGCTGGCCACAATGGCAGGCTTCAGCAACCAACATTGAAAAGAAAAATGTACTCAGCCTGCTCTCAGAAGTGGTTGACCAGGGATCATGGATAACAGCTGCAAGAGTGCGTTTCATTCAAAACGGCACCCTTCCAACAAAAGTGCCTTTTGCTGGTCCCTGTTTGCAGTAGTTTTGGACTTGGGACATCGGATCACGGCCGTGCAAATGTAGTTTATTTAAGGATGATGCTGATGATAGGGATGAAAAGAGATGCGAGGGCCAACAAAAAGTGCCTTTTGCCGATCCATGTTTGAAGAAGTATGGGATTGGGGATAACAGATCACGGCTGTGCAAGGCTGGTATGTTTTTTTCACTGTTACCCATACCCAATGCCAAATCTATTGCATCCTGGTCATCCTGGAAGGGGGATCACCACTTGTGAGGTCCCTTGTCAAGGTGTCTTATTTTCCTCTTTCTGATATTTTGGAGTTTTTCCTTTCCTGCATGTTGGTTTAAGATCAGGTTATGGTGTCATTGTAACCTGGAAAAACAGTAACGGCACAAAAGGGCAAGTACATCCTGGTGGTGCCCATCACTTTCCAAGCTTTAATTTTGGTTTGGGCTTTTTTCCCTACATGAAACAGATAGTACTGGTTTCCATGGATACTACTAGCAGGAGAAGTCTCCTGATTTGACTCAGCGACAGCACCTTCATCATCTGGTCGCTGTTGTTTTTCATCTTAAAGCTTCATCCCGCTCTTCAAAGATTAGCCTTATCTTAGCATTGACGTACGCTGCGCAAATTAAAGAAGTCAAGTCAAGTCATGTTTATTTATATAGCCCTTAATCAGAAAGAGTATCAAAGGGCTGCAAAGATCAAAGACTATTGCAAACTATTATTACAGACTATTATGACACCATCCCCTCATCTAAAACCTACATGAGGGCAAATAATACACATATTATCAAAATAAGATATAGGTTATTCATATGCTATAGAGTAGAAGTGTGTTTTAAGCTTAGATTTAAACATTTCCACTGTGGTTGCAGATCGAATCTCAGGGGGAAGAGCATTCCACTGCACCGGGGCCAGGATGGAGAACGCTCTCGAATCTGTGGATCTTTTCTTGGCTCTTGGGATCACCAGTAGACCAGCGTTTTCAGACCAAAGGCTCCGGACCGGAACATAGGGGTGAATTAAATCTGAACACCAGCTCAGTAGCCTAGATGGTAAGGCGCCCGCTTTGAGACTGGGAGGTTCGGGTTCGCGCCCCGGCCGAGTCATTCCTAAGACTTAAAAAGTGGTCGGCGGCGCCCTCTGTTGGCTGCGGCTGCATCGGCTCGCTACAACGGGTCAGGTGCAATCGACATTTCGTTCTGTGTACATTGTTACAAAGAATGACAATACAAGGAAATTATTATTATTATTATTATTATTATTATGAGGGAGCAAGTCCATGCATGATTTTTTTTTATACTACCAAAGGAACCTTAAAATCACATCTTGCGCTAACAGGGAGCCAATGAAGGTTAGCTAAAATCAGGGTAATGTGATCCAACTTTCTTGTCTTAGTTAAAAACCTCGCTGCAGCATTTTGTATCAGCTGAAGTGTCTTGATTTTGGACTTTGGAAGACCTGAGATTAGTGCATTACAGTAATCGAGACGGGAGGTAACGAACGCGCGAATTATTATTATTATATCTGACTGAGACAGCATAGGGCGAATTTTAGCAATGTTGCGAAGATGAAAGAAAGCGGTTCTAGTAATATTCTTCACGTATGTTTGAAAGGACAGATCGGGGTCAAATATGACACCTACATTTTTAACTGAGTCACTCTGTGTGATGTGACATTTGTCAATGTTCACAGCAGTTTTTGAGAATAAGTCACGGCATTTAGATGGAACAATAACTAACATTTCGGTCTTTTCAGAGTTAAGACGCAAGAAATTGAGTGACATCCACTCTTTTATCTCCGTGAGGCAGGCCTCCGAATTTCAAATGCTGAAAAGAAGGGGGCCAATTACTGAACCCTGCGGAACACTACAGGTAACACTAAAGGGCGCAGATGTCATTTCACCATAGTTAACACAGTGCGTCTTATCTGAGAGGTAGGATCTGAACCATAAGAGGACGGTTCCTGAGACACCAATCCATTTTTCCAACCGTTCTCGTAAGATATTATGGTCCACAGTGTCAAAAGCAGCACTAAGGTCCAGCAGCAGCAAGAATGATGAAGCGCCTGAGTCCATTGCCAGTAGAAGATCATTGGTCACCTTAATCGGGGCTGTCTCAGTAGGGTGGTTAGCCCTGAATCCTGATTGCATTGATTCAAAAAGATTGTTATCGGATATCAAATCATTCAGCTGTTGTGCCACAACTTTTTCAAGTACTTTAGAAAGAAACGGTATTACAAAAGTGGAAAGAAATTGTTTGAAGGCCTGACTGTTCGCCTCCAATCCAGTAGGCGGTGCTGCTTGTGCTTAACACTTTAGCGAGCATCCTACAGTTCAAGTCAGGACAACCAATGGCTAGCAAGCTAATATGAAAAGCATGTTTATTTTTGCAATTGTTTTGTTATTAGATTTCTATATTTGAAAAAATGTTAAAAATATTTCAAAATATTAAAGAAAAATCCCCAAAACAAAAAACATATTCTAGGTATTTTCAAAAGCATAAAAAATAAAAATAAAAATTCATGAACCTCCACTGACAAGTGCGATTTAAAAAACGTAAAATATTTGAGAAATAAATCTGAATTATTAATTCCGACTTTATTTCTAATTGTTTGATCTTTGTACTTAAAGATTGCTATATGTATGTAATATAATATGTAATATGTAATTTTTAAAGAACTTTTAAGAAAAATGGACATTATAATTAATTTTTGACTTACTTCAAAAAAAATTCCATTAACTTCACTGACAGTAAGAAACTATTTGACATCTAAGCTGTCAACGGCTCTGAATGAGTTTTAATTGCCGTACCTGATTGATTATAAACTATTTTCAATGTCAATTTCAAAATCTTACAAATATAATCTTAAAAGGTGCTGTAATTTCAAAATATTCTTCTTACCAACACCCTCTTCTGGCTGAAACCATGATTGCAGCCTCTGTTAAGCTCCTTTTGTTGTCCATGGGGTGTTTGGGTTGGCATTTGGACTGTATTTGAAACAGTCCTTTTCTTACTTTCACCATTTTCATTCTAGAATCAAAGAAAACAACCGGCACACGCGCCAAATCACTGTCCTAGCCTCCGCCCCCTGCCTCCTTTCCTCCAGGGGTATGCACTTCATGGCTGGAACCAGATAGGCGCGGCGGCCAAAAAAATATATATAAAGGCTCTTTGAACTTGGGTATTGTCAACACATACTCCTCAGAGAAAATATTTTATTTTTCAACATTTTATTATTTTTTCATGGACGCCTCAAAATACGCACCCCCACCTTTAACATTCTAATTACTTTTACCTACTTCATTTTATTTTTTCAACGTACATTTACTTCACTGTAATACACAGAAATTCCAGTAAGCACTGAATGAGTTTTCCCACAGATTTTGATTACGGTTTTGAATTTTTATCCTCAAAGAATGTTAAAATATTACAAAATGTTCAAAATCATACGAAAATAGATAAACATTGATACCTATTAAAAACAAAAAATATATTTTAATTACTAACAGACAAGTAAAAAACAAATTCGGAAAAACTGTCAAATTCTTCTTCTTTATATTAATTTTTACTGTAATATACGATTATCATAAATATTTTGAATTAATAATCATTTAAAGATTGAACTAGTTTGCTTGTTATTTCTGCTCTCCAAAGTAAAGCCACTCCTTTTCTCATCTGAATAATTGTGTAAAATAATCCGGAGAGAAAATGAAAGAAGCCGTGCGGGTATAACATTGCATTTATTGCTTTTTAGGGTGTCGCCTTTCTTTAATCACTTAAGCGCTAATTGTAAAAGAATACGTATGAGATTCACGGGGCCTGGAATGTATTTGATAAAGGGTTTTATGAGCCTTAATTAGATTTTGCTGTTGGAATCTATGCAATTAAACATAGACTGACGTTTTTTTGTGGTACTGTTAACAAATGTCACAATAAATAGCGTACTTTCCCTTTATTGTATTGTAATAAACACAACAATGATAATGGATGTGAATAATCTCTGTCTTTAAATTTTTAAATTTAGATAGTAAACATGGTAAAAAAAAATGCAAAACAGGAGCTTTAAAACAGGTTGTTTTTTACAAATAAACAAATAAAACCATTTAATCTGATATACATCATATTAAAAAGAAAACATTCGACCCAAAAAAATGAAATAAAATTAGTATTTATAATGCAGTGGTACCTTTCCAAATTTATTTGTTCTGGGGTTAGCTTTGTAACCTGAAATACTTCTAAGTAGAGGTGCCTTTTGAGTGTAAATGCTCTAATCCGTTCCGAGCCCCGCAAAAGTATGATTTTTTTTTTTAAATCATAAAAGAGCATCAGAACATGAAACAAATACATGTTAAAATTGGATTACTATACAATAATCATAAAAAGAGGCACTTAATGTAAAAAAAACAAAGAATAAAGGGAATAATACAAATATTAACTGAGCTTTTTTGCCTGGGGTTTCTTAAAAAACTGATCCATTGACATCTGCTTTTGCCGGGTTCTGCAAATGCGTCGGAAATGCGGCAGTCATAATGAGCGACAGCTCGATGTGTGATGATGTCTTTAATTCGGGCTGATGGAATGATGGCTGCGTCCTCCTCTCTTACACAGCGGTGTGTTTTCATACCTTTCTATTATCTATTGCTTTGTTTTAGTGGACAGAAAAAGTCTCTTCCTCTTCTTTGCTTCATGTCCAATTTTATGCATGTCTTTCGTGGGATCCATTGTGAATAATAGCTTTTCGTAGTGGTACCCTACAGTACTATGTTTACAGATTGGGTAGGGGACACGAAGAGCATGCCGGGGTTCACGCATATGCACCAAGTTGCCAGGTAAAACTCTGGCAGAGAGTGTGCTGTACTTTTGACTTTGTATGCTTTGTAACTAGAGGCAATAATTTACCGTTTAGGCAAAACTTTTGTACATAGAGACATTTGTGAAAAGAGTGATCACCGTAGATAATATTCAGTAGCACCCCAAGATATGGCATTCCCGCCTTATGAGATTTTCCCCCTACAGTGTTTTTTGGCCCCTCTTTACAGCATTTTTCCCAACTTATTTTGCGTGGCTGGAAACTGTATTTTGTGTACTGTATTTATTCAATATGGGTCTAATGCTTTCAGTGAAGGAAGAAGCAACTACTTGATAACCATGGAACACTACACTTACTAAATGGTACTAAATGATTGGAAAGTTAATCAGGCAATTATAGCAAGGAAATCTTGCAAGTGATACTAAAGAGGGAAGTAAAACATGATAACCATGGAAATGAAGCTTGCGGTTATCAAGAAAAATGAAGAGGGCACACAAATCGCTACACTTTTATATGTGGCTGCGACTATTGAAAAATAATGAGGTGATTATAGCCAGGAACTATTCTAAGGGTATGACAATCCTCGCAAGGCTTTAAATTTCGGTTGCGGTTTTAATCTGCCACCGCTTTTTTGACCCTCTGCATCCACCTGCTACTCCCCTTGACCAGGTCGAGTGACATCTTTTTATTTATATTATGCATAAGAAGTACTTACCATGTACCATTTTCTTATTAGATTGTTTTAGTGTTTTTTTTAATTTGGGTACTGGGGATTTGGAACGCATTAGCTAATTACTATAGTTTCATTTCCCCCGCTATGCAGTTATCTCACTTTACAGTCCCTACCTCAGAATGGATAAATGTTGTTTAAGTGTATGTTAGTCAAGTCAAGTCATTTTTATTTGTATAGCCCTTAATCATAAAGAGTCTCAAAGGGCTGCACAGGTTATTGCACAGACTATTAATTCAGACTATTATTACACCGTCCCCTGATCTGGAAACAACATGAAGGCAAGGAAAAACTTAAAAACCTCAACATGAGGAAAATGAAGAAACCTTGAGAAGGGACCGCACATGTGGTATCCCCCTTTCAGGATTACCAGGCAAAGGATGTTGCAATTACAAATAATACACAGATATTGTCAACAACAAAAAAATATATATAAAGGCTATTCATAAGCTATAAAGTGAAAGTGTGTTTTAAGCTTAGATTTAAACATTTCCACTGAGGTTGCAGATCAAATCTCAGGGGGAAGAGCATTCCACAGCACCGGTGCCCGGATGGAGAACACTCTCGAACCAGCGGAACACTTCTTGGCTCTTGGGATCACCAGTAGACCGGCGCTTTCAGAACGAAGGCTTAGGACCGGAACATAGGGGGAAATCAGATCTGAAAGATATGAGGGAGCAAGTCCATGTATGATTTTGTATAATACTAAGAGAACCTTGAAATCACATCTTAGGCTAACAGGGAGCCAATGCAGGTTAGCCAAAATTGGCGTGATGTGATCGGACTTTTTTGTCCTAGTTAAAAGCCTCGCTGCAGCATTTTGTACCAGCTGAAGACTCTTGATTTTGGACTTTGTCAATGTTCACAGCAGTTTTTGAGAACAAGTCACGGTATTTAGATGGACCAATAACTAACATTTCGGTCTTTTCGGAGTTAAGACGCAAGAAATTGAGTGACATCCACTCTTTTATCTCCGTGAGGCAGGCCTCCAAATTTCCACAATTTAGTGTGGCAGATTCCTCAAACGGAAGATATAGTTGAGTGTCATCTGCGTAGCAGTGGAAACTGATATTATACTTGCGAATAATATCACCTAATGGAAGCATGTAAATGCTGAAAAGAAGGGGGCCAATTACTGAACCCTGCGGAACACCACAGGTAACCCTTAAGGGCTCAGATGTCATTTCGCCATATTTAACACAGTGCATCCTATCTGAGAGGTAGGATCTGAAGCACGAGAGGACGGTTCCTGAGAGACCAATCCATTTTTCCAACCGTTCTCGTAAAATATTATGGTCCACTGTGTCAAAAGCAGCACTAAGGTCCAGCAGCAGCAAAAGTGATGAAGCGCCGGAGTCCATTTCCAGTAGGAGACCATTGGTTACCTTAATCAGAGCTGTCTCAGTTGAGTGGTTAGCCCTGAATCTTGATTGCATTGATTCAAAAAGATTGTTATCGGATATGAAATCATTCAGTTGCTGTGCCACTACTTTTTCAAGTACTTTAGAAAGAAACGGTAGGTTTGACACAGGTCTATAATTACATAAGCTTTCTGGATCAAGGTTGGGTCGTTTCAGTGTAGGTTTAATAACAGCGGACTTAAAAGCCTCTGGAACTACACCTGAGGAGAGTGATATGTTTATAATATTTAGAACTGAAGGTCCAAGGACCCCAAAAAAACCTTTAATAAGCGAACCCGGAAGCGGATCGAACAGGCAAGTCGTCGGTTTGGCCGTATTCACCACCTGTTTAAGATTATCGAGTTACAGTTCACTAAATCGGGACAAATTCCCTGGACAGCCACCATGTGGCGCATCTATAGATTTCAGCCCTTTAATATGTGATGTATTAACACTGTCTTTAGAAATTTCTTCCTGTATGCATTGAATCTTCTTATTAAAGAAGACCATAAAGTCATGGGCTGAATGGGTAGAACTATCTGGGATAATCTGTTGCCTTGTAAGTGATGCTACAGTGTCAAAAAGGACTCTGGGATTGTTCTTTTGAGACGCAATCACCTTCGAAAGGTAGGCTGATTTTGCAGAGGCAAGGGCCGCTTTATACTTTAACAAGCTGTCACACCAGGTTTGATGGAAAACCTAAAGCTTGGTAGCACGCAATATTCTTTCAGATTTCCTGCATTCTTGTTTAAGGGATATAGTTTCATCAGTAAACCAAGGCGTGCGTCTTTTAGGTCGTGATTTAAGCCGTATGGGCGCTAACAGTAATACAACTTTAAAAACAGGTTCAATATTTTTCCTCCTCTACGTATAACAAATGTGTACGGAGTCTTTAATGAGCCCGAGTGTTTTCCAGTGCTGTTTTAGCAATTAGCCGCTATTAGCAAGAGCGCTTTACGCAAGGCGCACATCTGCGCGGTGTGATGAGTCGCGCGCTTGCCAACGAACGCAGCACGCACATGAGGGACGATTAAGACGTGAGGATGAAGAGGACAATGCTTTTATTTGAACAAACATCACCTCGTCTGTCGGGAATCCCACAGGGCTCCGTCTCGAGAACCCCTCACTTTGCCGACACAACATAGGGAACACTCATAACCAATGCAACGTGAGCATTTTCTTCTTCTTTTTTTCAAAAACTGCGTCAAAGCACTACGGTAGGAAGGTTAGCGCGCTAGCGAGCGAGTCGCGTTTCGAGAAGAGGCAATGAATACGCTTGACCTTTAGCTAGCGCTATGCGGCGGAGGCATTAACCTTATCTAAGCGAGGCATAATTTGGTTGTCCCTAAGGAACGCTCGCTCATCTTTCCTATGATGATACTTTGCACACATACGGAACAATCGGGGAAAAAACACTTCCGAACAATTATCGGTAAGATCAAAATGACGTTATTTGAAATTCACCCGTTTTTACAGTTGCCACCAAACGCCACTCGGGGAACGTTTAATGACATTCAGATAAATTACCTTTGAGGTGAGTTCAAGGGTGTCGCGACGCAATCGAGAATTTCCGCAGATGGAATAACGTTGGAAGCACTGTTAAAGCAGTTATTTCGATGACTTCATTTTTACGTTTGACACTGAACGCGAAACTGGTGAACTTAAACCGCATTCTGATAAATTAATGAGATGAGTTCAAAAGGGTCTTTGACGCAATTAGGAAAACGTAACAACACTCTTAATCAATTATCAGTTGTATCGACATAAATTGTGTTAAAATACATTTTTACGTTAGCCACTGAACACAACATGAGGGACGTTTCGCCACATTTGGATAAATAAGGTACATGATGAGTTCATGGGTGTCTTTGACACAAATAAGAAAACGTAAAAACACTTTTAATCACATTTTATACAATTGCCGCTGAACGCAACACGAGTGACATTTCGGTACCTACAAGATGAGTTCAAGGGTGTCACGGCACGATGAAGAATTTACCCAACACGGGTGCAAAATACGCAAAAAAACACTTTTAACCATTTATCTTTAATATCAAGGGTCTCCATCGTGGTGCCCGCAGGCACTTGGGTTCCCCGTGTGGACAGTTGAGGTGCCCCCAGTGCTGAGTCATTGTGACTTTCTAGTCAAAAAAATATTTTTCAATTCAATCCCATGTCTCTCTTGTTTTCGTCTCTCTCTTTTTCTTTTGTATTTCTCTTACTTTCTATTTTTCTTTCTTTTTCTCTTTCTCCCGCTGTCTTCTCTTGCTTTCCTTTTTTCTTTCCTTCTTGTGTCTTTTTCTCTTTCTGTCATGATGACTGATTAACTTCACCTGTACCCACTCGTTTGGTGCCAGCCGCTGCTGGCTTCCTGATTAGTTCCCCGTCCTACTTAAGCTCCCTCCTTTCACTCGCCTGTTGTCAGTCCGTCTGCGAACCTCTGTTTCTACAAGGCAAGCAATTTGACTCTGACTCCCGTCAGTCCCGCTTTTTGCACCCGTTTTCCACCCGTCTGTTCCTCATCCCCCCGTTTGTCTCCGGCTACGACCTGTTTTTGGACTCTGACCACGTTTTGCTCTCCCGTCCCGGCTTACGACCCTTTTTTTTATCCCGAACACGTTTTGCTCTCATGTCCCGGCTATAGACCTGTTTTTTCCGGCCTAGACACCATGATCTCCCACTCCGGAAGATCCACTTCCGCATTCGGAACACGCTCTGATCCCGTGAACGGCTTGCTTCCCGTGTCCAGCGAGCACCAGATCGTTGGCACTGCCTTTCCTCTATCTCGATAAATTTGTGACAAATGTTACGCAATTGGGTCTACCCTTTGTGCTGGTCGTTTCCTTCTTTGTCTCCTTCTCTAATTCTCTCTCGCTTTCTCTTTCTTAATGTCTTTTTTATTTTTATTTTTCCCTTTCTTTCTGTATGTCCCTCTTTCTCTCACTCCCTTTCACTCTTTCTTAATCTCTCTCCGTCTCTTCCTCCCTCCCTCTATCTCTACCTTTATTCCAATCTTTCTACTCTCTCCCCTTCGCTCCTTCTTCAACCCTTTATTTCTTGCTCTCTCTCTTTATCTTTCTTTTTTCTTATTTTTTACTCCTTCTCTCTCCTTTTTGTCTTTTTTATTTCTCTCTTCCCTTCTTTCTTTGTCTTTTTTCCCCCCTTCTCTCCTCTTCCCATAATTCGCCTGGTAATAACGCCATAACAACATAGTAAGCAGTACAAGATACATTCTTATTTTAGAAATCCAAATCAAACTTGTAGGTAGCAAAAAGGGTCCCTCAGCTTGAAAGATCAACATAACATAATATGAAATCGTCCCATTTTTACATTAGACACTGAATGCAGCACAAGTGACATTTTACTTCCTCGCGATAAATGACCCACAAGACGAGTTGAAGGTTTTCGCAACGCCATTAAAAGAGTTTTCACCACAGAGGTAAAAACATGACGTGACTTTGCCATCATAACTCGATGAATCGACAAGATAGCTAATAGAGGTGAAAGGACGGAAGATTGCCATTGATTTGAGCATGGGTAAGAACATTCATCTGTAATAACTTGGCCACTTCGACTCAAAGGTGGAATTAATAGGTTGGAAATTGAATTTTCAAAATAAGATCCTTTTCCTGTGTTTCGACTTGAATGTTGAAAATTAAAGAAAAAACGGAAATTAAATCAGAAGCAGCTTTGAAGCTCCACGCGGCTCTTTGACGCTCCCTAGTGGTGCCCCACCTTATGACATTTTTACTATACGGTGTGGAATAAGATGTTTTTTTTCAGCCCCTCTTAATGGCATTTGCCCAGACTGTACGTCATCAACAACAATGATTTAGCGTCTTCAGAAACGTAAACAATTCAAATCGTACATATTAAGTGAAGTCTCAAAACACCTGCTTGCTATTGGCCGACATATAAAATGCTGGTCGGCTATTGGTTTGCGTCACGGCATCATCAAAATACTGCTAAATTACCTCCCCCAATACCTTTTTCTTAAAAGAGTTCAGAAACGAGTGAGTTATACATACCTGTCAACCTATACGGTTTTGCCATACAATGTACGTTTTTTTATGCATTTTAAGACGAGTACGATGTACAAGGAAATCTGTACGGAAAAACGCAAATTTGTTAATCGCGTGCGTCTGCCGCCCGGGGATTTCTCATCATGCATCATTCCGGAAAATAAACATGGTGTACGATTATTTTGTACGGGAAAATACGACAGTTTGTACATGCATGGAGCCTTGGAGGTTGACAGGTATGGTTATAATACTTAATTTTGTACTGTATCTGCTGTGGGTCCCAAGGCCTGCAGTGATGCTAAAGGGAGAATAAAAAACATGATAACTTATGAAAATAAGTGTGCGATCATTAAAATATTGGAAGAAAGCTAACGAATTGGCCATAGGCAATCAACGAGCTTAGTAGGGAGAGAATTGAATCAAGCAAGAAAACATTACAGGGGCATGACAGTGCTCTCAAGTGGAACTTTTAAAATCAGTCTTATGTTTAATGCCCCGCCGTTGTCACATGTCCCCCTTTGCATCCACCCGCTACTCCACTCCACCATCTCTAGTCACACCCATGTTTTTTTGTTGTTGTTTTTAAATTGGTCACGAGGGATACAATCACAAAAAAAACAGTTTGAAAAATAATAATAATAATTACAGCATCCAAGGTATCAATCCATCTGATCTAAACTACTTTATAAATCCTGATTTGTGTGTGTGTGTGTGTGTGTGTGTGTGTGTGTGTGTGTGTGTGTGTTCGTAGCCTATAGGCTCCCAAACAGCTAAAGCAATTTTCATGAAAATTTACAGTTGTACTTTAGGCCTCTAAAAGTGTCGTTAGCTAGGTTTTGTGTCAAGGAACCCCCAATATATACCAACAAAATGGATAATCTGCTTTTGTGTACAAGTGGCTCTGACTTGGCTTGACTGACACTCCATGCGGCCATGGGACTCTTGGGGCCCCCTAGTGGCTCACTGGTGCTTTTTCAACAAACCACAGCCTCGACAACCTTGCCCAAGTAGAATACCGGCCATTATTCTTGTATAACCGAAATCAAACCAACCTGATACATGCACAACAACAAGGAACAGTCCTACTTGCGATCTACTACAGTGGAACCTCGGTTCTCGAACGCCTCTCAGTTCGAACAAATCGGTGTTCGACCAAAAATTTCGAGAAATTCTTGCTTCGCTGTTCGGTCAAAAATTTGGAGTTCGAACGCTGGTAATGCATGAGTGCGTACGCTAGAGTGCGATGCTCAGCAGCGTACGGGTGTAGATCATGTAGATAGCCCCCACCCCTCGTGACCAACTGTTATCACGTGCGCACTTGCCTCTTTTTGCTTTCGCTTTTGATATCGGTGAACGGAGTGTTCTCGCCCCTAACTATGCCTCCGAAGAAGGTCGGTGCAAGCAGGACAGGTCAAAAAAGAAAAGTACAACTATTGCCTTTAAGAAAGACATAATAGCTAAATATGAAAGAGGTGTGCGAGTTTCCGATCTTGCTAGGGAATACAGCATGCGCCTTCTGCTGACCACCACAAAGGTAAGAAATCCTATTCATAATTCTTTTCTTTATCTTATTTTTTTACACGTTCGTGTTAGCGTAATCTTTCGTACGGAAGATTACGATAACGCGAACTTACGATTAGCCTGGGTTAGCTTTATGATTCGAAGTAAACATTCAGGGTGTTGGAACTGAGCCCAAAATTCAGGGTGTTGGAACGGAGCCCCCCTTTCCAATGAAGCGCTAGCCACTTGTTGTGCTAAATGACTTGTAAACGACCTGATTTTTTTATTTTTACACGTTCATGTTAGTGTAATATTTCGTACGGAAGATTACGCTAACGCAAACGTACGATTAGCCTGGGTTAGCTTAAACATTCAGGGTGTTGGAACGGATTAAAACGATTTACATTGTTTTTAATGGGAAAATCGATTTCGGTGATTGAACAAATCGGTTCTCGAACAGGGTTCTGGAACGGATTATGGTCGAGAACCGAGGTTCCACTGTATTTTGTTATCTTGACGTTTTTACCTGGGGTACGGAACCCATTCAATTATTACCGCAGGTTTCTTTTCCCCGCTATACAGCAAATTCACTCAGAATGGATTAATGTCGTTTTCTGGGTGTCAATTGTACTTATGGGTGAGGAATAAGGGATAAAATGAATATATGATGCAAACTAAAATGTCAATTAACTAACACACTCATTATGGCACCATCCCCTGATCTACAACCTACATGAGGGCAAGGTAAAACTCAAAAACGTCAGCAGGAGGAAATCAAGTAACTTTGAGAGGTAATCCCCCTTCCAGGATGACCAGGCTGCAATGGATGTAGCATTAACAAACAATACACAAAATTTGTCAACATGAAATATAGCTTTCATAAGCTAAGCTAAGTGGGTTTTAAGCCTAGATTTAAACAGTTCAACTGAGGTTGCAGTTCGAATCACTGTGGAAGACCATTCTACAGCATCGCGGCCCGAATGGAGAAAGCTCTCAAACCTACGAATTTCTTCTTGGCTCTTGGGATCACTAGTAGACTAGCATTTTCCGAGGAGCGAAGGCTCTAAACAGGAAGATAGGGGTAGTCCTTCAAAATGTTGTAGAATACCAACAAACCTTAAAATCACATCTTGAACTGACAAGGAGATAATACAGGTTAGCTAAAATCAGGGTCAAACTTTCTTGTTTTAGTTACAAAGTCTTGATGCTAGACTTCGGGAGACCAGAGAGTGGTACATTACAGCAATCGAGACGGCAGGCAATAATAACGTATACACATAAAAAGTACCTTGCCTTGGACGCTAAAATTAAACACAATTTGGAAAATGGGCGATCACGTAAGTCAGAGAAAATGATTCACGGAGTGCATCGAAGGTTTTCTTTCCGTTTGGTTGCGTTTGTGTAAAGCGGATTTTGATGAGTCATCGTCTTTCGCTTTCATTAATCATAAAAGCTAAAAAGAAATCGAAGTCACCTCAACACGAGAAGTAAAAGCGCAAGTCAACCCAAATATCACTAGTAGACCAGCGTTTTCAGAGGGAAGGCTCCGGCCTAGAACATAGGGGGGAAATTAAATCTGAAAGATATGAGGAAGTCCATGCATGATTTTGTATAATACCAACAGAACCTTAAAATTACATCTTAAGCTAACAGGGAGCTGATGCAGGTCAGCTAAAATGGGGTTAAAGTGATCAAACTTTCTTCTCTAAGTTAAAAGCCTCGCTGCAGCATTTTGTACCAGCTGAAGGCTCTTGATTTTGGACATTGCGAGGCCGAGAGTAGTACATTACAGTAATCGAGACGGGAGGTAATTAACGCCATTAGACAAACAAAGTTTTGGTTCTAAACCAATAAGATTAATGTTACGGAGTGGCCAGTCCAATCCCCAGATCTGAGTAATCGAGTACTTGTGGGGTGATATAAAAAATTCTGTTTGTGACAAAACCAAGAAAGTAAATTAATTGTGGAACGTTGTTAATTAATCTAGGAGGGAAATCACAACTAGAAGGTGCCACAAGTTGGTTGAATCCATGTCACACAGATGAAACGAAATATTAGGATTGATAAATCCTGCCTTTTTTTTGGAAATAAAAAATAGTTTTGAGTTAGTACAGTCAACAGCAGACACTGCTGTTTTTGAACACACCTCTTTGAACTATTTTCCCAACCTTCGGAGCGTGCCTACTAGGAATGCGAGGTCTGGTTTGTTTTCTGAGAATTTAAACTGCACCTACTGGTAACTTGTTTGGCATGTAACAATAAAATATATACTAAAACCTGCGATATTCTGGTTAGTCACATTGCATTGCTATTATTTTGAACAGCACTATATGTACGTATACATGTGTGTCTGTTTTTGTGTGTGTATTACATATTGCCGTCATTCCACGCCTCATCTTGTGTTTTTTGTCCCCGGAGGATCACATTTTCGTGCTACAGCCTCAATCTTGTCTGTTGCCGAAATCTCCAGGTCGAGGAAGACGATGGACGTGCATTAGAAATTCTGATTTTGGCAGGTATACAAAGTTCATTTTTACAGTCGGAATATACTATGTAAGTATGCTTATTTAAAAAAAAATAGTAGTCTCAGTTGGACTAATATATATATATATATATATATATATATATATATATGTACATGACTATGCACAAACCTGGAAAAAATCTTAATATTGCCTACGTATAGAAAATGAATATTCATATTTTATTTCTTGAATAACTAATTCTCATCAATTAAACCTTTTATTTACTGCATTTGGAGGTTTCCAATTTGTTACTGCTGCATGAGCGACATTAATGTTCATGCCGATATGCTGGATATGACTGCTAAATGGTACTCCTAGAAGGGCGATGACCTCATGTGTGGTCCCTTCTAAAGATTTCTTTATTTTCCTCATGTTGAGCTAAAGAACAACATGTGGCTTCAGCCCTATTTATCGAGTTGTAGGGATGACCTCATTTGCGGTCCCTTCTAAAGGTTTCTTCATTTTCCTCATGTTGAGGTTTTCAGTTTTTCCTTGCCCTCGTGTTGGTTTTAGATCAGGGGATGGTGTCATAATAGTCTGTAGTTTGCAATAATCTGTGGTCTGTACAGCTTTCTGAGACTCCTTGTGATTAAGGGCGTCACAAATAAACACGACTTGACTTATTTTGTAAATATGTTCCTGCTAAATGTCATAGCACTAATTGTCATTGCATTGACTTTCTTGTGCACTTGTGCCAATCTACAATCATTACTTTTTTTTTTTTTTTTTTACTTTTCCTCTGTCTTTCTCTAATTCATCCTGGAGTGCCACGTCTAATCTCGTTGTAAAGAATGTTTGCCATGTTCTTTTTTTTTAAAGATAACCCCTTATGCCTTCGATAGGTATGCGCCTTGCACGGCTGCCCCCGGCCATCAGTGTGTGTGTGTTTGTGAGAATGAGTAATTGTGAAGTACATTGTAAAGCGCTTTGGGAGGTCTTCAGTGAAAAAGGCTCTACAGATGCAGACCATTAACAATTTAAAAAACACGAAGTTTCAAAACACGTCCTAAGACAAAACAAAAAGTCTTGCTCTGCTGCTCTCTAGTGGACATCATTTGTACTGCTCCGTTCAAGCGTTTTAATTAATGTGATTTATTTACAGTTTTGCATGAAAAATTAAGAGTTCTGAGCAGTGATTGGAACGAATGAACTGTTTTAGACCAAGCCAAGAAAAACGTAGGAAAATTGCTCCACCTCATTTCTGGAGGAAACTTTAGTGGCTGTCGTATATCTCAGTGCAGGGGCGTCATACTCATTTTAGCTCGGGGACCACACGATAGAACAAACATTCTTTCGGGGGCCGGAGATAAAAAGAGAAATAGTGAGAGAGGAAAGAAAGAGAGAGAGGGAAAGAAATCCAAAGAGAAATAGAAAGAGAGAAGGAGAGAAAAGAGGAGGGAAAGAGAGAGGGGGCGGAAGAGAGAAAAGTATAAAATGAAGTTCAAGCAAAAGAAGGTAAAAAGACACAGAGAAAGAGACAGAGAGGAACAAAGGAAGAGAAAAAGAGTGACACCGACAGTGAAAGAGAGAAAGACAAAGGGTGAGAGAAAAAGCAAGGAAGAGAGAGAGAGAATGCGAGAAGCAATAGAAATAAAAAAGAGAAATAGTGAGAGAGGGGGAAAGAAAGAGAGAGAGAAAGAAATCCAAAGAGAAATAGAAAGAGAGAAGGAGAGAAAGGAGAAGGAGGGAAAGAGAGAGGAGAGAAAAAGGAAGTTAGAGCAAAAATAGGTAAAAAGACACAGAGAGAGAAAGAGACAAAGAGAAACAAAGAAAGAGACAACGAGAGTCAAAGAGAAAGCGACAGTGAGAGAAAAAGGGAGGAAAAGAGAGAGAGAGGGGGAAATACAAGTACAGTGTATTTGTCAGAGGCACCAGGCTTTGGCACCATCAAGTGGACATTTCAACCCGCAGCTCCATTTTCTCTTGCGCCTCTCTGAGTTTGGTCTCGCGGGCCGGATTTAATCCCTTAGCGGGCCTGATCCGGCCCGCAGGCTGCCTGTTCGACCCCGCTGTCTTAGTGGAAGATCTAGATTTTTTTTTTTAAATTATAATATCAAGATTATTTTTTGGACTACTGGGGTAATTTATTGTATTTTCAGGGGTGAGTTTCTACTTATTTTGGTTTCATAAAAAAAGCACGGAGGATTCTGTGATCATTTGGATCCAGATAAGGGTTTTTCAAAATCTAGAACAGAGCATCTTTATTAGTTTTCTAGGGGGGTTGTTTTGTTGTTGTTGTCATAGCTCTAGAAAGGGTTAGGTGATGATTTAATGTGTCCTTCTTCTTGAAGGTCACTGGTTTTATTCCCAATAGTGGTTCACTATAAGTGGGATTCTGCTCTAGAAGCAGGTTAGTGGTTGTGACTCTTCCCTGGAAAATTGTCTGTATTGTTTGGTTTCACGGTAGGATTTTTATTAATGATTTGTTTTTCCAGGGGTGGTTGTTCACGCTTTATTAATTTGGCGGAGTTTGTTACGGAGGGTTTGTTTTTCCAGAATTAAATTTATTTTTGTTTTTGGCAAAGGAGGATAAGAAATATTCGATTACACCAAAATTATAAGAAGCCCTAGAGCTACTATTGTTTCCGTAGTAGAATGGTTAAATCTTAATTAGGGCAAGTTCTTTCCGTTTTTTTAATTTATTTTTGTTCGAGAAATTTTGGGATTTTGTTGCTCTTCCTGAAAAGTTATTGATTTATTTGTCCTTTCTGCCAAAAGTGGGTCAGTATGAGTGGGGATTCTGTTCTAGAAGCAAAATATTATGTTGTACATTTTCTTTAGAAAAGGGTCTGTGTGGTTTGGGTTTTGAAATTGGAAAAAACGTTTTTGTTGAATTTCATGAGAATTGGTTGAAGCTCTATTCACTCGGCGGAGCTGATCTTGGAGCCCGAACGCAGTTTTGGAGATGAAGTGTTAGTGGAGTATGTTCAAAGTGACAAGATTGGATGGATTGAGAGATGAAATTGTGAGAGACAGAACTGGAGTAGTAGTGGAACTGAGCAAGCGTGTGGATAAGAGAGTACTCGGGTGGTTTGGACACATGGAGAGGATGGATGAGGAGCGAATGTTGAAGAGGATCTACAGAGAAGTCAATGGAAGGAGACCAAGAGGAAGGCCGCGATTGATGTGGATGGATGGTGTTATGAGTGCACTGCAGGAAAGAGGTCTAAATGTAATGGAAGCTAGGAGCTTAACTCGTTTGTGAGTTCGGGCATTTGGGTTGGTCATGGTCCCAAAAACATTTGCGTGTGTTTTTTGCTACTTTTTCCCTTTATTTTTTTGTTTTTGTGTGTGTTTGTTTTGATGTCAGTCACCCCTCGAGGGATATGAACAGGGTAGATGGATAGATTGAAAGGAATCAGATTCATGTTTTTGTTGCTGTGGTGGATAATAAATTTGTATTTATTCCAAAAGTATCAGGGAAGCTTCAGAGCAAATATGGTTTCAGAAATGAGTTTTCAAAATCTAGAATAGGACAAGTTCTATGAGATTTTTAAGGGGTATTGGTTTTTGTTGTAATGTCATAAAAATGATTATTTACCATGTATAAGGCGGATGAGTGGTTGGCATGTCCACGGCATAGTTCTGAGGTCATGGGATCAAATCCAGCCACCACTCTTCCTGTGAGGAGTTTGCATTTTCTCCCTGTGCAGGTCTCCTCCGGCCACTCCAGTTTCCTCCCACATTCCAAAAACATGCATGTCAGGTTAATTGGCCAAATTAACTTCTCATGTTCAGGTGACTTCGATTTCTTTTTAGCTTTTATGATTAATGAAAGCGAAAGAAGATGACTCATCAAAATCCGCTTTACACAAACGCAACCAACACCGGTTCAGGGTGTCCCCTGCCCACTCCCCGAAGATAGTTGGGGTGGGCTCCAGCACCCCTGTGACCCTACTGAGGATAGGCGGTGCAGATAATGGATGGATGAGTTAGTATAAGGGGGATCGTGTCCTAGAAGCAAGTTATGTCATTGTTCCTTAACACTAGAAAAGTCAAGTGTTAGTACTGTTTGGTTCTAGTCAAGTCTAGGTTCTAAAGTATGATCCGTTTTCTTTTTTGTTGAGTGGTATTCAAACTCCTAATTCAGCGGGTTTGATTCCCATGGAGGGTTGAGCGTAGATATCAATGTTCATTTCAAGAAATGAATTGGATTAACAGTTTCGTTGGCGTATCAGGGTTTATTTGTCCTTTCACATTGGGTGGTTTGGTTCCAAAGGCCAGTATATAAACAAGATTGATGTTTTGTTTTTATTTTCAAAGTGGAAATGTTTTTTTTCAGAAGCTTGTCCTTATTTCCGTTTAAAATACAGACTTGCGTCAACTAGAGTCTATAGTATTCCAGAACAAGTTTTGGCTATAAAAGCAGGTCAAAGTGACTTCAGCTGTAGAAGCTGAAGTTTCTAACAGAAGACCAGCATTTCATTGTGAATGGTCCAAACAAGACATCACAAATTTACGATAAAACACATTATTAGGTCCATTTTCACTCCATAAATGTTTTGTTTCTCCAGCTATGGAAGCACAAACCAATTCCTTTGGTTTAGGAGATGAGCATGAAAACATGAGATGTGTTTTGAACCCCAGAGTGGTTTTGATTACATTCATATGTGTGGAGTTCACCTCACTCCAGAACCTCTGGACTTTGTTTGGATCTTGAAGTCAGATACCGTTTTTAGATTGTAAGAGCTTGTCCTTAGGCTCTAGAAGGAACATCTTTTTGCTTTCATGTTAAGTGTTGAGATGTCCAACAGTTCTGTGCCTCTGTTAACTGAGAGTATGTTTTTCCATATTTCTTTCATTTATGGCAACTGAAGTCCACTTTAATCTTAAACCTCAGAAAAGTTTCCTTGAGCCATAGAATTCAACAGAAATTAAGCTGGATCTAAAGTGGGTTAAAAAAATTGAGAGTGCATTTTGATATGTCCAAGGATTGTGCCTCAATCCCAAGACTTCAATGTGATTTTGGGACTCTAGGAATGGGTCCATATTTGGTTGGTCCAAGAGGCACGTCGGGATCTGATCAAGAGTCCGAAGTCATATAAAGACTTAAGGCATCGTTTCCACTCCTGAGATTTGAAAATTATTTTAATGGTCCTTGAACTGGTATACATTATATCTGGTTCAAGAAGCCCTTTCCAACTTTGGGTCTAGAAGCTGGTGTACCATTTAAAAAATGAGAGTGTATTTGATGCACTCATGGTCATTTTTAGTGGTCACGCGTAACAGAGTGCACCTTAATCCCAAGACTCAAATTTTCAAGTTTTGCTTTTTCAAGAAGGAAATCAACTCTAAATCAGGGGTATGAAGGAACATTGGAAGACTTCAGTATACGGAAATAAAGTGTTTTAGTGCATTCAGACTTGTGAGGCTCAAAAATTCTTTTTTGGTTCTAGAAGCGACCTACACTGAATTTGGTTCTAAAAGCGGACAAGCATGTCTTCGGTTCTAGGAGCTGGTCTACATGTGATCTTTAGAAATGAGATTATATTTTAAGTTTGAGATTTTATTGTGGTCACATGCGCAGGAGTGCACCAAAATCTCAAAACTTAAATGATATTGTCAGGCACTAGAGGTAACTTCAAGTTGTGCTGGTTCAAGAAGTAGAACATCTCGGAATCTTAAATCGCAAGGCACATCAAATGACTAGATAATGACAATAGAGTGTTTCGTGCGTTCATACTTATAAGGCTAAGAATTTGTCTTTGGTTCTAGAAGTGGCTCTCGAGGCAGACAAGCATGTCTTTGGTTCTAAAAGCTGTGATTTGAGTGTACAGTATTTGATGACCCCAAGTGTTTTTGTATTTCAAGAGTACCTTGATCCAGGAACTCAAATGTGATATTTAGGCTATAGAAAACGAGTCACCAAGCAATTCAACACAGAACCAAAAGTCAAAAGACCCAAATAAGTATCAAGAGGTTTTGACAGTGTGTTTAGTTTTAGAAAGTGGTCGACAAGAATTGAATGCCAAGTGTTTTGTTTCAACAACCTCCAGACTCAGATGTGATTTTTTTGGGGGGTCTAGAGAGGGAATACCAGGTTGGGGCAAGAAGGAATTATGCTGACTTTGGTTCTGGAGGTGAACTAGTTAGTCTGAGTGCATTTGATCAGGCCAAGTGTTGTTTTTCCCGAGATAACTTAAATCCCTGGAGTCAAATGTGATTTTGAAGCTCTAGAAAGGGAGTCCATGTTTGGTTCATAAGGCAGGTCAGCATCGGACCAAAAAACTGAAGACCCAAATGTGTATCAGTATATTTTTGTATGTATTGCTTGTTTGTTAGGTTTTATATCCTGTGTACAGCAACCTTGGGTGTTCTGAAAGGTGCTTTGAAATAAAATGAAACGTATTGTTATTATTAAAGCTTTGGTGTATTCTAGCTCCTGAGCCTCAAGACATTTATGGGGGCTCTACAGGTGGGACACAATATCTGGTTTTAGAAGATGGTCAAACCCAGGCGTTTCTTTTTTCAGAGAACTTCAATACCAAGACTTCTTGTTTTTAGGCTCTGGAACAGGAGTCACTGTGTGGTTCTAGAAGCAATAACTTTGACTTTGTTTCTGGAATCAGACAAGCGTGTCTTGGGTTCTAGAAGCTGTAATTTGAGAACAGTTGATGAGCCCAAGCGTTTTTTGTTTTTTTAAGAGCACTTCCACCCCCAGTCTCGAATGTGAATTTCAGGCTCTAGAAAAGAAAGTCCACGTTTGGTTCAAGAAGAAGGTCAGCAGGGGACCAAAAATCCGAAAACACAAGTAAGTATCGGGAGATGGCAGCAGAGTGTTTTTTCGAGCCTTTTGGCTCCGGAAGCGGCGCAAAGGGTCTCTGGCTCTAGAAACAGGATCACATGGCCCAGGAAATGTTGGCGGCGTGCTCCTTGGCCTTCATGCGCAGCACGGCGATGCTGGACGAGCGCCTCTCGAACTCGGGTTTGGTCTCGAAAGCGTGGTGGCCGCCCCCGCCGCCTGGCGAGAGAAGCGGGTCGCCGCAAAAGTTGTTGAGGTGTCCGAAGTGGTTCTGCTGGTTGGGGAAGTAACCGTGGCCGTGATCTCCGGCAGCCGGGGGGGCCGAGCGGGGGGAGTAGGTGGCCACGCAGGGGGGCGAGCCTCGGGGCAACATGCAGGGGGACACAACGGGGCCGGCTGGGGGCCCGCCAGACCACAAGTTGTTCGGAATCTGCTGGGACATAAAGAAATAGGAGAAAATACCAGAATGGGACGGTGATCTAGATTCTATTCATACATTACACCCCGAATAAAACCGATCGTGAACTATGCTGCGTATGCAAATTCCTGCATTGGGAATGCATCATGTAATCTACAACAAAAGCATAACGAATTTATTCTTCTACCTCTCTAAATAAAAGGAAGTCTAATGCTATTATACTTTTTTACTATTATAGATTTATAAAATAATAAATAAAGTGTAAAGTATCTATACTTATTGATGACACATGGTAAATTTGTGAGCTAGCATGATGGGACAAGCTCACATTAGTTCTGATAACTTGTACTACTACTACTACTTATATATAAAAGTTAATGCTATTATATCTCTTACTATTAGAACGTTTTAAAAAGACTACATAGTCTTGTTAATACCCTTATTGATGCCACATGTTATATTACTGAGCTAGCTTAGTGGGAAAAGCCCACAATAGCTGTCACGGTTGCCATGGCGCCCAATTGGCGCCAGCTGCGGCTAGATTGACAGATTGACTTCCTGTCTATTTAAGCTCAGTGCTCTCACTCAACCTTGGTCAGTCCGTCAACGAACCTATGCCCCGCAAGACGTGGGTTCTGACTCGGTCCCGTTTCCTGTTGGTATTTCCTGTCCGGTATTGTTACGGTTTATTTTGTCCTGTCTAATATCGGTTTCCAGTTTTGTTCCTGTCTATTTTTGTCCTGTTTATTATTATCTCCAGTTTTAGTTTCCGTCTAGGTTGTCCTGTTTTATTTTGATATTCCGTTTCAATATCAATCCTGTCTGTCCTGTCCTGTCCGGTATCGACCCCATCTGTCCGATATCTGCTCGGGCAATTGGTGTCGATCTCGTCGGTCTCTGGCTTCCTGTCATTCTAAGCCAGACCGCCACCTAACGTGCATGACTCCCCATTTCCCGTAAAATAAAAGCTTGTGTGAGAAACGTCACGCATTTGGGTCCTGATCCTGTTCCGGTTCATGACAATAGCGCCTATAACTCATATTCCCTTTGGCTCTTGGCAAAATATTTTAATGAAAAGTGAATTATAACATTTCTATTTACTACTAGAGAATTACAGAAATGATAAATAGCAGAGTAAATATCTTTGTTGTCACATGCTAAACTAATGAGCTAGCTTATTAGGACAAGCTCACGCTAGTTATGATCACTCGTGACTACTACTACTACTCCTACTACTATTTCTTTAATTGTTTGCCAAATAATAGGTCCTTTATGAAGCATACACAATTCTGAACTAAATGAAAAGAAATGCATTGTGAGAAGTAGTTCAGCCAATAGCTTATTTATATTTACTTGATGCAGTGACACAAACCAATAGGAGACCACAATTTTATATAGTGTCGACTAGTAGTAGACAGGCATCTTAGGGACCTATTTTTTCTTATTTTTGGTAAAATATGTGTTTTGGATGCACGTACCTGCCCGTAGCTGTCAGTCCTAGGCAAAACAGACAAATCGTAGGCGGAGGCAAAGTGATTTTTGGCCTGCTGGATTTGTCCATAACGTTCTCGCTTCCTCCACTTGGCTCTTCTGTTCTGGAACCAAACCTGACACAAACACATACACAACCGGACAAATAACATTAAATTATCATCAATATTATTATTTTTTTAATCTTATTTTTATCTTTTAGGGCCGTTTTTCATGTTTTTTCTGACATGTCATGTCAAATCTCAAAAACAATGTGCACTTATGTTGTTGTCAATGACAAACTGCGAAAACACTTGGGTGAAAAATAACCTAATTTGGGTTAAGCAGGGACTTGGGTTCAATTTTGACCAGTGGTCGACCGGTTATCGGCACCAATATTTGGGAATTTGATGGATATTGGTATCACCATTTTCATCGATTTGATGGGCCCATTAATCATATTTAAAACTGGGTTGTTTAGGCTCCGATGCAGCCGAGCCTCTCCTTCCCTCGCTCCCTCTCTCATGCCTTCTGTCTTGCACACCACCCACCCCGCGCCTTCTGAATGGATAGGTGACTGGGGGCGGAGCCACTAAAGCATGAAGAATAACGTTCGAGTGGAGTAAACAACGGCAGCTCTGCTAACTCCCGATCCCAACATGCCTGTGAATCAAGCCGACTGATAATTGAGAAAAGTGCGTGGTAGAAAAGCACGTGTGTGATCAAGAGATAGCGTAAAAAGCCTAGTTAGCTTGATTAAAGAAAGCACAGGTGGGGACTAATATATGATCTCTTAACAAAACATTAGTTTGTCAATCAAGCATGTGTGTTTGTGATTGAGAGAGGGCATAAAAAGCATGCTTAAGTGGAAGGCTGAGTAATTAGCTGTTACCATAACATCAGTTCGCCAATCCATTTCTAAAACAAGAGTGCCCACACTATTTAATTCACAAACTTGTTAAAATTTCGCTACACTTTTTGTTTTGGGTTAATTTACGTCATGTTGGTTGTATTGACATATTTATTTATTTATTTATTGTAAAAAAAAAAAAAAACAAACAGGGAGCTATATACGTTTTTATGTACCTTTATGTCATGATTACTGACTTAAATAACCCGTGCCCGCTCATTTGGCTCCCTGTCTCTTTTTAAACCCAATCATGTCACTCTCCGGTGGTCAGTCCGTCTGCGAACCTCTGTTCATAGTAGGCAACCCTTTTTGACCCTGACTCCCGCCTGTCCCGTTTTTGCACTTGTTTTTCCACCTTTCCGTTCCTGATCTTCTCATCTGTCTCCAGCTACGACATGTTTTTTGATCCCGACCACGTCTACTCTCTCGTTCCGGCTTACAACCTGTTTCTGTCCCTGACCACGTTTTTGCTCTCCTGTCCCGGCTATCGACCTGTTTTTCTGTCCCTGTTACGCCCACTTCCATATTTAGATTGCAATCCAATTGAGAGAGCGACTTGCTTCCCAAGTCCAGCGAGCACCGGATCATGGGCGCTGCCCCTCCACTTACTGTCAATAAAACTTGTGGTTAACGTTACGCAATTGGGTCCTGATTCTGTTCTGGTCATGACACTTTATACAAGTTGCTATGCCTAATTTTATTTCCTGCACTGTTAGCTTTTGGCTTAAGTGAAAGATTATGTTAGTTGTGTTGAAATTCGAATTTATTTACTGAAAAAGGTTTCAAGGAGCTATTAAAATTGAATTTGAATGTAAAAGAATTATTTAGTTTTTGCATCGTGGAATTTATTCTATGCCAATTGTTAAGCTTTTACAGGAAACGAATATCGGCTCCAAATATCAGTTATCAGCCTCCTCCTAATACTCATACTAAAGAAACTCATATTGGTCACTGAGGAGTTGTGAAAATCAAACAACCCAAACTTGGTTACAAATTTTAAATAACAAAAACAGAGCTTATGTTAAAACATTGCTGCTTCTCCAAAAATCCTATTGTTCATATGAAATAACAAAAAATGAAAAAATAGGGCCCTATTGTACAGAGCAACCCAAAAAAATGGATCATTTTTGTAAAAGATCATCTTTTTTTTTTTTTTTAAAAAGAGCCCCAAAGGGTACAAAATTGGATTTTATTTTGTAAAAAACTATTTTAGTTGGACTAAAAGATTAAAAAAGACTAAAAGAAATTGTTCAAATCTAAGCGAGGAATTAGTCCATTTTTTAACCTATTTTGTTTTTTGGACCCAAGTGTTTTTACAATGCAATAACAATATAACCTCGCTATTACATGGTTTACTTTTCACAGTTTTACAACTTCACGAATTTGCATTGCGCATGTGTTTTGCATTCTAATTGGCTAAACAAGCTCCCTGCTTGTTGTTGTTTGGCCGTCCTGAAGCTATTTGTAAAAATAAAAACAAAATTTGTTCAACGAATGCTTAATCCTGTAAAAATATGTTCCCCTTCGGCAGTGTCTGAAACTCATGACAAAAAGTTACCGGACCCCAGGGCAGAAAACTCCGAAAATTTGCCTGCCAGGGCAGACAACTTTGAAAAGTTGCCTGACCAGCCATAAAGTGGCCTGCCCCATTTTTCACAACTTGAAACACAATAAGGCGACTAATAGCAAAAAAAACAAAAAACAATTGTTGCAAAGTAATAAGGATTGATAATCAGAATATATAACAGAACAACACTTTAAAATTAAGTTTATTATAAATTTACTTATAACATTCATTGCATGTATATGACGTCGCTGTTTTCCATCTGCCATCAGTACGTATTGACTCATCTTCATTCATGCAATGTTTGCGTTGCGTCGTCTGCTAAAAGCCACGTGAACTCCTCTTTCCATTATGCTTTTAATGTATGTTTTCGTTTTGTAGTGTCATCAATTTTGTTAGCTTCTTTTGAATCTTTATTCTAGAGTTGAGGTTTTGGCTTGATTCCTAACCACTTCTCCATTTTTCTTGTGTTCTCTGTCTACTTTGGAAAATGATATGCAAATGAACAACCTTCTAACGCTCGGGAAAGTCCGGAAGCACGAAGTTATTCGATGCGGGCTTCCGATCGGCTGCCGAGTATGCAAATTACCAAATGAACCAAAATTTCCAAACTGAACGAAGATTTGGAAATTAGGATAAAGCAAACGTTTGATTTGAAAAAAAAATCTTTTGGGTTTTTTTTCTTTTTATTCTTCCTTGAAAAAGTTGCCGGCCACCCGGGCGGACACATTTTGTAAGTTGTACGCCCGACGTAAAAGAGGTACGCCTTGGGCGTCTGGGCAGACGTTATTTCAGACACTGCCTCCGGTTTCGGTAAATAGACTATTTAGTTGTACGATAATTTAAAAAAAAATCATGGATTTTACCAAACACAGGTTCCTTTAGAACACAGGTGTCAAAGAGGCGGCCCGCGGGCCAAATCAGGCCCGCTAAGGGATTGAATCTGGCCCGCGAGACAACGCTCAGAGAAGTGCAAGAGAAAAACGAGCTGCAGGTTGAAATATGTCCACTTGATGTTGCCAAAGAAAGGTGCCTCGAACAAAGACACTGTACTTTTATTTCTCTCTCTCTCTCTCTCTCTCTCTCTCTCTCTCTCTCTCTCTCTCCTTTTCTCTTCCTTTGTTCCTCTTTGTCTCTTTTCTCTCCTTCTGTCTTTCTATTTCTCTTTGGATTTCTTTCTTCCTCTCCCTTTCTTTCCCCCTCTTTCACGACTTCTTTTTTTATCTCTTTTGTTTCTCACGCGCTCTCCCTCTCTCTCTTTCTCTTTCTTTGTCCCACCCTCACTCCTTTTCCCCTCCCTCTTTCTCCTATTTCTTCCTCTCTCTTTTTCTTTCTCTTGAATCTACTAGTCCAGCCCCCGACAGAATGTTTGTTCTATCGTGTGGCCCCTGAGTTAAAATGAGTTTGACACCCCTGCTTTAGAACGTAACCCCTGCGATAAAACGAGGCTTCACTCCTGTAAAACGATTAACCATGCTCCCAATTTGTATTACACTCCAAGGTGAAACGTCCCAAAATAAATAGAGAAATAAGAAAAAGTATCATTTGAGAGTATTTGAAAGTCGTTATTATTATTTTTCTTTAACATTTTAGTTTCTTTTTAACAATCAAATCTCATTTTTTGAATACAAAAAATTGTTACCAATTGAAAAATATTTGGAAAGTGTTGCTGTTTTAAAAAGGCATCAACTTCTTATGTCAAATACGGTGGTACCCTGGTCAATGTTCCCTCTAAGATACGCGCGTGCGCAATCGCGCATTGCCTGCACATTCTCAGCGCACAAGAAAATCTAGCCAGCGCCCAAAAATCAGGGCTTGAAATTGCTAATTAAGAAGCGAATTGAGTCAAAGTTACAGCGCATGAAGGTAAAAATACACAGGTTTCCCTGATGCTGTTTTCTAAATGCGTTATTTTGAAGTCAACGTCGAACGAAGTTGAAAAGTAAAGTCAGTAGAGTTTTTCGAGAACCGGCTTCTTTGGCTCGGCTTACTAAACACAACCGGCTCTTTCAGGTCCCAACGGCTCTTCAGGTTGTTTTTGCTTCTTAAATCCCTACACGACTAAATATTACGTAAAATTGTGCACAAAATGACTTAAAGGAAGGGGGGGAAATAGAACAAAAAAGAAAAAAAATACCAAAATGAAAAAGTAGTGAAAAGCTGAGTAAAAAGAAACAAAAGGAAGAGAAAAAACAAGGAAAAAATAGAGAACAAAAAGAAAAAAGTAACAGCTAGGAAAAAATAAAAACAACGAGATTTTTTTAAAGGAATTAAAAAAAAAAGAGAAAAAACAGGGAAAAAGAAGAAAAAGTTTGTGTTGCATTCAAATAATTTCCAATTATACCAAGTCAATCTTGTTGCCAACATTGTACTTCCACTAAAAAATATGATTAAATACAGTTCTGTATCTTGCAACCGACTAAATAAACCCCCCAAAATGTTAGTATTATGTGTCAAAAGATACAAGGAAAAAAAAGAAAAATCTTGTGAAAGAATTGTTGTAAAAGCAAATGACGTTTGTAGGCCGTTAAACCTTTGCAATAATACATTAGTCAATTCAATGAATAGTGAAAAAAGATTTTGCATTGCCGGAAACTCAGCAAAATGTAACTTGATGTCGAGTTTTGGACATGTTTGATAATGATTTAGTTGCCACACTTGGAATTGCCGTTGCTCACTGTTGTTTCAAGCGTTGCTCACCGACTTTGTGTGAACGCTCAGACCCGTGGAAAATTACAGGGAACATTGACCCTGGTCCCCAGCCTCAATGCTCAATCAAATCGTTGTTTGACCAAAGAATGTACGCAAAGAATGTTTTGAGACAGAATTCGGTGCCCAACCGAAAATAGTCTAATCGAATGAGATTTGGCGCGTAACGAGTGGAGCCGACTAGAGCCGAGTGGAGCAGTTAATGAGTGAAGGGGTACGTCATTTTCAAAGTTATTTTTTTCCTAATTTGTGCTTTTGCGTTGCTTTTGAACGTGGGTCTGGGGCATTAATTACAAAAGTTCACTAAAGCCCCTTTTTATCCTCCCAAATGGTGCAATTAAAACCATACACAGGGTAAGATATCGGGATCATAGTAATATTTTATTCCTGCAGTCCTAATGATTAAAATTGGATGATTTAGTAAAATTTTTAACTTTTTGACTGCTATTTAAAGTCAACAAAAACACGGTGCCAGAAAATATCCAAAAATGATTCACTCGGAAAGAGGGAAGTTATAACTTAAGGGGCTGTAGTAAATTCAAAATCCCAAAGGTGAGAACCACCAGGAAAAGTATGTGTGTGTCTGTGTGCGGAGTCAAACTTTGGAACAATTTACGAGACGAGATCAAACAATGTCCAACTATTCACGTGTTCAAATTTCAATACAAAAACATTACTGGCAGAATACAGAGATGAAGAAAATGGGGTATGAGTGCTACTAGAGATTGGAAATACTGCGTTTAGAACTAGAGTTAACCTTGTTGTTATTGTTACTATTGTTATATCATAACTGTTATTGCTATTGTTGTGATTATCATTGGTGTCACAATGATATTTAGTGAACTAGTAATACTATAACGTTAATAGATGGGTACAACGATGATTAGTGTATAAAATATGTGACTATTGTTGTTATAATTATTGATATCCGACCCGTGTAATATGTATATCTGTGAGATTTTGTTATATTTTTACACAAAAGAGGAGCTATCTTTAAAATGTAATTAATAGGGAAGATGAAGGGGTAGAGAAAATAAGCGTCTTGGACCGAAAAAGGAAATAATCACAAAGTATGAAAGTGGTTTTCGAGTGTCCGATCTCGCCATGCACTATGGCATTGCAAAGTCCATTTCGACTTTTATAAAACATAAAGGAGCGATAAAGAAAGCTGATGGCGGGAGTGACAGCGGTGACCAGGCAAAGGCCTCAGATAATCGAGGAAATGGAAAAGTTGCTTCTAATCTTTATCGAGGACAAGGATTTGCCGCGGGATAGCATTAGTTAACCTTTTTCTATTTATATTTATTTATATCCAGTATGCCATCACATCACTGTTCATAGGTATATAACTGATACAAAATCATTTATATTTCTCATTTTTTATGTTTAATATTTATTATTTACACATTTTTGGTCTTTAATATTGATTGGATACACTTTTTCTTAATATTTTAGGTTGGGTTTTTTTGGGTGGAACGGATTAAAATACTTACCATTGTTTCCTATGGGAAAAAAAATTCAGTACTAAACCAACAACCAGGAACACATTCTGTGTCAAGATTACTGATGTGACTCAGCTGTTCCCGCTCTTTTAGCGCCGACTGCCGCGGGTTCTGATTGGCTCCCTGTCAGTATTTGAACCCAGTCCTGTCAATCCCCTGTTTTCTGTCCTTCTGTGAACCTCAGTGAATACTAGGCAAGCCTTTTGAGACCCTGACTCTTACCTGTCCCGTTTTTGCTCCCATCTGTCTCCAGCTAGGGCCCGTGTTGCTCCTGACTACATCTATTCTTCCGTCCCGACTTACGATCTCTTTTTGTCACCCGACTACGTCTACTCTCCCGTTCTGGCTTACGACACGCTTCCGACCACGCCTTGCTCTCCCAGTCCCGGCTACCGACCCGTTTTTCTGTCCCTGACACCCCCATCGCTCGCTACGGAAGATCCACTTCCGAGTTCGGAGCTCAATTCGAGTACGAGAGCGACTTTTTTTCCCACGTCCAGCGAACACCGGATCGTTGGCGCAATAAAACTTGTGAGAAACGTAACGCTATTGGATCCTGTTTCCGTTCTGGTCCTGACATTATGGTTGAGGACCGAGGTACCACTGTATTTAGATGTGATGGTTTAAGTTTTAACTGCAGTTTAACATATAAAATATTTTTTTAAGAGAAGCATTAATATTTTTTTCTTTAAATCAAACTTTAAATGTAGAGGCAATGAACCTTTAAAGTATTTCTTTTTTTATTTTTCTTATTAAAACGTCAAAAAGCTTTTTAATGTTAGACTTCATTTAAACTGAAAGAATAGCTTCGAAATGACAATTTGAATATTTAAAAACAGTATGAAATTGCTGACAACCAGTTCAGGATGTCCCCTGCCCACTGCCCGAATATAGCTGGGATGGGCTCCAGCACCCCCGCGACCCTACTGAGGATAAGCGGTGCAGATAATGGATGGATTATGAAATTGTTCAAATTGTCAATTAAAATGTAACCACACATGCATTTTCTTATCACTTCAGGTGATACCTAGCTACTGCAAGATCAGTTTAAAGTTATTATAAAAAGCACGGCGGAGCAGTGGTTAGCGCCTGTGCGACACAGTTCATGTCATGGGAACCTGTCGTGGGTTCAAATCCAGCTCCGGACTTCCTGTGCGGAGTTTGTATGTTCTCCCCGTGCTTGCGTGGGTTTCCTCCGGGCACTCCGGTTTTCCTCCCACATTCCAAAGACATGCGTTTCAGGTGGATTGGCCGGTCCAAATTGTCCCTAGGTGTGAATGAGCGAATGAGTTGTCTGTCCCTGTGTGCCATTGGCTAGCAACCAGTTCAGGGTGTCCCCTGCCCACTGCCTGGAGATGGCCGGGATGGGCTCCAGCCCCCCAGCGACCCTAATGAGGATAAGATAGTGTCGGCCACAATGAGATGGGAGATGAGATAAAAAAAATATAGAAATAATTTAATAACTTAAGAATTTAACGTTTTGAAGAAATCAAAAATATATGTTATCGATTTAATTTAAATTGAAATACATACCCTTTTTTTTCAAGTTGTCATGCTTACCAATGGAAAAACTCACCTTTAAATTATTCCAAACAAAAATAATGAAAGTAATATAATAGGTTATGAATTCTCCGTTTTGAAGTATGTATAATCAAATAAATCAATGTATTCTAAAGTGCAGCACATACACACTTCATTTTTCATTCGGTCATCCACACAAACGGAAAAAACATTTTTAAGTCGTTAGAAAAAAATTTCAACAATAATTCAATAGCTTAAAAACGTTTTGAAGTAAGTATAATCAGTAAAGAAATAGTTTAATTTTTTTCAACTTGGATTCGTAATACAGTCGTTACATTTTGACTATACTACACTTTTAAAACACTTTTTCGACAATTAGGAGCTAATTATTATTTCTCAAAAATGTTAAAAATAATTTTACTTTAAAACTGGGGTACATAACTAAAGATAAATCACGATCCTTTTTAAAAAATGTAATTATTATGTTTTTTTATAAGCTTTCATTACAAAAAGTCTCAAAGGGGTGCACAGGCCACAATTAAAGCACCCCCTGAACTGAAACCTGCATTGTTTTTTTATATAAAATGAAAGTTTATATTTGTGTGTGTGGTAGAATTCTTTTAGAATTTTGCAAATAATAATAGCGAAATAAAATACTCTATGGTGTTCTCTCCTGAGAAATGAGGTGAAACTCATACGAGCTATAATCTCATGAATGATGTTTGGAGGAGCGTGACACTCTTGGCTCCAATTTAGACACCAACAACAATAATAATTGTATTAAAAACCCCAAAAGTGAGGTACTAATACTTGTCAAATCTGAGTAACGACGTTCTGCGTCCATTTAGTGGAACATAACATATATTATGAATAGTAACTGCCTCGTGTTCGAAATTCCTTCAGTTATCATTTCAATACACGATAGAAATTGACGGTATTATTGAGAGCTATCTATAAATACAGACTTATTATAACCAAAGAAATGGGATTTTGACTTTCCCCTGACCCACCATATGAAATTTATGGCCGGAATACTTGCTTTTTCCCTGCATCCCACAGATAACAATATTTTTGCTACCCTTGGTCATATTATCAATTGTGGATTTATCCGATCCTGGAAAATGTATCATCCTCAAATACGAAGACGCTGGTCCGGCAGGATCACTTGTCACTTTAATGTCTCTTTTAGCATCTTTGGCAAATTTTTGTCTGTCAGTGAAAAAATATTTGAAAGGAACCGGCGTTTTGCCAAACTCAGCTCTAAGAGAAATGTTACTGTAAATTCTGAACTACAAGCAGCCTTTCTGCTACATTTTAAACATTGCCCCTTTAAACACTGTGCGGCTTTTTTTCGTGGCGACACAGAGGAAACCGGCAAGCTGCTCTTTACCACAACGCATGCGCTCAAAATACTGATTTGTTTCGATTTTTAGATTTAATAATAGGAGTTGTTAAACAGATGGATTGTTTTTTTTTTTTTTACAAAACTGCTCTGTAACACTTTAATTGACAAGATCGTATAAATGATGCGGCTTAAAAGGTTTTGGGAAGCTTGAGTGCATTTTTAAGTCAAACATGTATGCAAATAATAATAATTACACTATTCTGCTCGACTTCCTTATATAAATTGAGAAGAACACTAAACACGTTTTTACCATGCAAAAAATTTAACGAATATATATATATATATATATATATATATATATATATATATATATATATATATATATATATATATATATATATATATATATATAATGTATTCTAAATATACCCAACAATTTCTTTATTATATGAATAACAGAATAGAATTTAGAGACAATTGTGATTTTTATTTTATCAAGTTTGCCAACGCTTCATTTGTTCTAATGAAACATTACAAGGCAATCGATTTTAAATCATTCATTAAAAAATAAAACTAGATCAATTCGAGAAAAGATGGAAGCTTATCACACAATTTTTACTTGATGTCTTAACACTTCACCTTTTATTTCATTTATTTCATTAACATTTTTTGTTGTTGTTTTTTTTTGTTATTTATGGGTATGTCAATTGTATATATTTTTTGTTCGTGTTGCTGTATGATGGGTGACCCAACCCCTTGTTAAAGTGTGTGTGAGAAATAAAGGGTTTAAAATATAATAATAATAAATGAATACAACGACACGTGAAAATCCTGTAAACAAACAGAAAGGACTGAAGAAACTAACTTTAAAATTTAAAACTCATTGAAAACAATGACCTCAAATTGCTTTCGTTTTGAGTGAGGCACGAAACGACGCAAATGTGTTATATTTAGAGCTCAAATTGCATTTTTTTTTTTTTGGGGGGGGGGGGGGGGGCATTTTAAGAATTGCTAAATGTTTTTTGACCCTTGTGAAAATAACCACAAATCTTTTTTCTACGTGTTTTGAAAAAAAAACAAAGAAAATCGTATGCATTTAATTACAATTTTGTTTGGTAACATGTTTTGAATAACCTAAAAACACTAATAACAAGTCATTTTAATCATAAAAGTGAACAATTTTCGATTATTGTATAGTCTGAGACAAATTTCTGGCTTGTGTCTGTTGGTGCATACACGCAAGCGAGCGCATGTTTTGTTTTGCATGTTGAGTTTCATCTCTTTTGAATTATAATAAACATTACAGAGAAACACTTCATTTTAAACTAAGAAATTAACAATTTGTAATGGTTTCAGGGCCTCTATAAGAGTGGAACAAGAGTACCCTGCGTGTTTTGTTTTGCATAAGCTGTTACGTATTATATTACACTTTAAAGAAAAATATTAATAGTGGGTATTTATAACTAAAAAATGGAGAATTCGCGTTATTCTCTCTGGATTCTGACACATTGCAAAACAAATATCTGACGCGCGTTCGTTTGTGCGTGCAATGATTTTGTGGACTCAGTAACCGTTTGAAACGAATTCCCGGCGTGCGTTTGTCAGTGCGCACGCACGCATGCGTATTTGTCTAGCAAATTGTAGTACACTTTCCAGAAAAACACGAATAACGGGCCCATTTAATCTACGATATCAACAAGTTGCAATCATTTTATGGCCTCGGTGACAGTGCAAACCTGGCTTACGTTGATCCGTGCGCGCGTACCAAGCGCATGCGTGTTTTGTTTTGCATTTTGAGCGAATTGTAGTACACTTTCAAGTCATGTTTATTTGTGACGCCCTTAATCACAAGAAGTCTCAAAGGCCTGTACAGACTACAGACTATTAATAATACGCTATCCACTGATGTAAAACCTACATGAGGGCAAGGAAAAACTCAAAACCTCAGGACTTGCCCTAGTAGTATAAAGGTGATTCTCGGCCATTTGAACTATGCGTTTGTCGAGCAAACAACTTTGTTCTGTTCCTCAATTGTGGCGCAGTTTTCTTGACAAAAACTTAACAGAACTGCTTAATTCCAGCGCTTGTTTTGCCCATTTCACAACGCAAAGGGGCAAAGGAAAAGTAATTCCCTATCAATGTAAATGAAAAAAAAACATTTAATAAGACATTATTTTGCTACATTACAAAGGAATATTTGCCTGAGCACAAAGACTACCAATAAATTGTACTTACTGAATACTATTTTTGTTAATGTTTTTATCCCGGGTATTGAGATTATTGATATATTCTAACTGATCCATCAATGCTTGTATTAAGCCTTTTTTTATAGGTGTGACCCTAGCATTTTCTGTACACGAATAACGGGCCCATTGAAACTACGATATCGACAAGAGGGTTGGGTAGGGTTACTTTAACTGGATTACTTTCAATTACTTTTGGATTACTCCAATACCAAATATGCTAATAAAAGACAAAAGAAACTAAATATGAATAAAATTATGAGTCACAACACGTGGTAAGCTTTCTCTCCTGGCTTTGATCTCTTTGATCTCCGGCAAAACTAACATAAAATGCGACAGAAACAAAATGAAAATAAATCCTAACAGCTTGCAACATCATTTTTGCCGTTCCATTACTCCCCAAGCCTGCACAAAATGTAGTAAATTTTATTCCTATATAGTTTCTTTTGTCTTTTATTAGCATATTTGGTATTGGGGTAATCCAAAAGTAATTGAAGGTAATCCAGTTAAAGTAACCTTACCCAACCCTGCAAGAGACAGTGCAAACCTGGCTTATCCTGGTTGATCCGTGCGCGCGTACCAAGCGCACGCGTGTTTTGTTTTGCATTTTGAGCGAATTATAGCGCACTGAACAGGAAAACGCTAAGAACGGATCCTTCCAAGTTTATAAATGAACAATTAGCGATCATTTTTGTAGACTTTATAACAGTGCAAAACGAAGATCTGGCGTGTACTCGCGAAAGATTCTCGCATCCTTTGATTTTCGTTTTTTACTTAGCTTTCACATTTTTTACTCTCATTTTCCTCTTTCGTTCATATAAGCCGCTTGTCCGTTCTAATATCAAATTGCACGTATGCGGTGCCCACCTGCACCCTGGCCTCGGTCAGTTCGGTCCTGGTGGCCAGTTGCTCCCGCACGTACACGTCCGGATAATGCGTTTTTTGGAAGACTTTCTCCAGTTCGTCGAGTTGGGCGCTGCTAAAAGTGGTCCGATGGCGTCGCTTTTTGCTACTCGTCACTTTATCGTCGCCCTTTTCTGCCCCGTTGTCCGCCGCGTCGTCGCCGCGGCAACAAGACGCCGAACCCGCAAGCTCCTCCGCCTTGGCCGCGCCGAAGCCACCTAACGAAAAAAGCCCGAAACACGTTTTCAAAAACCTTCTCTAAATGTGCTCCGTTAAATCTATAAAAACTCTACTTTTACCGTGCTGATCCGTCCGCGGTGATGCGCGGTGATCCCCGAAGCCCTGCGCGCATTTCGGGGGAGTTTTGGAGAAATACACGCCGCCCTCCAAGCTCTCCAAAGGCGGTTCCATGAAATAATCCGCAGCCTTCATGGCCTGGTTCTTCAGGCCAAATTTGTCGTCCATGAAGTCCATCATCATCATCTTGAGTGGTTCGTTCATCACAGTGGAGGCAGGACTTTATAAACCCCCTGCCCCAAAAGGAGAACCCCCACTTGGAATGACATCCAGGTTTCCCTCTCTAGCCTCTCCCCTCCCACGGACGGCCCAGTCCACACGGTACCAAACCTTACAATATGCTCCAGAAATTAAGGAGTGAGCGGATTGATCCAACTATCGAGATCAGTGATACTTGGAAGTACTTGGATCGAATTGACATTATTGTCTCCAAATCGATATTGTTTTCCCGTTTTGACTATTACGATATACATACATAATAACTTTCAAATTTATTCCAATTGTGACTACACTTGATTCAATTTTATTTTCCTAATATTGTGCTACGAAAGGTACCGTCATTTCCAGACTATAAGGGGCACCCGAGTATAAGACGCACCTTCGAAAATACCCCCTTCTGAAAGATGTATTCGTATGTAAGGCGAATCAAACTATAAGGCGCACCAAACTATAAGGTGCATACTATTAAAACAGAAGATAAAAACATATTACATGAAATATGAATATTAGGGAATCTGCTTCCACCACGAAAATGTATTTCTTTATAATTGTACATTGCTAGATTTGTTTAGCGTATTTCTGGCTCTACAAATTTGAGAGTTTTTGGGTGTGGCTTATAGTCAGAAAAAAAAAACAGTATTTTTGTTCTCTTTTGACATTGTTATAAAGTGTATTTTCATTAAATTTTGAATGTTGTCATTAAAGTATTATTTATTTTATACTGTTAATTGTTTTTACATTATATTGTTTAGACTATTTTCAGTTTGACTTCATGCTCAAACTATTGTGGAAGGTATTCTAGTTGTCATGTTGACTTTGTTATAATTGTTATTTCGTTACATTGCTGCTTTTTGGGTTGACTCTTGTTCTGAAACAGTTTTTTATAGGAATATATATATATATATATATATATTTTTTTTTTTTTTAACTATTAAAGTTTTCATTGTAGTGATTTAATAGATTATAGACAATTTTAAGATGATTATAATCACAACTGTAAACTACCTGAAGGGGGAGTGGTTACTTTAGTTGATGATATTGAGATTTCGATGCAAAAAGCATCAGTGTCGGATACGTATATCGATTTACTTGGATCGGCTCGATAAAAAATATCGCTGTATTGCCAACCTCTACCAGAAATGGCACTAAATTATTTTCTCACGTTTTAATTTTCTAATAATCAATGCCTACATCATCTCAATTCACTACATTGGATCTAATGAAACCTTCTTTAGTCTCCTCAACCAAACATTCAACTAACCATCCATCCATCCATTATCTGCACCGCTTATCCTCAGTAGGGTTGCGGGGATGCTGGAGCCCATCCCAGCTATCTTCAGGCAGTGGGCAGGGGACACCCTGAACTGGTTGCCAGCCAGTCGCAGAGGCACACAGAGACAGACAACTCGCTCGCTCATTCATACCTAGGGATAATTGAGACCGGCCAATCCACCTGACATGCATGTTTTTGGAATGTGGGAGGAAACCGGAGTGCACGGAGGGAACCCAGGCAAGCACGGGGAGAACATGCAAACTCCACACAGGAGGTTCGATCTGATGACCTCAGAACTGTCCCGCACACGCACTTACCACTGCCCCGCCGTGCTGCCAGTTTGGAGTATATGCAAATACAATTTTCATTTAATGGTATAGAACAAGTGAGTAACCTTTTTCCATCCACTGAATTGTATTAAAGACCATAAAGTCTCAGAAAATTATAATATTGTGATAAAGTTAAATATTTTTTCGTAAAGCCCCGTAATTCTGACAGGCCGCATGTGGTCCGCAGGGCGTAGTTTGGCCAACCCTAAATAAATTGCCTTTAGGTAAAGTTTATTAAAACATGTTCTAGTTGTTAGACATTGACTCACCATTACTAAAAGGCCATAATTCCTATTACACTTAATGCTTACGCTTTTATTGTACATTCTGGACTCATTACAAATGAAATTCCCAAGCTTTTTATCATTTTATATTATATCTTGCAACCTATTAGTACCCTTTTACATAATATTATATTTTTAAATAGGATGTTTGTGTTTTTTCCCATAATCCTCAATAATGAAACAATAAGAGACTTGCCATATTTCAGTTAGTTTGTCATGACTCCAGAATGTATGGCATATTTGTTTATAATTGTATTTCGGAAAATGTAGAACTTAATCACAAGATTCTAATTTTCTGAGTTTTTTTATACAATTACAAAATAACTTTAGTTTATAAGCCGAATATAACGGCAAAAATGTTTATTTTTTAAATCAAATGACATCTCGAATAATCTAAAAAAAAAATTGTTTCAACCACTGTAATGTAAAACTGAACATGATTTCAATCAATTCACTAATGAGAATTTTGTCCATGGTTTGAATCTTCCCCAGTCAAAATGATAAAAACAAAAAACTAAAATTATGAATCATTATTTTAAAAAGTAAAAGCAACCTACATCCCTCCAAAATAAAAAACGCAATATTGAGGAAAATCTGCTGAAATCCGACTCACAAACATTAGAAAAAAATAGAAGGTTCCACGGTTTGATAGTAGGTATTCTATCATGAAAAAGAAACTGAAAAAGTGAATATTTAATTTTCAAATTCTATAATTTGAATGTTGAATTCAAAGGTTACCCCCCAAAATAATGGAGTGAAAAATAGCTCTAGATTAAATAAACGATCGATTAGTTGTTGCACCTATGATTTCATTGTATCCACACCACAATTTCATTGTATAATGACTGCATTGTGAAATTTTATGCAATTCTGAAATGAGATATAATTGGATTTTTATGATAAACTGCAATTTGTAAATACAAAGAAATCAGTAATGTTATTTGTTTAAATGCTAATGATATAAAATACAGTTTTTAATCAGGTGGCAAAATTAGTAGGTAAACTGAATACAGTTTACAAGGAAAAAACATATAAAGAACATGAAATTCTGATGATTCCAGTTGTCAAATGTTCAGTGTTGTGATGCCGAGTGTCTCTCTGGGTTCGGGGAAGGCGTGCAGTGCCACTTGAGGAAAAATCCAAATAAACATGGGGTGTGAGGGGCTTTTTGGGACTTCTTAAGTGACTGAAGCCGGGGACCCCTGCTGAGGACTAAAATGTGAAAAGTTCACCGAGCTTACTGTGGATTTTGGTTCCAGGGCTGGTGGCGAAAGATGCTTTTTACAACGGTAAATGTATTATTTATACCACTTCAAGGTGCCACTACCTGCCCTATACCAGCTCAGTAGCCTAGATGGTAAGGCGCCCGCTTTGAGACTGGGAGGTCGGTGGTTCGCGCCCCGGCCGAGTCATTCCTAAGACTTAAAAAGTGGTCGGCGGCGCCCTCTGTTGGCTGCGGCTGCATCGGCTCGCTACAACGGGTCAGGTGCAATCGACATTTCGTTCTGTGTACATTGTTACAGAATGACAATACAAGGAAATTATTATTATTATTATTATTATTATTAAAAAGTCAAAATAATCGTTTTGGGATTTAAAAAAATAACCATTTTAGAACAAAACAATCCATCTGTTTTGTATACAGAGTATCATAAATCTGTTATATTTTTACGTGATAGCAGTGTTGTGCACAGATGGACACTAGTTGGTGTTAGAGCTCTTGCCCATCAACGTTTTGATTGGCGGGCCGCATTGTGTTAAAAAATTGGCAGGGTGTAAAATAAAGTCTATTTGATTATTTGTATTTGCCAATAGTCTTGAATCCAATACCTCACAATATGTGATTATGACATTATGTAGACAGTTTTTGAATACACTTGCAGACATGTTAATTTTCACTTAATATGCGTTTAGATTTGTTTTTAGACACTCTGGATTCAAATCCAAATCATATATTGCGATCCTGGTTTTAGGTTCTAAACCTGATGATATGCAGTGAAAAATTGCTGAATGAAATAGGGCTTTATTGCAATCAATTTGATAAATATCTTCATAAAATAAGTACGACATTAAAAAAATAGCAATAACAGAAAAATGTAGATAGGTATTTAAATGTTGGCCCTGTGCACAGAACATTGTCACGATTGCCCATTGCCCTCACCTGTGCCCGCTCGTTTGGCTCCAGTTGTTGCTCAATACCTGATTGGTTTCCCTCCTATATAAACTTAACGCTTCCATTCACTCCTTGTCAGTCTCCCAGTGATCTTCCGTACATGCAAGGCAAGCACTTTTTGACTCTGGCTCCCGTTAGTCCCTTCCTTTCTTTTTTCTTGCTCGTCCCTGGCTTCCCAATAGTCTCTGTATACCTGACTTGATTCCTCTCTCCGACCACGCTCCGATCTCCCGTCCCGGCTGCCCGACTTGTTTCCGTCCACTCACCCCGCTCCGATCTTCTGTCCCGGTTGCTTAACTCGTTTCCACCTTCCGACCACGCTCTGATCTCTTGAGCTCCCTGCTCCTCCGGCCCAGCGATCGCCGAATTGCTGGCGTTTGCTTTCCCGCGTTTGACTTTTCCGCTTCCACAATAAAGTTTGTTGTGAAACGTTACGCGTTTGGGTCTACCATTTGTTCTGGTTCTGACAAACATATTACTGGATCATGAAAACACTTTTTTGGGAGCGACACACAAAGAGGCACTGGGGACAAGAATTATTCAGAAATTATTATTAGAACTTTATTTACAATTGGGTATTGCATATTATCATCATTGTATTTTTACCATTTTTGTCTGTTTGGCCGGATTAAAAAGCCTGACCGGTTGTGAGTAATAGTTTCTGCCATCTTTTAAATCATTTGCCATTTAGGAAAGTTATTAAAATATTTTCAGATGATTATACTTAAACTCATAGTTACCAAAAGGCCAATGTTACCAGAGGCACTTTCTGTGTTTTCGACAAACGTGTTCAATGTGATCAACATAAAGAGCAGTGTCGTGCACAAATGGACACTAGTTGGTGTTAGAGCTCCTGCATCATTGCGTTCTTATAAAAATCACCCATCCATTATCTGCATTGTCATACAATTGCACTTCTTGTGATAAAAGGAATATACTGAATAATAAGAATGCAGAAAAAAATACAATGGATTTCTAATTAAGTTCATGTACCAAGGAAATAATGTTACATAAAACAGAAATTATTTTTGTAAAATGTATTTAGCTAAAAAATAAAAGGCAATGTTTTTGTAATTAAGTTAATTTAAGGAAAAATATATTACTTCATCCATCCATCCATTATCTGCTCTGCTTATCCCCAGTAGGGTCGCGGGGGTGCTGGAGCCCGTCCTAGCTATCTTCGGTCAGTGGGCAGGGGGACACCCTGAACTGGTTTCCAGCCAGTCGCAGGGCACACAGAGACAGACAACTAGCTCCCTCATTCCCACCTAGGGACAATTTGGACCGGGCAATTAACCCGACATGCATGTTCTTGGAATGTGGGGGAAACCCGCACAGGGAGAACATGCAAACTCCACACAGGTAGGCCGCAATAACCGGACTTGAACCCTTGAACCTCTGCACCGTGGGGCTGCGCGCTGACCACCCATGATACTATGAAACACTCTTAGTGTTTTTGACAAAGGATACGTTTAAAAGTATTTGTATAAATGCTATGCAGTCTTGGACTTGTGTTCAACATAAAGTAAGCCAAAGGTCAAGAAATACCTTACGCTAGCTCTTCCACCAAAGTGGAGTCAGGACACCGCTCGGCTAACATTCTTTTTTAAATTCAATTTGTAGAAAAACATCCTGCAGCTCTTATTAGAGCCAGCAATTAGCTCGGACGTTTTACCCACGCTTTTTGCTAGCGCCACGCTATCCCCTTGACGCGGCTTCGGGTTTCTCCAGCTTTTTTTGGGGGGTCTTGGCATTCCTCGTAGAATTTGGTTTTCTCGGCGACGGAGAAATAAGAAATGCTTCACTTTCATCAGGGAATCTCATTCGCTAGAAGTTCTTTGACTCAGGGTTCGTATACCTCTTTTATGACCGAATTTAAAATCTTAAGGACTTTCAAAGCTAATTATCATTTTTTTCTGGTACCATTAAAAAAAAAATCTTATGTGAATCGATCCATAACCCTGTTTGAGGTCACTGAGAGCTGCCTGTAGGAAAAAGAGCAAGAAAATGTCATGTATCCTAAACCAAATGTTAAACCAGAATATATCATTCAATGAAAGGGAGTTAGAAAATGAAAATGTCATGATTACTGATGTGACTTGGCTGTGCCCGCTCATTTGGCGCCACCCGCCGCGGGCTCTGATTGGCTCCCTGTAACTATTTGAACCCAGTCCTGTCTGTCACCTGCTGTCAGTCCGTCTGCAAACCCCGTTTTTTTCAAGACAAGCCTTTTTTTTCGACCCCTGACTCCCACCTGTCCCGTTTGTCTCCGGCTACGACCTGTTTAGATCCCGACCACGTCTGCTCTCCCGTACAACTTACGACCCGTTTTTGTTCCCGACCCTGTTTTTGCTCTCCTGTCCTGACAACCGACCTGTTTTTCCGTCCCTGACACCGCCATCTCCCGCTACGGAGGATCGACTTCCGTATTCGGATCACGTAGGCGTATCCCTTCCTCTTTCCTCCAATAAAACTTGTGAGAAATGTAACGCAAGTGGGTCCTGTTTCCGTTATAGTCCTGACAGAAACAAAGTATTTGTGCCCCATTTCACTCGTGTTTACTGCGGTTTCTGTTGTCTTAAGTATTCTTGTTGTTTTTGTTACTAACATCACACTATTACATCAAACTGGAGAGAAAATAAAGCATATTCCCTTTAAAGTTTAACTTATGTGCGAACTAAGGCACGTTGGCGTCACTTTTAAGCAGACTTGTTTTTTTTTCGTCTTCATTCAACGTGTGGTTTATCAATTGCCAAGACCATGGCCACAAATTCAAGCACTTTTCCCAACCTTGAAAAAACATGAAAATTCAAGCATTTTTAAGGATTTTAAGCATTAATTTAATGTACCTTAAAGTCCAGTGCAATTTATATATGAAAAAATATTTTATTAAATAATATTTTTGAAGGTTCACCTTATAATCCCTTGTGTCTTATAGTGTGGAAAATACGGTGAATAATAACAAATGAGCAATCAGTCACAAAGAGTGCGTTTTGGTAATTTTTAACAGCATATTTAATTAGCAAACTCAAGCCTGAAATATTTTAAACCAGGGGTCATCGAGCTTTTAGAAACTAAGACAGACTTTTTTGTTAGATTAGCGCTACATGCTACAAATTTGGCATGCATTTATAAAGTAACTCATCGTGTTATTACAGAGGCTCCCATACCTTTTTCCGAGTGCAGGACATTACTGTCGTGCTTCTTTCCGGCAAGTGGTGGCGCTGTGAGAGGTCACCCAGCATCCACCCCGAAGAGGAAATCCGCTTCATCTTCCTAGTTTGTGTGTAAACATTCTACACTGTATCTCCAGTGCACTAAGAACTTTTACATTTTTATTGTTTAATATCTCATACATCCGTTCAATATGGTTGGTGTAAAGTGTAAAGAAGAGGTGAGCCGTTTCTTTTGAAATGAAAGTGGAATAAGAAAGTTTGATGCGGTTAAGAAAATGGTTGGATTGCTTGTTTATGGCCAGTCTCTACCTCGGAGCAGGAGGTTGCCTAACTGTTGAAGCTCATCTTCCAAAAGTAAGTTGAACTCAACTATATTTACTTTATGAAATGTTTATTTTTTAGTACAAAACTATAAAGATTACATATACAAGCCTTAAACATACTTACATAAACCTTGAACATACAAAATTTAGCACTGAAGCAACTTACGAACAAATTCAACTTACGAACGATCGTCCTGAACCTCGTTCGTAAGTAGGGCAGCATCTGTACTATGTTGTTACAATTTTATCACCAGGTTGTATGTAGTAATACATTGACTGCCATTGACTGATATAGATTTTAAACAATTTAATTGTATACACTTTTTTTTCCCAATTTGAGGAAAAAAAAATTACCTATAATGTCGTCGATTACTGTAAACACGTTTTAATGAAAGTATTGCTGAAATATCTATATCATATTAAAGTTGATATCTATATCAGTGGCAGTCAATGTGTTAAAGTAGTGTTAAAAGAGCCTAAAATAGTATCAAATTATGTATTTTCATGTTTATTATAATTCTGTTATACTAATACCAAGTATAAGGACAATGAGTGGTTTACATGTATAAATGATTGGATATTTAAAAATAATTTTGTAAGAACTGATCATGTACTTAAAGACATCGATGGTGTAAATGATTTCTCATGCCAGTTGAGAAGCAATCCTCCTAGAAAATCACAATGAGCTTTCACTGGTAAGCTATCTACAGAACCTGTTTGCCGGCTACTCAGGTGTTCAAAAGAATAACCAGGCTATGAGAATAAGTGCGTCAACTTACCACCAGCTTTGCACCCTCAAATCTAGCTTTGTCTAAGCTTCGGAAGCTTTCGTTTCTGTCGTCTATTCCGAAGTGTGTTTTGCTAAAATAGTTTGTTTAGCTAGCCTAACACAAAGTGAGCGCCTGGCAGATGTTTGGACCTTTGAATGGTTCCTTTTTAATGATGCATCAGCGTTTTCCTTTCTGTCTCTTCTTCCCTCCACCCCAGCCGTCGCTACGCCGCACTGGCTCATCCCGAAAAGACATGCGCTCCTTCTTCCATGTGCCAGGAACGTCTTGTTCTGGTAGGGAAAAACAAACATACAACAAGAAAGGCATCATTCTTGGATTGTTACCCATGGTCAGTGTTGGCAGTAACGCGTTACATAACACTGCGTTCCGAGTACGCAATTATAAGTGATGTCAGTACAGACGCTGCCCTACTTACGAACAAGAGGTTCCGGACGATCGTTCGAAAGTTGAATTTGTTCGTAGGTTGCTTCAGTGCTATATATTTATGGTTTGTTTAAGTAACCTGTATTGTTTCGTGCTAAAAAATAAACATTTCATAAAATAATATGCTCTATAAAGATTAATAAAGTGACGTTTAACTTACATTTGGAAGATGAGCTTCAAGAGGTCCTCTTCCATGATAAAAAGTGGCCGGAAAAAAGCGTTCCGACCATTTTCTCAACCGCATCAAGCTTTCTTATTCCACTTTCATTTCAAATGAAAAGGCTCGCCTCTTCTTTACACTTTACACCAACCATATTGAATGGATGCACGAGATATTAAACAATAAAAATGTCAAAGTTTTCAGCGCGCTGAAGATAGTGTAGGCATAGAATGCGAGGTGCGCATGAATGATGTCAGTAGAGCGACGAATGTCGCGAGAGTGTCGGGGAGCGTGAGTTTAGTTTTGGAGAGAGTTCGGTGTGTTTACAATAAACAGGTGCTTAAGATTGTCGCTCTCCAAAGAGTCCGTAAGTGTTTTTGAGTATTTTTTTTCACAAACGAAGAGCAATCCATTTCCCACACAAAACGACACGCTACATTGGTGGCAGCGGTGGGATTACGAGCAGGTGAAGGAGAGAGGCTTACACACGGACTAGGAAGAGGAGGAGGATTTTTTTTACTTCCGGGTGGCTGCTGGGTAACCTCTTCCAGCGCCACCACACGCTGACAACGGTGGGAAAAAAAAAACGTCGAGACAAAAGGCCGGCCGGCCGACTTAATGATTGACATTTTAAGCCCAAACCTGGGCTCAAGATCTCACCTCCAGCAATAAACTAGAAGCTGTAACTAATTACTTTTATCAGTACAATACTATAATGAAAAAGCCAATATCCTACTGGCTGAACTCCCACAATGCTTTCTCCCTTCTACACTCAGTTCATAGTCTTGTATGGTTCGTAAAGACTTAAATAGTTGGTAGTGGATTACTGTATTTATTAGCTATGGATCCCAAGATGCTAACGTAAGAAGCACGAATATGACGACCGTGGAAAGGAAACCTGACATAATAAAGAAATATGAAAAATTCTACCCTTCCTAAGAAATAAGGAGCTGGCTAAAGAAAATATATCCATGGGGCATTAGAAGTCCTCGAAAGAGGAAGTTTTTAAATCAGTTTTATTTAAATTCCATGTAACCTTTTACCCCCTTCTGCATCCACCCTGTACTCCATTCTACCATCTCGAGCGACGTCACACAAAAGGTAAACAAAATATTTTTTTCCCTTCATCATGTATATTTGATCATGTGCTTATTTATTTATATGCACGTATACTGCACAAAATAGTACTTACTATATAGTAGTTTTCTATTTTAAAGTTTTTATCTGTGATACAGAAATAATGTTTAATGTTTGAGGTTTACTGAATTGTGTTTTTTTCTATTCAAAGGGAAATTTTGATATGTTACATTCATACGTAGGCAGCACGGCGGCGCAGTGGTTAGCGCGTGTGCGGCACAGTTCTAAGGTCTTGGGAACCTCCTGAGTGGGTTCAAATCCAGCTACCGGACTTCCTGTGCGGAGTTTGTATGTTCTCCCCGTGCTTGCGTGGGTTTCTTCCGGGCACTCCGGTTTCCTCCCACATTCCAAAGACATGCATTTCAGGTGGATTGACCGGTCCAAATTGTCCCTAGGTGTGCATGAGCGAGCAAGTTGTCTGTCCCTGTGTGCCCTGCGATTGGCTGGCAACCAGTTCAGGGTGTCCCCTGCCCACTGCCCGATGATTGCTGGGATGGGCTCCAGCACCCCCGCGACCCTACTGAGGACAAGCGGTGCAGCTAATGAGATGAGATGAGACATTCATACGTGGTATGAGGTATGCTTCTTAAGTTATGCAACTTAAAGTAACAATAATTCTTTTAAAATAATGTTGTTATTTTAGTCGGAAAAAATAGGTTGTAAATTTGGTTAGTTAAAAATAGCTGTTTAGCCAGTCACAGCAGTTTATAAGTTGGTAACATTAGCTAATGAATATAGGTTTCCATACCCCACTTAACGTCATTTCGCTTTGCAGTCCCCACCTCAAAACGGATTATTGGTGTATCCCGTGGGTCAACTGTACATTTTACAAACATGATAACATTTCAGTGCAAACAAGAGAGGTCTGTGTTGTCCTTCGTTGTCCCAAACTCGGCGGTGTTTTGGGGACAAGGCACTCTTCTTCCTCGGGGCTGACGCACCTCGTGGTAATCATTTCGAAATCATTATCAGAATCCAATTAAGTCTCATTAAAGGGTCGGTGGAGGGGTTGGGGGACAGGACAGGACAAAACAGGACAGGCCTCCCTTTCACATAGCCTCCCTGAGACGCTTTCATGTGCTCATCTGCCCTCACTGGCATCTTTGTCAGGCCACTCACACAAGACCTAGTCCTCCTCCACCTTTTCTTCTTGGTTTTTTTTTTTCTTTCTCTAGGTTAAAGGAGGAATACCGTGTCCCGAGACTGACCTTCTGGGCCATTTCTAGTACCCCTGTTCGAACCAGTCATCTGGTAGTTCAATCGGCCGTTTTTTATGACATATTCAGGGATATTTCTCTAGACTTACATATGATGCGGAGGGGGTAAGCCAGTGTATGCTGTCGGGTCTCTGCTGTAGAAGGGTTGCATGGCACAGCAACTCACCCTTTGCGGTGGTGTAGGCTTAATTTTCGGTGTCAGGTAGGGAAGGTGTTCTTGACTCTAGCCACTTGCCACTAGGGGGATTTGGCTTCAATATATAGATAGTTTTAGGGATATTTCTCTAAAAAAACAGTAGGAAATGTGTAAAATGTCTTTGGCTGAGCTTTATAAAACAACAGTGACATTTGTCTACCGTATTTTACGGACTATTAGTCACTCCAGAGTATAGATCGCACCAGCCCAAAAATGCATGATTAAGAAGGAAAAAACATATATAAGTTGCAGCGGGGGTAGAAGTCACATTTTGGGGGGAAATCTATTTGATAAAATCCAACACTAAAAACATACATGTCAACTTGATAGGTGATTTAGAGTAAAAATAAAATGGAATACAACAGGCTGAATGAGTGTGCGGGATACTAATATTACATGATCGACATGCCTAGTAATGGCAGTAATGACAGAACATATAAGGAGTTATTCAGTTAACTCTAGCATAAAGAACATGCTTACCAAACTATCAACTTCACTCCAAATCACTCAATCCAATGAAATCTTAATCCTCGGTGTCACTTTTACCGGTAGACAATTCCCCTAACTCAGTAGGTAGATGATGCGCTGCTACCTCCTTTTGCTCCTACGTTGCTTACGTCAGATTCAAGGTCTCTTTTGTTCTGGCAAACTCCAACGTACTTTTCTGCTGCTCGATTACCGTTTTTAGTTGCATATTTCACTATTTGCAGCTTGTAATCTGCAGAATCAGATTTTTTTTCTGTGCCATTTTTGTTCAGCTCTTCTAAGTTGTTTTCATAAATATTGGTCGGTGTTGTGCCAAAAAAATGTTCCCTGCACAAAAGGGCAAGGTTTAAATTATCATCACAGGCCTAGAACACCCTCTTGTGGTTTGGTGTGAAAACATGTGAAATGATATACTGGTAAAAAAAATATGTAAATCTCAACGATATAATAATGATAATTATTTTTAATAATTTCACATATAAGTCTCACTGGAGTACAAGTCGCACCCCCGGCAGAACTATGAAAACATCTGTGTTTCATCCATCCTTTCATTTTCTGTGCCGCTTATCTTCGCTAGGGTTGCGGGGGTGCTGGAGCCCGTCCCAGCTATCTTTTGATAGTGGGCACCCCGAACTGGTTGCCAGCCAGTCGCAGGGCAGACAGAGACAGACAACTCTCACCTAGGGACAATTTGGACCGGCCAATCAACCGGTCACGCATGTTTTTTGGAATGTGGGAGGACTGCCCGGAGTAAAACCCACACAGGCACGGGGAGAACATGCAAACCCTGCATAGGGAGGCTGGAACTGAACCCTGAACCTCAACACCGTCGGGCTGCGATTTAACCACAGTCCAGAAAATCCAGTACATCATGAAATGACTCACTTGACTGAGGTGAAAGTCCAGGAGTGTTTTTGTTCTCTGGAAACTCTTGCGCAGGTAAATTGTTGAAAGACCAAACTCCAGAGATGTGGCGTTCCAGACGTTCTGCTTCTGGCTAATGAATAGATTGAAAAGTCTTAATGGTCATTAATTATTGATAATGTACGTTGTTTTCACCAAGATTGGATTTGGCATTCCCAGATAAACATGTAATAAGAACCTGAAGTAAAAATTATTATTATTAGTAGTAGTAAGATAAACATTGCATGGATTTAAAAGTGACATGCCTCACTTACTAAAGATCGTCGATGTCGTACACTGCTTAGTGGGTCGGCAGAGATGTCCGGTAAGAAATGTTTGCTGAAGATGACAAATTTGAAAATTATGTATCACATTACTGCACATTGTCATGTGAAAAAAGCCCCAAAATTTAAGTTTGTTTATAATCTAAAAGATCCTTTAATGGTTTATTAGATGCATTTCTAAAGAGTTTTCTAAATCAATCAATATTAAATGGATTGTTACATTACTGTAAAAAAACAGGATACTTGAAATGATTACTTTGGTGATAATTGTGTTCTTTTATCATCCTAAAAAAACGAATTTGGGAGATACATTTTTTACACAGGGGCAGCACGGCGGCGCAGTGGTTAGCGCTTGTGCAGCACAGTTCATGTCATGGGAACCTGTCGTGGGTTCAAATCCCACGTTCCAAAAACATGCATGTCAGGTGAATTGGCCGGTCCAAATTGTCCCTAGGTGTGAATGAGCGAATGAGTTGTCTGTCCCTGTGTGCCCTGCGATTGGTTGGCAACCAGTTCAGGGTGTCCCCTGCCCACTGCCTGGAGATGCGACTCTAATGAGGATAAGCGGTACGGCTGATGAGATGAGATTTTTTCCACATAACAATGAAATGCTATATTAGTTTAGCAAATTAAAAAAGCAGCATCTGTTATTGCGAGCTTAACATCCGAAATCACATTTTAAAATCCTAATAGAAAAGTTTATCAATAAGAAAATAAAAATATATGTATTTTCTTTATAGTACAACAGTCAGGCAGACGAGGTCGAACTGAGTACAATGTTAAAGACGTTAAACAATTCGAGGGTAAGTCTTCTAAATGTTACATTTTGTGAAACATTTGGAGGATTTCACCCATATACACTCAAAATTAATTAGGGGTATACAGACATTTAGGTCACAGGTTCGTTTATTTAGTTTGTGTATTTGTTATGCAATAATTTGGGGGTATTTCAATGGCTGACTGTTTTGCAAATATATGCGCGGCGAATATTTAATGCTAATCTGCGGCTATTTAATACAGTACAGTAAATTATAGTACATAAATCAGAACATTTTTCACCATTACTGTAACATAATCCGACTATAAAGAGGAGGCAACATGAGTAGGTTTTTAAGCCCAGAAGAAAAAATGGTTGTAAAATATTATCAATGTAGCAATGCAATTTTAGATAAATGATTCAAAACGCCTAGTTCCAATAAGTACAACGTAGTTATAACACGATAGTAACACTATGATTTGTTTTTTTTGATGCATATTCAACTAGTAGCCCAATGCACTAATCCATAACGAGAAAAAAACCTCTCAGCTTTAAAAGGGTTAGGGACACTAGCTATAAAAAGAAAAGAACAACAAGTAGTCATGCCATATACTTTATTCTTGATTCCGTAGTGCAGTGGTTAACACGTTTTCCTGACAAGCGGTTCGAGATGCGGTGGAAACCGATATTAGCCTGGAGAGGGATGGGCGCCACCAAGCTGTATCTGCCCAAACACACCACAGGAAATGGTGCCTCTACTACCCTAGTGGTTAAGGGATCCAACCAACCAACCAACTAATAAGATTGCAGGGGATGACAGAATAATTTAGCATTAGTATGGTCCTAAATTTCCCACTCAATTTGATAGAAGATTTTTCAATATTCACACAACTGATATTAAAAGAGTTAAAAAATACTGGATCTTTTCTGCTGGTGAGGTCTTCCCCCAAATTATCGTTGCATTCATTTTCTTTTTTGGGGGGCGGGCCCCTGTTATATCTGTCTTTCATTATCACTTTACATTTCATAATTTTATCCCGTGCAACTGTTCAAATGAAATCACGTACAAAGCTTTTTTCTGTCATATGGTGGCCTCCAGAACCTTTTGCAATTACTCAACTAAAATCAAGGCAAAATGGTCTTGGTGTCAAACTGATACACCTTACCTCTCTGAGTCCTTCAAAGTGTTCTGGTTTTGGAGCCATTCCCGAGTCCTGTCCCATCTTGCAAGACCCGGGCCCGGTTCCACCTGCTGAACTGTGTGAGCGCAAGACAAGAATCAATAAATGTCACAGGTGACAATCGAGACGGTGCGCAATACAATCAGAAGGCACGTTGGACCGTACGAAGAACTCTTGTCAACTGTGGGCAGACGGAAACTTCAGTGGTATGGTCATCAGGACTAGCCAAGACCATTCTCCAGGGCACAGTCCAAGGTGGCAGGAGGAGAGGAAGACCGAAGAAGAACCGGGCCCTCAACATTATGGAATGGACTGGTGCCAACTTTGCTACGACCCAAAAACAGGCGAGGGACCGTCAACAGTGGAGAAGGCTGTTCAGAGTTGCGTCTTTATTGGTGCCCCGACGATCCATGTGGCTAAAGGATCCGTGAACCGTGAGTTCAACAAAAACTCATCCCATCTCAAAAGATTAGCATATCATGAAAATCTATACGAGTAGCCTGTAAGCTATAATTAGCAGTAAAAAAAAAAAGCAGTGCAATATTTTATTCGATTTAGAATGAATCCAGGATATGCCTTTTTTCGTTTTTTGACTGTACAACAGAACATTTTCTGAGACAGTCCTCCATATGTTCTTAAATTTTTATCTTGTTCGTATTGCAGGCTTATTAAAATATAAAACAGAAAGCATGATAACAAAAGAAAAAATACATCTCCGAAAGGTGCTTGATTCCTAATAAAAAGAGCTCCGCTGTTAAAAGTTACAACAGGTCTGGAAAGCAAAAATCTTGTGTGGCCAAAGCCGCTGGTGTGTTTACTTTCACTTTAAAGAGCTTTGTGTGTTTGTTATCAAAGATTCCCAGCTGCCGAAAGACGCGTGGCCGTTGGTTGCGGTTCTGCAGTCGGACAGCTTTCTGGAGCGAGGTCTGATTTACGAGGCGTGTTGAAATCCCATAATGAAGCCGTAATTCAGAGTAAACATTTGCGTTTTGCTGACAGTAGGGGCGGCAGTAGACGGGTGTGGGCTAATAATGGATTCTGACGGTCCGTCACTGGAACTAATGAAGCCTTTATTGCTCACTTTCGACGTGGGGAAAGTGCGGCCGCTTTTCACGGGTTAATTGACGAAGACCACTAAAAGTGTCAAGTGATGGATGGGACCCCCCTCGGGGCCCCAAAAATGGATGCTCGCGCTTCCCATTCCGATGAGGCCTTCGGGAGTCGCTTTCTGCTACGATGAATTAAGGTTTAATTAAATACAATGTGTGCATTTTCCACGGTTAACATGATTAAAATGATGTCATGTCAATTTGGTTCATGAACGTGGATGGCAACTAGCGTTTAACTAGTTTTATGGTTGATTAAAGAGAACCCTTGACATTTAGGGTTGGGGAGTTGAAACAGGAGGTTAGTGTTAGGATCATGGTAAAGATAGAAGGCTAGAGTTCCAGAGGATTATGATTAAGGGATTAAGGCTTTGAGTCAAGGAGTTCAAGTTAAGGGATTTTAGTTAGATTTAAAGTACCATATAACTGTATATTCAGGATTTAGGAATAGGTTAGGCTCTTTGAGTTAAGGAGTCAGAATTAAACATTAGAGATCAACATTATGTGAAAATATAAGGTTTTCAATGTGATTTAGAGTTAGGCTCTACTGATTTAGTTTTCCAGGTTTTTTGTGTTTCTCTGTTGAATGATAACATTACCAGGGTTACGGTTATAATGTGGGTATTGACACAAGAAACTCAAAGTTTAATTCAATAAAAATGTATTAAAAAACATTACAAATGAAATAGGAAGTACTATAATTGATTTCATGTAAAAAAAGTCGTATCTCTCCAAAATTCATTTTATAAGATGGATGAAAAACATTATTCCACTGTTGTATTTGAAGTAAAATAAAAGGATTGGCATCGGTTGAGAGAACACGACTTAAAAATTAGAATCACAATTCAGGGATCGAGTTTATAGTGTGAAATTTAGGAGTTGAAATGTGGGGGCCTTGATTACAAGGGTTATGTAGGAGTTACTCTGTCGAAGGATTCAGTTATCAGGATTACAATTATGGCAACGGTCACAAAACACCACTAGATTAATTTATTAAAAGATTCACATTAAACATGTTTTAAAGAGAAATTGGATCAATAATTCTGGGTGAAAAACATATCTTATCGAAGAAGGATGAAAAAAAACTATTATACCGTAAAATGATTTTCTTAGAAAAACAAATTTTATGATAGCAAAGAGCAAGATTTAGAAAATAATTAATCTTTGAATTACTTTTTAATAAACCATTGAGGGCCGATTTAGGTAATGAACAAAAAACAAATTTCTGAGATAGTCTCGATACGAATGATAAACGTTTTGATGATCATCAAATAAGTTTGCGTCCACATTTTTTTTAAGTGCCACAAAACTAGCATTCATCTACACTGAAAGCAGAATTTGTCTTCTATGTAGAAAACTACATCATTTTTTTGTATACTAAAGACTATCTTTTGAATTTTAGCTGCCTTGTAACATAGGCTACAAAATTTGACTTGTAGTTTAATTCAGGTATGTGTTTTTGTCTACCTAATTATTAAGTGAACAAACAAATTTTTTTCAGAGAACAATGGTTTTCACATGACAGCGATGATATATTAAAATGTTAAAGAAAAGTTTTACATTGAAAAATCATAAAAACACAGAAAAAACAGTGTGTCCTTTCGATTCACCCTAACATCCATACATAGATTCAAAACTGTGTTTTTAGTCAAATAAATTCAATCTCCAAACATGACATGGTTTTTAAAATATATTCTATAAAAACAATAATCAAGTCAATCAAATCACAAAATGTTGTTACAGGTTGAATGTTTGCATTAAAGCTGACAAAAACAATATCACTTGCGGCCAATTTTGCTCAGCAAAGTGCTCTTTGCTTATTAAAGAACTTGAAAAAGCGGAAAACAACATTCAGCGAGGCAGTAGAATTGAGACGATCCTTCTCACCCCACGCAAATCTTAAACCCCCCAGAGAGACCCTTCAGTACTCCTGCAGGATATCAGGCAACCCCCCAGCCCTCTCCGTAGGATTCACGCCTGTTAAGAGAGGCTCTTAAGCACATTAAGCCGGCGCTTCTCTGCGCCGAGGAGAAGACCGAATATCAGAAGGTCGGGCGGAGGAACAGACATTTAGCCTGGGGGAATCTAGAAATGACAAGCTTCTTCCCCATCTGTCTCAAACTCTTCTTGAGTCGGTCGGATAAACTATAAATGCCTTTTCAAAGATGATCATAATACCGCATTGTCCCCCCAATTGTTTATGATCCCGTAAAGCGGATTTCCAGTGCAACTAGTTGTTTATTTACACAACTACACATTTAAACAAAGACAGTCTTTAGGTTATGTAAAAATGGGACAACTGTTGCATAGCGTCCTGAAACACAAACACGGACCTATACAACATTGTGAAGTGACCACGTCATCCGACTGGAACACAAATTATAGCCGAAGACGCCGTTCCAACTGATACCAGAAGACTTGGGCGGGACAAGCATATTGGATTTGTTCCTCAGCAACACAAACATGGACAAGTAGATTGAATTTTTTCGACGAAATACATTCGTCGACACATATTTTTCACCTACAAAATATTATAAAATATTTAGACAATAATAACCAGGACTGAATTCTGGGTGAATTTTCAACGTCCATAAAGTAGGCTTTACTTCAAATAGGATTTTGTTCAAATCTTGTCTTCAAAGAGAAAACTGGCCATTCCTGGACCATTGCTCTGGTATGATATGATATGTGAACTAAGATCTGGTTCAATATTCTCTGTTACAAATTATCTTAAAGCATAAAAATTGCCCTAATCTAAACAAATCAAAAGTATCCTTTAGAAAACAACCATAACTGAATTTATGGTAAATTTGCAACTTGAATTAAGAAAAGACTAAAATGTACGGTAGTTCACAAAAGAAAACGGGGGGTCAGCTTATATGCACTTATAACAAAATAAAAACTATGGGACGCAAGACAGACATAGACACCCAAGGGCCGTTGTTCACACGCTCACCTCCTTGCCTGATCTCTTCTTCTTGTTCAGTCTTGTGTTTGAGAGGGACCATATCTCCTTTTATTGTGATTTAGTGTGTCTTATTCCCTTTTATTGTTTTTGACCAGAATAAATGGTTACCCAAAAGTTAACGATAAGGAAAAGTGTAAAAAAGTGACAACAAATATCAAGAAGAAGAAAATGGTTGAAAAATAGGAAAATAGTGTAATAGAGTTTCTGCCATCAAAGCGCTGCTTCAAAGTTACGGTAAATGGTTTAAAATTGTTTTATTTTTATCTTTATTTCCAGTATATCATTTTTTTTACAAATTAAATACAAAATTAAATAAATACTGTTGTTTAGGTCCATGTTTCACTTATATTTTGGGTGTGTATTTCTTTTAACATGTGGCTTTTTTATAGTATTTTTAGAACGTCAGTTTAAATACAATACAGGCTTACAGTATATTAGTATTATTTGATTAGAAGGTTGTTATTATTGGAAGTAAGGCTAAAATAGGCTAAAATAGGTTAAATTTTCTCCAAAACAAAATGACCCATCTCTGGTAAGCTACTTTTAGAACCGGTCTGCAAGCTACTGAGGTGTTTTTAGGTGGGGACCATGATGGTGTCCCCAGAACTACAAAATTGAGGCAACTATGTCGTAGCTTTTCACTTTGGTATTGAGGAACAAGCACGTGAGCACTTCCAGCATTATTTACTAATACACTCAGTCAGGAATCCAGATAGCTCCGATTTAAGGAAGACAGGGTGGAAACAATAAATTGCGTGGCTCCTCGGAACACTAACAAGCATAACATAGTTGAGTGACATGTCTAACTCTAATGGGACACTTAACGTCAAAGACATTGTGTCCACAACAAGTACGATTTCATTGAAACTAGGCGGAACAAATAAATTGTGCAGGGGCATCAAATACAAAAATGGATCCATACAACACTGTGGAAGAAACACATCGCTCCCTCTGGCACGCTTGACAACAGGAACCATCCAAGGAATGTTTTTTTCCCTTCACAACGAAACATCTCGAGGCGCGTCACCCCCGCCACCCCTCTTCCCCGTCTCCGCGTAAGCCGATACCCGTTTCAAGTGGGTTACTCATGTCCAGCACATCCACACAAAGCCCGGATAAAATAAACATGCCGCGTCAGATATCTTGGAAAGAATCTGTCATTGCTTTTCGGGGCTAATCACCTCCAGAAGGACCCGGCCTACAAACCCCCTAAAACGTTAACCCCTGTCGGGCAGAGCGTGTCGGGCCGAGCGAGGCCCGGCTGCCTCCTCAGGCCTCGGGCGCTTTTTGGGGGGTGAGGTCCGAACGAGAAGGAGGAGGTACTTGGGGTGCCTTCCACAGGTCACAGCCAGGGGTGTGTCGAATAAGGTCGGCACGGGTGTATTAAGGATCAGAGAAACCGGAGAGAGTCATTGACAAATCGTTGGCTTAGCGAAGTGATTCCAAACCACTGTGCAGCGGGGTTATCCAATTTTAGTTACTTTGGCATAGAATTATTAATCATCAGTGATGCATTTTTGATGAGGATTCTATGCTACTGACAGTGAAAAGAACAATGAATCGCCTTCTCACAAGATAGCAGAAGATCTCACCTCACCAAAGTCTCTCAACTCTATGGCAATTGGTTATTAGTATTCTAATAAAGCATGCAAGGCAATAATACATACATAAAAAACCCAAAATATTTTGCAGATTTTGTTTTAATTTTACTATACTTTATTTGTGATTAATGGGCACAATAACCCACCCCTGCAATATGCAAAAGTCTGCAACACCCTTTTCTTAACATCCCTCTGCCAGGATCTGCTTGCATCAATAGTAAACTGTAGATAATATCCCAGTAGCATGTATGTTGCTCATTTTAGGCTGAAAGAGCATTAAAAAAAAGGAGCCACCAAGCATGACACACATTTGCTCTCTTTGTCCCTGCTCTTAGCAATAGTAGTTTGGGAATAATGGATCTTGGCCAAAACAGTGCAGCTCATTTTAGGCAGGAAACAATGGCGCATTTAGGCCCCTGCTCTCAGCATAGGGTAACCAGGAATAATGGATCAACAAAAGTGCCATGTGCCAGTCCTGTTTGCAATGTGGGATTGTTATAATGGATCGTGGCCACACAAGGGCAGATCATTTTAGGCCAAACAACAGTAAAGGCGAAAAAAATAAAAGTGCGGTTCCCTTCTCGCCAAGATATGCAATCGAAGAGAATGGATAGCGGAATATTTTTAACCCGTGACGCACTGAAGTATGAAGCATGAAGTAGCATGGGGTTACAGTATTTAAACATGTTTCTCTAGTAAATTTGTTTCTTGAGTAAAATAAGAAATATATATTTAAAATAATCAAAACCGTCTAACGGTAGCAAAACTATCATCGTTATTCTGTAAGGATAGTTTTGGAAAATTTTCCCTGGTTAAGTAAGACATAACAATATTTACAATGAGAAGCTACCGAAATGTATTTTTTAGTAAATAATTCTTTCCAAAAAAATAGCATAACAAATCAAGGAAATTGAATTCATTTTTTTCCTAAATATTCTCACTGTCCTTTATTTTGCAGTGCACATATTTTCTTGTTATAAATATGAACAATTAAGGAGAATGACCGGCCATCAGTTTGTGACCCCAAACTCAAGCGCTCCTGAATCATGCAGCAGGACAACAACCCTAACCCTAACCCTAACCACACCAGCAAATCCACTTCTGAATGGCTCAAAAGAAAAAACTCCAGATTTAAATCCAATTGAGATGCTGTGGTGTGACTTAAACGGGCAGTTCATGCTAGAAAACCCTTCAATATGGCAAATTTGAAACAATTTTGCAAAGAAAAATGAGCCAAAATTCCTCCACAGCATTGTGAAAGACTCATTACCTAGTATCGTAAATGTTTGATTTCTGTGCCAAAGGTGTTCCAACACACGATTAGGTTCAGGGGGCGATTCACATAGGGACAGACAGGTTTTGATTTTTTTCTTGTGCTTTAAAAAATTGAATCAATATTTCAAAACTGCATTTTGTATTTCATTGAGTTTTCTCTGTTTGGTATTGTAATTGTTTAAGGATCTGAAACTTTTGTGAGTGATAAATATGCAACACCAAAATCAGGACGGGGGCAAATACTTTTTCCATGGCACTGTACCTCCAATCAAAAATGTTTTTCCCTGATTATGGTTACTTGGCTGAAAAAACTGATTCACAATGGCTAAGTAACTAAAAAACATTGAGAAAGGCTGCACTGAATCTAGATGAATTGTTTTGCTGCTATATTACCTCAAGTAGTTATAAAGATCCTTACCCCTGCTAGCACTCAGACTACACCGTGCAAGCCTGTTTGGAGTCTCCAGCTGGAGAGTCATAAGTGGCTGGTAACTCCAGACATTCAGATGCTTTGACGGACCTACACAGAAAAAGGTTTAAATCAGGCCTCAAAAAAAAAAAAAAAAACACAGCCAACCGCAAGCTCACTTCTGGGAAGTATGAGAGCACGGCTCTGCTTGCCACCACCAGTTATACTCGACAAAGACCTGGCCGGCGTCGGGGCGGGATGACAAGACGACAAGCTGATCAAAGGTCTGGACTACCGTTAGAGCGACGCGGCAGGGCCACGTCAACTCCAGACATCGACGCAAACCTCGTCCCTTTCCGTTAAAAAAAACTCAACAAGAAGCGACAGAGTCTAGCCTCTGCTGTACGTTACGGCTCGTTAGCGCACGCGAGCTGGAAAGGTGCTCTGCTGTCAGAACACAGAACGAGAAACCAACAAGACCATCAAACCCGGCAATTTAGGTTTTTTTCATTTAAGGAAATGCCGTCAGTGACGTTTAGTGTTAATTGGGGGCATATTATCATTTTTTTCTATCCTCAAGTGAAGTCAAAATAGGATCAACAGTCATAAAAGTTCCCTTGCCATATCGGCGTTCAATTTTCGCATCCTTAGTGCATCGCATATTTTTTTCCCATTGATGGATTTTTGGGTACATCGTGCATTGTAGGCATCACTTTACGAGCACCAGTACACATAAACCAATCGGGGAAATGCCTTCTATTTGCTGGGCGCTGATCGGAATAATCCAAATGAATCGTGTAACGCCTTCATGAAAAAACGAATGAAAGCTTAAAAAATGCGATTGGGAGAAATCCGATCTGAGAGCAAGCATGAGCGCTGTCAATAAAGATACAGTGTGTATTACATAGCACCTCCTGGTGGTAAAAAACGTCATTCATTTAAAAAAAAAAAATTACGGATTGCATGCATATCTGATGTAAAAGTTTGATGAACTTGAATTTATTTTACATAACATGAGCTGAACCTAAAGGGAGTTGACATCATTGTCCACCCTCTATGCTGCTACAGGTACCTAGAAACCCCAAAACTTGCTAAAGGCTGGTCAGAAAATTTGGAAACAAGATGGTGCGTTTAGGTCAATTTGGGTCTCTATATTTTGTAATCTTCCTTTCGCTTTTTAGCACTAGTCTTCAGTTGCACTACACAATACAGTGATATCTAAAGGCCAAATAACACACGCTGACCCTTTAAGAAAATAGATGTTCACGCATTCAACTTTTGACATTAAAAGATTCATTTTGAGTCATTCACCAAAATCAGCCAAGCACCCCGCTTGTTTGTTATAACTCCAAAAGTGGGCTCGTTGCTGCGTTCCATCTGTTCACATGGTGTGCTCAGAAGCATAGGCTTACACTAGATATGGATGAATACAATTGCTAAGCAGGCAGAAAATGCAAATCTCCCAAAGAGATCAACCAATAAATATAAAGATTTTTTTAGCTAGTAAGTTACAATACATATGGATGGATACATCTGTTGCATCTATCGTATATTGACTAAAGCATTTTTGCTATGGGGGCAGAAAATAAAACAGAAAACGCCTAGAGAAGTCAACCAATACAGAGACATTTTTTTAACTAGTGAGCCGGAGTTTGTGTGTATCTGTACTAGTCCCACAGTGCTTTACGACCTAAAAACTATCCTGTGTGCACAAGTGAACAGATTTATTATGTTAATCTATAGTACATATAAGGTTTCTACTTCTTAGCAATCCACTTTATTCTGGTGGTTATGGAACGGATCGACCGCAAAAATTGAGGAAATACTGTACTTTCCTTTAGCATCTTTTCACAAAACTAGAGTCTGGCACTTCTAAGTGGGCTATCATGTTGTCAGATTTCCACATCCTCCTCATACATTCCCCTTGATAGATGAAAAGTACATGCATCCTTATTTCAAACCTTATATCACATACCTGTGCTTTTCCGCTTTGACTTCATCTTCTGGGCTCTCCTCAGCATCATCTCAGCTGTTTTCCTGTTAGTGAAGCCCCTATGGGCATATCATAATTAAAAATCTTCACTCTTAATGGATGTAAAGAAGCTGTTATCATTTAAAGGTCAAATAGATTGAGACTGAATCAATGTGGGACTCTGTATAGGGCAGGCACAGACACAGGTTCATGCAATTGCGGAATAAGAAATCAATTATGGAAACAATGAACAAATACTGTATTGTACTGAGAATATTCATAATCTAATGGAAAATGTTATATTCTGTAATATATTTTTCATAAAAATGCATTGTCTTACAATTGTGCTTCTTGTGATAAAAGGACTATACTGAATAATAAAAATGCAGAAGAAATACAATGGATTTCTAATTATGTTCATGTACCAAAAAATGTTACCTAAAACAGAAATTATTTTTATAAAATGTATTTAGCTAAAAAATAAAATGCAATGTTTTTGTGATTAAGTTAACTTAAGGAAAAAAGGTTACTTCATCCATCCAACCACTATCTGCACCGCTTATCCTCAGTAGGGTCGCGGGGGTGCTGGAGCCCTTCTCAGCTGGCCTCGGGCAGTGGGCAGTGGACATCCTGAACTGGTTGCCAGCCAGTTGCAGGTCACACAGGGACAGACAACTCACTCGCTCATTCACACTTAGGGACAATTTGGACCGGCCAATTAACCTGACATGCATGTTTTTGGAATGTGGGAGGAAACCGGAGTACCCGGAGGAAACCCACGCAAGCACGGGGAGAACATAAAAACTCAACACAGGAAGGTTCGATCTCATGACCTCAGAACTGTGCCGCACACGCACTAACCACTGCACCACCCGTGCTGCCTGTTACTTCATCATTGAATAATATATCTAAATAATTTTATGTAAAATGTCTTTAGCTAAAAACACGTTTCTTTCGAATCAGTTTATTTAGGTAAAACAATTTTTTTTTTTTTAAATAAAACAGAAATCATTGTTGTCTAATATATTTAGCTATCGAATTTACAATGGTTTATTTTTGAAAAATGTTACTTAATTCTTGCATAACAAAAAAAAAAGATTTTTCAAACAGAAATTTATATATATGTAATGTCAAAATATGTTATTTTCTTGTTGCAATTTAATCAAAAAATACATGTTATTCTATTCTTTATCGTATTTTTTAAGATTATGTGTTCTTTCCAAAAATATACACATTTAAATGTTTTCTTGTAAAGGATCATTATTGTGAGGCTCTATTACTTTGAAGTACTTCTTGTCAGTGACTGTAAAACCTTGTAACTCTTCATAATCGTGAGACAATTTACCATTCCTCCAGAATTTTTTCTGACCTCCTAGAAAAGTCACTTGCCATGGAGTTTCCAGATGACCTTTTCCTAAATGAATAAATAATGATTATTATTTCCTCACTTGCAATTCCAAAGACGATTGTAGCAAAAGTCAGTACAACAATAGGGAAATCTATTGTAATAAAGTTGGCAGTTCTCAGTCGTACCTATTAGAGCTCTGTGTTGCAACCCTCTTGTCTTCTTGTTCTCTGACTTCCCAGGCTTGCGTAAGGCTCAGCATGGGCAGTGGTGGTAGAACCCGCGAACGTTCCGGATTGAGGCCAGGGTGCTACAATGCAAACAATACTTACTAATAACACTACGGCAGTCGTAAAAGCTGCTGGGCCGTTTCACTAGGACCCAAATGATGTACAACGCGGGCGAGCTGGCCAGGCCAAAGTAAAGATCCGATGGGAGGTAAATGAAGGCAGAGAAAACAAAGCCATGTGAAAAATGACGTTGGGTCTCAAGAAAAAAAAGCCGGATTGTTTTTCCAGTGAACATATTTAAAGATCAATCAGTGACAGAGAGAAAGGAATTCCCTGAGCGCTGTGACAAAGGGAATAGCAAATAACTCCTTTGACAGGGAGGAAACAAAAGTAATAGGCATTTAGTAGTGGGGAAATGAATAGCCTTTCTTTATATTTAAGGCCGTTTAGCAAAAACTATCAAACTATAACAAATATAGGACTCACACACAAAGACCGGGGTCTCAAACTCGATTGAGTTGGGGGGCGCTGAAGCGAGGATCCGGGTGAGGATGGGCCATATGGGGTTATTCACAAAAACAGCGCTGATAAAAACGTTCTTAAAGGGACAGTGTTTTATATTTGTCCACTAGATGTCGCTGTGATGGGTAGTGCAACCAAAAATGAATCCAACGAAGACTACAAACTACGGATAGTGAAAGTGAGCATAAAGCACCCTTCTCCTTCCAATTTTTACGCAGCCTTTCTCAAAGAAAGACAAAACGAAGGGGAAAATGATTTAAAAAAAAAAAAAGAAATACTAATTACGGATGCAAAAAATTGGAAAACGAAGCAAAAAAGAAAACTATAATAAAAAGAAAAGAAAGAAAGAAAGCAGAAAAGAATAATGGAGGAAAAGGAAAGAAAGAATAGAAAGAAAATGAAGAGAAAGAAGACAAAACCAAAATATAACATTTTTCCTCTTTTCTTTTTCTTTCCTTTTCATCTTTTTTGGTTTCTTTTTTATTTCTTTTTTTCTTTTCTTTTTCTTCTTATTTCTCTTTTCAAAAGTAATAAAGTGCGTTTTGGTCACTTTGAGTCCCCTTTTTTGGTGGAAAAATGAAATACAGCACCATCTAGTGGGAAATCAATACACACTGTCTCTTTAATTTCTTATTAAGGCAGGGGCCTCAAACTATCATCCTGGGGGGCCGCAGTTAGCCCCCAGCCCGCGAGTATGAGACCCCGGCACAAAGACTTATTGTTGTGCAAATCTCTGAAACCTTACCTGGCAAAGCGATGGCTGTCGAGACTCCGAGGAACATGTGGCAGGAGCGTCCTGGCAAATAATCCAATCCTGTTCCAGTATTCCCTTTACATTCCATACGGACAGAATAAATTCATTCAAATATTTCTGGATTTTTTTTTTCTTTTCAAAAGTAAACACATTCTTTATATATAGCAAGAGTCTCCAACTTGGTGCCCAGGGTGCCCCCTAAGGACACCTAAGGTGCACGTGGAAACGTTCTGAAAATAGCTCACCCGTGCCGAGTCATTCGGATTTTCTGGTAAAATTATCTTTGTAATGACAGAGTCTATTCAACCTTAATTTTAAAAATTAAACTGGTAATAAAATAGTAACAACATAGTAATAACACGATTGGTTGTTATTTTGGAAATGCAACTGAAACTAGGTGCCCTTTGCGCTAATTAGTAACAAAAAAACAAAACTCTCAGCCCAGGCTCACTGGTAGTGAAGCACGGCCCAGCCTTAGACGGACCAAATAACTGGATTTGAGGAACTGAGACCAAAGTGAAACTGAAATTTCATATTATTCATTTATGTGAGTACTCGGCAGGAGTGTGACGTTAAGAACGAGCGCACCAACGAGAGTGAACGTGGTAATTAGAAAAAGGGACGGATGCACAAAAGGGTTACGGAATCCATTGCAGATCCGCCACAAAGAAAAAGAAACAAAGTACAACGGCGGGTGGATCATTTTTTTTTTTAAAAAAAGGGAAAAAGTCAGTGAGAAAGAAGCCCTGCACACCCCAAACCCAAACGTAATGATTGACATTTTAGGTCTGATGCGACCCCCTTAAAGATCGGATGGGCTTAAAATACTCACGCATGCACAAACACACACACGCACACTCGCACACACACGCTACTGTTAACCCTTGTTTATTGCGGGAAATGGTGCAAAAAAAAAAACCGGATTTGTTAAAATCAGTGAAGTAGCTATCACACACATTTAAAATATGCCTCTACTACCACAAATAGTCGAATGGGAATAATGGATAACAACTGCAAGGATAATGTTCATTTTAGGTGGAAAAAAAACTGAATAGAAGACCCACCACGCACCACACAAGTTTGCTGTCTTAGCACCCGCTCTCAGCAATAGTCAACTGGGGATAATGGATCGTGACGAAAACAGTGCATTTTATTTTAGGCGAGCGACAATGGCAAGATTTATCAGTCCAAAACAAAAAAAAACTGCGCTATTCCCTTCCCTCCTTTATGCATAGTCGTTATGGGATAATGGATCACAGCGAAAACAGTGTCTTTAATTTTAATCGGGGCACAACGGCATGCCTTCTGACAAAGGTGCCTGCTGCTGGATCCCGCATGCATGAACATGGGATTGGAGATAATGGATCCCGGATGCACGAGTGCAATTGCTTTTAGGTGGAAATACAGTTAGGGCAAAAGCCAGGCCCGAGAAAAATGTGCTTTGCCGGTCCCCTCTCACAGCAATGTGCAATAGGGGGTAACGGATCTCAGGTGCTCAAATGCAGTCCACCTTTTGGAAGATAGAACAAACAAAAGGTTTCTCTAGGCCCAACAAAAATGCGCTCTGCCGGCCCCTGCTCGCAGCGATTGGGGATAATGGATAACAGAATATATTGATACCGGCGATTGACTGAAGCCGCAAAGTACAAAGCATGAAATAGCTAGGGATTACAGTATATTTGATTCCTACTTGACAGAGTTTCACCTTATGCAGGTGGTCATAGAATCAAACGAGTAAACCGTGAAAATCAAGGGAATGCTGTGTAAACACACACACACATACACATGAAATACTTACTCAATTATTCCCTACTTACATTATCTAGGACAAATTCCTCAACGTCCTGCAACTCAAAAGCATCCTCTTCTCCTTGCAGGGATGCTACAGCAGCAAGAGCAGAAGCTAGCTTCTTCCTTAACGTGAAACCTCTCCATCCAGCCTGAATGTGGAACACACGCAAAAGGTTTTTTTCTAAGCTCAATGAATAACTGCGCTAAAATACGATGCATGATGAAATACATTGAACTCTATTTTTTTTTCTTTCTTCCCCTGAACTCTGCCTGACTGCGAGTTGGTGCAAGACAAATGGAGTTCCAGTGTGCCTCTAAATCCAAAAAGACCCGGTGGGAATTGTAGGAGAACTGGGGGGATCCTACTACAAAAATCCTTTGGAATTTGATAAATCACCGGGTTTTTTTTTTCAACACATGAACACAAGCACGCAAGCATGTTTAAGGAAACCTATTTAAAATTTACATATCTAAAGTAAATACAGATTTTCATGCGATGATTCGGGGTAGAAGTACAGTTTTTTTTTTTTTTTTATAAAATAAAATATTACTAGTGTCTGAAACTCATGACAAAAAGCACCAGGACAGACAACTCTGAAAAGTTGCCTGCCCCATTTTTCATAACTTGACACACAATAAGACAACTCATCGCAAAAAACTCCATTGTTGCGAAGTATTAAGGATTGATAATCAAAATATATAACAGAAAAACACTTTAAAATTAAGTTTATTATAAATCTACTTATAACATGTATATGACATCTGTATTGACTCATCTTCATTCATTCAGTTTGCGTTGCGTCGTCCGCTACAAGCCCCATGAACTCCTCTTTCCTCGATGCTTTTAACGTACGTTTACGTTTTGTAGCGTCATAAATTTTGGTAGCTTCTTTTGAATTTTGGCTTGATTGCTAACCACTTCTCCATTTTTCTTGTGTTTTCCGTGCGTCTACTTTGGAAAATGATATGCAAATGCACGACATTATATCGCTCTGGAAATTCCGGAAGGACAAAGTTATATGATGCAGGCTTCTGATTGGCTGCCGAGAATGCAAATTGCCAAACGAACCGAAATTCCGAAATTTTCACACCGAACGAAGATTTCGAAATCAGAATGAAGCAAACGTTTGATTTGAAAAAATAATCTTTCAGGGTTTTTTTTTTGTTTTTGTTTTTTTTTCTTGAGAAAGTTGTCGGCCACCCGGGCGGAGACGTTTGGTAAGTTGTACGCCCGGCGTAAACGATGCACACCCCGGGCGTCCGGGCGGAGGTTATTTCAGACACCGATATTATTTATACAGCCCTTTGTAAAACTGTATTAAGTATTTGAGCATCCCACTGCTTAAAAACCCATTCGCCTCAATCTATGCTGAATAGTAGACTTCCACCAAGCATTCAATTACACGCTCTTTGTAAATGAAAGCCCTACAGAGAATAAGCGCAAAATGGCTACACGTTATGTAGGAGTGGCACAAGATTGAATACATTTCCAATTATTCCTAAATGGGGGCGGCGAGATATTTTCTTAAAACACTCGACCAATAATTCATTTTAACGTGCTTTAATCTTCAATGGATAGCTCTCGTCATCATAAATTGAGGTGCTTTGTCTGAGATGAGGAGAGTCAACAGAGGTAGGTGCATGGCTAAAATAATTACCTGGATGACAGTTGCTGCTTGGTGCTGGGCAGTGTTGTTCCTCAGCACAGCAGGTATAAGGTTATCTCCATCTGCTGGTTTTCCTCCACAAGCTCCCGATTCTGAAGAGCTGTAGAAAAGAAAAAATCAACCCACTCCAAAAAACGATTGTGTAAATAGGGAGACTGCATTTTTATCACCATTTAGCGTTGGACTCTTGATGATGTGACATCACGACAACACTGTTCTTTCTTTCGACTGCTGGTGCATGCTGGTCGCAAAAGGATGTTACATTGCCGGGCCCAACAGGTGAAACTTCGCAAAATGTTTCCTCTGAGGTTTTCTGGCCTGCTGGGTTTTGCTCAAATGGAGAGCATTCTAATTCTAAGGCACGCCGTTGCTTCTCAGCCAGGCAGAAAGCTTCCGTCCAGTGTCTGCAGGAAAGTTTGAGCCTCTCCAATGGATCCGTGGTTTTGCTGTCAAAAGTCATTGGGTAAGTTTACATGCAGGCAATGATCCATTTAAAACCAGGATATAGCCAGTATTCCGATTATATAAAACCATTTCAATGAGCACATAATGTGATTAAGATCTCAAACCGACAGCGAGTATTGAGATTTCAATGGTTGGTAATATGTTCTGCAGGTGGACCCAAGTGCAGGTAGGCAGGACCAAAGGCTAGGGTGCTCAAAACAAGGATGGTATTTATTTAATGTCTAGTGGCTTCAGAGTTTTGTGTATTCAAAGCAATTGGGTAAGTTTACATGCAGGCAGAAATCCCATGGAAATGGTATATTGCCAGTATTATATAAGCCATGAAAATGAGTAATCCGATTAAGGTCTTGGTCCGACTGAGAGTATTCCGATTGCAATGGTTGGTGTCATGTTTTGCTGATGGACTTAAGTACAGGGAAATAGGACCAGAGGCCGAGGTGCTCCAAGAAAAGATGGTATTTATCGAAAGGTACATAATGAAATATTTGATCACTAAATAGCACTGTATTGTCTGATGTCAACGAAAACCAGTGTCAAATGAAAAAAGCGTTGCAGCAAGATGTCAGACAAACATGGCAGTGACTATGAGGTATGGGTTTCGCTATGTAAAAGAAATCAACATTTCTCAACCAACAAAAATCAACAATGGTATATGTATTTTTGCCTATAATTTAAATCAATGTTTTTTTGTACCACAAGGAGGCATTAAATATTACACATTGTCTCTTTAAAAACAAAATTATGAACAAAGTAAGAGTCAAAAAATAATTAACACGCTATCAGAACCAGAAAACAAAAGACATACATGGAAGACGCAGCACGGCGGCGCAGTGGTTAGCGCGTGTGCGGCACAGTTCTGAGGTCGTGGGAACCTCCTGCGTGGGTTCAAATCCAGCTCCCGGCCTTGCTGTGCGGAGTTTGTATGTTCTCCCCGTGCTTGTGTGGGTTTTCTCTGGGCACTCCGGTTTCCTCCCACATTCCAAAGACATGCATTTCAAGTGAATTGGCCGGTCCAAATTGTCCCCAGGTGTGACTGAGCGAGTGAGTTGTCTGTCCCCGTGTGCCCTGCGATTGGCTGGCAATCAGTTCAGGGTGTCCCCTGCCCACTGCCCGATGATTGCTGGGATGGGCTTCAGCCCTCCCGCAACCCGACTGAGGCTAGGCGGTGCAGCTGATGAGATGGGAGATACATGGAAGACTATGTGAATTTCCTGACGGGGATGAATAAAGTATCTATCTATCTATCTATCTATCTATCTATCTATCAATGACCCAACAGCCTCTGATGTCGACACAGTCCTTAAATACAGGTTTTTAATTAGTCAGGTGCGGATTATGAGGAACCCCTGGAGGACGGTAGTGTGGCAGACGCTGACAAGTTGGTTTAGTGCCTTCATTTTCCAGTGACCTATACCTGGACGCGTTCAAGTAAACCCATAGCTTGTGTGCACATGCAGTTTCAATCATTTTTGTGCAGCAAAACATTGTGGGACGAATTATACATAGATATTCAAGTTTCCTCACTAAAATGTTGATGTTTATGGGTTGAGAACTCATGGAAAATTGAATTTCCTTTCCGCCCATTGTGAAAAGGCTACAGTTCTATACATCCATATATATTGTAAATCTATCCCTTTGGCTCACCATGTATGAGCACATTTTGTGAATAGGATACAGAAATGGAGCGTGGAGTAAACAATTCTAGTGCACCATTGAATTTGATGAGTGGCATGAATGAAAAATGTCTTTCTTTAATGTCAAGAGTTCAATGCAAAAATAACAATGTCAATTAGCATAAAAGCTTCGCTTCCATTTCACCTTTGTAATTGGAATACTCGCAAACGCTATGTATACGGAGTTAATCCTTTGTCTCTAAGCATGTCAACGATTCATTCTGTTTGTTCCAAAAATCCAATTTTCGGTTTCTGATTGGATTATGGCATGCATGTAACTGTAATCATTTTTGTCAATTTTTGCAATAAATCCAGCCCAGGTATTTACAAGAAATGAAGAAATGAAGGTAAGTAAATGCAAAACATCTCATAACTCATATAACCTTTGGAATTGTCCACCAACAACGGCCGGTGTGTTCTCCTTTGGCAACTATTGTACCATTTTTGTGCCAACTGAACACCGACAACAGTCTTCATTCACGTTATTGTGAACCCTCAAGTAAGTCTCATTTGTATTTGTCCTCCCAGTAGTTAGTGACTCTTTCATTAAGTGGCTACAAAGCCACCCAATTAAAACTAAATGAATCCATTAGCAGTGTGTCTCTGATCCCCAATTTTCTACCCTCAAGCCTGGGGGATCTTCTAGGGGAGCAAAGCCAATAATAAGCCGTAGACTCCTTCGCCTCCTACAAAGACCTGCCTCTCCCCTTCACAGTGGGACAAAAAGGGAAGGGGGGCTGGAGGTCCAAAGGGATGCGACCCCTGTAACCTTCCCTCTTATACCTGCTGGTTCACTCCGGGGTCACTCTGAGAATGTAAAACACTGTTCGAATTGAGCTTTGCGGATAAAAAAAAAAAAAACGTCTTAATAAGTCATCATTGAAAATTACAGTGGGAAACGATATTGCGTCCTAGAATGTGTTGTAATATTGAAATGTGTCACTGCATATATATATATATATATATATATATATATATATATAGCCATGATCGTGTGATTTCTTCATTAACAAACTTGTTATTTCAGTCATTTATGACTCCTTCCCCTATTTAATTGTGACTAACGCATTATGATAATTCATGTATTGAATTGTAATTATTTATTCATGATATATATATATATATATATATATATATTGGATTTCTTCATGTATCAATTCATTAAGTTGTTAATCAGTCCCCTACATTGTTTCAAGAAGTCATTTTAGTTTACAGTTGGATAACAGCCTTAAGTTTGAACAGTACCAGAACCAATCTAGACAAAGGGCTGGTGTGAAGTAAGGATTTTAGCACTTTGTTTTTACATAACCCGCCCGCATATTATAGAAGAGATTTTCAGCCTGCCCCTCATGTCATGATTACCGATGTGATGCACCTGTGCCCGCTCCTTTAGCGCCAACTGCCTCGGACTCTGATTGGCTCCCTGTCCCTATTTAAACCCACTTCCTTTCTGTCACCTGTTGTCAGTCCATCTGCAAACCTCAGTTAACTCTAGGCAAGCCTTTTTCGACCCTGACTCCCGCCTGTTTTTTGCTCCCGTCTGTCTCCTGGCTTTGACCCGATTTGATCCTGACCACGTCTATTCTCCTGTCCCGGCTTTCGATCTCTTTTGTCCCCGACCACGTCTACTCTCCTTTCTTGGCTTACGACTCGTTTCTGACCCCGACACCGCCATCTCTTGCCACGGAAGTTCCACTCCCGCGTTCAGAGCAACTTCCTTCCCGCGCCCAGCGATCACTGGATCGTGGGCACAACCCTTTCCCTTTCTTCCAATAAAACTTAAGAGAAACACAACGCAAGTGGGTCCTGTCTCTGTTCTGGTCCTGACACCTTATTTGTTCCCGGAATATTCTGAATAAAAACTCCTCAACTCCAACGTTAGTTTTACCCGTCATACAACCTTGATGTCAAACGAACACATCGAGGTAGAAAAAACAGTCCCGCTTCAAACTAAAGACTAGAATAAGCCCATGTGGACAGACTTTTCCTCCCTCATTTTGTTTGAGACAACATCCGGGGTGCGAGATGAGACAGGTAAAAACAAGGGAGTGAGCCATTTGAACTGAAAATTCAGGGCTTGTGAGCACAGAACAAGGCTGAAATGATAGCACGAGTGCACTTTAAAAATGGCAAACAAATATTTATATACAAAAGGGGCGGAACACATACATACATCCATCCATTATCTGCACAGCTTATCCTCAGATGGGTCGCAGGGGGGCTGGAGCCCATCCCAGCTATCTTCGGGCAGTGGGCAGGGGACACCCTGAACTGGTTGCCAGCCTGTTGCAGGGCACACAGGGACAGAAAATTTGCTCACCTAGAGACAATTTGGCCCGGCCAATTAACCTAACATGCATGTTTTTGGAATGTGGAAGGAAACCGGAGTGCCCAGAGGAAACCCACGCAAGCACGGGGAGAACATGCAAACTCCAAACAGGAGGTTCGATCTCATGACCTCAGAACTGTGCCGCACACGCGCTAACCACTGCCCCGCCGTGCTGCCGGAACACATACAGTTGTGGTCAAAAGTTGACATACACTTGTGAAGAACATAATTTCATGGCTCTCTTGACTTTCCAGTTATTTCTTCAACTCTGATTTTTCTCTGATAGAGTGATTGGAACAGTTCTTTGTCACAAAAAACATTCCTGAGGTTGGGTTCTTTTCTGAATTTATTATGGGTTAACAGAAAAAGTGATCACATCTTCTCAATCAAAAATATACATGCAGCAACAAGAATTATAAGTTTTGATGACTGTGTCAGTGAAATGAGCTTCATAGCATGGCCTCCAACTTCTTGTGAGTGATTATGAGCGACTACAGCAGGTGACTTCTGTTCTACCAGAGAAAAATCAGAGTTGTAGAAATAACTGGAAACTCAAGAGAGCCATGACACTATGCTCTTCACAAGTGTATGTAAATGTTTGATCACAACTGTAAGTTAGTGGAAAACTCTCAAAGCAACACCTACACACCAGTCTTTTGTCCAAAGTGAATCCTGCAGGTGGTTGGATAAGAATGTTGCAACTGTATAATGAATATATATTGTAACAACAAGGGAATAAAACAAAAAATTACATAAGGACATTTAGGTAGATGGATAACCATTCATCATCCGCACCGCTTATCCTCAGTAAGCTCACGGGGGGTGCTGGAGCCCATCCCAGCTATCTTCGGGCAGTGGGCAGGGGTCAGCCTGAACTGGTTGCCAGCCAGTCGCAGGGCACACAGAGAAAGAAAACTAACTTGCTCATTCACACCTAGGGACAATTTGGACTGGCCAATTAACCTGACATGCATGTTTTTGGAATGTGGGAGGAAACCGGAGTGCCCAGAGACCCACGCAAGCACGGGGAGAACATGCAAACTCCACACAGGAAGGTTCGATCTCATGACCTCAGAACTGTGCCACACACGCACTAACCACTACATTGCCGTGCTGCCCATGGATAATCATAAGGTGCAAAAATTACCACTCAATGGTTAACTTGATTAACATATTGATATGATTTAAAAGATAACTGTAAAACTCAAACAATTGCGACTATATGCAATATGACACATTTCAATACTCTAACAATGAATTTCTGTCAAATTTCATAGGTACACTAAATTATGTGATTGGTCACATCACCTACAAATACACGAACATCTAAGAGCCCCGGTCTAATTTTCTCAAGAACAGCCTCTTTGTGAACCTTTCGCCTTCTAGTTTTACACGTCGTTGTTGTGCAAACTCGACATATTGGATCACTTTGCAACGGGTTTGCTAACACAGAAATTGCAAGGTAAGGATGATATTCCACAATATAGTCCGCAATCTCTTTCATCATGCATCCTGTCGGGAAAAGTTGTGAAATCGTACCCCCGCCAGACCCCATGGTTCCTCTAGCTTTACTGGACGGCCGAGTGGGCAGCGCGCTCGCTCTCGTCTGGGCCTGGCTGTGACACGGGGGTCAGGCCAGGGGTTAAATGGCAACGATGTTCTCCGCAAAGACCACAAACCGGCTCATTGTCCGCCGGCCAGAGGGAAGTAGAGGGCACGTTGTCAGGGCCGGACAACACCGGGCTTCCCTCAAGCCATAGCAGTCCTCGGCGTGACCTGTGGGAGTCGCCGATGCCACTTTTCATCTTTTGTGCGGCGTAATTTGGACGGGTCAAGGAGACGAGTGGAAAGTTGACCGGCGTTTTTTTGAAGCCCTGGTGGTCCGAAAAGCACCGCGGGCCGGCAACTTGTGAAAATAGATGAACGTTGTCTTAAGGCTCGCTACACCCTGTGCATCAGACATAACAAAAAGGTAGCCCTGCATTCCTGGCCGACTCGTGGCTCTCAAAGAACGAGGTTAAAAGGATAAGGTGTCCTATGTGCCACTGTTGTCTGCTGTGTTTTTTAATTGCCTGGTGGAGTCAGTGACAAAATTAATATAAAAGACCCCTTGGTTACGGCGTCCTCGCCTAATGACGTTTTCAATTTATGAAAATGGGGTCGGGCGGCTCGTTAAGGCATTTTCACGGATGTATGAGAGACATAAGAATTATTCTGTACGCCCAAAAACTTGTACACTTGGTGCATATTTAGTGTTGCGTTTATAAGATGCCTGTCAGCTGTTGGTCGACATCATAAAGAAATGGCTGGTCAGCTATCGGTTTTCGTCACACCATACTCCAAATATACTGTGTATTCTATTGGCTGAACTACCTCCCACAATGCCTTTTTCACCATTCAGTTCAGAATCCACGTGCATCGTGAAGACTTTGCGACTAGGTTATACAATACCAAGATTCTTTTATTTAGGGAGAAGCAAAAACACGATATGCGTGCAAACAAAGCTTGCGATGATTGAGTGACTAAATGAAACTTTATTTCGAACATGAGAAAAACAAAAACAAAACAACAAGTCAAAAAAAAAAAAAAGTTTTAACGTAACTTGTCCGAAAAGGAATAGGAAGAAGGATATGGTTATTTAATCATACCCTTAAGACTTCCTTAATAATTGTGTCTTACCGCCAGGTCTCCCGTGTATTTACATATAACAAATACCTCACAAATATACATAATTACATAGGTTCTGTGGATGCACAGTGACTTCATAATAAGAATCACCCTTGTTATCATCATCATCACCATCCCTAGTTTCACCGTTATAATTGCTGTCTCTATAAAATTTCAGATTGATTGATATGAAGAAGGCACACAAATCGCCACTCTTGCCAAGTTGCAGGGTCGTATCCAATTGACATTAGGGACAATTTTTAAGAATAAGGAGGCAATCCAAGTCTAAAAATCTTTTTTTCATTTTGATCTGGCACCTCAAGCCCCCCTCCCCATGCATTCACCTGCTACTTCACTGTACCAGTAGGTTACGTCACACTAAAGGTAAATAAAATTAAATTTTTCATTTGAATGTATATATGCATTAGCTAACAACGAAATGTTTCAATCCCCGGTGTATGGCAATTTCTAGCTGTGTTCCACAGAATTGACTCATGTCGTATCTCGTCTTTGCATCTACTTTGACAGAAGAATAGTTTAGTATTTACCTGAGCTGCTTGGCATGCTGTTGCTGAAAATCTTCAAATTGCTCAAGTTGCATCCGAATCAAGCCAAGGAGACCCTCTAATGAAGAGTCGATCAGCCTAGCAACTGGCAGGCTTTTCTGGAGAACGTCTGCTTCCGTCCCATCGATCATCTTCAGACTGGATACTGTTGCTTGTAGAGCGCATCTGACAAGATAAATTGTTTTTATCTATCTTGGAAAACAACTCAAGTGGTGAGTTTATAGTTTAATAAAAACTTAAAATAAAGAGAGAATAAATCAATTACATTTTTAACTTGCAAGAACAGGAGAGGACCAAAAAAAAAAACCCATGTTGTAAAAATCAAGCCTGTTCTAAAGGTTCTTCCCCAAAATATCCTAGGTTACAAAAAGCAGATCAACCCTAAAGGGGAGGAATACAGCAAGATGTTTGGCAAATAGTGACAATGATGTAAACAGTGCACAATAATAGTCAAAATAACGAACAACAGTGTGCAATTACAGTCGAAATAACCCAACCCGAGCATCTTAATCAATCTTCTTTGCAGGTAAACAATGTCAATAGACAAAATAGAACCCGGGGTTTGTACACCTTTTTCATGGTCAAATTACAGCATTTTTTTAAGGACTTTCAAAACAGTACTATCAAAAATAGAAATCCGGTGTAAATCGTGTGTTTTGCAGATCCACAAATATATTTATGATTTTCATATGCCATTTTTCATCTTGTATTTAATAATAATAATAATAATAATAATTTCCTTTGTATTGTCATTCTTTGTAACAATTTACACAGAACGAAATGTCGATACACCTGACCCGTTGTAGCGAGCCGATGCAGCCGCAGCCAACAGAGGGCGCCGCCATTTTACCAATTAGGTATGTCTCGGCCGAGGCGCGAACCAGCGACCTCCCAGTCTCAAAGCGGGCACACTACCATCTAGTATTCGTAGATCTTGAGTAAACTGCAAATATATTTGTGGATCTGATCAAAATATCTTTGAGACAAATCTCTCCCCATATACAATGGATAGCAAAATTGGAGAACAACTTGTAAAAAATTGAATTATTTGTCAGGACCAGAACGTAGACAGGACCCACTTGCGTTGCGTTTTCTCACAAGTTTTATTGTAAGAAAATGAAAGGGTTGCGCCCACGATCCGGTGATTGCTGGACGCGGGAAGCAGGTCGCTCTGAACACGGAAGTGGATCTTCCATGACGAGCGATGGTGGTGTCGGAAACGTGGTCGGGGTCGGAAGCGAGTAGTAGGCCAGGAAAGGAGAGTAGACATGGTCAGGGACAAAAAGAGGTCAAAGCGGGGGGACAGACGGGAGTAAAAACAGGTGGAAGTCAGGGTAGAAAAAAGGCATGCCTAGTGTTAACTGAGGTTCGCAGACGGACTGACAAAAGGGGACAGATAGGGGTGGGTATACATAGGTTCAGTGACCTAATCAGAGACCGAAGCAGTTGGCGCCAAAGGAGCGGGCACAGGTGTTTCAAATTGGTAATCATGACGTTATTTCGAAATAATACTATCTTCAGTTTAAGGACATTTTGTTGTGCCTATACCATGCTTCTACAACTTCTTCTACAAATTGAATAAAGGCATTACATTCAAAAAAATATGTTTCAGAAAAGGCACTGATTAAAACGAGAGAACACACTGATCAAAATTAGAGAACAACAATGACATGGGAAAAAAATCTGAAGGTTCCAACTGTCAGCAATTTGTGAGAAGTGGACAGGCTTCTGTTGTGAATGACTTCAGCACATATGCGGCCACAGGATTGCATTAGTCTTACACTGTTCTGGTGTGATTTTGGTCAATTGTCCTTCCAGCCACCTCCACAGTTTGGTAATTGTAGTGGGTTCCTTGACCATAACTTTGTCACCAAAGATTTTTTTAAAGGTTGTCTATTGGGTTGAGATCTGGACTTGGGGCAGGCCATGTCATTTAATGTTTTCACCTTCAAGGAAATTCTTTACCTGTTTTGCTCTGTGACACGGAGCATTGTCCTGCATGGGGACTGCAGGCTGATTGGGTGATGAACGCAAGTAAGGAACCATGCGCTGTTGAGGAAGGTTCTGACACACATTTACATTCACTCTGCCAAGCAGCTGTACAAGAGGCCCAACTCCTCTTGCAGAAAACATGCTCATGACACTTGCTCCGCCACCTTGCACTGACTTTTTTAAGTCAAGTCAAATTTATTTGTATGACCCTTAATCTTTAAACATCTCAAATGACTGCACAGGTTACGATTACACCATTACCATTACACAATTTGGATTTAGTTCTTCTCTAATGTGTCACCTAACATAATGATTCCCATCACAACCAAATAAATTAAATTTACTCTTATCACTGAATTCAGGACCAGTTGTCCTCTGTGCACACATACTCCTCGGTAAAGCTCAGTCTAGCTTTTTTAATTTTTTGGTAATGAGAAGTTTATTCACTACAGTGTGGGCCTTCAGTCCAGATGCTCTGAAATGCAGTATGAAAGTCAGTTAAATAGGGGTTGACATATAAACAAGGAAAATAACACCATGTGCTAAAACAGCACTATTAGGTGGGAGTCAAGTCAAGTCATTTTTATTTGTATAGCCCTAAATCACGAAGAGTCTCAAAGGGCTTCACAGATTGTTACACTATATTACACAAACTATTTTCAACCGACAAGAGGAGTAGGTTATTCGTATGCAATGGAGTAGAAGTGAGTTTTAAGTTTAGATTTAAACATTTCCACTGAGGTTGCAGATCGAATCTCAGGGGGAAGAGCATTCCACAGCACCGGTGCCCGGATGGAGAACGCTCTCGAACCAGCAGAAGACTTCTTTGCTCTCGGGATCATCAGAAGACCAGCACTCTCAGATCGTAGGCTTCGGACCGGGACATAGTGGCAGATCAGATCTGAGAGATAAGAGGGAGCAAGTCCATGTATGATTTTGTACAATACTAAGAGAACTTTGAAGTCACATCTTTGGCTAACTGGGAGCCAATGCAGGTTAGCCAAAATCGGTGTTATGTGATCGTACTTTTTTGTCCTGGTTAAAAGCCTCGCTGCGGCATTTTGTACTAGCTGAAGAGACTTGATTCTGGACTTCGGGAGACCGGAGAGTAGTGCATTGCAGTAATCGAGACGGGAGGTAACAAATGCATGAATTATTGTTTCCGCATCAGACTGAGACGGTATTGAACGGATTTTAGCAATGTTGCGAAGATGGAAGAAGGCAGTTCTAGTAATTTGCTTTACATGCATCTCAAAGGATTTGCTTTACATGCATCTCAAAGGATAGATCAGGGTCAAATATGACACCTAAATTTTTAACTGAGTCACTCTGTGTGATGTGACATTTGTCAATGTTCACAGCAGTTTTTGAGAATAAGTCCCGGCATTTAGAAGGACCAATGACTAACATTTCGGTCTTTTCAGAGTTAAGACGCAAGAAATTGAGTGACATCCACTCTTTTATCTCAGTGAGACAGGCCTCCAAATTTCCGAAGTTTAGTGTGGAAGATTCCTCCAACGGAAGATATAGTTGAGTGTCGTCTGCGTAGCAATGGAAGCTGATATTGTACTTGCGAATAATATCACCTAATGGAAGCATGTAAATGTTGAAAAGTAGGGGGCCGAGCACTGAACCCTGCGGAACACCGCAGGTAACATTAAAGGGCTCAGATGTCGTTTCACCATATTTAACACAGTGCGTCCTATCTGAGAGGTAGGATTTGAACCACGAGAGGACAGCTCCTGAGAGACCAATCCATTTTTCCAACCGTTCTAGTAGGATATTGTGGCGCACTGTGTCAAAAGCAGCACTAAGATCCAGCAGCAGCAAAAGTGATGAAGCGCCAGAATCCATTGACATTAGGAGATCATTTGTTACCTTGATCAGAGCTGTCTCAGTAGAGTGGTTAGCCCTGAATCCTGATTGCATGGATTCAAAAAGGTTATTCTCCGATATGAAAGCATTCAGCTGCTGTGCCACTACTCTTTCGAGTACTTTAGAGAGGAAAGGTAGGTTTGACACAGGTCTGTAATTACTTAATATTTCTGGATCAAGGTTGGGTCGTTTCAGTGTGGGTTTAATAACGGCGGACTTAAAAGCTGCTGGAACTACACCTGAGGAGAGTGATGTATTTATAATATTTAGAACTGAAGGCCCAAGGACGCTAAAAAGACTTTTAATAAGTGAACCTGGGAGCGGGTCGAACTGGCAAGTTGTCGGTTTGGCCGCATTCACCACTTGTTTGAGATCATCAAGTGACAGTTCACTAAAACCGGCCATTTTCCCAGGGCAGCCACCCTGTCGTGCATCTGTAAATTTCAGTCCGTTAATACGTGTGGTACTAACAATATCTTTTGCAATTTCTTCCTGTATGCATTGAATCTTCTTAGTGAAGAAGACCATTAACTCCTGAGCAGAGTGTGTCGAGCTGTCTGCGATAGGCTGTTGCCTTGTAAGCGATGCTACAGTGTCAAAAAGGGCTTTGGGGTTGTTCTTTTGAGACGCAATCACCTTCGAAAGGTAGGCCGATTTTGCAGAGGCAAGGGCCGCTTTATACTTTAACAAGCTGTCACACCAGGTTTGATGGAAAACCTCAAGCTTGGTAGCGCGCCATTTTCTCTCCCATTTCCTGCATTCTTTTTTAAGGGTTCTAGTTTCATCAGTAAACCAAGGTGTGCGTCTTTTAGGACGTGATTTTAGTGTTATGGGCGCTATTGAATCCAGCACACTAGTCAGGGTGGTATTGAACTCATTCATGAGTGAGTCAATCGAGCCATTGTATTTAGGAAAGGACGCAACTGCTCCAGGAAGGAGTTCAAAGAGCTCAGAAACTGTGCCAGTGCTTATATTGCGTCCGCTAAATCCCTCAGCTTTATTAACTCTACATTTAGTTAGCACCTCAAATGTCACTAAATAATGATCAGAGATAACAGTAGTACATGGTAGCACCATAATGTTTGAGGTTAAAACTCCTCGAGTCAGAATCAAGTCTAGCGTGTTCCCATTTTTATGGGTTGGCAAGTCAACCAGTTGAGTAAAACCAAATGCATCAATTAGAGAACTAAACGCAATAGTAAGTGAACTGTGTGGGGAGTTCATATGAATGTTAAAGTCTCCCATAATTATAATTTTGTCTGCATAGGTTACTAGTTCAGACAAAAGTTCAGCAAATTCGTCTAAGAAAGTTGTGTATGGCCCAGGTGCACGATAGATAGTTATTACATCAATTGACAATTGAGGGGACCGCATCACAAGAGCCTCAAACGTTTTGTAATTATTAGAGGTACGTGTATTAAATTTGAGCGATTTTTCAGAGATTAGCGCAACACCACCACCCCTTTTCAGCGTGCGTGCTATATGACTACTCTCGTAGTCTGGGGGAGAGGCATAATTTAGCGCTAAGTGCTCATCCGGGCGTAACCACGTTTCACAAAGACCCATACAGTTAAGTTTATAATCACGAATAATGTTATCAACAAGTAAAGCTTTTGGAGCAAGCGATCTAATATTTAACAGACCAAATTTCAGCTTTGCTGAATCATTTGACTTAGCTGAACTCTTTGTAGTCTTTGTCGAGATCTTCAAAAGCTCCCGGCGTTGTGGCCGTTCGTGAGCGCTGAGTTTAAAGCGTCGGTTGTCCGGCGAGGAATGAATGGTGGAATTAGTTACATCCTCGCGTCCATCTTGCTGCTTGGACTTCACACGCTTCACACATCTACCTGCACGGCAACCACGCTTCTGTTTCCTTTCTTTACGGGGCCGCCGCCGTCGTTTATTAAGAGGAATAGCTGTCCACAAGGATGCCGGGTCTCTTTGAAGTCCGCTCGGTATATCATAGGCGTTATAAAAAGTGCCCGAAAAGTCGAAATTTAGACGCCCACCCAACCGAATAAGTTCGTCCCTACTGTAAGTGTTTTTGGCCACACATGTGTCCAAAAGTGAAAGCAAAAAAGGCAAGAGAACGGCAATAAATAGAAGATTAGCTGGACAACGAGCCGCAAGCATGTATCCATGCGCCGCCATGTTGGAGTCAATGTTCCCTCTAATTTTCCATGGGTCCGAGCATTCACACAAAGTCGGTGAGCAACGCTTGAAACAACAGTGAGCAACCGTAATCCCAAGTGTGGCAAGATAATTATTTATCAAACATGTCCAAAACTTGACATCAAGTTACATTTTGCTGAGTTTCCAGCAATGCAAAAGTTTTTTTCTCTTTTGAACGAATTAACTCATGTACTATTGCAATGGTTGTACGGCCCACAAACGTCGTTTTTTCTTACAATTCTTTCACAAGATATCCATTTCTTTCTATTTCCTGATATATTTTGTCGCATAATATTAACATTTTTGGGGGCTTATTTAGTCGGTTGTAAGATACAGAACTGTAATCACATTTTTTAGTGGAAGTACAATGTTGGAAACAAGATTCACTTGATATAATTGGAAATTATTTGAATGCAACACAAACTTTTTTTCTACTTTTTTCAAAAATTCCTTTAAAAAAATCTCATTGTGTTTATTTTTTCTGACCTGTTACTTTTTTTCTTTTTGTTCTCTATTTACTTTTTTCCTACATTTCTTTCTTTTCTTTTTTTCTGGCTTTTTTCTAAATGTTTCCTTCTTTTTTTTCTTCCTTTTTTCTCAGCTTTTCATTTCTTTTTCATTTTGGTATTTTTTTCATTTTTGTTCTATTACCCCCTTCCTTTAAGTCATTTTGTGCATCATTTTACATAATATTTGGTCATGTTGAGATTAAAGAAGCGAAAACAACCTGAAGAGCCGTTTAGGACCCTTGTGCGCTGGCTAGATTTTCTTGTGCGCTGAGAATGTGCAATTGCGCACGCGCGCAGCTTAGAGGGAACACTGGTGGGAGGCACTTGAAAGTGTTCTCTAATTTTAATCAATGCATTTTTGGAAGAAAATACTGTATTCTTTTTTGTTGAAATAACTTAAGTAAGTAATAAAGTAGCACGGGATTGACACAACGAAATGTCCTTAAACTTTTGAGCAGAGGAGATGATATCGTTTCAAAATCATTCAATAAGGGTATTTTGTAAATTATAGTTTCAGTGACAGGAAGATCTTCCTATTATAATTTACCAATGGGAAACGCTACCATAATCTTTTTGCATGGTCTACAATAAATTTCTATAATTGGGACGTAATCCTTGCACTAACACATATTTCATAGTGCCCTGTTAAATTGTAACAATCACCTGTAATCTTAGGCTCGACCGTAGGGGGCAATGACGCATCATAGGACAATGCCATACAAATAATGCCTATTTAAAGCAGACTTGTTGTGAAACAAGGTAACAATATCAAGCATTTAGAAGCACTTCACCCAAAATTCAAGCACTTTTCCATCTTTGAAAATACTTTAAAATGCAAGCATTTTTAGGAATTTCAAGAAGTTGTAGGAACCCTGAGGACCACATTCTTCATTGTAAGCATCCATCCATCCATCCATTATCTGCACCGCTTATCCTCAGTAGTGTCGCGGGGGTGCTGGAGCCCATCTCAGCTATCTCTGGGCAGTGGGCAGGGGACATCTTGAACTGGTTGCCAGCCAGTTGCAGGGCACACAGGGACAGAAAATTTGCTCACCTAGAGACAATTTGGACCGGCCAATTAACCTGACATGCATGTTTTAGGAATGTGGGAGGAAACCGGAGTGCCCGGAGGAAACCCACGCAAGCACGGGGAGAACATGCAAACTCCACACAGGAGGTTTGATCTCACGACCTCAGAACTGTGCCGCACATGCGCTAACCACTGCGCCGCCGTCATCGCCAGCAATGAACATCAAATTATTTTCTTATCACCGTGAAAAATAAATTGCCCCTAAAACAAGTTTTCTAAAACAAAACCAAAATTTTTGGACAGAATTCATCATAATATGAAGTACTAAAAGTCAAGTCAAGTTTACCTGTACTTCCTGCGGAGGATGAGGAGAGCCCACCTGCCCCCACCCTCCCTCATTACATTCTACAGGGGCACCATAGAGAGTATCCTGACCAGCTGTATCTCTGTGTGGTGTGGAGGCTGCAGCGCTACCGACTGGGGTAGTGTGAGGAGGGTAACGAGGACAGCAGAGAAAATAATCGGGACTACACTTCCCTCCATTCAGGACATTGGCCAGAAGCACTGCCTATCCCATGCTAAAAACATTACCGGGGACCCCTCTCACCCCCATCATGGACTGTTCACTCTGCTAGCCTCTGGGAAGAGGTACTGCAGTGTGCGGTGCAGGACCACCAGGCTCCACAATAGTCTAGTCCCCCTGGCCATTAGACTGTTAAATGGTCAATCTAACATATAGTTAACTTAAATCTAAACGGCTGCTAATCTGACTTTTGCACTACTGGCAGTTTTTTTTATAGCTTGCCACTCCTTGCACATTGCTCTCTGCACTATTGTAATTACAGCGTTATTGTTACAGTGTTAATGTTACTGTGTACCTGACTTGTTAACCTGACTGCCCATTTTGCGCATCTGGTTAGCTACTCTTCTTGCACTATCGGCACTATGGTAAAATACTATACGTAGCCAAAATACAATACAACATTATTTATATCTGTACATTCAAGGAAACTGTGGGGGTCAGATGCATCGACATTTCGTTCTGTATACACGTGTACTAGAATGACAATAAAGTAGATCTGAATCTGAATCTGAATCTGATTTGTATAGCCCTTAATCACAGTCTCAAAGGGCTAAACAGACCACAGATTATTGCAAACCACAGACTATTATTACACCATCCCCTGATCTAAAACCTACATGAGGGCAACGGAAAACTCAAAACCTCAACATGAAGTGAATGAAGAAACCTTGAGAAGGGACCGCATATAAGGTAATCCCCCTTCCAGGATGACCAGGCTGCAATGGATGTTGCAATAACAAATAATACACAGACATTGTCAACATGAATTATGCGTTATTCATATACTATAGAATAGAAGTGCGTTTTAAGCCACTTAACCGATTCAGAAAATTAGCCATTTTGTTATCTGAAGCAGGAGTCTTTTGAGGAAAATTTTAACAAATTAAATAATTGATTTTTATATTCTTATACATACAAATGTAAGTGTTTTAACATCGAAGTATTTAGGTTTTTAGTACCCAAATGTGTTAACATGTCATCTAATCTTTATAAAGCCCTTTTGTCCTCTGTAATTGCATGCAACTTAACAATATTTATGACAAACAAACACATAGGGGTCGTCCTGCACATGTAGTAAAGTGTAACAAGCGTTGCTTGTTAAGCTACAGGGTCTTACGAGGGTGAAGGACTTGCTTAGTGGCAGACCATGTGGGTGGGGGCTTCTGAAACAGCGGCCTGAGGCAAAGGATGTCCGAGCAGAGGAATCCCAATCATCTAACAGAGAAACAGATTTTTCCAGGGACGTCTAAATGTGGGAATATGTGAAGCTAGTGGAAACACTGCAGGATGCTGGGAAACATCAATAATAATAACATTTAAAGAAAAATATCCCTTTAGGCAAGAAACTTGTTTTTTTTAAAACAAGATTATATATTTGATAGCGATGCACAGAGCAACATATGATTGGTTCCAAAACATTTGATGTTTTTGTCAATACAGTGTTCCCTGCCTTATTGCGAATCGACCTTAGAAAAATTGCTGCATCTTGGATTTTATTCTATTAATTCATTTTTCTGGTTTAGTTTCTGCTTCACTTTAAGAGAGCCAGCAGTCTTAAACCGATCCCGTTCCTTGGGTTCTGATTGGAGCAATACTATTGAATCGTTTACATGACAAGTGACAAACGATTTACCCCTTATACATGCCAATTGCGAGCAATCTGATTAGGGGACAAGCACAAAAATGACATTGCTCCAAAAGTGAGCTGCATGCGTCCAGTCTGTTTACATGGTGGGCTATACGTGGCTGGCCAGAAAAATAGACTTACGCTACGCATGGACGGATACAACTGTTGCATCCACTATTTATGGACTGTAAGATTTTTGCTGTGGGATTAGCTTGCTTTAGCACCTAGAATAAAAAAAAGCGCTATGCCGGCCAGAGATATCAGCGATAGTCGATTGAGCATATTTGATCGTGGCCAAAACAATGCTCGTTATTTTAGGCAGGCCACAACGGCACCCATCAGAAACCCAAAACCCCCAAAAAAAGAAAAAGCGCTTTGCCCGCCCGAGCTCTCAGCAACCAGGGATAATGCGTCGTGGTCCAAACTGTGCATGCATTTTAAAGGGCCCCGACAAAAGTGCGCTCTATCAGTGATCTTGGATAATAGATGGCTGACACATATGTAGTTCACTTTCTGGCAGACATAACAGCAAAACAAAAGCCACCAGGCCCGACAAAACTGCACTCTGCTTTCTTCTGGTCGCAGAAATAGGTGACCAGGGATAATGGATTGGGGACACATGGGTGTTGTTCATTTAAGGCAGAACAGTTTAAAAAGAGCCGCCATGCACGTTACAAATTTACTCTCTTGGCCGCGACTCTCAGCAATAGTCGACTAAGGATATTGCATTGCGGCCACACAGGGCAGTTCATTTTTGGTGGACCATTTCAGCAGTCTGAAACGAAAAAAAAAAAAAATGCGCTATGTGATCATGCATTCAGTACACAGGCAGCAAGACCTGTGTTTTATTTTTATTTACACTTTTTTATTACACTGTATTTCAGTCAGGCGGCACCGCGGCGGGTGGTTAGCGCGCAGCCCGAAAAGTGTGGAGGTTCTACTCAAGCTACCGTGTGGAGTTTGCATGTTAGCCTCGCAACCCTACTGAGGATAAGCGGTGCAGATAATGGATGGATGGATGTTTACAAGCTTGATGTTTCCTTGCTGTCAGGGACTTTTTTGGACTATTTTACAGGCTTGCGGCATTCTTGCTGTCATGCACTTTCTGGACAAATTTCAACATACCGGTATTACCGATTTTTTTCTTTTATTGATGTTTACTATGTTTTGTGCACTGTTAGCCAGTGCTAAATCTATTGAACCCTAGTCATCATGGAAGGGGGATTACTACTTGTGAGGCCCCTTCACAAGGTTTCATATGTTCCTCGAGCTGAGGTTTTGAGTTTTTCCTTGCCCACATGTTGGTTTAAGATCAGGGGTTGGTGTAATTGTAACCTCGGCAGTCCTTTCAGACATTTTGTGATTAAGGGCTATACAAATAAATGTGACTTGACCTGACTGGACAGTTTCGGTAAAACTGCCTGAAAGCGACACGCCAATATCTTTGAATGAGTTCTTTTCAGCAACTGCTGGGCTCAGTTCTTTGTTAACAAGTCTTCAAATTGAACAAAATTGATGTTCTCAGGTGTCATATTAAATGCCTTCTGGAATAAACATTGACGTTTTTTGGATACGTTTTTGGGTAAAGGCTGCTTTACTAAACCACAAGACGTTTTTTTAAGAACTTCCTTGTTGCCGATGATTGACAGCTAGGTGTCGTCTGTCACGACCTGACTGTGTTTTTGTCTCTTGGATACAGATCGGGATTCGGTTGCGTGCCTGCGGGCATGTTGTCTGGCACTCTTCAAACGTAAGGCCAAACCTAAATAAATAAAGAACTTTCAGACCTCATATGAGATCGTTGGGGTGGGGTGCCAGTGGGCTGGGTGAAAAAAATCTAATCTTCAGCAATACAACAAATACAAAAAACAAAATCACGGGTAAATGGGTTTCCTTAAGTCATTAAAAAAAAATTAAATTGTGGTTTTGTTCTCAGTGACAATAATAAGTTATTGAAAATAGATTCTTATTGTTCTTATTTTTCTATATATTATTGTAATTATTTTACAAAAAAAGTACTTAATTTTGAATTTGACTCATTGCAGTGTTGCGGAAATATATTCATATTTAAACAATAAAAATATGAAAAAAATGGAACATTTTATTTTATATTACTACTTTTGTAATTCAGAAAAATCATTCTTATAGATTTTCCAATCCAAAATCAATTAATCAAGTCTTTATTCATATGTATTTTTAAGATCTAGTCAAAGCATTAAATATATATTTTACAGTTACGTGTCACAATGTACTGCATACATTTGTCTGCTTTTATAAATACAATTGAATAAATGTAACAATTTTGGATTTTCTTAAAGTACCAAAATGGCAGAAAAATAGGCATTTCAAATGCAAAACTGAACGGAAAGAGACTAATAGTTCTATATAGAAAGATTAATTGATACTTTGAATAGAACTCCCCCTTTTTTGCAGGGTATTGTGCATACAGTAGATGTCTAGAATTCTCCCTAACACAGGTACTAGTCTGGTTGCTAACAAGACAAATGAAAAATATGCAATAAATAAACAAATATATTTTTCCTAAGAGGTCCACACTTTACTGAGTGACACCCTACTTTGTGTAATATTTTTAAAACAACACATCTAAGAATTTTACTATATATCATCTACATCCTTCCTCCCTACTATATTTCACACTGCAAGGATTCTCCTCCAGAAACACAACTCTTAAAGAGGAAGCTAAATTTATCGGTATCTGTGTTTTTTTTCCACGGTGATGAGATTCCTAATGCGTGTCACTGTTTTTGCTGGCTCGGGATGAAAGACGTGAGGGTGGAAATACAAAATGTAAATTCCACTTTTGGGCATTTGAGAAGGTCACGTGGAGTCCACCGGAAGATATTTGGGGGGTGGGTTTATACATTTCAAAGAGCTTTTAATGCAGAGGGGATGCTTTCATGAAAATGTTCCAAATATTTTTATAGTATTTACAAATTTTAATCAAAAAAAGGGCAATGAGTATCTTAAAGGGATAGTGTATATAATTTAGCCTCTCCTTGAGAAACAAGAACCCTGAACTTATCTACAACAGAATGGTTTAATACTAACAATATAAAGAAGTCAAAATGACCAAGCCAAAGTAAAGACCTCAGGTCAAACCTTAAGAATCTAGACGAATTTTTTAAGGAAGAATGGGGAAATATTTTTGTTTATACAAACATACCCAAAAAGCCTTATGGCTGTGATTGAAGCAAAAAAGGTTGTACAAAGCATTAACTCAAAAGGGGAAAATATTTTTGCCATTCCTACTTTTATTTCATTTCTATTTTTTAGCACAATATAAAATGTTGAATACATTTTATTTCTTTTCATTTTTGTGCCTCACATGTTGTTGATTCTTAGAAAATATGGCAATATGTCAAAAAGTTCTTGGGGGACTAATACTTTTGCAAGGCAATGTAAATAATATCATGATATTCTAACCATATACGTTTGGGAGGCCGGATTAAAAGTATGAAGGGTCATATGTGGTCCTCGGGCCAAAGTTTACACACTATTGACCGAGTTCCATCACAGGTGTCATGGTAACAAAAGATATTCTTGGCAATTCAAAGACATTTCAGTGCCGTGCAAGTTCAGTGTTTTCAACCAGCACGTCACAATTCATGTTAAGTGTTCTGTAATTCTTAAACGTTGTTGATTTTGACAAGACAATGTTATTTTGAGACCCGGGGGAATTGCTTTAATGGTGGAAAACATTGCGTAACCGATCTCTGCTAAAACACAGAGGACGGAATCATTGAGCGAAGTCTCGCCGCTAATGTTTTGCCTCTTCAGTTTGCTCTTACAGACAAAATCCGTAATGCAATTATCCCTAAGCCAAATGTTAATGGTTTTTCTGGCAGGAAGTTTGCGTTGACTTAATTTTGTTTTGGACTTGCTGCCATTACAGAATGGTCGTCAATCAATTTATGATCACGCCTGTATAAGAAATGCATGCTTATTCAACAAATACGATTAGAATAATGTGAGAATATTTTTTTTTTCCAGTTGCCTCAAACCTAAAGTGGTGACGGACAACCAAGATGTCGAAGTAAATAATTCAACGTGCAATATGAGAATTGTAAAATAAACATTTTAGGTATTGTGTTAAAGAACTGCCTAAACCTTAGCATTCACACAGTCAATAAAATGGGACTTAAGCAGAAAATGTAATCGGCATGACGCAGTTAGAAGTTCGAATGGTGTTTTTTTTTTCTATCAATCAGTTTTGGCAATTTTTGCATCCATTGCAAAATTACGGCGTCTCTTCACAAGTGCATTTTACAAAATTACTAATTAGGGTACTGCCTTCTGATTGGAGAAATCAGAATTAATCATTTAGTAACAAATCAATACCCCTTATACATGCAATTTGCCAGCGATCGGATCTTAGCGTAGAAGCAGGAAAAACGCCCTTGTGAAAATAGACGTAGTTTCAGCATTTAAAATTTGCCATGAAATAAAGTATAATTTCTTTTATTTTACTTAGAAAAATTAACAAAGTACAGTGCTTGTTTCTGCTGAGCATCCTTTATCGCTGTCCTACAAGTCCCATAGTGCTTTGCGGCATAAATGTATTCCAAAGGAGGGAAACTGCATGTGCCCAGTAATGGGCACAAGTCAACAGATTTCTTGTGTTACACCTTTTATTTATTTAATTTAAATGTATTTATTGTAGTTTATTTTGTTAATTTCTTATTTCCTTTATTGTCCTTTGTTTCAGAATGCTGATCCAATGGGGATGTGGTATGGAAGTATCATACTAATACATCTTGCCTTTCACCTCTATTGGTTTCCTGACTACTTGAGTAAGCTTTGAGTTGAAAATATATGGAAATGGCCGACGTTCTATTAAAATCTATACTGGAGAACACATATACACACACAAATGCACATACAACAAATAATAATAATAATAATATAAATATAGAAATGATGCTATGAGGAAATATCACAGATACATTGAGCTCCTGGGGGAACAAAAAAGATTTTGTGTGCTACTCTATAAGACATAAATGAATATATTTCCTACTTGGGGGAAATTCACTTAATGCGGGTGGTTACTGAACGCTAAAATCAAGGGAATACTGTAATTTCAAGTGTGGTGGATACATTCCAAAAAAAAATACATACATGTAGCAAGAGTTGTTTGAATAATAATATAAATAGTGGAGGGATATGTATTGAAATTTTTAAATTGGAAATGTTTTCACATTCACAAAATATTTGACATTAAAACTCTATGGGGTAAGTAACCCAGATTGAAAGAATGCTGAGATTATTTTGACATTTTTTAACGTATAAGAAAACCACACGCAGTTCCACCGACAAGCTGCAGACTTCCTGTCAAAACGTCGCTCGATACTTTATTGATCCCAAAGGGAAATGCCGGGAAAATTCAGGAATGTGCCGCTTTGACAAATCAGGTGATTTTTCACGCGAGTGAGAAATAACCGACTTCTCACCTCCAGCGGCTCTCCCGTTGGAGAGGATTACCAGCGACGTGAACCTCAGCCAAGGAACAGCATCCTTCTAGGCTCTGGCACACGTTCTGGACATCTAAGAGACATGTTTTCTTATTTGACAGTTTGACATTCATTTATACATTTGCACATTTTACTGTTGATTACCTGACAGACAGTTGAAATGCAGGTCTAAAGTAGCTAGCGATACAGCAGCAGACATGTCAGGCAGGTGAGTGAGCCTTGAACACACAAAGATACATCCGTATCGCTGTCATGTGAAAAAAATGGTAAATGGTTTATTTAAGAGTCATTGAACGAGTAATTGTGTAAATATTAGCCTGTTTATCCTTGCTACATGTTTTTTCCTGATGTCTAATCCAGATGTAAACAATGTTTACTACATTTTTTGAATGAAAATGAGGACAATTTTGATTTCATGTTTAAAAAAAAAAGAAAATCTGTTATTCATATTTTGCGGGATAATATTGTTTTTTTCATCCACCCGAAAAAGAAAGAAATCTCTGAGATACTTACTACTTTTTTTCTACACGACAGCTACGTTATATAGAATTTCACTATATGCTTTAATTCATTGGGTTCCAAACAGTGGTCTAAGGCAGTGCCAGGGCATGTTTTTAACATTGGAAAAATTTAGCGACACACCACTAACCAAAATGGTTATGAAATGACACTTAACAGTATGTTAAATTACAATATAATTTATAATACCCCCAGTGTTTACAGCACGGACACTTGATAATGACATAATATTTGCAGAAAATGATTCATAAATGTTTTAGTAAATTCTAACTTTTAAAAAGTGACATTGGATAATTTCCCACGGCACACCTGACGATCTCTCACAGCACACTAGTGTGTCACGGCACAGTGGTTGAAAATTACTGGTTGTAAGGGCCATTTTTTGGCCTGCGGACCATATTTTAGCCAGCACCAGCTATAGCTGCTGTTACATAAGAAACACTAGCGTCCATTCTCTGTCATTGGTTTTATTCTATTTTTTTGCAATCATGGACTGTTTACATTGCTAGTGCCTGAAATAATGTCTGCCCGGACACCCGGGGCGTGCATCTTTTATGTCGGGCGTACAACTTACAAAACATCTCCGCCCAGGTGGCCGACAACTTTTTCAAGAAAAATAAAAATAAAAAAAAAACGTTTTTTTTTTTTTTTTTTGGGGGGGGGGGGGGGGGGGAGTAAAACGTTGTATTCCGATTTCCAAATCTTCGTTCGTTTTGGAAATTTTGAAATTTTGGTTCATTTGGCAACTTGCATACTCGGCAGCCAATCAGAACCCTGTATCGAATAACTTCGTGCTTCCTGACTTTCCAGAGCGCTATAATGTCGCGCATTTTCATATGATTTTCCAAAGTAGACGCACAGGCAACACAAGTAAAATGGTTAAGTGGTTAGGAATCAAGCCAAAACCTCAGCCCCAGAAGAGATATTCAAAAGAACATGAATGAATATAAGTAAATACAGGTACATGCTGATGGCAGATGGAATACAGCGATGTCATATAAATGCAATGAATGTTATAAGTGGATTTATAATAAACTTAATTTTAAAGTGTTGTTTTGTTATACATTCTGATTAGCAATCCTTAAGAATTTGTAACAATGGGTTTTTTTGCGATTAGTCGTCTTATTGTGTTTCAAATTGTGAAAAATGGGGCAGGCAACTTTATGGCTGGGCAGGCAACTTTTCCGAGTTGTCTGCCCATGGTGTCCGCTAACTTTTTGTCATGAGTTTCAGACACTGGTTTTATTAAGGTCACAACTTTTTGAAATACGCATATAGAATTGGGTGCGATCTTTAAAGTAACAACCTTTTTTCATAAAGCTGAAAAAATAATGCTGCAGTAAAACATGGACAATTCATCACATCCACTACACAGCATTATATCCAGACAGAAGAGCAGCTTCAGCGGCAGACTGCTGTCACTGTCTTGTACCACGGACAGACTGAAGAGATCTTTTCTTCCTCATGCCATGAGGCTCTTTAATTCCACCCAGCGGAGTAAAGGCCCACATTAAACCACACCCCCTACATTGCATATTACCGTACTTTTATTGCAGTGTGTATTTTATGTAGCACTACCAGTATTTAAATACTCTATACAACATGCTACAGTGGGTATTAGCACGTCACATTGGGTATTTGTATATTGTATTCCTTTTGTTTTATTATTGTATTGTTCTCAGCGAAGGGATGCTGCTGGAAATGTTAATTTCCCTGCGGGGATGAATAAAGTATTTATCTATCTATCTATCTATCTAATGTTTTTCTTGCCTTATTTGACTCTGAGAGATTCCAAATATTAGAAATACCTCTCATATGAGGCATTTTACAAAAAAATGTACAAATTGAAAAACATTTGAGGTGCTCTAAAGAAATTTCAACCTTTTTGAATAAATGCAGGTAAAGAAAAAAAAAGAAAAGAAGAACAAAAGAAAAAGAAGAGAACAATAGTGAAAAAAGAAAATATCAGAAAATAGAAAAAAAAGTAAATAGAATAAATAAATGGATTGACAGATATAGAGAAGAACGGACAACCAGATTTTACATTATTCCTATTGAACCACATTGCACCCTGTTTGTGAATATTTGTATACTTTACAGTACTCCCTTGTTGTCTACGGGGGTTGTGTTCCAAAAACATGCCGTGATAGTCAAAACTCACGAAGTAGAAACCTTTATTTTTTTATTCAATTATAAATTATTTTATCAATTACCCAAGAACAAACCCAGTTTACAGGTTCAAGTATTTGCTGAACAAATAAAATTCCTCTATACAATTTATTTTTCCTTTTACAAAAACTATAATTAAAATTATAATTCAAAATAATCCTGATGTTTTATTGCACAACTGTATGGATTAAGGACCCGAACCACTTTTCTTTCAAAATACTTTGCCGCCATCAGGTAGCTGTATGGAAAACAGCATTTACCTTCTTGTTTTGTCCTACAGAAACCATATATATTTTTTCTATTATCAAAATTATTTAAAAAGCGCCAGAGAGCCATTAAGGAGCTCCAAAGACCCGTATATGACTCCGGAGCAAGTTTAGCAGGTGGAGGGGTCCAACTTTGTTGGCGATAGAAAGCATCTTCTTCCTATTAGCCAATCAAAATGCAGAACACAATGCACGATGAAAATCCGTAGCAAAACCGCAATACATAAACCGCAACACATCAAGGGATTACTGTATTGTTGTTTACTACACTTAATCACAGTTTTATTTTACCTATTTCGCGCTAATGTGAGCGTTTGCAAGTGCGGCAGCCACGAGTCAGGGAGATGGTGCAGGGAAGCCAGGCTGTTGTCGTCCAAGCGCAGCTCCCTGAGTAGGACATGGTCGTGCAAAGTGGGCGGCTGCAGTGGAGGAACATAACCCGGTTGTCACTTAACCACAAGCCGGCTGAGGGGGGTTACAAAAATGTTAGCGTGCTCCATCCATCAATGTCAGACGCTCCAGACGGGCAGAACAGTGTGGTTTCATTTAGTAATTACTACACTTGTATGTGTTCTTCTGGACTGAGACTTGTTAATTGCACTTTATTGACGACTTGCTGGTTAAACATGGGCTCAATTCTATTACATTGCTTCATTATAGTCAAATAATGAATTTCAACATTTGATGATGCACCCCCAACATGGGCAGGCCTACAACTGCTACCTTCTGAATATTTTCTATCGCTCCTAATATCCTTAAAAGTGGTGTCCGGAACTACAAAATATTCTACTTGCTGATGCCATGTTCTGGCTGAACTCATCATTGCTGTCTCTGTCAAGTTGCTTGTATAGTGCAGGCATGTACAGGTCTCTCTTAGACGCGCTCGGCTAAACTCTTATTTATTCACCTTTTTGGGGATTTGGGTTGGCATTTGGACTGTATTTGGAAAATTCCTTTTTTTTTACTTTGACCATTTTCATCCAAGAAAATAAACCTTGAACACGCGTAGGAAATCACTCTGCCACCCCCAATCCACCTCACATCCCTGACTCCTTTTTCTTTAACCTAATGCACACCAGGGCTGGATCACAATTGATAAAAGTAACATGAAAGCAAATAGGCGCAAACAAATATATAAAGGATCTTTGAACATTAAGGTTATGTACATGTCTCCTGTATTATTATTAATATATACAATGAGCTGTTTCATTAAACTGCTAAGTATAATAATAGCAATTTTTATTAACTAAATTAAAAAATCTTGACGATGATGATGCGATGCTTTTTAAATTATTATTTCTAAAAACGAATCATATTTTTTTTCAGGAAAAAAAATAAACATGTTTTTATTTTTATGAATTTTTAAGTATTAACGTGTACTTTTTTATTATATATCTTTTAACTTCACGTCAAAGTGGATCTTTTCTGTAGGAACTTCCTTAAAAAGCAGTTAATAAGCTACTTTGCATGTTTTTTTTTCTCTTTTGGTATTGTGTAAAAATACCATTATTTTACATGTCTTTTTTAAAAGTTAAAAACTGCAATTTCCTGACATTTTTAATCATCTTTATTTTATGTGTATATATTTTATTTTGTTTATTTTGCATCTTGTGAAATATTTAGATTTGCAAATTGTCACATAATAACATGATTGCATGATTGTAATTTTTAGGACTTTCAAGAAAAAAATGCTGATTTAGAGAGAACATTTGCCAATGTTAAATCATTGATTTAGGCAAGAATTCTGTTTGTTTTGTTATTTGCAATATAATTGTTGACTGATTTGTGCAGCTTTCTATGGAAATCTGATTTTGGCAAAATTATTGTTTCAACCAAAATCTGAGTAAGCCATTTGTCTTATTTGAGTTAGGGTTCAACAAAACCTCAGTGAGGCTGTTTCCAGTCAGATCGAGCGTCCGCAGAAGAACGTTGCTCTCGAGGCCCTCCACGCTGCCCAGGTGGTTGTGGGAGCAGTCGAGGTGCAGCAAGGTACAGATGTCCCTCAGCCCTTTTGTGCTCACCAGTTGGTTGTGGTCCAGAGATAAGCGGTGAAGTCGACTCAAAGACCCTAAACCAGCTAGAAGTGAGAAAGGGACCCCAGTTATCATTTTTGTAAAAATAAGGGGAAATTATGCTTGTTTTTAATGGGAACCGGAACCACCATGTATTGTAAAATTTAATCTTTACTAAGAGTTGCAGTGATGAAAAATAACAATACTTTGAAAACATGCTTTTAAAAGAAAACACAGTTCTTCTCAAGTGGTTCTTAATAATTAAAATTGCTGTTAGTATAATTTGCAAAAGCTCTTGGAGTTTTTTTCTCCTTGTTTTTTGGGGACGTCGTAGAATAGAGGTCGCCAAGCTATTTGAACCTGAGAGCTACCTTTTTTTTACTGATTAGAATGAGGGGCTACTAGTTTGATAAGCCTTTATCATGTTATTACTATGTTGTTATTAAGTTATTACCCTGTTGTAATTGTTCAAAGCAGGTTTAACATTTGTTTTTTTTTAATTGTATTACTATGTTGTTACTATGTTGTTACTAAGTTATTATTATGTCATGACAAAGTTTGTGGCTAAAATAGATTTAAAATAGGTTCTGTTGAACACAAAAACATTTACCTTGTATAAAGGCATCAAATAAATTACAAATACATGTATAAAGTATAGGCTATTTTCCAATAATTTGGTAAGAATTGATGATGTATTTAAAGACGCTGATCTGTTAAATAATTCCCAATGTCTAATGGAAATAAGATTTCCCTTTTATTGGAGGATGAAATTATCTGAAATGAATACTCAAGCGGAGTGTTTGATGTTGGGCTCGTCTTCTGTACTAGAGAGCAGAGCATAAGCATTATAATGCTGCTCCCTAGTGGAGAATATTAAATATGGCTAACTAGCGCCTAAGCCACACAATAGAAATTACAACGTAAAAGTTTTTTTCATTTTTATATGCCTTTACCAATGCGTGTTATGTTGTTGTAGGAAAGTTCTAGTACATCTAGATTCATTGCTCCACTCAGGCCATGAATGGATGTCAATTTGTTGCGGCTCATTTTAAGAACTCTCAGGCAAGCCATGTTTTCGCAGTCCATCCATGAGATGTCGTTGTCCTGCAACCAAAAAGTATATATTTTCGTGACAAAATGGACAACAATTAAAGATGTACTCACCTGCACGTCAATATAGCACAGCTGTTCTAACTTGCTAATCCCGTCCAAGATTTTTAATCCGCATCTTCTCAGCGTGAGGGATTGGAGTTGAGGACATTGCGCCAGTGTGGACAAATTGCAGCCTGACAAGTCCTCCAGAACCAAGATGGTTACCTGAAACAAAATAAGAGAATCATTTCAGTTTTTTTGAAGTTGGTAGACCAGGATTTCTGTGGTTCACCTCCTGCAGGACGGCCCTGCCTGTAGCCTGTAGCAACTTGTCGGGACAAAGCGGAGGAAAGTCACTGTTCTGTGCACAGCTTCTGCTCTTTCTCCTGGACCCAACAGAACTTTCTTGGATGCTCCTATTCTGCAATTCTGACCACGGGGTACGTTCTTTCATCCAAGAAAGCCTCCTTTGAACCAGTACTTGGGAGAGGCCGCTTTGGCATGAGGGTTTTTGATGAACGTTATCATAGATGTTCGCCTGGATGCTCTCATCGTTGTTGTCATGGATATTTGTATTGATATTTTCAAGAATGTTCTCGTGTGTCTTCGGTTGGATGCTCTTACTGACATTCTGTTGGAAATTCCCGTGAAGGTTCTCATGGCTATTATCATGGATGTTTGGATTGATGTTCTTGGAATTGTCCTGATGGATATTTGGTCGAATGCTCGCCCTGAGTTTCGGGTGGACATTTTCCTGAAAGTTCTCATGAATGGTCTCGTTGTTCTCCTGGTTGTTATCATGAATGTTTGTATTGATGCTCTCATGAATTTTCTCCTGGGTCTTCTGTTGGATGATCTCGCTAAATTTCTGATGTATTTTATCCTGAATGTTCTCATAGTTGTTTCCCTGGTTGTTGTCATTGATGTTTGGATCGATATTTTCATGAATGTTTTCACGGATCTTGGGTTGGATGTGTCCACTGATTTTCTGATAAATCTCCAAAACATTCTCACTGACCTTCAGTTGATTATTCTCTCTCACATTCTGATGGACGTTTTTGTGAAGGTTCTCATGGCCATTTTGAAGGATCTTTTGATGGATGTTCTCATGGATCTGCCGTTGGATGTTTTCAGCGACAATCTGAGGGACGTTCTCTTGAATGTTTTGAGAGCTCCTATTGTCGATGTTAGCATGGATCTTTGACTGGTTGTCATGAATGCTTTTAAGAAAATTAACTTGGATGTTTTCATTCTTATGAACGTTCTCCTGAAGGTTTTTCCGGGGGTTTTGAAGAATTTTATGATGTATGTTCTCATGGATCTTTTGTTGGATGATCTTACTGACATTCTGTTGGATGTTCTCCTGAAGGTTCTCATTAATATTTTGAAGGGTTTTGTGAGGTACATCCTTATTATTGGTCTCATACTTGTTCTTGTGGATGTTTTGATGGACGCTTGCTTCAATATTCTCACGGGTTATATTCTTTTTTGTTTCAGTTCTGCAGATTATTTTCAATTCTCCTCTTTTTTCGTCTTCAAAGTCGTTCTCATTTGTCTTCAGAAGTTCTTCATTCTTTACATCTTCCTGAGTCCCCTTGTCTCTCTTTTGCTTATATGTTCTCTCTTTTTCTTCCCTGTTTGAAGTCAGGTCATCATTCCACTGCTTCATACTTTGCTGCTCCCTTTCCTCCTTCTCCAGTATCTGATTTTCTTCAGACATTTTACTACTTTCCTTTTTCTCTACTTTAGTCCATTTCTTCGTGTCTTTGTCACAGTTGGTTGTATTGTCTTCATCAAGGCTTTTATTGTGCCATTCCTCACTCCTCTCTCCTCCCTCATTTTCCTTAGTCTTTCCCACATCCTCGAAGGCCTGCTCGATCTCTCCTACCTTTGATCTTTCAACTTTCACGTTTTCCCCACTTGTGGTTGTATTTGCCTTTTCTGCTTTAATTTTCCTGTTCACCTTACTGCACCTGTCTTCCACGTTTACATTCATCCCTTCTCCCTCTTTTTTTCTCTTGTCGCCTTCACTTTCCGAGTTCCTCATTACCCCATCCATCATCTCCTTGTTCTGAATGATCTTAACCTCTATATTTTTTATCATCTCTTCATGTTCCTGTATCCTATTACTCTCCTCTTTCGTCCTGTCACCATTTTTGTCCAGCTTTTTTGTCACTTTGTTTGATATGCTCTTTTCAACATCGTCCTGATTTTTATTAGATTCAAGCTTTTTCTTACAGTTTACATGTTCTTCCTTTTGTGTACAGCACTTTTTTCCCGCCTCCAGTTTCATTAATGTTTCTTCTTCCTTTGTTCTTAAGGCCAGCCGATTCCTCTTTTCGTCTTCAGTCGTCTGGTCACTCGTGTTTCTTTTTTCCTGGTTGTCTGTTCCTTCACTGTATATCTTTTTCCTCCTGCTCCAATCTTGATCTTCCATTCTCAACCTCTGTTCCTCCACGTCCTCAAATTTTTCATTAACTTCTTTGTTGTTCCTCACCTTTTGTTCCCTTTTAATCAAGTCTTCTTCTGTATGTATCATTTTTGCTTCCTTTGTTTTTTCATCACTGTGTTTTATGTCCGTCCTCATTCTTTCTACTTCCGTTTTCCTCATCCAGACTTTGTCTTCCTCAATGATATTATCATTTTCCTTCTCTTCTTTCTCTGCAAGACTTGAGTTGTTCTCATCATATTTGCTCATCATTTTCTCCTTCTGTTCCCTGTCCGATTTTTTACACCCGTTGTTCTCCTCTTGTTTTATCCTCTGCTTTATAATTTCTTTGTGTCTCTCTTCTTGTTCCCTTTTATTTCTCTTTTCCTCTGTGTCTGTTTGTGTCCTCTGAGCTTGAACATGCTCCTTTTCTATGCTTTCTCCTTCATTTTGTATCTTCATTATTGCCTTATCATCTTCCTCCTTGTTCCGACTTAATTTCACTACCTCTTCAAGTTTACTTTCTGTTTCTTTCCTCCTCTTGTTGTCTTTTGCTATCTTAATTTCTTGCTCTATTTGCATTATCTTCTTTTTGTCCTTTTCCTCCTCATCCTTCAGTTTCACCTTTAACCTTTCCTGTTCTTGTTCCCGCTTCCTCTTATTCTCATCTTTTATCTCTTTGTTCTTCCTTTCTTCCAGGACCCTCTGTTCCTCCTTACTCCGTAACACCTCCTCCCCCACTTGTCTCCTCATGGCCTTGACTAAATCCTGTTTGAACAAAGTATTAGTATTATAAAATCATACCAAATTTGATAACAGTTCGCATCATGGTTTCAATTGTTTACTTCCTGGGTTTTCTTTACAAGACTAACCTGCTGAATCTGGAACTCACGCTCAAGTTTTTCCTTTGCCTTTAACTCCATCGTATCCGCCTGTTCCTGACGCAACTGCAGAGCCGAAACACACAACATTGCCACCGGTAAACCTCTGAGACTTTCCCAAACTCACCTTTTTCACTTCCATAAATCTCTGCAGCTCTTCCTTAAACTGTTGCTCCCCTCGCTCAATTTCCAGCTGTAGTTCAGTCACACTTGAAACTTGGTGAACAAAAGAAACCACAGTAGTATTATGGCGCCGTCTTGTGATCATTAACATTTCTGCAGTATTATACCATGGTTGGCCAACGGTATAATTGACAACTCTTTTTCATTCGGAGAACTGCCAGTGGGGGCGCTGCTGTCTTCATTTTCTTCATCAAATAAGTCTTCCTGCATCAGACATTTTTGTTCATGTGATAATGTCAGCGAAATGATTTGGCAATGTGCATAAGACATCTAGAAAGGCCAAATTGCATACTAAGTGATGTAAGAGGAGGGTAAAGTAAAATACATACCTTGGTTGGATAAATATTGTAATACAAAAACCTTTCTCTTTGCATGGATAATGACATCATGAGGTTAGAGGTAATTGTACAGATACAACTACAAGTAGAAGATACTCTTTTATAAAAATGTTTTAAGCAATTTAAAGTGTACAGTGCACAACATTATGTAAGCAAATAAACCTACCATCTCACATTTCATTTTCTTGTCCGTGTCAATCTTGTCAGAATTTTCCCTCATTGGTTCTTCATTGTGTTCTGAGGCAGTCAGATCTGAAATCACACAAATACGCAATGCAAAGGGAGATAACAAAGCTTAGAAAATGGTTAAAGTTTCCCTTTTTTCTTGCCATGAAATATATCAGTTTTGTATTTTATTAAATTCTGTTAGGGATCATACGTTCGAGGTCTTCCAAGATGAGCGTCTCACAAGCTGCCGCTCGCAATCTGGAGGCCTCACAGTAGCTGAGCAGCGATGCTGGGATCTCATCGTAGGCCTGAAGTACCAAAATTTAAGTAAAGATAATGAAAGATCATCAAGTGTGTTGTTTTGCACCATCCGAGTTAATTAGTTAATTTCATTTTCTCCTTCTTTCTTCATTTATATACAATTTTTTGTATATATCCTTCCATCTTACTCTCATTCATTTCATCCCTATTTATAATCGTTACTTTTCTACTTCTTTCTGCCTTTTCGCGTTTCCTTCTTCCCATATCTCCCCATTATATCTTCTTTTAACATTCATGTTTGGAATGGAAATTGAAGGAAATCAAACTCTGGATCAGAAGGAAAAGCAGACAAAATACCCTTACAGAAAGTCATTAACACAACCCAGAAAACTATCGACTGCTCTCTGCGCAGCCCGGCTGGACGTTGCTGGTAGAGCTGACAACATTTTTAAGGACTACTCTTATCCCAGCTACCACCGTTTTGACCTGCTGCCCTCACAGATGGTTCAGGTCCCTTCAAACGAGGACTAACAGATTCAGAGTTTTTTTCACAATGGCTATCACTGCCCAAAACAAGCACACAAAATTGTGAAAACATATATTGCCCTATGTGTACTGTAAGTTATCGTCTTATCTTATTCTAGTCTTATTTTTAAACAATATCGCTGGTAAATGTCATTAAACTATTTGACAGAACACGTAGAACGTAAATTATCTATCCTGATATTCTTTTTTTTAAATGTCTTTTTTTCTTAAAGTCTTGCCGGCATGGTGGGTGATTGTTTATCTGCCTCACACTTCAGATGTTTCGAGTTAAAATCCAGCTACCAGCCTACCTTTGTGGGGTTTACATGTTCTCCCTGTGTCTGAGTGTGTTTTCTCCTAGCACTCCTGTTCCTTCCCAAAAATCGCACAATGGGCGGCATCAGGAGGTAGAACGCTCATCTTGGGGTCAAGACCTCGTAGATTCGATTCCCGGCTCCTCCATGTTATTGGGTAAGACACTGAATAGATAGCAGGTAGTTCCCTTGCATGGTTGACGCTGCTATCGGTTAGTTAGTGTGTAAAAGGGAAAAGTGTGAAGCACATTGTAAAGTGCTTAGGGAGGTCTTCATTGACTTGAAAAGCGCTATATAAATGCAGACCATTTACATAAAAACAAGCACGTCAATTAAAATGTAAACATTTCCCCTAGGCATGAATGTGTGAGTGGAGGGTTGTTTGTATCTGTGTGCTATGTGATTGGCTGGCAATCAGTCCAGAGGTTCCCCTGCCCACTGCAAAAAGTTAGCTGGGATGGACTCCAGCACCCCCACGACCCTATTGGGGATAAGCGGCAGAAAGAAAAATGAAGGAATATAGTATTTTATGTGCATGTTTAGAGTCACGTCGATTCTCAGGCCCCTTATCCCATGCTTACAATAAAACCAAATCCGTCCCTTTTTTAAATAAAATCCCAGTTAATCTTTTTTCCCTTTAAACATCCCTTACATTCTTTCCTCCACCTTGCTAATCCCCCAAACTCCAACTAACCAGTTTACAGTTAGTAACTTGGTTTTCAGACAAGTCAATAAAACACATTTGTAAACATTTTCAACGCCAACCTCCTCTTGATACTCTTCATCGACGTCTTCTTCTTCCGTGTCAGAACAAGAGAGGAGCACTTCTGACATCTTGATGCGGATTGTCGACCCTTTTTTTCATGCGACAAGCGCTCGTTCGGTTCTCATAAATAAAACCAAAGTTGTGTCTCACGTTTTAAATATAAACTTTTAATTGTCACCTGTGCCATTTCGTCATGTTAAATGACATTTGGCGCGAGTTTTAAGATCCGTTAAACAAACATTTGCCTTGACATCGACGAGTTACTGTTACCATGGAAACCGTAGCGGCTAAGGAACCCTACAATGGACAATTTACTCTGAACGCAATTTAATTTCCAATTTGTTGTTTGTATTAAATGTCCCTAAAAAGTAAGCAAAATACAATCCATTTTGCTTGCTTGTATTCAACCCGTACACAATTTACCTAATAATTTCATTCATAATTTTTTTAAATAAACAAAACATAAAGGCGCTGACATGTGGTTACACTTTTCATGATTAAAAGTGGGGAGGGAGGGGGGTGGATTATTAAGAGTTTGTCATATTTTTACTCATTGATGTTGCCAATGTCTCTTCACTATTTTCCATTGCACTATATTTATGATGCATGTGGAATTCAGGCCAGTCTCCGAGCACTAGCTTACAAATACAGTACTGCATATCTATACAAGTATTCTTTTTTAATCTGAACTTTTTTTCCTTTGCAAGTCTTTTACTTGGTTATCCTGGTGTGTCACGTCTAATTTCGTTGTGAAAAATGTTAACTACATTATTTTAATGAACATTCTAATTTCAAAGATTTAAATGAGACTTTTTCCAATGAATAGGGTTCTAGGGTAAATTACAGTCGAAAATTAATTGAAATATTTACAAATCCACATAGTACCGTCGTGCAAGTCAGAACAATTAAAATGTATGCCACTAGATGGCAGCCGGTAACCTGTGCACACGTTCTGTTTGTTAGAATGCCATGACAATTTTATTTTGTAAATTTCGGCCTTGGCTTGGTGCAATAAATGTTGTAGGATATTAAATGATAGAGAAGTCATAGGCAACAAGTGGGAAATGTATAACCAAATGAGATCTGTCAAACCTACCGTTTCTTTCTAAAGTACTTGAAAAAGTTGGGCCACAGCGGCTGAGTGATTTTATCTCATCTTATCAGCTGCACCGCTTATCCTCAGTAGGGTCGCGGGGATGCTGGAGCCCGTCCCAGCAATCATCGGGCAGTGGGCAGGGGACACCCTGGACTGGTTGCCAGCCAATCGCAGGGCACAGGGGGACAGACAACTCACTCGCTCAGTCACTCCGAGGGACAATTTGGACCGGCCAATTCACCTGAAATGCATGTTTTTGGAATGTGGGAGGAAACCCTAGTGCCCGGAGGAAACCCACGCAAGCATGGGGAGAACATACAAGCTCCGCACAGTAAGGCCGGGAGCTGGATTTGAACCCACCTAAGTGATTTTATATCTGAGAATAATATTTTTGAATCTATGTAATCAGGATTCAGGGCTAATTACTCCACTGACACAGCCCTTGTTAAGGTAACCAATGATCTTCTACTGGCGCTTCATCACTGTTGCTGCTGCTGGACCTTAGTGCTGCCTTTGTTACTTTGGACCCTAGTATCTCACTAGATCGGCTGGAAAAATGGATGGGTCTCTCAGGGTCCGTCCTTTCATTGTTCAGATTGTACCTCTCAGATCTGATGCTTTGTGTTAAATATGGCGAAATTACATCTTAGCCTTATAGTGTTACCTGTGGCGTTCAGTACTTGGGCCCCTTCTTTTCAGTATTACATGCTTCCATTACGTGATATAATTTAGTGTAATATCAGTTTCCATTGCTAAGATGACACTCAACTGTATCTTCCGGTGGAATGGAGGAATCTGCCTCACTAAACTGTGGAAATTTGGAGGCCTGCCTCACTGAGATAAAATAATGGCTGTCACTCAACTTCTTGCGCCTTAACTCTGAAAGACCGAAATGTTAGTTATTGGTCCATCTAAATGCCGTGACTTGTTCTAAAAAACTGCTCTGAACATTGACAAATGTAATATCACCCAGAGTGACTCGGTCAAAAATGTAGGTGTCATATTTGACCTCGATCTGCCCTTTAAAACACACGTTAAGAATCTTACTAGAACAGCTTTTTTTACATCTTCGCAACATTGCTAAAATTCGCCCTATGCTGTCTCAGTCGGAGCGGAGATTATAATTCATGCTTTGGTTACCTCCCGTCTCGATTACTGTAATGCACTAATCTCCGGTCTCCCGAAGTCCAAAATCAAGAGCCTTCAGCTGGTACAAAACGCTCCAGCGAGGCTTTTAACTAAGACAAGAAAATTTGATCACATTACCCCCATTTTAGCTAACCTGCATTGGCTCCCTGTTAGCTAAAGATGTGATTTTAAGGTTCTGTTGGTAGTATACAAAATCGTGCGTGGACTTGCTCCATCATGTCTCTTAGGTTTAATTTCCCCCTATGTTCCGGTCCGGTGCCTTCGCTCTGAAAATGCTGGTCTCTTATTGATCCCAAGAGCCAAGAAGAAATCCGCAGGTTCTAGAACGTTCTCCATTTAGGCCCTGGTTCTGTGCAATGCTCTGCCCTCTGAGATTCGATCTGCAACCTCAGTAGAACTGTTTAAATCAAGGCTTAAAACACACATATTATATATCTGACCTACAGTATATTTCATGTTGACAATATCTGTGTATTGTCTGTTAATGCTACATTCGTTGCAACCTCTTCATCCTTTTTATTTTAATATATATCCATCCATCCATTCATGATCTGCACTGCTTATTCTCAGTAGGGTCGCAGGGGTGCTGGAGCCCATCCCAGCTGTCTTTGGGCAGTGGGCAGGCGACACCCTGAACTGGTTGCCAGCCAGTCGCAGGGCACACAGAGACAGACAACTCACTCCCCCATTCATACCTTGGGACAATTTGGATCGGCCAATTAACCTGACATGCATGTTTTTGGAATGTGTGAGGAAACCGGAGTGCCCGGAAGAAACCCACGCAAGCACGGGGAAAACATGCAAACTCCACACAGGAAGGTTCTCATGACCTCAGAAGTGTGCCGCACACGTGCTAACCATTGCGATGCCACTCTGCAATATTTATTTCATATTATGCTTTAAATATTTGATATTTTATTTCTAATTTATTGTTTGTTATTGCAACATCCGTTGCGGCCTGGTCATCTTGAAAGGGGGATTAGCACATGTGCGGTCCCTTGTGAAGGATTTATATGATACTGCTCAGGTCACTGTGGTGGGCCAGACACAGGCCAGCAACTGTAGGTGACAATCACAAGATGACAATAACAAGCAAACAAACAAAAAATTGTACACTGAACAATACATACTTTTCCTCTCTTGCTGCAAAATATCTGCACTCATGTTGACTTTGACTTTTAGGATTTTTCAGCCGGTCTACGCCGTTTTTCTTGTTCGCATTTCCCCTTCCTCCCACCCGCAAGGAACCCAGTCTCTTTTCACACAGGGGTACTTCGCTTCCAATGTGGGGAAATTAAAACAAAAACAACGGAAATTCATTCATTTATTTACTCTACCTTTTTTAAGCAAGAATTTGCTAGACATACATTAAGTCAACGTGATGCGCCACAGACATGCTATTGAATGTTACAAATAATCTCTTTTGTTTACCGCATTTTTGTTTGATATCGGGAAGCGAAGATGTATGTTTCCAAACCACAGTCTGAAAGGATTGGCACCTACCTCGAAGGTTTTATTTAGACAATATTCTGTGGATAAAAGAATACAGTCAATGGCTGCAGAAATTCACAAATCCAAAGACTGAGATGGCTATCCATCATTCGTATACAGAAATGACAGTCTACATACTCATTGTCTATCACAAAGTTAAACATTAAACATTGAAGGGATCCCACAGTTGAAGATAGTACTGTTCTACTGACAATAGCTTCATCATCCTTAATGAAATCTTGCTCAATCCACTCTACCTTTACCTGAGGAAATCAATTGCATTTACTTAACCGAGATGAGAACTGGACTTTGCTTGAAGTGCTCTTCCACCTCTGCGATGGCATTCAGGAATGTGCTTGTTTACACACCCCATTTACTATGCTGTCCCTTTAAAGTGTTAAAAACCATTTCCCTGATTGTTTGTAAACGCCTGAAAAAATAGAAGAGTTAGAAATAAATACAATTGTACAATCATCATTGAATAAAAGAAGTGACTTATTCCAACATTACAACACCCATCCATCTATTATCTGAACCGTTTATCCTCAGTAGGGTCGCGGGGGTACTGGAGCCCATCCCAGCCATCCTCAGGCAGTGGGCAGGGGACACCCTGAACTAGTTGCCAGCCAGTTGCAGGGCACACAGGGACAGACAATTCGCTCGCTCATTCACACCTAGGGACAATTTGGGAGGAAACAGGAGTGCTGGGAGGAAACCCACGCAAGTATGGGGAGAACATGCAAACTCCACACAGGAGGTTCAATCCCATGACCTCAGAACTGTTCCGCACACGTGCTAACCACTGCGCTGCCGTGCTACTTTGCAACACAACTTAATAAAATCATGTTCACCACCACCCAGCTGGAACTGAAGTATAATTAGGGTTTCGTTCATGAGTGAGGGTAGGCAGACAGATAGGTGCAGCTTCTGCAGGCATGCGGACCCTGTACCGATTCGTCGTGGTGAGGAAGGACTTGAGCCGAAAGCCAAAGCTCTCGATTTACTAGTCGATCAATGTTTCTTCCCTCACCTCTGGTCATGAACTCTAAGTCATGACCGAAAGATCCCGGATGCGAGCGGCTGAAATGAGCTTCCTCCGCAGGGTGGCTGCGCTCTCCCTTGGAGATAGGGTGAGATGCTAGGCCTTATGGGAGGAACTCGGTGTAGCTGATCCTCTACTGTAATTGCTTTCTGGTGTCCCCATGTTTAACATCAAAAGTTTGCAGCTGGTTCAAAATGTGGCAGCGAGACTTTTGACTAAGACAAAAAAGCCTGAGCATATTACTCTTATATTAGGTAACTTGGACTGGCTCCCAGTCCGCTTAAGATGCAACTTTAAGGTTCTCTTACTAACAGACAAATGTTTGCATGGACTTGCGCCCTCTTATCTTTCTGATTTGGTTTCCACCTATGTTCCTCCGCTCAGAAAATCCCAGTCTACTTGTGACTACAAGAACCAAGACGAAGTCTGCAGATACTGTGGAATTATCTGCCTCCGGAGATAAGATCTGCAACCTAATTGGATGTGTTTAAATCTAGACTTAAGACACACTTATATTTAATAGCTTATGAGTGATGCCCACCTCATACTTTTCTTTTCCTGTCTTTTTCAGACTGCCTGGCCGGTGGTGATATGAGGGAAAAGGACGACTTAAGATGAGTCAGCAGACTAGCATCTTGACCTGAAGCATATCAAACGCCTGCATTTACTAGCCGGAAGAGATGGGAACGTGCGTCGTTGCTGTTATGGACGTTTTGGACAAATTTCAACAGATGACCTAGTGTTCTCTTTTATTGATGTTTACTACGTTTTGTGTACTGTTACCCAATGCTAAATCCATTGCAACCTGGTCATCCAGGAAGGGGGATTACCATATGTGAGGCCCCTTCACAAGGTTTCTTATTATCCTCCTGCTGAGGTTTTGAGTTTGAGATCAGGGGATGGTGTAATTGTAGTCCTGTGCAGTCCTTTGAAACATTTTGTGTTTAAAGGCTAAACTAATAAATGTGACTTGACTTGACTTGACTTGACTCTTCATTGAGAGGAACCAGCTAAGGTGGCTCGGGGATCTGTTGAGGATGCCTCCTTCAGGAGGTGTTCCAGGCATGAGTCATTGGTTGGAGGCCTTGGGGACGCCCCAGAAGACACTGGCTAGCCAAAGAATGCCTCGGATGAGCTCGATGAAGAGGCTGGGTATAGAGAGGTCTGGGCTTCCCTGCTGAGGCTGCTGAAGCTGTTGCCCCTGCGACCTGACCCCAACGAAGGAGGCGATAATGGATGGGTGTTTCAAGATAGATTTGACGAAATTGTCTTATAGTAAACAGTTATAAAATAAAATATAAAATGCACATTAATGTCTGCAAGTATACTTACTTATAACTAGATACTGTATCAGAAAACATGGGATGTAGTGGATAGCGCATTCACCTAAAATGTGAAAGGTCCTCGGTTTGAGACCGGGTGGAATCATATGTTGGCCTGGAGAGGGATGGTGCCGCCCCGCTGTACTTGCCCAAGAGACACCACAAGAAAAGGTGCCCCTACAACCCCAGTGGATAAGGGATCCGACCAACCATTGTCAAGGTATAAGATTCAAACACTGTATCGGCAGATACATTAGAATTATATTGGACTCAATTAAAAATTGGACTAGAGCTAAATATTCATTCACTGGTGCTCATGCGGCCCATGCCACACAGACGAGAAATATTTTGAGCCTTATCGACTTCTTCAAAACCCCAACGCGACTGTGAACACAAGCGCATATGAAATGTCCCTCCAGGTCAAAGCACAACTTCAGAGGTGATGGTAGCTTACATTTGCTTACATCCGTGGACTTGAATTGGTAAAAACGCCTCCGTCAGCAAACATTGTCCACTCCGATTAGTTCTTGCCGGTCAAGGTGTACGGGGCTTTTGTTCGAGTGCAGGCGCTGCAGACAGCATTCAGACAACGGCGAGCCGCAGATTTACACAGGAGATTACATCCGTAGTGGCGTTTGAATAGTCTGTTTTTATTACTGAGAGGTTTTTTGGTCGTTGTTACCCTAGCTAACCTCTCTGACGTCAAACGCTCACGGTTCCTAAGATTTGAAGAATGGGTAGATAAATATAGATATTGTTTACAAATGTTCTTCCACCAAAAGGGAGCGTAGCAAATGGATTTTAAGTTGATGAGAATAGAAATTGATTTTAGCAACCTATTATGTTAGCGTGATACTCATACTCACCAATGATACTGCTTTATGTGCCAGACTTCTACTTTTCTCACCTTAAAAACCCCGACCGACTTTTAAAGGCGGTGTCCGTAACTTCAAAATGTATACCTGCTGATGCCATCTTCTGGCTGAAACCATCATTACATCCACATGCATGAAATCACTCAACAACTTTGGCCTTATTTTGATAGACTTAAGAATCTCCCCCTTGTATTGAATTAAAAATCCATCCATTCATTATCTGCATCGCTTATCCTGAGTAGGGTCGCGGGGGTGCAGGAGCCCATCCCAGCTATCTTCAGGCAGTGGGCAGGGGACAACCTCAACTGGTTGCCAGCCAGTCGTAGGGCACACAGAGACAGACAATTTACTCGCTCAGTCACAACTAGAGACAATTTGGACTGGCTAATTAACCCGGCATGCATGTTTTTGGAATGTGGGAGGAAACCGGAGTGCCCGGAGAAAACCCACGCAAGCACGGGGAGAACATGCAAACTCCACACAGTAAGGTTCGATCTCATGACCTCAAAACTGTCCCGCACATTCGCTAATCACTGCACCGCTGTGCTGCAGTAGAATGAAACATATCATTATTTTGGATCTATTTTATTTATTTACTTTATTTTTCCAACTATTTCTACAAGACTTTCTATTTTTGGTCGGAGGTCTTTCGCAGCCAGGGCAGGGAGCTGAAGCAGTTAGGGACTCCCCTGGCCGACGGAGACTCTCCTCGCAGCCACGGCAAGGAGCCAAAGTGTCTGGGGACTCCCCTCGCAGCCGGGGAGGGAGCCGAAGTGGCCGGGAACTCTCCTTGCAACCAAGGCAGGGAGCCGAAGCGGCCGGGGAATCTCCTCGCAGCCAGAGCAGGAGGCCGAAGTGGCCGGGGAGTGTCCTCACAGGCGGGGGGAGGGAGCCGAAGCGAACGGGGACGCTCTTTGCAGCCGGAGAACGTTTTTCTTTTCAATTTAAAGTGCCATCTTTCAATATTTTACATAATACATTTTTGTTAGTTCAGCTCATTTTTGCCTGGTCACAGAAATAAAAACAAAGAGGTTTTATCAAAACAACTAAATGTCCAAATAGGAAATAGACCTGATATGACAGTGGAAAGGAATACCACCTCTGGTATTAGAGCCAGTCAATATATGGAGCCAGAATATTGTGGTGCAGGTGTAAACACTGACTAGGCACAGGGGGGCACTCTCCAGCCACTCCCCCTCGTTGGTGGCCTCTAAAGGGGAAATAGAATGCTAGATCCTGATTTTTACACATAAAAGTGACAAATTGAAGGTTTTGCTCTTGCAGTAAAATAATGGACATATACCACATTTCTAAAGGATTTTTTTCCATTTAGCATTAGCGTTTGATGAGTCCCGGAGGAGTTGAGAAGAAAAGTCTCAGACATGACCCCGGCTTGAACCCAAGAGGTACATTGTGAATGATTCATTCCGCTTTGAGATGGACCAAAGCCCATTTTATACTTTTCAGCCATTAGCTGCAACAGAGAGCAAGAGATAAGTAACACAGAAGCTGGCTAATCCGTCGCCACTCCTGTCAGGTCATAAACTATAACCAGCCCATTTGGTCCTCACGACCCACTAAAACTTTTTTTTTTCAATATTAGAGTAGAATAGAATTTACTTTTTTATCATTACAATGTACTTTATATTTTTTACGGCGAGAATATATGTAGCATAAAAGATCAAATAAAAATTTGAAAAATTAGGATAGGTTTTGGTTGACTGTGCAGAGAGCAGCCAATGATTTTCTGGGCAGTGTTAATGACTCTCTTTTAGGTTATCCTGCCCGCACCCAGCTTTCTACGCAGTGCTGTCTTAAGTCCGTGATGAAAACGTGATTACTGTTCTGTTTTGTTGAGGTGGACCCAAACGCAGACACTCAAGCCAAATGACAAGAGTTCATTTGGTGGGCAGAGAGAATTAACAAAAGCCACTCCGCACATGGGAAGTCACAAAAAACACAGCTGGCAAAGTTCAAGAAGCCCAGACAAGCTCGACAACATGCGTACTCAAGCAGGAGTTCAGGGGCAGCATTTAAACAGATTTTGCTATCGGCCCAGTTCTTAAATACTTAGTATCCTCCAAAAGTCAGATGCAGTTGATAAGTAACAGGTGTGAGATCCTTCGGTTAATCTGCCTCTAGGCGCCTTCGAGTATGGGGGTGTGCTAGATCCTAACACAGTCCATTGTTCCTTCTCTTGATCATCCTTATCCTTTTTGTCTCATTTTCTGTGAGACAAGATGGTTTCAGAGTACAGCACACATCGTCTTTGTGGTCACATGCTCCTAAGATGACTTTCCCACTGCATTGTCAGAACCTTCACGTCCTACAAATCTGATAATTTGAGACACGTACATTCCATCCTCACCCTGAACAGGGCACCAGAAGCTAATGAAGGCCACAAAACTATACACACTCTCATATCATGATAATTTAATGAAGGGTTGGTACTATATATAACGTATATTAATTTTGAATTCCAATATTCAAAACAGAGAAACACTAGCCTTGCAACATAGCAGGTCCCATGACATATTGTGGTTGAAAACGTATGCACGCGCACAGGGTGGCTTTAAGGCAGGGATGTCAAACTTATCTTAGTTTGGGGTCCACGTGGTAGAAAAAGAACTCTCACGGGGGCCAGACCATTAGACTAAAAAGAGAAAGAGAGAAAGAGAGAAAGAGAAGAGTAGAGAGAACAAGAGAGAGAACAAGGGAGAGACAGAAAAAGAAGTAAATACAGAAAGAAAATAAGAAAGAAAGAGAGAAAGAGAGAACAAGATGGAAGGAAAGGGAGAGAGAAAACGAAAAGAGGACAAAAGAGAGAGCGTGAATGAGAGAGAGAACAAGAGGGAAAAAAGAAAGTGTGCAAAAGAGAGAAAAAGACCAAATAAAAAAGATCTCTCTTCTCATAGAGAAAAAGAGAAGGAGAAAGAGAGAGTGAAAGTGAGAAAAGTTGAGATAGAGAAAGCAAGAGAGAAATAGAGTAAAAGAGAGATCGAGAGATAGAAAAAGAGGAAGAACGAGAGACTAAAGGGGGTGGGGTGGGGGTTGGAGGGAGAGAAAAAGAGATGGTGAAAAAAAAGAAAAAAGAAAAAAGAAAAGGAGAGACAACAACGTAGGGAAAAAGTGAAAGAGAGAAGAGAAAGAGAGAGAGAGAGAGAGAGAGAGAGAGAGAGAGAGAGAGAGAGAGAGAGAGAGAGAGAGAGAGAGAGAGAGAGAGAGAGAGAGAGAGAGAGAGAATGAGCGAGAGAGAGCGAGTTAAAAATGAAAAATCCGATAATGGATTGAATCTGGCCCGAGAGACAAAGCTGAGGGAAGCACAAGAGAAAAACGAGCTGCAGGTTGAAATAGGTCCACCTGATGTTGCCAAAGCCAGGTGCCTCTCACAAAGACGTTGTAGTTTGTTTCTTTCTAGCGCTCTCTCTCTCTCTGTCTTTTAACCTTCTTTTGCTTTCTTTTCCTTTTTTCCCTTTCTCTCTCTTTTCTCTCTCTCTCCCTGTCTTTCTCCCATTCTCTCTTTCTCCCACCATCTCTCTTTCGCTCTCTTTCTCTTATTTCTTTCCCTCTCTTTTCTTTCTCTGTAATCTACTAGTCCGTCCTACGGGAGAATATTTGTTCTATCATGTAGCCCCCAAGTTTAAGTGAGTTTGAAACCCCTGGCATATAGCCTCTTTATGTTGTCCGGGTGTAAGAATGCAGATAAATCAATTGCCTGTCTTGTTAATTACCTTCAATTTTCTCTCAAATCTCGTCCGCTAAAACTTGTTGAAACTTGTGAAGTACACCAATTGATTGATATTGACATCTCACTTTTAATCCAATATGGCGGCTGCTTTAAAAGTCAAGAGACCCTCGGAAGCCTCTGTAGGAGAAATCCCATTAAAAAACATTGACTTTAAAAAAGGCAATGTTCACATCAACAATATCAGCTCTGACATGTGCATTGAAATGACATTTTCGGGAATTCTCCAAAACAGGAAAAACAACAGAATAAATCGGTGGCCGACCAAACAAAATTACACAACACATAGATGTTTCCTTTACCTTTAAGAAGCCATGAAAAGACTTTTTTCCCCGCAAAGTGAACGCCTTGTCCCAACACTTCCGAGTTTATCCTGAGACAATGACACCCGAAAGAATCGAAGCTGGGGACCGCTGCTGCAGGATGTTTTTTTGTTATTTGATTGAAAAGATAACTATTGTGAATAAACGCGTGTGATGTTCGAGAAACTCTGTAGATTGTAACCTTGCACTAAAGTAATGTTAAAAAGCTACATAGTTCTTTAATTCGCCTTAAAGTAGGGTCACCAACATTTATTGTTAGATTAGTGTGAAGGGCTACCAGTTCAATAAGCTTATCATGTCATTACCGTATTTTCTGTACTATAAGCCGCACCTAAAAACCCCAAATTAGCTATATATTCAATAGTGCGCCTTATAATCCAGCGTGCCTAATAGACCGGAAAATACATTGGATTAAACTAGAAATTAATTACAATAAATGATACTGTATATGGTAACTGTTCCACCTTTCAGAAACATATAGAGTGGTCTTCGAGTGCCCTCTTGTGGTTAACGTGTTAATTGTACAAACCTGCTTTTTACATTTTATCCAATGAGAAAAACGAGCTGCAGGTTGTAATATGTCCAGGTGATGTCGCCAAAGCCAGTTGACTCTTACAAAGACGCTGTAGTTGTATTTCTCTCTCTCTCTCTCTCTCGCTCTCTCTCTCTCTCTCTCTCTCTCTCTCTCTCTCTCTCTCTCTCTCTCTCTCTCTCTCTATCTATCTATCTATCTATCTATCTCTCTCCCTCTCTCTCACTTCCTCCCTTTTTCTCTCTTTTCATTTTCTTTGTTCCTCTTTGTCTTTTTCTCTCTTTTGCTCTCTCCTCCTTTTTTCCTTTTCTCTTCCTTTTCTCTCGTTCTCTCTCTCTCTTACTTTCCCCTTCTCTCTCACTTTTCTCTCTTCCTTCTCTATATTACTTTCCCTTTCTCTCTTTCTCCCCTTCTCTCTTTCTCCCCTTCTCTCTCTCTTCTCTTCTCTTTTCTCCCCTTCTCTCTTTCTCTCTTTCTATTTTCTTCTGATTTCTCACTACTATGATGAAAGTGGTTCTTATGATAAACAAAAATCCCCCAAATTCCATTTTTCATTTTTATCTTAATGTCAGGGCTCTGTCAATTTTCAATATATTAATCACGTATGTTTAATCAAATAGATTTGAATCATGTTTGGTTCGCAATCATTCGTCCCATTGTTGGGTCACTGTTCTGCCTTTGAGAAACATATACAGTAGAGTTGTCTTGGAGTGCCCTCTTTTGGTAAACATGTTAATTGTTGCTGAAAGAAAAAAAGAGAAAAATGCAGAACTATGAGGCAGCACAGACGGGAACTTTAGAATGCTCGTTGTGAATCCTTTTCTGTTGTTGCACGCCGTTGACTCACTGTCTTGCTGGCGAAAAAGGAAATAGAGTATGTCACAAAAATGAGTACCGGTACATAATTCCGCACGGATTTCATCACAATGTTTAATAGACAACGCTGAAGTGACATTGCTTTGACACAATGAAATGTAGTCTATGTAAAGCTAAATCTATTTTTAGCCGAACGAAACTCAAAATATAGGCATTAGTAGGCAAACCCCTGCTAACTAAAGTGAGTACACTCTTAAGTACAAGTTTCTGAAGTTAAATATTTTGTGTGGCTACCAGGATTTTGCAGAACCACTTTAATCCTCCTGGCCATGGATTTCACCAGAGCCTCACAAATTGCCACTCGCAAGCTCTTCCACTCCTCCAGGACAACAAGACTGAGCTGGCAGATACTCGAGATCTTGTGGTTCCTTACCTTCCCACTTGAGGATGACCAAAAGGTGTTGTATTAGATTTAGATCTGGAGACATGCTTGTCCAGTAGATCCCCTTGGTCATCTTAGAAGTGTACACGAACACTGCCCTGAGACACATTTTCTGGAATAAAGGATCGTTCCTTGCTCCAGTATTTCACTTTACCTGCTTGAGTTCGTGTTTCCCTTAATGAAATGCCGCAATTCCAGTTGCACTCATGCAAGTAAAGTTCTATCAAACATCAACCTCGCCAGCTGCCTGTTGAGCTGAGACCTGGCCAGGACTGGCCAGGGCCTTGGTCCAGCTGTTTCTTCGGTTTGAACGTCCCTCCTGCCTTGTGGCTGGCCAAAATGAGACTGCTCTCACGAGGTAAGACGTGTACCAGCTCTGGGTTCCGATATCCTGGGAGGGGCAGACCCCATGTGGTGGAGTTGTCACAACGACCTTTGATGTAAACATGCAGCCATACCTGTCCCCAACATCACATTCCAGCAGTATCAGTCAGATAATATATCTATGTGACTGACCAAAGACACAGTATTCACTTGACAAGTTTTGACATTGTTTGATCATTTTCTGACATTGCAAAACGGAAGTCTGACCAAAGGTTGAATACTCTACACTAGTTTCAAATTTAACGCTGGCAACTGTGTGGACAGCAGAGTAAGAATTTCATTGTGCAGGGAAACGTGGTTCTTTACTGTGAATATGAAAATAAACACTTTGAATTGAATTAATGAAATCTCTGCAGAAATGTGAGGAGTCAATTCACTTTTGTGACACACTGTACTTCAGAGTGAGGACAGCACAGCAACCATTTATAAATGAATTATTTTAAGTGGTAAAATAAGTGGTCATAATTTGAATTTATGTTCGATTAAATCATTCATTTTAGTTGAAATACATTTATTTATTTTGTATGCAACCGTAGCTCTCACTGTAATATCATCTGCCTTATAGTCAAGTGCGCCTCATACATATGAAAGATATATCACAAGGACTATTTTGGGAGTACGTCTTTTAATCCGGTGCGATTTGTAGTGCGGAAAATATGGTGTAATGTTGTTACAATTATATTATTATCATGTTCCCTGATTGTAGAGGTCAGAAGTTGGGTTAAGCTCAGTCAACAACTAAAACATCATGAAGTTAGGATTAAAATATCATAGAAACTTGCAATTACCAATCAATGGTGACCTTTTTTCAGAGTCCACCGTGGACTTATTCGTTTAGGGGGCTCCCCGATGCTCATGGGAAACAAGTTGATGACGCCTGCCTAAGAGTAAGAGTAAGCATCACGTGACTAAACTATTAATGCATTCATTGATTCATAGTCTTGTTACCTCCATTGGCCGTGATGTTGTGCATTCGTGGCGGGGTAAAACAACACGCTTCAACTTTCCATGGGCTTCGTGTTACCAACATCACAAGCCCGCCATAAACTATTCAAAAGGGGGCCCCGAACTGCAAATCGGTGGTGTGAGTTTGTGGAAAGAGTTGTATCAGAACAGGTGGATTATTTTCATGACAATGCGTTCAAGCAATTTGTCTGAAAATAATAATAACGGGGAGCTAAGGGTATGAATGATCAATCGTGTTAATCAGGGATCACCAATCTGTTACCTCTTTGATATGCATTCCCAGAATAACAACGTTATCATGTTATTACTGTGTTATTACATTTATGATTGGGAAGATTACTTTAAAAAAGTAATCCGACACAGTTACCAAAACCCATTGAAAAATGTAATTTGTAGCTTAATTTGTAACTTAATCCGAATACTATAACTCTTAATTACTTTCAATTATTCTTGGATTAAAATATATCTCATCTCATCTCATTAGCTACACCGCTTATCCTCAGTAGGGTCGCGGGGGTGCTGGAGCCCATCCTAGCAATTATCGGGCAGTGGGCAGGGGTCAGGGACACCCTGAACTGGTTGCCAGCCAATCGCAGGGCACACGGGGACAGACAACTCACTCGCTCATTCACACCTAGGGACAGTTTGGACCGGCCAATTCACCTAAAATGCATGTTTTTGGAATGTGGAAGGAAACTGGAGTGCCCGAGGAAACCCACGCAAGCACGGGGAGAACATACAAACTCCGCACAGGAAATCTGGAGCTGGATTTGAACCCACGCAGGGGGTTCCCAAGACATGAACTGTGCCGCACATGCGCTAACCATATATATATATATATATATATATATATATATATATATATATATATATTAAAAAAAAAAAAGATATATATATATATATATATATATATATATATATATATATATATATATATATATATATATATATATATATATATATATATATATATATATATATATATATATATAGCTTTTAATCCAGCACGGCGGCGCAGTTGTTAGCGAGAAAAGGGAGGGAAGAGAGAGAGAGCGAGAGAGAGAGAGGAACAAAAGGATATGGTGAATGTAGACCAGGGGTGTCAAACATGCGGCCCACAGGCTGGATCAGGCCCGCCAAGGGATTGAATCCGGCCCGTGAAACAACGCTGAGGGAAGCGCAAGAGAAAAACGAGCTGCTGGTTGAAATATGTCCACTTGATGTTGCCAAAACCACGTGCCTCTCACAAAGATGCTGTAGTTGTATCTCTTTCTTTTCTTTTCTTTTCTTTTCTTTTCTTTTCTTTTCTTTTCTTTTCGTTTCTTCTCTTTTCTTTTCTTTTCTTCTCTTTTCTCTCTCTCTGTCTCTCCCTCACTTCCCCTTTCTCTCACTCTCTATCTCTCTTTCACTCTCTCTGTCTCTTTTTTCTCTTTTTTTGTTCCTCTTTGTTTCTTTCTCTCTGTGTGTCTTTTTACTTTCTTTTGCTCCCCCTTCCTTTTCTTTTTTCTCTCTCTTTTCTCTCTCACTCTTTTTTCCCTTCTTTATTTTATCTCCTTCCCTCTTTCTTTCTCTCTCTTTCTTTTCCCCCTCTCTCACTATTTTTCTTCTCTTTTGTTTCTCACATTCTCTCTCTCTTTCTTTTCTCTCTCTCTTTCCCCCCTCCTCTCTTTCTTTGTCCCACCCTCTCTCTTTTTCTGTCCCTCTCTTTCCTTATTTCCTTTCACTCTTTTTTTCTTTTTCTATAATCTACTATTCCAGCCGCCGAGAGAATGTTTGTTCTATCGTGTGCCCCCCAAGTTAAAATGAGTTTGACACCCCTGATGTAGACAAAGCTATTGCGAATGTGGAAAAGAATAAAAAGAATTAGTCGTAACGCACACCGGACTTCAATTTTGTCCCCTGTTGTGTGCAACATAAAAATGCTTTTAAATGAATTTTTAATCTGCAAAGTAATCCTTAATTTTACAAAATATACCTGTAATTTGATTAAGTGTTTTTTTCTGATTGAATGTATTTTTTTCTGATTGAATTTTTTTTTTCCATAAAAAAATAATAAATCAATAAATCAATGAATAGGACGGGGCTACAGTTACTCCGCACTAGAGAGGGTACTTTTTACACTTACTCAAGTAAGTATGTGGACTTTTACTTTTACTTGAGTCATATTATTCTGAAAAAAATTGTTTGCCAACCCACATCCGCGGAAGACTATAAATAGTCCTTTCCAATTGGATTGTTACTGACATGCAAACTTACCCAGTTGGTCAGTGTGATTCCAGTCAGTGTAGTTGTTGTTTTTGTCTATCAGGACTAATGCCATAGTCTTAAGGGCAAGCTCTACCCGAGCCTTAACCACAGTTTAAATATTGTGTGTGGTTTCAGACCCCAACACCAGATGTGAAAAAAGTGCGCCGATATCCCCTTTCCTCAACGATGGCTTAAAGAGTTGGCCAGAAACCAGCCTGGGGCACAGAGGGTTTTCGCTACAGACCCATAGGTCTGAGAGCTCCATAGTCAGTCAAGACCATAGCACCTCTGCTCTGTGAACTGAACGGACGTAGCCACGCGGCCTAAGGGAAAACCAACAACTACTTCCACGAGTTGGGCAGTACATACGCCCACCTCGCCTCCCGACCGACAGGCTTTATCGCCCCGTGAACAGAACACCTTTACATTGTTAATCAAGCAAAACTGCCCAAGGGCTTAGAGTAGCAGTTCATGTTTGTTTGTTTGTTCAGAATCGGAAGTCACGGTCCACTTAAGTAAGTGAGCTCTGCTGTAGAAGGAGTCAACGATTTTTCTGATTTAAAGACCAGGAGATTTAAAGACCACAAATGCTTCTGTGTCTTCCACATCTAGCTTCTAAGCGTGACTCTCAAAAATGCTACGTACAACCAAGTATTTTTGCCTCAGGGAAGGATGCTCCGTTCCAATTACCCACCAAGCTAATCATAAGACAAAGTGCACTGGAGCATGAGTGAAATCTATTAGATCACTTTGCCTGGAGGAAGAACAGTATGAAAATTGCCCTTCATTCTCAACAAATATTGAATGAAGCTTCATTTGAGTGTTTACTGAAATATGTAAATATTGACACCTAAATCTGTGGCAGTCCGACGGACACATTTTTGCAATGTATCATGATAAATGAGGTACCAAATTGGAGCATTTTTGCCAAACCTAGGTCTTTTTTTAAGGAATCACAACTAAGATTTAAAATCCTATCTCATCGAAGTCACGTAGTCTGTCTTACTTACCTACTTTACTAGTAATTAGTTACCAGCATGTTAGCAAGATTCATGGAATTGCATGGTGATGTTGACAAACCATGATTATTTTTAATATTTAACTGTTAACAAACCAACATACAAAGGTGCTGCCTGTCCCTGTCAGGACCAGAACGGAAACAGGACCCGATAGCGGAACGTTTACCACAAGTTTTATTGCAAAAAAGAGGAAAGGCTGCGCCCACGATCCGGTGTTTGCTGGACGCGGGAAGCAATTCGCTCTTGCACTCGGATTGTGATCAGGACACGGAAGTGGGTCTTTCGTAGCGAGTGATGGCGGTGTCAGGGACGGAAAAACTGGTCGGTAGCCGGGACAGGGAGAGCAGACGTGGTCGGGATCAAAACAGGTCGTAGCCGGAGTCAAAGGGGAGAAAAACGGGACAGGCGGGAGTCAGGGTCGAAAAAGGCTTGCCTTGTACAAACAGAAGTTCGCAGACGGACTGACAACAGGGGATTGACAGGACTGGGTTTGAATAGGGACTGGGAGACAATCAGAACCCGCAGCGGTTGGCGCCAAATTAACGGGCCCAGGTGATTCACTTCGGTAATCATGACAGTCCCATCCGAATAACAGTTTTAAAGATAATTTACTGAGCTGAAATACTAAAGGGACCGTGTGTAATATTAAGCGCCTCCTAGTGGTAGAAAATCAATCATTGAAAAAAAAATATTTGAATGATGAGCAAAAATACATGAACTATCATAGATACGTGCATTTTATCTTAGATACTCCAAGGTCGAGCAATGAGCATTTATTTTACATAATATACGCCTCACGTTAAGGGAGCTTATATTATTGTTTGACATCTTGTTGCTACAGGTACTTAAAGGCTTGGCAAAAAAAGTGTGGTTTGGTCACTTTGAGTTGCCGTAGTTTGTCTTCATCTTCGTGGTATTTTGGTTGCAGTCCAACATACACATACAACTGGTGGTCGAATAATACAGACTATCCTTTTAATTTGTTTACAAAATCGTTTGAAATCCAAGATATGATTTCAAATGCCAGAGTGTTTTGGGGGGCTTTGGGATATTGATGCTTTGAGGTGCAACTAATTTAACATAAAAGTTTAAATGAAGAGTAAGATATAATTAGAAATTAAGAGAAAAGTCTGAATCTTAAAATTCTTAGCCCATTAGTATCAACCACATTACTTCCTTTTAGGCCAGTCAACAACCATACATTGTAAATACTACCTATGTATGTTAATCTTCCTTTTCAAATCATATTTTTCTCTACTAAGATAGGAATGAGTGGAGAGGTGTTGTGAAAGGATATTGGGATGTTTGGACGTGTTCTAAGGGATGGGCAAGGCACTTGTATGATACGGCAGGGGTAAACCAGTGAAAGCTGTCGGGCCCTGCTGTTGAACTGTAGTGTGTGTTGTGTCATTCTGACCTGAGTGACATGGCCGCTTTCTTGTGTCCTTTTTCATCTGGATGGATGAAAGCTTAACTTGTTTGGGTGTTTGGGCATCTGTTTTGGCCATGGTCACATTTTTTGGGAGTTTTTTGCTACTTTTTCCTTTTCTTTGTTTTTGTCTGTGTGTTTGTCTTGCTGCTGGTCATCCCTCTTGAGGGATATGACCAGGGTAGATAGATAGAAGTATTTTAATATGTTTTTCCTGGAGTGCCACGTCCAACCGTGTTGTCAGTAATATCCACTATGTTGTTATCAATGACAACAAAGACAATTCTAATTCTCTTTCTCATTCAAATTCTAAGGTCCACCACAAAAATACCCTTTCATCCTTTTAACCTCTTTCAACTCAAAAGCACGGTTTTACTTAGAAACATAAAAGTAAATGATCCTGGCACACAAAAGAAAAAAATATTTACACGTTGTAATTTAAACTTCCTACTTGATAAACAAATTTCAGAATAAAATAGACGAAATAGTTTACTTCAAAATTGGGTAACGTTTAGCCGATTTTGGACATTTATGTATTGGAAAAACGTGAAATAACCTTGACCACAATGTATGTTTCGAAAATAACATTTGGAATATATTGACAAATGACTTGAAAAAGAAATTAAAAGAGAACACATCGTCTGGGCGGTTTATAAACAGAGGCACATTGCTCGTTAAGCCAACCCCTTTGGTAATGATATGCTAGTAGTGGGATGGACCAATTTTGACCCAAAAGAGGGGGTTTAGTTATGAAAAGTCTTCATAAAACACGGGGCAAATATAAGTATCATGACATTTAAATCATTTAAACTGTATTTCTAAGATGTTTTAGATCCATTTAAGTGAGGAACCATGGTCTTAGAGAGCGGAACATGATGATTTGACGACAGAAGCAAGCGGCCGCACCCCTCTAATTCCATATTAGTAGTACATTCCAGCTGGCAGGCAAAGAGACTGGTCGAAGCGCGCGACTGGCAGTCCAGTGGAACCCAAGAACCACCGAACCTTCTCGGCCTTCTCTCGACGCTTTCTCCGATATATCTTACCGAACTTTTAAGTGATAATGTCCCCTCCGTGTATGTTCTCCCACAATTTCATCCCTTGAGACGACCCCGCGTCCTCTCCATCTTTGTTTTATTCATTCGGTGAGTAACAGCATCGGTTTGCGTGCGGGCGCGCTCACGCGAGGCTGGGCATGGGGTACCAGCGTGCGCGCGCATGGATGGGATGATGAAATCACATGTGGTTTATAAAGCGCGCATTGTAGGCAAGAAATGAATCGCGTGCTTTTTTTATTCTTTCATATCGTGTGTGTGTTTTTCCCCAATTAATATTTAAGTATTATATCATGGTGCATTTTTCCCCACGCATGCGTTCTCCTCTACTCGTTAAATAACGCCACGCCGCATTGAAGGTTATTCAGCATCCTCCAAGGAAAGCGAGCTAATCCGCAACTATGTAAATCTATTAATCGGCCTAATCCGTGTGCGCTAAATCCCAATGTTCCGCGAAAGAGAAAATGAACAAAATGGCCTGATGTCGCGCGTGGTGCGTGGTCCACACCCTTGGGTCTTTTCCTCTCATCACTCAATCCGCCGTCAGACAATTGATGCGGCGGACCCGCACAACGTGAGAGTAGAAGATCAGAAAAGAAAAGCATGTCATAGATGGTGGTGATTCATAAAAAAGCGTCATTGTTGATGTTTTTTGTTCATTCTTTATATTCAAGGCTGGAATGAGCTGTGGGGGCGGGGGAGATGTTAATCATGTCTTTCTATTGTATCATGTTTGCATTATTTTATTTCATTTACTATTAATTAATATGTAACTTCAGTGGTCAGCAACCACCAAGCCGCGGAACGCTACCGGGCTGTGGGTCGTTTGATACCGGGTCACACAGAAATAGATAAAAGTTTCCTTATCGTTTGCCTATACTGTATAATTTTAGAGTAATTTATTACTGCGTTTAAGCAATTATTGATTAGTTGAAAACTATCACTGACCACATTTGCACAACGTTGGATGCCTCAGGAATTTAACCCAGATTGCAGCAGTGAGAGTGCCAAATCAACTACTACTAGACCACTAGGATGTAGATGACATAGGAAAATGTATTAGATGTTCTCTCATCATCACTATTTTCCCTCCCAGTGCCACATTGTTAAACAAGTGGGGCGTTGTAAACTATGAACACAATATCAAAATAAAATTTACATTGTATTATTTTAATGTCGTAGAACAATACAATTATGAGATACCGAGTAAATGTTAGAGTGTAAGATTCGTCTCTGGTACCTTGAGTAAAAAAAGCGTGATGATGAGATGAAATATCATGCTATTTCCCATGTCATTTACATTCCTACTGGTCTAGTGATTACACAGTGTATTTAGGCTTATTATTATAATCATAATAATTATTAACAATGTTAATATTTGGCCATAAGAATATTGTGAGACATTAAACTGGTCCATTTCGCAGAAAAGGTTGAAGATCATTGTGTTACTTGAATTGTGAGTAATAAGAATACTGTACAATGATACTAGAGAACTGGAAGATAAAGCATTCAGGATCGGTGTTCAAACACCAAGTTGTTTCAGTTCTGGAAAAAAAAAATCCAACAGCAAGTAATGGTATTTAAAATACCTAAAATATTAAGATAGATAGTAGGTAGCTTATAAAGATTAAACTTAATAAAAATAAGAATATAAAACAATTTTAAATATTTTTCTGTACCTTTGAGAAGCTGTAAAAGGACAGACACTCAGACACAATTATTGTATTTCCTTCTTCAACATGTTCTTCACACTGTTTTGCTATTTTCCTCCCCCCTTATCACTACCTTTCTTCTGACCCATGATTATTAGCTAAAAAAAGGCAATCAAACACACTATATCATAATATATTCTAAACACGTGTTGTTGGATTGATTATTTCTCTCAAAATGAAATTGTGTGGTCAAATACCGATCTTGAAATGCAGAGTCGTTCGTTCCAGTATCGCGATATCACCAACATGCTAACTATGCTATGCTAACTTTGCTGCTCAGCCTAAAGCGAATTAAATCTTTAGTAATGGAAGGGAGACGGGAACATGATAAACCCCAGCCTTTTCCTGTCAGCCCTAATTGCCCCTTGGGTGGATGAACTGGGGGAAGTAGTAAAATGTCAATGAATCAGTCAACCAATCAATAAATCACGATATATTGTATTATGTCTTTGTTGTTTTGCCTGATTTCATTTAATTTGCAATTGTGTTATTGTTTATAACAATTTATTTTTTGAACAATGCATTTTAATTACCCCAATCATTGTGAGCTTCTTAACATGTTATTTCTAAATGTGAGTTTTCATTGGGAATTTCTGGGGAAGACAATTTTGGTTCACCTGAGTTCAAATTATCATGTAATTCCCATGCTAACGTGGTTTTATTTCTGTGTACTTTGGCTTTCTCCCACATTCCAAAAGCAAGCATGTTAGTTTCATTGGAGACGCTAACATTTTCCAAAGAACTAAATCTGAAATCATGTGAGAGGTTCTGCTTGTTTGCCCTAAGCCTGCTGGCACGGGCTACTTTTCATCAGTGGCGGAAAAAAAAGTTCTCATATGATTTAATCACTTAATGTTTAATTATTTAGGTATATACTGTTAGATTAATGGTTTTGCACTTTTGGTGCAATATATTTTAACAATGGTATGATGTTTAAGCACTCCCAAAAACGTAAACGTAGCCTGAACTGCAAATTGGGTTCAATTTGACTTGGCTAAGCCTTCATAAAACATGTTGCACTGTTTAAAATAATCCCCCAAATTGTGTCGTATTAAACAAAAATAAAAAGAAATTGTACTGTGTGATGCAAAAACAATTTTTTAACCATTTAGAATTCTGTCCATTGTAATATGGGAAAAAAATAAACATCCCCAAAGAATTAGGGTGATAAGAATGGCCTTAGAAATATTATTATCTGGTGGTAGACCCAAAAGCAGGGAAGCAGGCTCCGAAGAATATGTTGAATTACAAAACTCAGGGATAAAGTAACAAACCAACAAAACATCCAAACAAAAAAAGAAAAAAAACCTGCTGTGACTACTATATCAAGAAGAGACTTTCAGGTACATGCAATATAAAGGCTGCGGTGATTGGATGCAGGCGTGCGCAGTTCTGCAATTCCCACCGGTTGGCGCTGTCTGGGGGAAGTTGGTGTGCCAAATCCTGACAAGAAAAAAAAAGATTAATTTTGTTATAAATTCCCCCCAAATTAGTGTTGTGTGTTCAAAAAAGAAATGATAGAAAACAACCCGATAACGGGTCATGTTTTAAAACAACCAAAAATAAGTGTATAATTTAAAAAATACACTCAATCGTGTTATTTATTTTCATAGTGGTTAAATGAAAAAAAGGTATTTGAAACTACACCAATGTCATATTTACTGATGGGACTCACCTGTGCCCGCTCATTTTGCGCCAACCGCCGCGGGTTCTGATTGGCTCCCTGTCACTATTTGAACCCTGTCTGTCAGGCCCCTGTTGTCAGTCCGTCTGCGAACTTCTGTTTTTATAAGGCGAGCCTTTTTTGACCCTGACTCCGGCCTGTCACGTTTTTGCTCCCGTTTGTCCCTGCTTATGACCCGTTTCTGACCCCGACTACGTTTTTGCTCTCCCAGTCCTGTCCTACCGACCAGTTTTTCCGTCCCTGACACCGCCATCGCCCGCTACGGAAGATGCACTTCCGTATTCGGATAACAATCCGATTGCGAGAACGACTTGCTTCCCGCGACCAGCGAACATTGGATCGCGGGTGCTGCCTTTCCGCTTTCTTTCAATAAAATTGTCAGAATTGCAATTGGGTCTCCCCTGTGTGCTGGTCGTGACAACCAAAAATGTTTTCAGTTGTTTTAAATAGTACAATTTAGTCATTGGGTTGGATTTCACACAAAAGGCTGATCTTGTCTGCAACAATCCAAAAATGTTGGTATTTTATACTTAACAACCCAAATAGAATGAAATTGGCCAAGTGGTATTATTGACCTGACTGTTTTCACAGAGGCACATTTGTAGTAGGGCAGCACGGCGGCGCAGTGGTTAGTGCGTGTGCGGCACAGTTCTGAAGTCGTGGGAACCTCCTGAGTGGGTTCAAATCCAGCTCCCGGCCTTACTGTGCGGAGTTTGTATGTTCTCCCCGTGCTTGCGTGGGTTTCCTCCGGGCACTCCGGTTTCCTCCCACATTCCAAAAACATGCATTTCAGGTGAACTGGCCGGTCCAAATTGTCCCTAGGTGTGACTGAGCGAGTGAGTTGTCTGTCCCCGTGTGCCCTGCGATTGGCTGGCAACCAGTCCAGGGTGTCCCCTGCCCACTGCCCGATGATTGCTGGGATGGGCTCCAGCATCCCCGCGACCCTACTGAGGATAAGCAGTGCAGCTGATGAGATGAGATGAGACATTTGTAGTATTTGATTTTTGAACATGTAGAACATCAGTGGTCGCTAATGTTTTTGAAGCTGAGAGCTACATTTTTTGTGACTGTTTAGGGCCAAAGGCTATCGGTTTGATATTTATTCATAAAATAGTTGTTATGTTATTAGTATTTTATTACCAGGTTGTTATGATTAGGAACTAGATTAAAATATGCTCAGTCAACCAGTGAAACATAATGCCAATTCGAAACCAGTCCGCTTGCCACTCGGGTGTTCTTAGGGGAAACCCGGTGCCCTTGGGTACCATGTTGGTAACACCTGATGTACATAATCTATCTATTCAAACAAACTATTTTTTAATTAATTGAATTGAAACATACCATGCATTATTAACTAAGAATATCTCAGTACAGAATGTTTCATACATTTTCAAGATCTTGAACCGATGCGGTTTGCTTATGTAAATGCCCCGCCTACTTCTCATTTATTAGGTTGGAGAAACGATAGTATCCGTCCTGCTGCTTCTCCTGCAAGGCGAGGGATTTTCCTAGTAGTGAATATAGCCCTTCTGCATGGAATCATGGTGGGAAGAAAACATATATTATCACTATTATACTCACAGTTCCCAGGTGTCTGTGACGATTTGCTCGAAGGTGAAGAATAAAAGTACACTTTACACCTTCTTTAAACTGTTCACAGACGTTGCATGAGATTTTTAAGGCGAAGAAGATATATTTGATAAAAAATACTTACAAATATATGCCATATAAACAATTGAACACATAAATAAATCATGTAATATTTTAAGATATAACAAAAATGCAATTTATTCATTTATTTACGCATTTTGTCATTTATTTATTTTTGTGTTTAATTTGAATGCTTTGCCCTCTGAGATTGGATCTGGAACCTCAGTGGAAGTGTTTGAATCTAAGTTTAAAACACTCATTAGCTTATAAATGATATTGACCTCAGGAAGCTGTAAACCCGACATTCAGTTTTACCGATTTTTCATGTTGATGCTGTTTTTGTATTTATTGTATGTTGATGCCCTTTCAACATCCATTGCAGCTTGGTCATCCTGGAAAGGGGATTACCTGATGTGTGGCCCCTTCTCAGGGTTTTTTCATTTCTTCATGCTGAGTTTTTCCTTGCCCTCGTGTAGGTTTCAGATCAGGGAATTGTTTAATGGTAGTCTGTAGTCTGTGAAGCCATTTGACGCGACAACACAACACAACACAACAACAAAAAAATACCAAAATATGTCAATGACAAAATGTTTTACTCTAGAGTGCCAAGTCTTATCACGCTATATACAATGCTTCACAATGTTGCTTTCAATGACTGTAAAGACTATATTATTTGTTTTTAGATATGCATTTATTCATACATTTATTTCTACCTATGCCAAGATTGGCCCTTCATACCTTTGTGGTTGTACGATAAAATGTCCACGATATTGAAAAATTCTGAATTTTACAGCAAGATCCATTGATTAAATTCTGCATTGTGCTCCACAGAGCTGGTGATAATGAAGAACTAAAAAAAAAAACCTCAAACAAAGACCTCAAGGACTCAAATAGACTTATAAGTTGCCAAGCGAGACAACTGATCTACCTCGGCACGACAACAAGTAGCTTCCGGCAACCCCTCGTCCTCGTTTTCATTATCAAATGCCCAAAAACAGCAAAGCCGTCAAGAGAGAGCTTGACGACGATGTCGCAGAATCGGCACGGGACCTTCTTTCCAACGAGGACGCTTGCGACGATTCCTTCAAGAAGAGCTCGCTGATTATCCGGGAACATGGCGGGGACGGTAAGGATCGAGACCTCGAGGGGAACGGATCCGACGTCGACGAAGAGGAAGAAGAGGAGGAACGGCCGGCCTGGAACAGCAAATTGCAGTACATCCTGGCCCAGGTTGGCTTTTCTGTAGGCCTCGGTAACGTCTGGAGGTTCCCCTACCTGTGCCAGAAGAATGGAGGTGGTAAGTGGATTAACCGTCAGTGTATTTATTGTTTTACAATTTTTTAAAATTGGAAAAAGAAAACGAGGTACACAGCCCAGAGAAACAGAGTTCGTACGGGTGCGTGAAATCCTTGAAAATTCTTGTGTTTTCAAGGTTGGAAAAGTGATTCAATGTTGGATGAAGTGCTTGAAAATTATTGTCATATTTTTCGGCAGTCTGACTCGATAGTCCACGCATTAAATGAAGAAAAATAAATCAGGTCTGCTTAAAAATTGATGCTGACACTGCTCTCTGGTTGCTTTGCTTTGCAGTTTTTTCATCCCTCATGACTAACAGCAGCTGGCATTAGTTGGTATGACATTGTCCTATGAAGCGTTGCGCCCTAGAAGACAGGTGAAACGACCAGGATGTCGGGTACTGGAGTAATTGTAAAAGTCTTAAAAAGTGCTTGAATTTGGCCATTGAAAAGGTGTGGGAACCCTGTGGAAAATGGAAAAGGTGGGGTTGGGTTGGGCTGGATTATATGGGCCCCATTTTACCTCTGCAAGTTGTGTAATAACACATTACTACAAGCCCCAAAAACATCTTATTTATGAGATTGTACATGAGTTTTTGCTTAATATGTGAATCAATCGTCTGTTTTTTTAACATTTTTACATCACTGAGGGTTGCTATAAAACAGACACTCAGGTTTTAAAGGTAATCCCACATTCTTAAACATGCTAAATGTGAGGAAATAGTACATGTTTTTTGCATAAAACCAGCGGAGGAAAACCAGCACCCTAGTACGCCGGTCACCATAATCTTTTACGTGTTAATTTGTCAAAGAGGTTAGGAGTGTTCTTCGCCAAGTTTCGGTAGTTTTTGTGGAGAATGCCTTGGCATTGTGTTGCAGGTGGATGGAGTAATAGTACAACAAAGGGCAAAAAAAGAGGCTAACTGGATAAACTAACACACGGATAGCCCCCCTGTTCGTTGCCTGATTGGTTCCCCTCCTATTTAAACTCAGTACTCTCATTCACTCCTGTTCAGTCCGTCAGCGAACGGAAAAGGCAAGCATTTTAACTCTGGCTCCTATTCTGTTCCCGAACTATCCTAAATCCTGTATCTGGTATCAATACCGTCTGTCCCGTATCCAGTATCCTGTATCAATCCCTGATCCAAGGCCCGTCGTTGTGTTTCCTGTATTCGGTATCGATCCCGTCTGTCCCGTCCTGTCCGGTATCCTGTTCGTTATCGGTCCCGTCTGTTCCGTATTCTGTATCCTGTATCGATCCCTGATCCAAACCCCGTTATCCTGTATCCTGAATCGATCCCTGATCCAAGCCTTGTCATTCTGTATCCTGTATCCGGTATCGAGCCTGTCTGTCCCGTCTGTCCTGTATCCTGCTCGTTATCAATCCCGTCTGTTCCGTATTCTGTATCGATCCCTGATCCAAACCCCGTTATCCTGTATCCGGTATCGATCCCGTCTGTCCCTTCCTGTCCGGTATCCTGCTCGTTATCGATCCCGTCTGTCCCGTCCTGTCTGGTATCCTGCTCGTCTGCCCCTGGCTTCCTGTTTTCCCACGCATGAATGCCCCACTTCCGTAAATAAAGCTCGGTGTGAAAACGTTACACGTTTGTGTGTATGGGTTCTGACAATGGCAAAAAATGTGAAGTCAGCCGGGAAAAAACAGACCAAGCAAAACCGGCACAAACGTAAAGCTAGCCAGACAAAATATACCAACAGTGACACGCGGCAAAAAACACAAATGAAAAGTCACAATCGCCGACCTCCAAGTAGAAAAAGGTCTGCAGGGACCCTTGATATTTTTAAGAGGAGGCTCGAGACCCACTTTTTTAATATAGATTTTAATTGATCATTTTTATTTGTTTAAATTCTATTTTTTACTTTTTTTTTCTATTTCAACGTTTTACGTATTGTCCTGCAGTTGTTTTTAATTTCTATTTTCATATTTCACTGTTTCCTCATTTGGGGGTTCCACACTGGTAGGGTGTGGTTCAATGGCTGAAATCCTGAGGCCAAATCTTGTGGCCATCTGCTTGCATCCCTATCAGTGTGGATGAGCCTCCCTCTGATCCCTTTCCTCACATGGTTAGTCTGTGCCATGTCATAATCACATTTTATCTCCGTTACTATTTATTTTGTTTTATTTGATTTTAACCATTGTGTGTGTCTGTGTATTAGGTTTTTCAGGTTGTTGGGTGGGGATAAAAGAGCGGATTTTATTGTCTTATTGTATGCTGAATATTTTTTATTAAGCATATTTAACCGCAATTTATAGCCAGAAGTGTGCTTTACAAATTTGATTTGATTTAAAACTAGCTGTATGTTCACTACAATCGCTGTCTCCTTCGGAGCTGGCGTCTTATGTACTGTTAATGGGATTCACCAGTTTAAAAACGTTGTGTTACTTCAATGATGTGACAGCAAACAATCGAGATCAGTCAACTTTTGGACTACATTTCTTGAGTCCTTCGCCGTGTGGAATATTTTCTTTCTATTTGCATAATTTTGGGGAGTAACACTACTTGTTTTGTCCCTACTTAGGAAAAGAAACTCTGTTTTGGAATACCTTTAAGTGCAGCTTAGTTTAACACAAGATTTTCCCGAAGCCTGAATCCTCAATGTGCGACTCCGCAGAGAATCAAAGAAGCAAGCTCTCGTCACTGATCTAATATACGTTGCATGCCAAAAAGGCCCTATAACATGACGTTACAGTTGCACTCGTGGAGCGAGGTGCCCGGCAGCTGACACACTCTTTCTATGACTCAACTCGTAGCCATGACTCGCTCCAGGAGTCACGTCTGTTTTAAACAGCAGTGGTCACCCTGCTGAGTTCAAGTGTAATTGGATTAAAATGACATGTCTGGATTCTAAGTAGCCAACACACACCAAAAAACAGAAACCCCTGTTTACCTTTTAAGTACGTCATCAGATTTCATCTTTTTAAAACAGAAATTTATTTTCATGGTGCCTCTGGAGGTGTGTTACTGTCTCTTTAGGAAAACGCATAGTGGAAAATGAGTCGGGCTTACCATATATTAAGTCTGGTCAGTGAATCATTCTCAGCTAAGTGAGAAAGGAAGACAATTTTCTTTACTTTTAACTAATTTCTCATTCTTTGCTTTATTTGGTTTTGTTTTATTTCTTTGTGTACAATTTTTTTTGTATCACTGTATCGAAAACACTGTATTAAAATGGGACAAAACGGAAAAATTGTTATGTTTATACTGTATTTCAAAATACATTTATTTTGTATTTTTTATTAGATTGTGTAATGATAATGTCAGAACCAGAACAGGAGGGGGACCCAGATGCGTAACGTTTTCACACAAGCTTTATTTTATGAGAAACGGGCAGTCATGCGCGTGAACACAAACGCCAGTGATTTGGCGATCGCTGGGCGGAAGAAGTAAGACAGAAGTCCGGCGTGTAAAAACAGGAAGCCATAGGCCGACGAGATCGATACCAGATACACAAGCAGATACCAGACAGACGGGGTTGATACCGGACAAAACGGGACACCCAGGATCGATACCAGATACACGAGCAGATACCGGACAGACGGGATGGATAACGGACAGGACAGGACAGCCAGGATTCCATACCAGATACACGAGCAGATACCGGACAGACGGGATTGATATCGGACAGGATTCACAAGCAGGATACAGGACAGAGTCAAAACACTTCTTGCGGGTGCAGAGGTTCGTTGACCAATCAGGCAACGAGCCGCAGCTGGCGGAAAATGGGCGGGGCCAAGTGAAGTCAATGGGCAACCGTGACAGGTAATTTACAATGTAGTAGCCTAGATGGTAGTGTGCCCGCTTTGAGACTGGGAGGTCGCTGGTTCGCGCCTCGGCCGAGTCATACCTAATTGGTAAAATGGCGGCGCCCTCTGTTGGCTGCGGCTGCATCGGCTCGCTACAACGGGTCAGGTGTATCGACATTTCGTTCTGTGTACATTGTTACAAAGAATGACAATACAAAGGAAATTATTATTATTATTATTATATATGTATATCTTATTTTACAGCCACATGTTGATTTTTTCACAAGCTGTCTGATTTAAGGTGATTCCAAAATTTTATTTAAAATGGTGACAATTTCATTGCTTTATTCTTTTTAATACTTGGCTATCATCATTCTGTTTCCTAAAGATACTAATATGAAAAGTGTCAAGACAGATCCGCAGGCCCAACCAAAATAAGCTTCAGCTTATACCTGTCGTGCTTTGTTTAATTTTCTATCCTTATTCTGTTGTGAATTTGTCAATAACAACAACTAACGTATATGTATAACGGCTTAGAAATGAAACCCTTACAATATTTTTTTCTTTTAAAGCAAAAATACTCTCACTCGAACAACAGCGACTATCGAAGCTATTTTTGAAAGACATGAAAAGCGATGATATCAAAATATTTACGAAAGAGACAATAGGAGATCACCAGGGAGGCAGGTTGGACACCAATTGATGTGTCAGCCTCTTCCGGAATGAATTAGAACAAGATGATCTAATGGTTGAGACAATACGTCCACCTGGGAGGGGCCGTCTGACTTAAAGCGTATCCTGTCTTGGGACACGATAAACAAAACATTATTTGGAGACGGATTAAGCTAACAGTTAAACAATACACACGTGGCCGGATAGTGCAAAGCAGCTAAAATGATCAAAAATAAACAAGAATCCGTTTTGTATGGATGGGGGGGAAAGAGGACCTTAACTGGCTTTCAAAAAAAAGGGTTTTAATTTTTTTTAAACGACAATCGGAACAATAATAACGATTTTTGAAAATGAATTAAACGCATCAAATAGTGACCTACAAGCATAATGGCCCCGGCATTCTACTTGGGAAAGGTTATTGGGGCTGTGGTTTGTTGAAAAAGCGCCAGGGAGCGACTAGGGAGTGCCAAAAATCCGCATGGCAGCATGCAGCTCGTTAACCGCTTGTACATGAAAGCAGATGATGATGGATTTTGTTGGTATTTACAGTATTGAGGGTGCCTTGATACAGCACCTAGCTAAAAACATTCCCAGAAGCCTTAAGTACATCTGTGTATATATTCACAAAAATCGGTTCAGCCATTTCAGGGCCTATAAGCCACATACAAACACACCTGCACACGCACCCACACGCAAATCGTTATTTATGAATAAGTTAAGGTAAGATTGTTGGATTTAGATGGACAGTATCTAGAGAAACATTTGCTTTTTTATAGAAGCCCAAGAGTGTCAAAATGAAATAAAAAATTACCTTTTGAAAAAAAATACAGGCAATTATACACAATGGCTTTTTATTTGTATTTATTTAGCTGGTCATTATTATGAAATGGGTGATTACTATTCTTTAAAGTCTATAAATAAACATTGTAATATGTAATAGCTTATACTTTTTATACTTGAGAACATCACAGATTTTATAACAATGTTTTTTTCACGACATGACAAATGTCCACAAAAAGCAATCCATTTTTAGGATTGAATCACTTATATTGGACGTTAAATAGAAAAAAATTGAATTTGTTGAAAAAGTTTGCTTTGGTTACTAAGACAATTAAAATTGAACGCAAAAAATAAAAGTTAAATACTGTGTTATCAAAGGACAAACTTTGTCAAACATCTTTTTTTAAAAATCATGGAAATTCCATTAAAAAGTGAATGAAAAGTGAGTAGTCCTATTACCCTTAGGAGCTGTACTGAACTTGGAACTTTCACTCGCTGCCGCCATCTCCTGGCTTGTGTCATCATTGCAGCTCTGACAGCTTGTTAATGATGCGTGTGCAAGTACGAGCATATCTTAGACGTGCATGTATAAACTCTTCTTTTTCATATATGTTAGGATTTGGTTTGCCGTTTGGACTTTATTTGAGGAAGGCCTCTTCTTACTTTCACCATATTCATGCTACACTAAATAAACGGGGGGAAAAACTTGCTGGGGCAAGCATGACGTCGCTTACACTTACAGTGTATGCGCGGCTGAAAAAAAAGCATAAGGGCTCTGAACTTTGTCGGGCACTGTTAACAAAAACTTTATAGATAAAATATTTACATTTTTAACTTTTTAGGGACATCTCAAACAATGCAACCCACATTTCATTTCTTAATTGGTTTAATTTCAAACGGTTGTTTTTTTATTTATTCGATTTTGGCACTCTCAGGCTTCCTTAGATATTGATTGGCCATCAAATATGCAGTAAGAGCCGTTTAAATACATTTGTGAATATTTACAGTTGAGAAGTCGAAAAACTAGTTATCGTTTATAACGGTGTTTTTCAAATGGTGGGTCGGGACCCAAAAGTAAGTCGCGGACCCGTTTTCAGTGGGTCGTGGGCATTTGCCTTGGCAAAATAAAACTAAGGAGAGAAAATGGAAGGTAATTACACTCCTTAATAGGCAATAATGCCCTGCTCAAACTCTTCTACCTGTTCAGTGAATCACCGCATATTAGAGGGACCACATCTCATTTTTTGTGATTTGTTGGTTTCATTTCCTTTTTTCTGCTCATAATAATGGGTTCCAAGAAAGTTAGTGATAAGTACTAAGATATGTGGGAAACAGTGACAACAAACGCGTCAAAGAAGAAAACTGTTGCAAAATACGAAAATGGCGTATGAGTGTTTGCCAGTGAAGCACTCCTGGAAGGTACAATGAATGGTTTAAAAACTGTTCTATTTTAAGCTTTTTACCAGTACATTGATCTTTAATAAGTCAAGTCGCGTTTATTTGTATAGCCCTCAATCACAAAGAGTCTCAAGGGGCTACACAGACCACAGATGATTGCAAACCACAGACTATTATTACAGCATCCCCTGATCTAAAACCTACATGAAGGCAAAAAACACTCAAAAACCTCAACATGAGGAAAATGAAGAAACCAAAAATGACACAATTTAATGATTATTGATGCTTAGGTACACGTTTATTAGTATTTTAAATTTCTTTTAGTGTGTGGCTGTTTTATAGAAGTTTTAGGCATTTGCTTACATGCGATGTCAGCTTATACAGTACGGTATTTACAATTTTTTTGTTTTTGCTGGCCATTTTCTTTTATCACGGAAAAAAAGATGAATGTATTCCATTATCTCTGCTTTAAACTGCACAATCCTTTTCATCTGATACATTTTATCTTGATTTGGTTCCCAGTTTGTCATTAGGATTGAATGGGGTTCCTGAAGTCAGACCAGTTGAGAACCAATGGTTTATAAGATATAGTTGTTTGTTCATTTAATATTCTCTAATGCGGGAGTCGGGAACCCATGTTTGGCTCTTTTCATAAAGATAAAACAGAAATTTTGTGATCTGTTATTTTGTAACAATGTTTACAGTCAAGAGTCGCACGCGCAAAGCCATAACAGATGGTTCACATAATTTTAACTACATCATAAAGTCAAGGTGTCACACCAGCAAACTCCGTTTTGACTGTAAATAATCCTTTCTATGGAATCTCATTAAACAATTTATATTCATGGTTGAGACACTTTCTGATGAAAAGCTACATAACAATCTTTAAACACCTAGAAGCTCTTCAAAAGCAATAGAGCAGTTTGATTGGGTGAGCTGTAAGAATGGGAGGAGCTATACACAGGCCGTGCACACTCCTTCTCGCCCAGCGCGGTCTGCACTGAAGGTAAACACGGTATCCTTCTCGTTTGCAGTATTTTGTGACATTTTTTACAAAAGAACTTTGCTCGCACCTTGTTTTGAAACAATTATTTAGGACAAAATTGAACATTAAAATGAGCCTCAACTGCGGGGGAAGACGAAATTTACTGGGTATATTTATATGGGACAGAGGCTTTGGCATTTTTATTATTTCATACGATTAATCAACTCATTGAACGTCACACAGTGAAAAAAAATGTGCTGAAGAATTTTGTTTAGAGAGTGGGTTTGGCAGTTTTGTTATATTTAGTCTTGAGTCGTGACTCTTTCAAAGTATTTCAAACTATTTTTGCTTTTATGGCACTATGGGTTCCCGACTCCTGCTCTAATGCATGATATCAGGACAGATAAAGTGTTTTTTTTTTGTTTTACACAGCTATTTTGCATGTGTTCTTTCTGACTATTAGGGGCTTACCTGGTGCCCTACTTGATACTCCTGATTTTGATCGGCATCCCGCTTTTCTTCTTGGAGCTGGCAGTGGGCCAGCGCATCCGTCGGGGTAGCATCGGCGTTTGGAACTACATCAGCCCTCGACTGGGTGGCATCGGCTTCGCTAGCTGCGTGGTGAGCATCGTTAGCTTGTTAGCGGGTCAAGGTATGGGAGTGTGTTGGTCTGAATTGCACACAGTGTGGACAAAAACATCTTCTAGTGAATGCAAAAAGTATTAATTAATGGAATGGAGTACAAACATATTTTTAGTTTGTTCATCAAATAGTCACTTTAGTTTTATTTTTTAGCGCAAGCTAGCACACTTACCTTGTCTGGACGCATACTTACTCATCCTGGAGTGCTTTTCTTTAAAAAAAATTAAACCTAACCGCAAAAAATAAATGCATCAATTGTGCTTTTGGAGTAAGCTAGCTTACATAGCATGTTTTAAGCATACATGAGTCCTTTTATTCTTTTTTCTCACGGCAAGTTTCTTTAAAAAAAAATGTTTAACCACTGAAAAATGCTACCTTATAAACAAAACCAACTTGTTAAAAAAATGTAGTCCTTCATATTTTTAGTTCAAACAAATACAGTAGGTGTGCTTTTAGCATAAGCTAGCTTCCCAGCTTGTTTGCATGCATACGTTAATAGTTCTTACCATACTTTTGTTAATTTTTTACTAACTGTGAATAGTAAGGGAGAAATATTACTTTATAAGCAAGACTATATTTCATAAAAATGACAATAGTAATTTTTTCTTGTTTAATAATCACTCTTTTGTTGTGTTTTGTTTAAGCTAGCTGTCATTGCTTGTTTAAACACAAACGGTGCTTATTTCTTAAATCTAACAATACATTTCTTTATTATTATTTTTTTTAACTATTAATGGCTTAAGAGAAACAATACTTCTCAACTTGTTAAACACATATTTATTTTAGTTATTGAATTTGTTTTGTAAGAGACATTAGCTACACACAGAGCTCAGGAGCTATTTGTAACCAAAGGGTAGAATTAATACAATAATAGAAAACCTTGATACAATGCAAAATATACATGATGCTAAAATGTCTTCACCATTGTTCCCAATGTGTATATTAAACTTAATAACTTTGTATTGTTTTCTTAATGGCCAAAATCAAACTAGCGCTGATATACAACAAGGGAAAGAATAATGTCACTTGTTTAATAATGAAATGTAATTTAGTCATATTAAAACAAAACGTGTACAGACTACAAAACCTGCAAGACTCAAAATCCAATATCCGATTTGAATTACAGTATGTTGTTTAACTTTACTAACAATAATGAATTTTCTGCACAGGTTTGCTTCTTTGTGGCTCTTTACTACAACGTCATCATCAGCTGGAGCCTCTTCTACTTCTCACAATCCTTCCAGCAACCGCTGCCATGGCACGAGTGTCCACTGGTCAAGAACAGTACCAGCACTTGTAAGTTATCTTGCAAAAAGCATTTCTAATAGGATTCAATTTTCATATTTTTTCCCCTGCAAAAATAACCATACTAAATATCTAATATTAATGTATTCCCTCAATTTCCACACTCAATCCGTTCCATAACAAGCTGTATTAAGTGAATTTACGCGGGGTATGGACCCTATATATGGTTTCCCTCATCTGGGATATTTCTATGATGCAAAGTACTCTGGAATTTGTATTACAGAAAAAATGTATACAAGCAAATTCTGACTTTTTTGCAAAATAAGACCTGTGTGTATTATTGTTTTCTACACGACGTTTTTGTTTTATTTTTAGTCCAAGTTTTATCCATCCATATAGACAAGATGGTACAGTCAAATCCATCCATAGCCAAGCCACGTATTAGCAAAACAGGTAAACAAACCTAGTTGATTTTAGTGAGAGACATAAATGAAATCAACATTAAAAGGGAAAATGTGTATTATTTAGCACCTCTCCCCCAAAAGTATAGTATATAAGTATATAAAGTGTATAAGATTTAAAAATAAGCAAAAAAATTTTTTTCTTTGTGCTTTCTAGCATTCATTTTCAATTGCACTTCACAATACAGTGACATTAACTGGCCAAATATAACACACTGTACCTTGAATAAAAAACATTATTTTTATTTGACCTTTTCCTACCATACAAAATTTCCAGGGAGGGAGGGTGATAATCGGCAAGACAATTATCGGACCTATAACGGCAAAATATGACATCACAGTTAATGGCCAGTGCTTAAACTGTTGGATGCTAAAATTCACTTATAATCCTATCAAAAGTTATTGGTGGTGTCCATAATTTTAGAATATTTTACTTGCTGACGCCATCAGGCTGAAATCATCATTGCAGCATCTGTCAAGCGCCTTCTGTTGCGCGTGCAATTATGTGAAATGTTTAGATGCGCTTGAATAAACTCTTCCTTTTTCATCTTTTTGCGGTTTTGGTTAGCGTTTGGACTGTATTTGAAACAGTCGTCATCTTACTATCACCATTTTCATCCTAGAATAAAAGAAAACCGAGAGCACGTGCATGAAATCAATGAAATCCAAACCGAAACATTGCCAGGGAACACTTTATCATATTAAAAAGATATACATAAATTATGGCATCACAAAGCGACTTTTTATCATCCAGATGTGGTGCCAGAATGCGAGAAGAGCTCAGCCACCACCTACTACTGGTATCGCGAGGCGCTGGACATCTCCGACAGCATCTCAGAGAGTGGAGGACTCAACTGGAAGATGACGCTCTGCCTGCTGGCCGCCTGGTCTATGGTCTGCCTGGCCATGATTAAGGGCATCCAGTCATCCGGGAAGGTACACTCGGCCGCCTTCTCTGTCTTTTAAAACTGGGGGAAAGGTTTCGACCTACAAATGTCGTATTAGAAACTGGGAACCGGGTTAATGAAACAAAAGGGAGTTTCTTGTCAAGTGGTTGAGAAATCCTTCTCATGCTTCGTTAGCTCATATTAGGGCGGAGGCTTAGCGAGTGCTGACTGTATGGATGGCTTGTCCGCGAGCACGGACTATGATTGCTGAAATATGGTCGGTTAGTAGTAAAGTCAAAAATTTGAAATGACAATATTATTTTACATTACAACAATAACTTTTTTTTTGCAAGTTAACAAGTCATAGTATAAATACACAGGTAAAAACAAGTTATAATGTTAGTAAAAATAAAAAGAAGAAAACTATAATATTCGGGACAAATACAGTATTGTTAGGAGTATAAAGTCTTGAATAATAAACACAAGGCAAAAAGAAAACAAAACCCAAAAATGAATTTAAAGAGCTGTGGTGTGAAGACAAATAGGGCACAGATGATCCATCAGCAACCATTCCCCCGGGTTAGTAAGGGGGAAAAATGGTATGCCAGACCCCTAAAGTTAATTTATTTTTGTTAGAAAAACAGGTCATAGGTACATGGGCCATAGAGGATCTACCTGAGTAGATCAAACCCAAGATGTAGATGCCGCTGAAACAGTCCATTACATCGTGTCGGGATGTAAGATACTAGATGGATTAGCATACATGCAGAGTCACAATGAATTAGCTGGGATAGTATACAGGAACATATGCTACAAGTATGGCATAGAAGTACCCAAATCCCGGTGGGCCATACCACAGAGGGTCACTGAGAACAACAGGGCCAAGATCCTGTGGGATTTCAGCTTCCAGACTGACAAGCAGCTCTTGGCGAATCAACTGGACATAGTGTCGATGGAAAAAGAGCAGGAGAGGGCGGTGATAATAGATGCTGCGTTCCCAGCTGACACCAAAATTAGAAAGAAGGAACACGAAAAACTGGACAAGTTCAAAGTTAAAAGCGCAGCTGGAACACATGTGAAAGGCCAACCTAGACCTGTGGTAGTGGGGGCATTCAGGGCAGAACTGGAAGAGCAGCGCCAACAATTTTGAGGAACAACATCTGAATTGTAATGACAATATTATTTTACATATTACTCTTTAACATTATTCTTGACATCAGTCAAGAAGAGTGCAGTCATAGGAACAGCTAATATATGTCAGGCAGGATGTAAGGAAAACTGAGATCACTTGCACTCGTTTCTTGGTTTTTATTGGAAGGAAGGAATGACAAGACGTGAATCTTCGATCCGTTGTTTGACGGATTGTCGAGACTTGACAGGCGGGTGAAGGCTTGGCGGTAATGGTCGCGGACAGGCGTAGTCTTCGTGTTGTTGGTTGGGGCTGGAGAAGAAGGGCGTCGTTGTGTTCGGAAGAGAGATCAGGAGTCAGGCAGGCAGGGCAGGTCGTAGGCAGATTCGGAAACGGGTCGGCAACGGAGATCAGGTAGAAAAACAGGAGGCAGGCAAAGAGTCGGAGGTACGGGCTTTCTGAGCAGATGGCAACAGATCGCATAGTACAATCGGATAAAAGTGATACCGGAAGCTGGGGATTTAAATATACAGGGTGCGCCAATAAGCTGTCCTGGCTGTTGGCGCCAAATCCTGAACACAGGTGTTCCCGATCCGGGTGATTGTGACAATATATTACGCAGAACCCTCTGGTAGAGGACCCGAGTCTGAGAATGATACAGACACCACCCCCAGAGGGGTGAGGAGAATTCATTTGAATATAATGCAAAACAATCTAAGTGTAAGCAGCGTACTATTTGTCTCAAAGTGGGTGGAAAGATCTGGGGGGGCAGTGAGGAATAAGAAGGCGGTAGGAGGGGTCCGTAGGGGGGCGGCAGTCCGAAGTCAAAGTCAGAAGTTTGAACCTAGTTTGGTTGTGAAACCGCAAAGCACTGCGTTTTTCAAGGTTTTGTAATGAGTGATGGAGTTTTGGCCAACCACAATTGAGTTTTAAAAGCACCGACCAATCATTTAAGTTTTAATAATAGCACAAGCCAATGAACGTGATTCAAAGTTTGCAAGCACCACACTATGCTACAGTACACCAACCGTGTGAGCTCATTGAGTGTCATGGTGGACTCCGTAAACATAGTCCTAAGGTCAACAAACGAGAAAGAAACGAAGCTTGCACCGAAGAAGGGCGGTACATCACGTGTTTGGACCTACTTTGGTTTTGACGAAGTGCACGTGGAACTTAAAAAAAAAGTTGGTGGCACATTATACTCTCGCGTAGTTGCTAGGTCCAGAGGAAACACAAGTCATTTGTACCAGCACTTTAAAAATGATCTCATATTAGAATACACGGCATATCAAAAAGGATTACATGTAAAAGTCGAAGAAGGTGCATCTACAAAAGGACTAAGTAGCTAGTAGTACACTGGGGAGCCAAGGGGGCGCCAGCCTGCAAAGGTTTGGGAACCATTGCTTTAAAATATTGTTTAGCATGCTAAACTATTCTTTGCGGCAACAGAACCTTGCTAGCAAAGCAAAGTGGTGCATACAAGGTACTTTCAAAACATAATTCGATTCAGTTTTTATTAATTTCATACCAGTATGGATGCCATTTGGCCAATGTTTGAAGGTTCAAAATCAGAAGTCGATTAATCATTTTGGTGCTAATTTTATATATGTCTATTCCTCAAAGAAAGGTTTTAAATTTTATAAAATGAAGCCAGAACTTACAAAGGAAATAACTATGTACCAAAATAAAGAGTTGAAACCTTGTTTGAATGGATTTTAACAAAACCTCTATTAAGCAATATGAAGAAGTGTCGTCTTTAGTCGCTCATGTGGTTTTCCTGGAAGGATTGGTCCTAAAGCTTATCTAGCACCGCCAACCTCCAGCATCAAAGCGGACAGTAACGTGACTAGCATCCCAAAGGATTAAAACCTTAGCATACTTTGCCTCCTTTTTTTTATCATTCCATTGTTCGTCATATGACAAGTATTAGCTGCTAGATGTTCAGGGTCAGGTTGGAGCTAATTGGAAAAAAATGACCTTGACACATAATCTTACCTGAGGTAAAGCTTTGATGTTTTTGACATTTTGAATTTGGTTTGATCCCTCTTATATCATGCCTCAAGTCCTTACAATATATTGTATAAAGCAGGGGGTCACCAACTTGGTGTCCAGGGGCACCTGGTACCTCCCAGAATGCACTTGAGCCGGTGGACTGGTTCTAATAATTACAACCTTGTAAAAGGGTAACAACATAGTCTAGCCATCAGTTCGTGCCCGCAAACTCAAGCGCTCTTGGCTCATGCAGTAGGACAACGGTCCAAAACCCACCAGCAAGCCCGCCTTCGAATGTCTCCAGTCCCAGCTTTCGAATTACGATCTTTTTTTGTCCCCGACTACGTCTACTTTCCTGTTCTGGCTTAAGACTCGTTTCAGACCCTGACCACGCCTTGCTCTCACAGTCCCGGCTACTGACCAATTTTTCCGTTTCCGACACCGCCATCGCTCGCCATGGCGTTCATAGCGACCTGCTTCCCGCATCCAGCGATCACTGGATTGTGGTCTTTCTCTTTCTTCCAATATTTCTGCATTTATATAGCGCTTTTAAAGTCAAGACTTCCCAAAGCCCTTTACAGTGTGCTTTACATTTCACAATAGCGGCCGTGCAGCCATATAAGGCGCTAAGCTGCTTATTGGGGGCATTAGGTGTTCAGTGTCTTACCCAAGGACACTTCGACATGTAACACGGAGGAGCCGGGATTCTAACTGCGATCTCTTGATCCCAAGACCAATAAAACTTGTGAGAAACGCAACGCAAGTGGATCTTGTCTACGTTCTGGTCCTGACAGGTGGTGCCTTCATAGTTGAAATCAACATTTAGAAACTGCATTTTGTATTTCCTTCCATTGTCTCTGTGTATTTGAAAAATAGTGACCACATTATTATCGTTAGCTCTAGTTAACCAAAAATCCAGAACATTAAACGCGGAGTACGTCAACTAAGCTTTGTCTTTAACCCGAGTTTTATCGCGAAAAGCGTTCGTGTCCAAGACAAAACAAGATGGACGCCTCAAACTGTACAGAAATCACTGCCATCTTGATTTGTGTTGCCTTCCCTCCCCGTTTGGCCCCTGCCATTGTCCAGACGCTATCTCCCGCTGACACACTTTGCCATTCGAGTTCCCTCGCCACCGTCATCGAGCAATATTGGAAAATATCCATCAAAATCAGACAAAATTTACATTTGCGGGGTGCACACGAGTCTCAAGTTTGGCTCTCGTAACCGCCATAAGGTCTTGCACAAAAGAATATTAATGGCGCTTCTCCTCCTCCTGTGTGCACAAAAGAGATTTTTTTTTCTTTTTTCTTCGAGGAATATCCTTCTGTGAGCTTGGGTGGGCGTCAAGGAGCTCCGGTTGCCGTGGTTACACGCGCGCTTTCAGCTAAGCTTGATTGTAAAAGATGGGCGGGAGGCAGGAAATGTCGGCAAAGGAAAATCTTATAAGAGTCATAGTAACATTTCCGCGAATAGCCGGACCATAAACATTTTAACGGGTTTTGGAAGTTTTAATCCACAACCGCAATCTGTAACAGCTCATAGAACTTTATTTTATTTATTTTATTTTTGTATGGAAAACTGGTAAATACTTAATAGAAAGTGTGAATTATGAAAAAAAGGCTCTTTTTTTCTCAAGTATAAGACACAAATACAACAAGCGAAATGCTAAATGTTAAAAAGTTTCCTTTGCGTGTGAAGTTTGGAAATTCAGTACACGTTAAATCATGCTCCTTTCTTATGAGAGTAATCCGATTACTTAAAAATTTATTTGAAAGAACTCATGGGATTATACCTTCATGAGCGGAGTTTGCATGCTCTCCCCGTGCCTGCGTGGCTTTCCTCCGGGCACTCTGGTTTCTTTCCACATTTCCCAAAACATGCATGTCAGGTTAATTGGCCGGTCCAAATTGACCCTAGGTATGAATGAGCAGTGTTCATTTTACCTCTGAAAAGCAATGGGTCCCGGGGACTCGCATGCTCAAAAATCTATGGGTCCCGACAGAGATCTATGGGTCAAAATTTTGTGTTATCGAGGTTGAAATTGTAAATCGTTGACAATTATATAATATAAATCAATATTTTCATTCAGTTTTAATCATCACACTTAATTGGTTATACAAAGCAGTTATCGCTTCAGATTTTTCAGTTCACAAAAATATTGTACATTATACAAAATAATATTGCTGAAATATTAGTCTATATATTCATGCAGTTTTAATCACTTCAGATTTTTCAGTTCATATATTCTTCGTGGTTTGCTGTCCCGCCACACAGTTGTAATGCCTTCTCAAGGTCCAATTGTTTGGTAAGATGCGCCTTCATAAGCTGGTGTTGTTGTGTTGCTGGGTGCACGCATCACAGAACATGCAGCCTCCATTATCATCCTCCTCATAGCGTAACCAGGAATATAATTTAGTCCATTTTGGCAGAAAAGTCCTTTTCTTGCTAGGAGTATTCTTTTGTTTATTTTCTTTCGTCGAATCGTTCGCTTCAACACACGTGTTTTCCTTGCCTGCGCGATCTTCTGGAGAATTTCTCCGCCGTTTTTTCGTGCCGGAATTATTGCCGTTGTTACCTCTTTCTGTATTATGTTTCGAGTTATTACTGACACTGAAGAAATTACCAATTTCTTTTTTGATCAGCACCTAATACCAAATGTTTTTCGGAGGCATACTTCTGTTTCACTCGACAACCGCCACAACAATGACGTAAACTCGAAGCAACGAGATCTCGTTTGTCGAGATCGGCGCGAGACCAAAACAACAAAGGCGGATCTGCCTGACAAAAAGTTTGGAGTGCGGTAAATCTTTGTTAATAAAAAAAGTACCGGTAATCTGGGAATAATGACAATTTTGTGTCTAAAAAGTTGCGTCCCGGGGACGCACGTTGACTCGACACAATGCGTCCCCAGCAATAATGATGCGTCTGGGACGCATGGACGCGGGCAAACGAGACCACTGAATGAGCGAGTGAATTGTCCATCTCTGTGTGCTCTGCGACTCGCTGGCAACCAGTTCAGGGTGTCGTCCTGCCAGTTGATAGCTGGGATGGGCTCCAGCACCCCCGCAACCCTACTGATGATAAGCGGTGCAGATAATGGATAGATGGATGGATAGCAAACGTGTATTATCAAAAAAGGCTCAAATTGTCAATAATGCGAATCAATGTTATGCAAATTTTAAAAAGTAATTTTAAAAAAATTAAAAAGTTACTTTACAATTGACATTTTTTTGACTATGGGATAAATATGGTAAAGATATATAAATATTTTAGCAAAAGAGACTCAAATCGTTAGAAATCCAATCCAATTTCAAAAAAGTGATTTCAAAGAACTTTTAAGTTCATTACAATTGATAATATTTGTGGCTATAGAAAAAATAAATACAAGTATTTCATGAAAATAGATTCGAATCGTTGGAAATGTAGAAAAATGTAATCTGATTACCAAAAAGTCATTTAAAAAAAACGAAAAGTTCCATTACATTCGGCATAATTTGTGATTGTCGCATCAATACAATAATAATTCAATTGATTTGGTCCCCTTGGGAAAATTCATTTCCCCCGACCGTTTCAGAGCGGTAACGTCAGTGCTGTCACAGCAGAGCGTGCGCCAAATGACCTATCTAACGCAGCCAGGCCTTCTCCCATTCGAGAACCAACCAGGCACGACTTTCCCAAGATCGAGTGCTCTCAGGGTGGCATGGCCATTAATAAACAGGTCAAACAGACTCAGAGACAGTTTCTTCCCCACAGCCATTACCACCCTAAACAGACACCGCACAAAAAACTGAAAACTGTTGCAAAAAAAAACTACCTCACACGTATGTAAAATGGTACTCACGTACATGCTGTCTGCACTATGTTTGTTCACTGCTCAAACAGACACCGCACAAAAAAAAAACCTGAAAACTCGTGCCAACACTACCTCATACGAATTTAATGTTACTCATGCCTTGTTCTTGCACATGTCGACTGCACTACGTTTAATGCTCAAATTGCACAATGTCTGACCATTTCCTGTTTCATGCTGACTATTTTTGCACTATGATGACTTTGCACCAAATGCAATATTGCACAACCGTTACGATACCAACGTTATCACGACAACCCTGTATGTAACATCCCACATGCCGACATTTCTTGTGTAAATACCATGTAAATTATAACTATAGCCTTATCCCCCTTGTCTTATAACATTATCTTCTCTGTTCCTTTATCTTCTTGCTCATACCTCACTATGAATGTGTAAAACTGGAGTGACATGTCCAATTTCGTTGTCACAATATGTTAGCCCATTTGTAACAATGACAATAAAGGTATATTCTATTCTATTCTAAATATCTCATCTCATTAGCTGCACCGCTTATCCTCAGTAGGGTCGCGGGGGTGCTGGAGCCCATCCCAGCAATCATCGGGCAGTGGGCAGGGGAGAACATACACACTCTGCACAGTTAGGCCCGGGAGCTGGATTTGAACCCACGCAGGAGGTTCCCACGACCTCAGAACTGTGCCGCACACGCGCTAACCACTGCGCCGCCGTGCTGCCCCAGGTCAAATATATTTATACTTATTATTTTTCTTAAAGAGACTAAAATTGCCAGAAAGGTTAGAGTAATTTAATTACTGAAAAGTGATTTCAAAGAACTAAAACTTTACTTTACAATTGACATTGTTTGTGCCTATAGAACAAATAAATGTATTTGTAAATATTTTACATATTCTGTCTTACATTAGCATGAATACATTTCATCAAATTAAAAACTTCGTTTAGGTAAATCCATGTGATCTGATTATCATAAAGTTACACAACTAAAATGTTACATAGGCAACTTTTGTTCATTATTTTTTTAAATGTCTCAAATTATCTCTAATGTAAATCCATTTATTCTGACTTTGTACAAATTTAATTATAAAAACGTTTATTTCAAGTGTCTTTGTCCTTGTTTTTTTAATCTTAAGTATCAGAAATGTAAAAAAGTTTCATCCAGCAACTTAATAGATACATTATAAATAAGTTACATTGCACGCAAATCGATGTGTTACATTAGCATAGATAAATGTCAGCACATATAACTAAAAACTGTCAATAGTATTTCTTATGTCGAAAAAGAAACAAAAACAACTAAACTGCAATATTTTACAGCTTTAATTTAAAGGTTGTGTCCGTCACCTCAAACAATTCTACTAGTTGACGCAATCTCGTGGCTGAAATCATCATTGCAGCTTCTGTCAAGCTGGTTGTACATGACTTAGATGTGCTCTTCTTTTTTCATATTTTTGGGGGTTTCAGTCAACATTTGGACTGTATTTGAAATGGTCCTTTTCTTACTTTTTCCATTTTCAAATTACTCCAACCCCTCATTCCAGGTTTTTCCTTTTCTCCAGCCTAATGCGCTCTGGGGCTAGAACACCAATGGAGTAAAAGCATACCTGTCAACCTCCACAGCTCCATGCCCCTACAAACTGTCGTATTTTCCCATACAAAATACAAAATAATCGTACACCATATGTTTTTGTTTTTTTTTTTGGGTTTTTTTTTCGGAATGATGCATGATGGTAAATCCCCAGGCGGCAGACGCTTGCGCACAGTAGCACAGTAATTTCGTTGTCACAATATGTTAACCCATTTTGCAACAATGACAATAAAGGTATATTCTGTTCTATTCTATTCTATCAAACCGCTTGCTTTGTTTGCAACAAAAAAACAATACCGAGATATAGGCTTCCGCAGCGAACTCCTTTGACTTGATTGATTTGCCGTTTCGTGATAGTCGGTGTATACCAGATGGTACCTATCATTGACAAATTTGCGGTTTTCCGTACAGATTTCCTCGTACGTCGTACTCGTCTTAAAATGCATAAAAAACGTACTTTGTACGTCAAAACCGTACAGGTTGACAGGTGTGTAAAAGTAATGGTAAAGCAGATAGGCGTGGTGGGAAAAATTTATATAAAGGCTTTTTCAACTCAGTTGCTAACATATACTTAATAAAGAAAAAAATCTACTTTAATCATTACCTTTAACACCTACACACCCCACCTTTGACTTTGAAGGATTTGTTGGCTGATGTTTTTGAGGGTACAAACACTCAATAATTAAACATTTTAGGTAATTTTTTTCCCTAAAAAAAACAACCTTAAATACTATTACGAAGTGCCACACAATTGTAATCACAATTTTCTGTTTCAATGTTTTTTTAGGTGATGTACTTCAGCTCGTTGTTTCCTTACGTGGTGTTGATCTGCTTCCTGGTCCGCTCTTTACTCTTGGAGGGCTCTATGGACGGCATCCGACACATGTTTACCCCTAAGGTAGGTTACTTCGTCGTTTTTTTCTAAACACTTTGATTTTTCCAAAGAAAATTATCTAGAATCTCTTACAAACTTACAAATATCTGATTTTAATAAAGGTGTTACTTACCACTTAAGAGTAAGTGTGAGAAAAATATCTGTGTAGCTCTATTGACTGTCATGTGCGCAATTATCCACCAATCAACTTTCAAGGCTATGGATTTTGCTCCAAGCTTCCGTCACCATTGAAACAAAACTTTGAGATAGAGGTAAGAAAAAAAATCCAGCCGGACCTGACCCACGAGTATAAAAGCCTGAACCAGCCCAAACCCGACCAATTAACTTGATCTGTGTGACCGGGCAGGAAGTAAACCCAAAGTTGCACTTCGGCTCCAATGTACGCACAACGATGAGGTGCAGCGCCGAAGTTTGTTACTGAAATAAAATAACAGTTACTCGGGTAGAAGTAAAAAGCAGTCATCCAAATAATTACCGGTACTTGAGTAAAAGTAATTGCATGGTGTGCAGAAGGGAAAAAAATAAAATAGAAATAACGGTGAGAGAGGGGCCAGGCCTGACCCGACTTTGTCACGTCCAGAACAAAGGGTAGACCCAATCGCGTAACGTTAACTAAAAGTTTTATTGATAGAAAGAGGAAGGGCTGCGCCAGCGATCCGGTACTCGCTGGGCGCGGGAAGCAAGCCGCTTACAGAATTGGATCGTAATTCGAATACGGAAGTGGATATTCCGTAGCGGGGATAGCGGTGTCGAGGACGGAAAAACAGGGTGATAGCCAGGACAGAGAGCAAAAACGTAGTCGGAATCGAAAACAGGTCGTCAAGTCAAATTTATTTAAATAGCCCTTAATCACAAAAATGACACAATTACCTGATCTTAAACCAACATAGGGGGAAATCAAATCAGAGAGATAAGAGGGTGCAAGACCATGCAAACATTTATATGTTAATAAGAGAACCTTAAAGTCACATCTTAAGTGGACTGGGAACCAGTGCAAGTTGGCCAATACAGGAGTAATATGCTCAAACTTTTTGGTCTTAGTCAGAAGTCTAGCTGCTGCATTCTGAACCAGCTGCTAGACATCGGGAGACCAGAAAGCAATACATTACAGTAATCAAGCCGAGAAGTAATAAAAGCATGAATTAAAACCTCTGCATCTGATTGGGACAGCATCAAACGAATCTTTGCAATATCACGGAGGTGGTAGAAAGCTATTCTAGTAATATTTTTCACGTCTGACTGAAACGACAGATTAGGATCAAATATAATCAACACCTAGATTTTTGACCGAGTCGTAAACCGGGACAGAAGAGCAAACATGGTCGGGAACAAAAACAGGCCGTAGCCTGAGACAAACGGGAAGATCAGGAATGGACGGGTAGAAAAAGGGGTGCAAAAAGCGGGACCGACGGGAGTCAGGGTCAAAATGCTTGCCTTGTAAACACAACGTTATTTAAGTATTATTGTTCAAATTTTCTTTGAAAAACTAGTTCGAAATAGTTTAAGGTGAATGTAATAGTATTGTAAAATTTAAATATTGCTACTTGATAAATAAAATTAAACTTGTGAAAATATTTCGTATATATTTGTAACTTTACATATTATTAATAATAAAATTAAATAGCCCATCTGGCATCCACATAACAAATCTTTTTTTTTTTTTTTTCAAAATATTGTGCAACTGATCACAATAGCTTTAACGACACTAGCTGCAATCAGTTAACTGAATTTGCATGTACTGTGTGCCACAAGTCACTAATGCTAGTATAACTAGTTGCTAATGTTTGCAGCTGAAGTGAAACTAGACAAATAAGCATTAGCAGCGCTACTCCTAGCGGTGTTAGCATTCGCAGCACTCATGATTTGATTAAGAAATGCAATAAATTAAGGTAAACATAGATCAAACAAGCAAAAAGGATTTGTATCGGGTATGTTTAACATTCATTAGATTGAACTGCATTCTTATATAGTTGCTAACGTTTGCGGCGACAATGGAGCTAGGCGCAATAGCATTAGCAGTGCAACGTTAAAACTAAGGTGGATGAGCAAAATTATCATAGGACAATAACATACTTGGAAAGATGACTGTCATTCTATCTATTTCACAACATGTCCTCCTTGATAGTGATAGATCATTTTCCCATTACCAATAATCGATAAAATACTGTCTTTTAGGAATGATACCAGTAACTAAAACGATTTTACAAACCAAACAAAACAATAAAAACACACGAAATAAGTTGAATAGTATAGCGTGGCTTCAAGTGATTAATCATCAGATCTTTCTTTATTGTCTTCCGATACCTGGAGGTAGCTCACCATTGACGTCTTTTGGTATGTCCTAGTTGGAGATCATGCTGGAGGCCAAAGTGTGGCGCGAAGCGGCCACGCAAGTGTTCTTCGCGCTCGGCCTGGGCTTTGGCGGCGTCATCGCCTTCTCCAGCTACAACAAGCGCGACAACAACTGCCATTTTGACGCCGTGCTGGTGTCCTTCATCAACTTCTTCACGTCGGTGCTAGCCACCCTGGTCGTCTTTGCCGTGCTGGGCTTTAAGGCCAACATTATGAATGGAAGATGCGTGGCGCTGTAAGTCTCTGCTATTCGTTTTCTCTGTCATTTCGGAAGAGAGCACGTATATTATTTATCGAGCATTAATGCAGCTTACCCATTAGTGTCACTGTTTTCTTTTTCGATTCTGTAAACCTCGTCTCCTCTGCATCCACCCGCTACTCCACAATACCAGCTCAAATCACATCACACTAAGGGAAAATAAGATTAATTTTTTCCTTTCCATGTAAATTAATGGATAATGTTATTAAAGCTTATACATGTATATTACACAGAAACCCTGCCCACATTCTCACGTTACGGTGTAGAATAATATGTTTTCGGACCCTCTTTACGGTATTTTCCCCACCATATATCACCCAAAATGTATTTTGCATGTCAAAAAACATACAATTTAAACTTTGCAGTGTTCGTGTGAATGACGAGCTGCTCGACGTTATATTAAATCCTGGTCTGCTATTGGTTTGCATCACAGCGTCATTAAAGTGCACTTACACTGTTAGCTGAACTACCTCCCACAATGCCTTTCTTTTCTTTCAGTTCATAATTGTCCATGCTTCGTAAAGGCTGCAAGTCACCAATACAATACTATATTTTTTGCACTGTATTTATTTGCAATTGTTGTAAAAGGATAGTTGGATGTTTGGGCGCGTTCTAATGGATGGGCAGGGCACCTGTTTGATGCGGCAGGGGTAAACCAGTGAAAGCTGTCAGGCCCTGCTGTTGAACAAAAGAGTGTGTTGTGTCACCCTGACCCGAGTGACATGGCCGCTTTCTTGTGTCCCGTTTCATCGGGAGGGACGAAAGCATGACCAGCTTGGGAGCCGAGGTGCCTAACTTGTTTGGGTGTTTGGGCATTTGGGTTGGCCAGGGTCCCAAAAATTTTGTGTGTGTTTTTTTGCTATTTTTCCCTTTTATTTTCTTTGTGATTGTATGTGTTTGTCTTGCTGTCGGTCACCCCTCTTGAGGGATATGACCGAGGTAGATAGATAGATTTATTTGCGATGGGTTCCAAGGCTAGCAGTGATGCTAAAGCAAGTAGCAAAAACATGACAATCTTGTAAACTAAGCTTGATATTATCAAGAAAAAAGAAGAATGTACACGAATGGCTACTCGTGGTAACCATTTGGCGATCCGGACAATAAAAAATAAAGTTTCCTGTTATAAAGCTAGTCAATTCCCTTGTACATAAAAAAACGCTCATTCCCAAGAACCAGTAAACATGGTGTTAAATCTGAAACCATCCTCTTGTTGTTGCAGAGAGATTTGGTTTTGTTTTCCGTATGGTCCACGTGCAGATCTCAAGGCCACAGTCTAGACCCGCACGGGCGTGCCAAACAGCCAACTTGCAATGAGGCAGGGAGGAGAAAAAAAGGACACGCTATCGACAGCTACTCTTTTTATATGGACCAGGGACACTTGACCAGATTATGCCTTTTTGGGGATGGTCTCAGATATCTGAGACCACCTGGATCAGATGACGGTGTTTGAAGTTGCTAAACTTGTTAGAAAGACAAAGAAGAGAGAAATTTGCGGAATGTTCTGTACTTGAGAATGTCCCTCCAATCAACATAATTAAGTGAGAACATTATTTTATCAATACATTAACTTAGATGCTTTAATTACATTCAAAACTTAATGTTATTCATTATGGTACACGGTGAATTGGTACGTCCAGGAACATTCCAAAAGGGGACGCAGTCATTCCATCCATTCCAAAGTGAGTTATTTGAAACAAATAATGTCGAAGTCATTTTTGTGCTGGGCTTATTTGCTCTACAGTCTCAAACGGCTGTACAGACAATACACAGACATGGTCAACATGAAACATATGTAATGACAGAGTTTTTAAAAAGTCCTCATGCTCACAATATCCCTAAACATTATCTAATAAATACTCTTAAATAACAACTTGTCATGTTTTAATTATGTCGTTACTAGGTTTAAAAAAAATAAGAGTGTTACTTCCCATTGTAAGTGTCAACTGTTTCTGTTTTTTTAGCAATAGCAACAAGATCGCAGATCTTCTGGGCAACGGCATCGAAGCTAACCTGATCCCTAACCACATCAACCTGAGCCACAAGGTGAGCGTGGGGGACTACCATCAGATGATCGACATTATCCGAGGCGTAAAGGAAGGCGACTTTGACAAACTCGGACTGGAGTCCTGCAGCATCGAGAACGAGCTCAACAAGGTATGGTCTATCATATGAATGAGCACGACCAGTTACTACTTCATAACCAAGGGTTGTACTAGTATCGGTCTAAAAACAGTAGCATTTATACATAATCCTAAACTGGTAGTTACACAGGCATAGTGTTAACATTTCTCACCAATCATGCATTACCTCCACCAGGCAGTGCAAGGCACAGGCTTAGCGTTCATCGCCTTCACCGAGGCCATGACGCACTTCCCAGCTTCTCCTTTCTGGTCCGTCATGTTCTTCCTCATGCTGGTCAACTTGGGCCTCGGAAGTATGTTTGGAACCATTGAGGGCATCCTCACCCCTCTCATCGACACATTCAAAGTGCGCAAGGAGCTCCTGACCGGTAAGTGAGACATAGCAATTGCGAGGAATCAATAAAATAATAATGATATCTGATCCGAGTGAGGGTAGGATGGAACAGGAGATCGACAGACGGGTCGGTGCAGCGTCTGCCGTCATTCAGACCCTGTACCGGTCCGTCGTGGTGAAGAGGGAGCTGAGCCGAAAGGCAAAGCTCTCGATCTACCGGTCGATCTACGTTCCTACCCTCACCTATGGTCATGTACTGTGGGTTATGACCGAAAGAACACGATCCCGGATCCAAGTGGCTGAAATGAGTTTCCTCCGCAGGGTGTCTGGGTTCTCCCTTAGAGATAAGGTGAGAAGCTCAGTCATCCGGGAGAGACTCTGTGTAGAGCCGCTGCTCCTCCGGATTGAGAGGAGCCAGTTGAGGTTGCTCGGACATCTGATAAGGATGCCTCCTGGACGCCTCTCTCGGCAGGTGTTCCGGGCATGTCCCACCGGCAGGAGGCCCCGGGGGCGACCCAGGACACCCTGGAGAGACTGTCTCTAGGCTGGCCTGGGAACGCCTCGGGATCCCGTCGGATGAGCTGAAAGAGGTGGCTGGGGGTGGGGATGTCTGGGCTTCCCTTTTAAGGCCGCTGCCCCCGCGAACCGCCCCCAGATAAACGGAAGACTACGGATGGAAGGATGATATCTGATAGTGGCACGGCAGATGAGTGGTTAGCGAGTTTGCAGCACAGATCTGAGGTCTTGGTTCAAAACCCCAAAACTGTCCCCTAGGTATGAATGAGTGAGTTGTAGGTCTCTGTGTGCCCAGGAGATAACTGGGATGGACTTAATAAGATAAAGTGGTACAGAAAACTGATATGCAAATTGAAGTAAATGTTGTCATTGACACTGAATGACTGAAAGAGTCCAATATTTACAGTAGGTATTCCTTTTCTAATTTGAATTTAAAGATAACAGATACCTGAATAGACACTTTAGTAAAGGTTTCCCAATAAAAATATCATCCCCCAAGCCAGTATCAGATGTCATCCAAACTCTCACACAGAGGGTCAGGTATTTTATTTCATATCTGTATATTTCAATGGAAGTGACTGACTGAAGTCAAGTCAAGTCATTTTTATTTGTATAGCCCTTAATCACAAAGAGTCTCAAAGGGCTTCACAGGTTATTACACGTAAGCAGTTTAGGTTATTCATATGCTATAGAGTAGAAGTGAGTTTTAAGCTTAGATTTAAACATTTCCACTGAGGATGCAGATCGGATCTCAGGGGGAAGAGCATTCCACAAATGGAGAAGTTTAGGTAGATATAATAATGAAGATAAGAAGTAGATAAATTGAAGGGGTTTTCCAATACGATATTGGATATCGGTTTAATATCAAAACTAGTATTGGATTCAATCAAAAATCTCAGGTAATATGTATGATATACAAACTGTAAATTCCAGACTTACACCCACCTTAAATACATATTTAGTGTATTCGATGGTAATGACAATAATAGTTAAAACACAATTTTTAATCGTATGTTGTATCAAGACATCCTTGATTTTGAGTCCTGCCACAAAGAAATGGTTGCACCTATGTGTTCCTAAAATTGTGTCCAGTGGGCTGCTGCGTGCTTGCCTTCTCTCTCGGCCTGGTTTTCGTGCAGCGCTCGGGCAACTACTACGTGACCATGTTCGACGACTACTCGGCCACGCTGCCTCTGCTCATTGTGGTCATCCTGGAGAACTTGGCCATTGCTTGGTTCTACGGCATCGACAAGTACGTTGAAAATAAGAAGAAAATACATATTTTACTTAAGTTTGAATCCTAACAGTCCGTTTGGTGCCGCCAGGTTCTTTGAGGACCTGAAGGAGATGCTGGGCTTCAGGCCGTATCGCTTCTACTACTACATGTGGAAGTTCATCACGCCCATCCTGCTGCTGGTGCTGCTGGGATCCAGTTTCGTCCAGCTTATTATGACGCCGCCCAGCTACAGCGCCTGGATACAGGAGCAGGTGGGTCGCCCTCAGACACTTCGTCAGGCGCCATATTAACAAAATACAGCATTGACTCACTCGGTATGGTGACGAAGGACAATGCAGACGCACGTTAGTATAATAAAACGGTAGTTCTAGGGCAGGATTCTATACACGGAAACGCAGGAATTGAAGCAACGGTATCCGGAACACCAAAAGCAAACAAACATAAACCAAAAGATGGGCAGAAGATTTGGTGATCCAGTCATCCAATCCACAAAGTCAGCAGTCTAAGAGTTAATTAGGCAGTACTTAAAATAGGGGGATACGGCTGGGGTTCAGTACCCTGAATAAACGAAAGCTTTTGGACATTGGTGCTTGGAATGTGACGAGAACGACAATGAACTAGCAATGAACAAAGGGGATAGAAGACTGAAAAAGGAAAGAAGGAAAAAGCATGCGGAAATTAAGACAAGTAGAGACAGAGAAAGTAGTCAAAAAAACAGGACATTACTCCGTTCTAAAGATTGGTTCAAATGGAAAAGGATAGACACCTTTGATCATTAGCTAATTTGTTCGAAAAACCTTGCTACCGCTGATAAATATTTAAAAAATAAAATAGTATATATAAAAATATATGTTATTCAAACATATTTGATGCTGATAACTTCTTTGTCAGTGATTATTGGGATGAGATATCAGTTTGTTTTGCATTTCTGATTCGTGTCATTGGTGTCAGGGTTTGCAGGGGTGCTTGAAATCCTCAAATTCTTGTATTTTAATGTTGTGTTTTCGAGGATTAAAAAGTGGTTGAATTTTGGCTAAAGTGCTTGTGAATGCTTGAAATTGTTGCCATAATTCTCAACAAGTCTGTTTGAAAATGAAACAGACGATGTTCTCTGGTGGCTTCGCTTTGCCATTGCGCTTCTTTTTCCCTTGTGATTATTGGCAGCTGACATTAGTTTTGTATGGCATTGTCCAATGACATGTCACACAAATGAATGCTACACTTGAAGAAATGGTCTTTGAAAGTTCTTAAAAAGTGCTTGAATATGGCCATGAAAAAGGTGTAGAAACCTTGTGTTCTTACCGTGTTAATGTCTTGTTACCAGAATGAGGATTATAATAGGCACAGTAATTAAAGGAGGATGACTACTTGTGTCATTTGTAGAGCAAATAAGCCCGGCACAAAATTGGAATGGATGGAACTATTGCGTCCCCTTTTGGACAGTTCCCGAATGTACCAATTCACCATGTACCATCATGAAATCTGATAGCATGACGTTTTGAAAGTAATAAAAACATCCAAGTCTATGTATTGATAAAATAATGTTCTCACCGTATGTAATTATATCGATTGGAGGGGCCTTCTCAAGTACATAACATTACGCTAATTTCTCACTTCTTTGGCTTTCTAACAAGTTTAGCAACTTAGCAACAAAGACAGTTACCCGTTACTGCGAGTGGCAGATATTTAAGACCACGCCCATTGAGGCATGCCTTGGTCAAGCGTCCCTGGTCCATATAAAAAGAGGAACTGATCGAACTGATCGATAGTTCGCCCTCTCTTCTACTGCCTCACATGCAGTCGCGTGGCGAGGCCGTGCGGGCCTGCACTGTGGTCTTGAGCTTAGCACATGGGCTTTTCGTTGCAACCACCCGGCGCACGAGACCCAACGGTCTCAGATATCTGAGACCACACCCAAAGAGGCATTATCTGGTCAAGCATCACTTCTCCACACAAAAAGAGGAGCTGATTGATAGCTTGTCCTCTTTTTCCCCTCCCTGCCTCATCGCATGTCAACCACTTGACGCGGTCGTGCAGGTCTGCACTGCGGCCTTGAGATCAGCACGTGTGGCATACATTGTGACCATACGGCTCACAAGACCAAATCTCTCCTCAACAACAAATAAGAGGATGGTTTCAAATTTAACACCATGTTTGCTGGTTCTTGAGAATGAGCGTCTTTTTCTGTACAAGGGAATCTCCCCAAATCGACGAGCATTACAGCAGGAAACTTTCTTTTTGTCCAAAGAACTTTCAGCGGTCGAAAACTCCTTTAATCTCCAGTACCCCCCCCTGCTTTTTTTCCTATCATTTATTCTCTGTGTTAATAAATTGTGTGTGTTATTTTCATTAATCTGGTTCATCGATTCAATTTTTTAGGATTATAAATTCATTTCAAGAGCTCAATTAATGAAAAAGTTAAAAAAAATCCCTACACATTTATTACCTTGCCTCCCTTTAACATAGTTTTCTTCTTGTGTATCACATTAGGCGCAAGAGAAGCTGGTGGGTTTCCCTCCATGGGGCGTGGCCGTGTGCATCTCCCTGGTAGTGGTGGCGGTGCTGCCGGTGCCGGTTGTCTTCGCGCTCCGTTACTTCAACGTGATTGAGGACGGTGCCGGCGGGATCTCGTCCGTTTCTTACAAGAAGGGTCGCATCATCAAAGAGGTCGCCGCGCCCGGAGAAGGGGACGACGCCAGCCTCCTTCGCGTTAAGACTCCCCCCAGCGAGGTTCCCTCCCCCTCCCCCGCCAACGGCATCTACCGGAAGCAAAGCGGCGGCGACACGGATACCGCGCCAAACGGTCGCTACGGCATCGGATACATTATGGCCGACGTGCCGGACATGCCGGAGTCGGACTTGTAGAGCGCCGCCCTTTGCCCCGCCCTTCTTCTTCCCCTAGTTGTCAATGTGTGTACCGCATACTACTTGTTACACAGCCTAGCTGCTTTCTTTCTAATCGCGTTTCCTTTTTGTCATCGCTGGATCTTGACATCTTCAATCTACGAGGTGGGGATACACACTCACAGGCCACGTTATTAGGTACACCATCGGGAGCGTGACGAACTAGCGTATCGTTTTAAACTCGCACACGCCTCGTTTCTTCTTAAAAACTGGTCTCAAATGTTCTCGGTTCAAACCAAGTTACACACGTTAAATACGTGCTGCCGCGATTAGAATCATTTATTGTCAACGTAAACTACGAACAAAATACCAACAAACAATTTACGACGTATTGATTTAAGGTCCGACTCATCGTCAGATACACCAAAGAGTCCTTTCCCCCTCGTCGCGATTTTTGACATTTTTTGTTTTTTCCCTTCTCTAACATTCGCCTAAAGCACCATAAAAACAGTGTGATCATGATATTAAATTCAATGCCTTTTCGTATGTAGTCTATATCACTGGTGGTCTAGTGGTAGAGATTGTCATTGATTCCCATACATTGTGGTCAGTGATATTTTTCGACAGATTGATAATTGCTCAAATACGATACTACCGTAAAATCAAAACATTGTGCACAAAAACAATATATCCCTCTACCCAAAATGGGTCAGAATATCCTTCAGATGCTACAAAAGCTCTAACATTCACCTAAAGCACCGTAAAAACAGTGTGATCATTCAATGCCTTTTCGTATGTAATATATATCACTGGTGGTCTAGTGGTAGGGATTGTCATTGTGCCAAGCAGGTTTGATTTCCGTATGTTGTAGTAAGTGATACTTTTCGACAGATCGATAATTGCTCAAATACGATACTACCGTAAATTCAAAACATTGTGCACGAAAACAATGTATCCCTCTACCCAAAATGGATTAGAATATCCCTCAGATGCTACAAAAGCACTAAAGCACTATTTTTGTAATTAAACAAGTAAAACCTCCCAAAAATTTGAGTTTCTTGGCATTAAAATGCCACAAGATAGTACCAAAGCACTATTTTTGGACTGTTTTAAACAGTGGACCACTTCAAAATATTGTAAACAGGAAACAATCAGACCTACCAAAGAGAAAAATGGATCTGGACAGATCTGTTATCTCACAGATCACCCAAGTAGACAACTGACAAGTTCTGGGAATATCTCCCGAGTGATGGGCTATTATTTGATAGGAAACATGATTTTGAATCTATTTGAGCTCATTTTAACACGACTCCTTATTACAACCTGGTAAAAACATAGTAATAACACAATAATAACACTGTAATAGTGAATTAACATAGTTGGTTATATGAAATACACGGTCCGTTGCGCCAATCGGTAACCAAAATATAGCTCTCAGCCTCAAAAAGGAGCCCTGCCTGAGTTTGTGCGTGAATAATTGTGCATATTGTCGCAAGAAAACACTCCAATTAGGAAACATATTTTTGGGGCATTTTTAGAATGCTTACAATGTCAAATACAAAATGAAAATGGGTCTTTTTCTCATGACATTGTCAGCATTTACCTTTAAAAGTTGTTTAGAAATTAATTTTTGTGGGTTAAAATATAAGGAATTTCATCAGACATCAATTCAAAGCACTTTCTAGATCTGTTATTTTGTTAAACTAATGTGGGGAAAATATATATATTTTTGAAATGTTATTTTTTATTAAGAAGACAATACTGTGATATTCACCTATCCTCTGAATTTGAACTTTTAATTGGGCACGTACAGTCGGCCCGTGGGATATGACATTAATTTGTTGTGAGGTGTGGATCGCAAAGTAAAATGGTCATATAGCGGGTAATAAAAACCTTTAAATTAGCTCCAAACCTCTGGTAGCCCAGATAAAATCAATAAAATAAAATACTATGATATAGTAAATATGTACTTGTATGTATTTATGTAATATACTTGCATATTAAACAATATTTCATGCAAAGGGAAAAAAAAAAGAAATACCTTTGGTGTGACGTGATTTCAGCTGGTCTAGTGGAGTTAGCAGGCGGCTGCACCAGGAGAAGATGGCAAGAGCAGATTTAAAACTTACACTTGTAAGGATTGTCAAGCCCCTTAGAAGATTACCTTGCTTGTATCGCCTTCTCATTTTTAATAACAGTTGCAGTCGTAGGTTGGTTACAGCAGTGCTCCTTATGGGGGTAGGGTCTTTGTATTTCCTGATATTTGCAAGCTTCACGCATGGTTATCAAGAACGTTTTTTTTATTCTCCCTTTAGTATCAGTGCAATATTAATGTATTGTATCACCAACTTAAAAGTTTTTATGTAGCACACGTGATTCTGAACTGAATGAAGAAAGCAAAAGGCATTTTTGAGGTAGTTCAACCATTACCACAGTAGTATTGTATATAACATCGACTAATAGCAGACAGGCTTCTTAGAAATGTAATAACATGCGCACAAACACCGCAAAGTTTGATTTTTTTAAGAGTTTGGGGACGGAAAATAACTAGTTTGTCAGAATGTGGCACAATGCCATCTTCCAGCTAATGCTAACAGTCTCTAAATAGCAGTTTCTTGATTAGAGTCAGGTGTGGGTAATAATTAACAGGGCCATGTCCAAAGTCTGGCCCGGGGGCCAGTTACAGCCTGTGATTAAATTAGTACTGGCCAGCCAGTAATGTGGACCACAGTATAAAATAGATTTGCACAACATTTGAAAAAAAACAAAAACATTTGACTAGTAGCCCTTTGACAGCCTTGCTCTTAGCCCTCTGTGAAAATTTTAGCCCCCACCCATTTTCGACACGGCGACCAAAAAAAAGGAAAGTTGACTGTAAGGGCTGCCTGTCCAGGACAATTGGAAATTGGAGTATTTTTTCACCTATATCCGAAACAACTGCTTCTTTCTAATTTGCCAAGAGACTGTGGCTGTTTTCAAAGAATATAATTTGAAAAGGCACTACCAGAAAAAAAATGCAGACCACAAAAAGCTAATTGGAAACAAACGCTGTGAAAAGGTGAAGCAACCGGAGGCTGTTTTATCGGCACAGCAGCGCTTTTTCACGAGACCCTACGAGTCAAATGAAAATGCTACAAAGGCGAGCCACGAGGTCGCGACGCTGATCGCTAAGCACTGTAAACCTTTCACTGAGGTTGAATTTAATACTGTTCATAAAATGCCAGGCTGAATATGAAAAAACCCACTAAATGTAACATTATCAAGTGTACTCCATAATGTGTCCGGCGAGCATGTTCGAATTTTCCCATCAGCCCTTGCACCGCTTACCCCCCTCCTTGCTACAAAAGAAAATGTGAGCAATAAGGTGGACGTGCAGAAGTCGGCAAGGAGTGTGCCTACGATTATAGAATACGAAGTCTTTGTATAGCTAACAGTATTCTGTAAATATCAATGGCATTTATCTCATCTGGATCAGTGTTTTGAAGGTTCAGTCATCAACTTATTATTATTAACGTCATTGTTTTGTTTTTTTACTCATGTGTTTGTGAAGGCAGAGTCCTCCTCCTTGTAAATAGTTTTTATCCATGAAATTGCTTGAAAACACGCAGCAGAGAAATGTCTTTTTCCCCCTTTGCTCCTCCTCATTAAACATGAACCGAGAAAACAAGAGTCCTTGTCTTTGTTAATTCCAATGATTGTTATCAACTGGAACATTATCGGACGGAAATGATCGAAAAGTGCGTTTTTCGTTTATCCGGAAATAATGAAACCTGAAGAACGCTGTTGTGATGTTGTCACATCTAAAGTGAGGCGAGCCGTGTGGAGCTAGCTTAAACCCGTGTCATGATTACCGATGTGAATAACCTGTGTCGCTCTTTTGGCGCCAACCGCTGCAGGCTCTGATTGGCTCCCTGTCCCGACTTAAATGTCGGTCCGTCTGCGAACCTCTGTTTTTACACGGCAAACCTTTTTTTCGATCCTGACTCCCGCCTGTCCCGTTTTTGCTCCCGTTTGTCTCCGGCTCCGACCTGTTTTGATCCCGACCACGTCTTCTCTCCCGACCCGGCTTACGGCCCATTTTTGTTCTCGACTACGTCTACTCTCCCGTCCTGGCTTACGACTCGTTTCCGCCCCCGACCACGCTTTGCTCTCCCAGTCCCGGCTACCGACCAGTTTTTACGTCCCTGACACCGCCATCGCTCGCTACGGAAGGTCCATTCCGAGTGCGATAGCGACTTGCTACCTGCGTCCAGCAAACACCGGATCGTGGGCCTTCCTCTTTCTCTCAATAAAACTTGTGAGAAACGTAACGCTATTGGGTCCTGTTTCCGTTCTCGTCCTGACAACCTGGGGACGAATCTGAATAAGTACAGTAGATGAAGGTCTGCTTCTAAGTTTTGGTTAACTGATAGCCTGGCTTTGGCTAATGGTTACAGGCTAACACTACAGAGTGTACTATTTGCGGTTCAGCAAAGTAGTTTGTGAGGGACATTCAGTCAAAAGTGCATTTTCGTTTTTTTTCACAAAAGAAAAGAGAAAAGAGAAAAAAGGGCTTCCGAAGAACACTGTTGTGATGTTGTCACAAGTAAAGTGAGGCGACATATTTAAGCCAGCATCGCACGGCATGCTGGCTTAAACATGGGGACGAGTCTGTGTAGAACGCTGCTTGTTTTTCATTTTCCACAAAATAAGTAGATGGGGGTCGGAACAGGAATTTTCACCTACGATACATTTTCTCAAAAGTTTGAATGTCCCTCTGCTTCCATGGTTTGGTTAATTGTTAGTCTGTCTTTGGCTAATGGTTACAGGCTAACACTACAGCGTTAACTATTTGCAGTTCAGCAAAGTACTTTGAGTAGGGCAAGCCGTGTGAAGCTGGCTTAAACCCAGGGACGAGTCTGCAAAAAGCTGCTTAGTTTTCATTTTGCACAAATTTAGTAGATGGAGATTAAAACAGGAGCTCAGTATGCTTTTACCAACAAGACATTTTTTCAAGTTTTTGTTAGCCGCCGGACTTTGTCTTATGTTTACATGCCTACAAGACAACGCTAACTATCTACAGTTAAGCTATTTTAATCTGTAAACATGTACCTTGCGTGTGATTATTACAGGGATGCCTTGTTTATCGTAGTTCATGGGAACCAAAACCCCCTCCACAAACGAAAATCAGCCCCAGCAATGGTCGACTGGGGATAATGGATCGCAACCACACTAGTGCAGTTTATCTGAAGCGTAAATAGCGGCAAAAATGTGTAGCCAAGCCCTAAAAATTGCATACTTCTGGTGGCAGCAATATGTGATCAGGGATAATGAAACACTGCTGCACGAGTGCAGTTTATTTTTTGGTGGACAGAACTGCGTAAACAAGCTCCCAGCCCTGGCAAAAGTGGACTACAGTGGAACCTCGGTTCTCGACCATAATCCGTTCCATTTCTTTGTACGAAAACCGATTTGTACGATCACCGAAGCCGTTTTTTCCCATTAAAAGTAATGTCAAATTGTTTTAATCCGTTCCAACACCCTGAATGTTTATCTTGAATATTTAACGTAAAGCTAACCCAGGCTAATCGTACGTTCGCGTTAGATTACGCTAACATGAACGTGTAAAAATAAAAAAATCAGGTCGTTTACACGTCATTTAGCACCCGGGTCTCCACAACAAGTGGTGAGCGGTTAAAGGATAAAAAAAAGAATTATGAATAGGATTTCTTACCGGTCAGCAGAAGCCATGCTGTATTCCTGAAAGAAGGGAAACTCGCACATCTTCTTCATATTTTGCTATTATTTCTTTCTTAAATGCAATAGTTGTACGCACTGCTCTTTTTTTTTTCACCTGTAGCAACTTTGCTGCTTGCACCGACCTTCTTCCGAGGCATAATTAGGGGTTAAAACACTCCGTTCACCGATATTAAAAACGAAAGCAAAAAGGAGTGCGCACTCACGTGACAACAGTTCTTCACAAGGGGTGGGGGCAATCTACGCCCGTACGCCGCTCAGCATCGCCCCTAGCGTACCGGCGTTCGAACTCCGATTTTTTGAACGAAAAGTGAAGCAAGAATTTCTCGAAATTTTTGGTCGAGAACCGATTTGTTCAAACTGAGAGGCGAAACCGAAGTTCCACTGTACTTGCATGACAGTAATATACGATCAGGGATCACGGATCGCTGCTGCACCAGTGCAGTACCCTTTTTGGTAGACAGGATGGCAAAAAAGAGCCACCAGTTCCAACGAAAGGTGCTGGTTCCCAATTGCAGCAATATGCGGTCAGGGATAATGGATCACAGCTGCACAAGGGCAGTTCGTTTTTTGGTGGACCGAACGGCAAAAAAGAGCCACAAGGCCTGACAAAAGTGCACTACTGGTCGCAGCAATTTGTAATCAGGGATAGTGGATCGCTGCTGCACGAGTGCAGGTCCCTTTTTGATGGACAGGATGGAAAAAAAGAGCTGCCAGGCCCGACAAAAAGGAGCTTTGCCGGTCCCCATTTGGATTGATATGCAATCAGGGATAATGGATTGCCACACAAGAGAAATTCACATTTTCGGCGGACAGAACAGCAAAAAGACCCGCCAGCCCTGACAAATGTGCACTATGCCAGCCCCTGCACACAGGAATATGCGATAAAAGATAATGGATTGCAGCCACATGAATGCAGTTCCCTTTAAGCAGCGGGAATGTAATATGCCTTAATGTTCATTGTTTTAGATTGTAACTTTTTCAAAGTCAGTTCAAAACAAATATCTATTGTTGCAGTGTTTCGTTAACGGTTTTAAGCTAAGTATTTTCGGTTTCAGCCCCAAGTTTTTATTTCTGTGCAACTGTTAGGGTCTAAGGCGCCTCCTTCCACCAGAGGGCGCCTATTTGGTTTGTAATAGGGACAGGTGTGTCCAATCACCCCACACTTCTCCCTAATTAGCCTCACCTTCCATAAGGACATTTTTGGAACCTAATTTCCATTTTCACCCTCTTTTTTCACATTGTTCACAGTCCCTCCTGCTTTCTGAGGTTTGTTTGATTCTTTTTATTATTATGACTGTTTTATTGTTGTTTCTGACAGTTTGTTTATAACTTTATGAAGCATGTTTGAGATTAAACCATTGTTTGGAGTACTGTGAGTTTCCTGCTTCCTGCGTTTGGGTCCATCTGAAACCGCAACAGCATCCCTGATATTAACCCGTTCCGCGCCATTCATGTTTGAAAAAGAGAGACCAGAAAAAAACAACCGTTCTGATAAAAATCTAGTGTTTATTCAGTCGTTTGAAACGTCTCGAAATTGATGGCGTCGTTAGCATTGTGGCTAGTGCAATTGAGTTTTTGTAAACAGGTTGGTTTGTGACACAGCTAAACCGTGTTCATTTCCAGTCTCAATGTACAACACTGTCCCTTTAAATCAAATGCTCTTATCTTCAAATAACAATGTTGACTCATCGAGGAGCTCAGAAATTAGGACTTCAATCAAGTGCACGTGGAGATCAATTGAGTCCCATTCCCTTTCGCGTTCTGGAAAGAAAAAATATAAATATTTAGATTCTTGGTTATGTGCTAGAATGAATTGTGTATAAGCCACAATGAATGCTTTAAGTAATTCAAACTCTTAAATGTCAACCCGTGAAACCAATGGTCTCCAACGCGGTGCACAAGGGTGCCCACGGACCTGTTTGAAAATAGCTCACCAGTGCTGAGTCATTGTGATTTTCTAGTAATTTTTTTTATTGGTTGACTGGGTCTATTTAACCCTACTTTAGATAATTAACCTGGTAATAACATTATAAAAGCGTTCAGGTTTTGACAATTATTTTAAGCAATTACTAGAGTAGGATGAGAATCTATTTGTGTAATAAACTAATGTTTTTATTCTGTCACTATTGCCATGGCGCCCAATTGGACCCGCCCGTGTGGCACCAGCTGCGGCTCATTGACAGATTGGTGTTCCGTCTCTTTAAAGCTCAGTGCTCTCATTCTTCCTTTGTCAGCCAGTCAACGAACCTCTGCCCTGCAAGACGTGGGTTCTTACTCGGTCCTGTTTTCCTGTTGGTATTTCCTATGCGGTATTGTTCCCGTTTATTTTTTTCCTGTTTATTATCAGTTTCCAGTTTCGTTCCTGTCTATTTTTGTGCTGTTTATTATTCTCTCCAGTTTTCATTCCCCTCTAGTTTGTCCTGTTTAATTTCTATATAGCCCTGCGATTGGCTGGCAACCAGTCCAGGGTGTCCCCTGCCCACTGCCTGATGATTGCTGGGATGGGCTCCAGCATCCCCGCGACCCTACTGAGGATAAGCGGTGCAGCTGATGAGATGAGACGATGAGATGAATTTCTATGTACATTATCAATCCTGTCGGTCCCGTCCTGTCCGGTATCGACCCCATCCGTCCGATATCTGCTCGGGCGGTTGGAATCGATCTCGTGGGTCTCAGGCTTCCTGTCTTTCCAAGCCAGACCGCTGCTTAAAGTGCATGACTCCCCATTTCCCGTAAAATAAAAGGCTTGTGTGAGAACGTCACGCGTTTGGGTCCTGACCCGGTTCTGGTTCATGACATATTTAACATTTTATTGATTTTATTTCACAGGAAATACAACTAAATCACAGATTATGGGTTTCATAAAATGAATAAGCAAAAAAAAAAGTGTTTTTATAGCTAGCTATTGGGCTAACCTTTTAGCTTTGGAGCCAGCTCTCTTCCTGCTTTTTTTAGGTAGTTGGCAAGCTATCATTTCACCTTTTTTTGCTTGCTATGAAGCTAAATTTTGATTTCCTTTCTAGCTAGCTATCTAGCATTGTGTTAAGTTTTCTATCTGGCTAATGAGATGACTTTTTACTCTAATAGCTAGCTAGCTCCCTTTTAGTTTGTTACCCGTTTATCTTTCTAGCTAATTATCAAGCTATCTTATTTAGCTATTTAGCTAGCCATCTAGCTTGGCTGCTATTTTAGAAATTCATATCAAACTAAGTGCCCTTTGCGCAAATTAATCACAAAATGTTAGTCTTGTAAATTGAGCAGTTATTCAAATTAATGAAATGAATCAGCCAGCCCAAATATTTGTATGTTTTAAAAAGCCAACCTTAGTGTTCAGTGGTGGTCATGTAGCTGTTCTCTCATCCTGGCCGCGATGTGTTCTCTCCCCTCTGCATGCTTTTTTAAGTCTTTCGCCTCCGAAGGCAGCGAGCTGTTCCACACCATTAACACCGACTGGGCGTCTAAGGGCGCATAAAACGAGCGCACTTAAGCAGAGTCCGCATTGAAGGGTCAGTGCGTCCTCACCCACCCCACTCGCTCTTGTCCTGCAGGAGTCTTCGGCCCAAAACCAGGACTACGTTTTTCCAGTTCTGTTTTTCTAAAAATGCAGGAATTGAAGAATTACATTTCTGTAGAAATGACTAAAATAATCGGATATATATCATTCACCAATGAAGGCCGGAGCGATGCATCGTAGCGAGTGGCACCGGGGAGGGATGATTTGGAGCGCTTGGTGCTTGTTGCCCAGTTCCAGCAGCAACAGGTGGCCCCCTCGGGTGCCCACCCACAGGGTGGATGAGCCCGGTCCAACCAGGAGCGATTTAACCCGAGCCCACCGGGCCCAAGACTGAGAACTGTCAGCATCCGCCTGGTCCTTCGAGCCGGAAATCAACTCGTGCCTGCAAATGCAACAGGGCAGATCATTTGGATGAAAATAGCAGGGGATTTAAGATTAAACCCTGGGGAATGCCATAGGGATGTGATGCTTCAAAATAGTTAGACAGATCCAGGACACCCCTGGGCTGCCTTGTTTCTTTCCTTCTGTCTTTCCTTTCTTTCTGCCTTCTTTCTTTCCTTGTTTTTTCATTTCATTCACTCTTTTATTCTTTATTTCTTGTTTTGCATTCGTTCTTGATTTGTTTCCCTACATTTGTCCCTTATTCTCACCTTCTTTATTTCCATCCCGTGCTTTCTTTCAACCTCATGAGTCTTTCTTGCCTTTGTTATTTACTTCTCTTGCCTTTTTCCCTTCCTTCATTCCTTCTTTCCTTTTTATCTTCACTTGCCTTCTTTTTTCTTGCCTTATTTGTTTCCTCCTCTTTCCTTTGTTCTTGCCTTACTTTCTTTGTTCTTTCCTTCTTTTATTCCTGCCTTCTCTCTTTCTCTTGCCTTCTTTCCTTTGTTCCTTCCTTCCTTCTTGCCTCATGCTCTTTTTTGGCTCTTCTTGCCTTCTTTTCGTCTCATGATTCTTATTCTTTGTTCTTTTCTTTTCTTGCTTTCCTTCATTCCTTCTCCTGCCTTTATTTTTTTCCTTCGTTTGGCTTCCTACCTCATTAATTACATCCTTCCTTCATTGTATTGCTTCCCTTCTTTCATTTATTCCTTCCTTTGCATGCCTTCATTCCTTCCTCTCTTACCCTCTTTTTTATTTCTTAAATTCTTTCCTTCTAACTGTGTGTGAGAAATAAAAAGTTTTTAAAAAAATTCCTTCCTTCCTTCCTTCTTTCCTTTGATCTTTTGTCATGCTTTTTTTTTTTTAAAATAACTATCGTTTATCTTAACGGGAGTTTTTTTAATCACTTGGAGGCTCTAAATAATACACACTGTCCCTTTAAAGTCACCTATTATGGCTGCCCGCCTTGCCCCTGTCTATGACTGCCACTGCTTGTAAGATCCAGTTCAAGTGATCCTTGAAAAACGGCGTTTTTTTTCTGGCTTCACCTGATGATTTGGGCGCAGTTGATGCAGTCCAGCATGCGCTCACTCCGCTTATCCCAAACTTCTACCGCGGACGTGCCGGCTTTGCTGAGGTACACGTGTTTGTCCACCGCCATGCGCCACACGCTGGCCTCGCTGCCGGCCTGATGCCTAAAAGCGATCAAAACCTTGAGTACTCCGGAAAATCCTATCGTGAGCATTGTTGGGACTGACGGGAGCGTCACGGCGTTGCGGGTTTCGATGTTCCGGCTGACGCGGTAATCGGCGCCGAGGGACAAGATCTTGGTACCGCAAGCGGCCCAGACACCGCGGCCGTCCAGGGTGTACGAGGACGCGGCCAGGCACACCACCGGCGTGTTGACCATCCCCAGGACCACCGACTTCACCGGCTCACCGAACTCCTGGACAAATGGTACCAAATACCGTTCTTTCCAGACTGTAAGGTACTATTGCTACCTATTAGCGCAAAGGGAACCTCGTTGGGTTAGGATTTCTGAAATAACAACTTATCTTATGCTACCTTCTACGTTGTTACTACGTTATTACCAGGTGAATTATTTCAAAGGAGAGAGAAAAAGGAAAGAGAGAAAGAATGAGAAAAACAGAGAGGGAGAGAAAAGGGTGAACAAGAGAGAGAGAGAGAGAGAGAGAGAGAGAGGGAGAGAAAGAAAGGGAGGAAATGAGTAACAGAGAGAAAAATAAAAAGAGTGAGAAATAGTGTAAGAGAGGGAGAGAAAAGGGTGAACAAGAGAGAGAGAGAGAGAGAGAGAGAGAGAGGGAGAGAAAGAAAGGGAGGAAATGAGTAACAGAGAGAAAAATAAAAAGAGTGAGGAATAGTGTAAGAGAGAGGGAGAAAATGAGAACAAGAGAGGAAAAGAAAGAAAAAGAAAAAAAGGAAAAACCAGGGAACGAGAGAAAGTAAGAAAGAAAGAGAGAGAGAGAGAGAATGACAGGAAGTGAGAAAGAGAGAGAGAGAGAGAGAGAGAGAGAGAGAAAGACGGAAAGGAAACAAGAGGAAGGAAGAAAGGGAGAAAGAGAATGAAGGTCAGTGTAAAAAAGAGACAACATGAAAAAGAGAAAGAGGATGAGAGGAAGAAAGAGAGAAAGAGAATAAAATGAAGTGTAAAAGAGAGCGAGAGAGTGGGAGAAAGTGAAAAAGAAAGAAAAAGAAAAAAACAAGATAAAAAGAGAGAGACAGTGGTAAAGAGTGAAACAAAGAAGGAGTGAAAAGAGGGAAAGAGAAAGAGAAAGAAAGGGGAAACAGACATAAAAGACAAAGAAAGAGGAAGAGAAACGGGGCGACAGTGGTTCAGGAGGTAGTGCGCTCGTCTTGGGATCATGAGATCGCAGTTCGAATCCTGGCTCCTCCGTGTTACATGTGGAAGTGTCCTTGGGTAAGACACTGAACCCCTAATGCCCCCAATATTCAGGTTAGCGCCTTACATGGCTGCACGGCTGCTATTGGGAAATGTGAAGCACACTGTAAAGTCTTGACTTGAAAAGCGCTATATAAATGCAGATCATTTCATTTCATTTCAAACGAAGGGAGAGTGAACCGAAGAAAGAAAGTTAGATAGATAGAAAGATAGAAAAAGAGAGGGAGTGAGAAAAGAACAAGACAAAGAGAGAGACGAGAGAGAGAGAGAGAGCAGGGAAGAGTGGAAGAGAGAAAGAGTGAAAAGGAGAATGACAGTGAGAGAAAGAAAGGGAAAGAAAGGGGAAAATAAATAAAGAGACTAACAAAGATGAAGAGAGAGAAAGAGAGAAAGAACAGGAGGAAGTCGGAAAGAAAAAAAGAAGGAAAAATAGAGAAAGAAAAAAGGAAAGTAAGGGAAAAAGAAATAAAGAGAGCGAGAACAAGAAGAGGTGAGAAAGAAAGACAGAAAGAAAGAAAGAAAGAAAGAAAGAGAGAGAGAGAGAAAGGGTTAAATTTACACAGTCTACCACAAAAAAAAATATTCGACAAGAAAATCACAATGACTCAGCACTGAGCTATTTTCAGAACAGATCCGCAGGCACCTCGGCTGTCCTCAGAGGGCCACCAAGTGCCCACGAACACCACGCTGGAGACCCACGTGGTGTGTCGCATACAGTAATCCCTCGCTACAGCGCGCTTCGGTTATTGCTGATTCACTGCTTCAAGGTTTTTGAATTGAATTGTCTTTAGTGTCATTGATATGGACATATCGTGCATTGTGTTCTGCAGCAGACAACAGGCAGCAAATGCTATCAGGGGGGCAGCTTGTGTGTGTTGGGTGGGCGTAACTGCCTGTGTGTGTGTGACTTTTATAGGCCAGTCAATGAAGCGAGGCTGCGAAGAACGGCGACAGCTAGCAGTTGTTCCGTGTATTATTTTCAGGTCTGGGAGGAGACTGAGGCGACGCCGGGAGAAAAAACAAAATGAGGGAAGGGGCCAACTTACTGCAGTTAGGCTACATAACAACTCACAAGCCACCCTGCCTATCTTGCATTTCGCCAATTTTAGATCCATTACTCATAAAACAGATGACCTGAAGCTACAACTCGTGGGAAACATTCGGGAGACCTGGCTCATCCCGAAGATACTTAATGCTAGTTTGCAGCTAGCATACAGTATTTATACATGTGCATTATTACACAAGGCATTACGGTAGTTTTACGGTTGTTCAATCAAGATGACATACGAAAAGGCATTCGATTTTACTCTTATCACATTTTTTTGTACTTATGGTGCCAGAAACAAATGAGAAGAGACACTATTTGGTCCTGAATAATATAAGTAAACGCAAAGTCCAATTCATCATAGAAAGAGTACTTTTTGTTTCATGATGAACCAACTTTCAACACAGTGCTTCTCAATTTTCCAGCATGATTTTCATGTTTACGTTTCAAACCTTGAGAGCAGAGTCTTCGTAAATCGTGAGAAGGCCATCAGCCGTGCCGACCAGCAAGTAATTTTTTCTTTGCCTAAAAAAATAAATAAAAAACCAAATGATTTGTCATGAACCAGAACAGGATCAGGAAATGGGAAGTCATGCACGTTAGTCAACAGTCTGGCTAAAATGATGGGAAGCCAGAGGCTGACGAGATCGATACCAACTGCCCGAGTAGATATCGGACAGATGGGGTCGATACCGGACAGGACGGACAGACAGGATTGATAATGAAACTGGAAATCGATATCAAACAGGACAACAATAAACGGGAACAATACCGGACTGGAAATACCAGCAGGAAAACAGGACCGAGTGGGGCAGAAGTTCATTGACAGACTGACAAATTAAGAGAGAGCACTGACCTTAAAAAGACGGAAAGCCAATTGGGCGCCATGGCAACCGTGACATGATTACGTTAAAAAAAGTATTGTTTTCCAAGAATCTACTCACACTTATTTCTTATTTGTATGTTACTCACGTCGTCATTTTTTAGTTATTTACCAATATTCTTTCAGTAGCTATATTTATTTCACTTTTGCAGTTTTTTATATAGTTCTCCACATTTTTTTATGATGGTCGTGTGAAAGAATTGTGTGAAAATTACTAAGCTGGACAACGTTAGCTATTAGCATTAGCAGCATGACGAAAATTGCTTGATAGCATTAGCAACTTGAGTGCTAATGTTATTTGCTTGGTCAATAACATTAGCCAGCAGGCAAGTCATTCACCGCTAGTGTTAGCAGGAGTCGCTAGCATTCGATAACATTTATATAACATTCCCTCCTTTTTTTATTTTCTCGCCTTGTCTCCCTTTTGGTCTTTTTTCCTTCTTTATTCATTTGGCCTACTTTCCTTCTCTTGCCTTCTTCTTCTCTTGCATCCTTTCTTACCTTATTTCCCTTTCTTTCCTTCTTCCCTTCTCTCAACTTTGTCCTGGCCTTATTTCCTTCCCTCACCCTATATTCTTTTGCCTTCTTTCTTGCTTTCCTTGCTTCCTTCTCTTTTCTTTCCTACTCCCACTTTCGTTTGTGCCTTCATTTCTTATACATCTCATTTCCACTTCTTGGTTTCCTTATTTGTTTCACCTGTTTTCTTAACGACTTTACTTCCTTCGCTCACCTTTTGTACTTTTCTTGCTTTTTCTCCTTCTCTTGCCTTCTTTCCTTCTCTCACCTCCTATCCTTCTCGTAACTTTTTTCCTGCCTTCTTTGCTTTTCTCACCTTCTTTGCTTTTCCTTTCTTTCTTGCCCTCTTTACTTTCTCCCTTTTCGCTCTCATTTTGTTCTTTCTCCCACTTTTTTCAGTTTTTGCTTTCTTTCATTTTCACTCTCACCTTCTTTATTGCCTCCTTTCCTTCTCTCACCGTCTTTCTTATTTTCTATACTTCCTCCACTCCTTCTCTTGTCTTCTTTCCTTCTCTAGCCTTCTTTCGTGTCAGCTATACTTCCTCCTCTCTTTCCTTCTCTTGGGTTCTTTCTTTTTCTTGCCTTATTTCTTACATTCACCTTTTTCTCGCCTTCTGTACTTCATCCTTTCCGTCTCTCATCTTCTTTCCTTCTCTAGCCTTCTTTCGTGTCCTCTATACTTCCCTCCTCCCTTTCCTCCCCCTGGGTTCTTTCTTTTTCTTGCCTTCTTTCTTACATTGACCTTCTTTCTTATCTTCTACCCTTCTCTCACCTTCCTTCTTGTGCTCTTTTTTACTTCCACTTTCTTTCTTTCCTTCTCTCCTTTTCTTGTCTTCTTTCTTGTCCTCTATACTTCCTCCTCTCCTTCTCGCGTCTTCTTTCCTTCGCCCGCCTTCTTTTGTGTCCTCTATACTACTTCCCCCACTCCTTCTATCGTCTTATTTCCTTCCCTCTCTTTCTTTCCTTGCCGTCTTTCTTTCTTGTCTTTTATCCTTCTATTGCCTTATTTCTTGTCCTCGGTGCATGCTCCTCTCCTTTTTTCGTCTTCTTTTGTGTCCTCTAAACTTCCTACTCTCCTTTTCTCCTCTTCTTTCCCTCACTCATTTTATTTTGTCTTTTTGCTTTCTTTCTTAATTTTGCCATATTTTTCGCCTTCTGCCCTTCCCTTGCCTTCTTTCTTTCCCTTTTCCCGTCTCTCACATTCTTTCTTGTATTCTTTATTGCTTGTAGAAAATTAAAATGCTAAAAATGTGTACTATTTAGCGTCTCCCAGTGGTTATTGGGTCGTGGCAAAGTTGGCACCAGTCCATAAATAACTTCCCCTCGTCTTCTTTTCTTCTCTTGCCTTCCTTCTTGCCTTCTGTCCTTCCCTTGCCTTCTTTCTTGCCCTCTTTATTTCTTCATCTCCTTCTCTTGTCTCCTTAGTTTTTTTGCCTTCTTACCTTTTCTTTTTTTTCCTCTCTCACCTTCTTCCTTGCCTCCTTTCTCCTTCATTCTTGCCTTCTCTCCTTCTTTTACTCCCCTAAGTGCCACTTTTTCCGTTCCACGGGGAGATATCCGCCACGACTTCATCCATCTATCCATTTTTTGCACCGCTTATCCTCAACAGATCATTTTGAATGATCAAAACGAGTGATTTTCTTGAAGTCAGTCTTGAAAGGCACTCACAGGCGAGGAGGGTTGACGTGAAAGTAGAGAGAAGTGACGGCATCTGTGACCTTGTTTAAGGGGTACCACACTGACGTGTCTTTGACGCTCAGGACAATCAGCGAGCCCATTTGCGTGCCGGCCACCAGCCAATCGGAAGCCTCACCGGGGATCTGCACCGTCACCAGGCACAAGACCGGACTACTGTCCATCTCCTGCTTGAAAATGAATACAAGGGAAAAGCTGAAGCTGCTGCAGAGGATGATAAATGTTTTATAGTTATTGATAAGTTGATTTGGTTGGTTATCTTGAGTAATATCAATAATATCTCGACCACTCGGGCCATCTGGGCACCATTATTTATGGTGTGTCTTGGGCAAGTATAGCCTGGCAGCGCCCATCCTTCTCCAGGCTGTTTTTTGGGGTAGGGGTTTGCTCCCCAAAATGAAACATATAGTACAGGTATCCATGAATACCAGTAGCAGGAGAAGTCAAGTCATGTTTATTTGTGACACCCTTAATCATAAGGGGTCTCACAGGGCTGCACAGACTATAATGACACCATCCCCTGATCTAAGGGCCCGGTCACACAGCCGTTTGCGTCTGTATCGCGGGTAAAATTTTGCGTTTTTTTTTTGCCCGTGGTTGCCCGCGATGGAAAATGCGCAAAATTGGCCAACCCGCTGTTCATCGGTGGTATGCCCGCAAAACAGACGCCGGCGACTGTTCCGCTTCCTCATCGCGTCATTTCCGCGTCATTTTCTCGTGTGGACCACGGGTATAAAAGCTGCTGAGCCGGCGTTATGCCGAGAAATGCATCCTTGCCGCTACTACAACCACTTTTACCTCGTTTTATCTCACTTTTATATCACTTTTAGGGAATTTAATGGCGAACATATAACCAAAACCACTTCGTCTTGCATTTGTTGGGAATGTAATACAACTTAAACCATTCCGTCTTTGTATTTGTTGTGAATGTAATCGAACGGTAATGCACGCCGTATACAAATCACTTTTGAGCAGGTAACATGTTTATTTTGCCTTTTTCTATTCAAATCGCTCATATTGAAACTATTATGCACTCTACCATAAAGCTTATTTCTGCATAATAAGCTTTACGGTAGAGTGCATAACAGTTCTCAAAAGTGATTTATTTACGGTGTGCATTAATGTTCGATTACGTTCACAACAAAAACAAAGGCGGAATGGTTTAAGTTGTATTACATTCCCAACAAATGCAAGACAAAGTGGATTTGGTTATATGTTTGCCATTACATTCCCTAAAAGTGATATAAAAGTGAGATAAAAGGAGGTAAAAGTGGTTGTAGTAGCGAGGGGATGCAAATCTCGGCAGGGATGCATTTCTCGGCATAACACCGGGCTGTAGAAATCATAACCGCTCAAGACACAGTCCCGTGAAGATCAAGATTTCAAGCTATGGCACAGAAGAAGCCAATAAGTTATTATTGTAATAGTTTTTCATTTTGATTTTATTATCTTGTTATGAAATGAAAATAAATGTCAAGAAATAAAAACGGATTAAGACGAGGTCACTACGATGACGGGGATCCATGTTCACCCCTTGACGTCTCGAGCACAACTGACGTGTGCTCGGCAAATCGCGCTGTATATACGCGGAGAAAGGCGTTTGACCGTCACACGCGTAACACGCTAATTTCACCTAATAACACCGCGATACAGGCGCAGAACATGCTATTACCATGCTCCACCTGCGATTACCCGCTGAAATTTCCCGTCCTACCCACGTGTAACCATGCCCTGGCCGCGGCCATAGCACGTCGTTCCGCGTCATTTCCGCGTCATTACCTCGTGTGCCGCCCGCGATTAACACGTGGTCTAAAGTTTTGAGCAGCGCAAAACTTTTTCGCGCGGCCAACCGCGTGTGAATTTCCGACCGCGAGTAAAGCACTGCTGTATCTCGTCTATATGGCGATCTCAAAGCGTCCAACAGCGTCTGCTTCACGAGCAGAAATTTCTGGCCGTGATTCAGCCTCGATACGCCCGTGAAAGGCTGTGTGACCGTGCCCTAAAGTTTTGAGCAGCGTAAAACTTTTTCGCGCTGCCAACCGCGTGTGAATTTCCGACCGCGTGTAAAGCACTGCTGTATCTCGTCTGTATGGCGATCTCAAAGCGTTCAATACTGTCCGCTTCACAGGCAGAAATTTCTGGCCGTGATTCAGCCTCGATACAGATGCAAACGGCTGTGTGACCGGGCCCTAAGACCTTCACGAGGGGAAGGAAAAGCTAAAAAACTTCAGCATGAGGAAAATGAAGAAAACTTGAGAAGGGACCGCACATGAGGTAATCCCCCTTCCAGGATGACCAGGCTGCAAAGGATGTTGCATTAAGAAATAATACAATTTAAAATAAAATACAAAACATTTTTGAAGGTAAGGCCATTTGAACTACAGCCTTCCATCAATCTCTTTCTGATAAATAAAATAAAACAAATAAATAAAAAAATCACGTTTAAATTCCCTTTGCTTTTTTGGTTGTAATGTCATTCAAATGTTTTTTACAGTTAAAGTTCATTTTAACAACGGCTTTTTTGTACACATACAAAGAAAAACAATGAGACCGGACTGAAAAGACATTTGTAGCACATATTTGTTTAAATACACATTAAATACACATCAAAATAACGAAAATATTGAACTTTTAAAACTGTTTTCGCTATTTTCTCTATTTATGTGGATTATGAAACTTGGGGAAGGTGTTTTCCAATGTCATGTCTTTCAAAATAACGAAAAATATTTTTTTAAATTGTTTTTTCTCATGATTTTCTCACATTTCAGCCTCCTGATTTGACTCAGATTCAGCATCTTCGTCATCTGGTCGCTGTTGTTTCTCCTTGCAAAGCACCATCCTGCTCTTTAAAGTTTAGCCGGATATTGGCATTGACTGTGTAGAGCAAATAAGCGCAGCAAATAAATAACATCCACCTTCTTTGTTTCGGGTGGCTCGATTTGGAATGGATGTGTCCTCTTTTGGACAGTTCCAGAATGTACCATAATGAAATCTGATAATATAAAGTTTTGAAAGTGATAAAAACATCCAAGGCTATGTAGTGATAAAATAATGTTTTCACCGTACGTAATTAATTTGATTGGAGGGGCATTCTCAAGTACAGAACATTACGCAGATTTCTCACTTCTTTGGCTTTTTAACAAGTTCAAAACCTTCAAACACCCTCATCCGATCCTGGTGGTCTCAGATATCTGATATCTGAGACCACACCCAAAGAGGCACGATCTGGTCAAGCGTCACTCGTCCATTTAAAAAGAGGAGCTGATCGATAGCTCGTCCTCTTTTTCCCCTCCCTGCCTCATTGCATGTCAACCACTTGACACGGTCTGCAGGTCTGCACTGCGGCCTTGAGACCAGCACGTGTGCCATACGTTGTGACCATACGGCGCACAAGACAAAATCTCTTCCCAACAAGTAAGAGGATGGTTTCAGATTTAACACCACGTTTGCTGGTTCTTGGGAATGAGCGTTTTTTTTCTGTACAAAGGAATCTCCCCAAATTGACAAGCATTTAAGCAGGAAACTTTCTTTTTGTGCTGGTAACTTTCAGCGGTCGAAAACTCCCATTATCTCCAGTGCCTTCCCCTCCTTTTTTAGTTTTTCTATTATTAATTCTCTGTGTTAATAAATGTGTTCTATCTTAATCAGCCTGGTTCAATAAATCCATTTTCTTGGGATTAGTAATTCATATTAGAACTCAAAAAAACTCAATAACGTAATTTGATTTTTGTATCAGTGTAGGGGATTCTAGCATACTTCTGGAAAAGAAGAAGATTTATAGTGGAGCACAAACAACACCTACAAGCAAATATGTTTCAACCCAAACAATTTTCAAAGTTAAAGCTAGAAAAATCCCTACAACTGATACTAAATCTTACACCTCATTTTTGTTTTTGACTACTATGCACAGTTTCCATAATAGCCACTATCGGCCAAGCATGTGCTGATTTTTTATTACAACACTATTTGGGGCACAGTAATAAAAATTAAAGTACAAAAAAATGAAAGAAAAAAATACAAAAGAATGTAAAATAAGTACAAAAATGTAAACTTAACAAAAAAAGAAATTATTAATAAATGAAAATGTGAAACATAAGTTTAAAAAAATCCAAACATAAAAAAACACATATTCCAAGAAAATTTAAATCAAGTATAGAAAAATCAAAACTTAACAAAAGAATGAAAGAAAATATTTTAAGAAAATGTAAAGCCAGTAAAAAAACAACAATTATTAAGTATATTTTAACAAAAAAAAATGACTTTAAACAAATAGAGAAATATAAATCTAAAAGAATTAAGCAAAAGTGAAAAATACTTTTTTTTCTCATACTAAAAGTGTTTCATTGCAATTCTACTCACACATCCTTAAAAAAACATCACCTGTGTCGTGATACTGTTTGAGTCCAAGTCCACTGCGGTGAGGGTTCCGGTCCTCTGAGTACTGCTGCCCCCTCCCAGGAAGGCTATGCCGCCGCTCACCGCCACACATTCGCCATGCACCGACTTTGGCAGCGCCATCTCCCTCATTAAAGACAACATCTCACACGAGTTGAGCCTGCCAAACACCTGAAAGTGAGATACAAAGATGGATGTCACTTCATTTTTTGTGCCTTGACCCAGAAGAAAAGGAGATCTTGATTGCTGGTCCAGTTCATTGTTGTGGTTTATTCTCCAACACTGCTCTGAATCTTGTCAAATTTAATATCACCCGGTCAAAAATGTAGATATTATATTGATCCTTGTCTGTCGTTTCAGTTGGATGTGAAAAATATTACTAGAATAGCCTTAATCTTGTGAAGATTCGCCCAATGCTGTCTCAATCATATGCTTAATTATAATTTGCACGTTGATTACTTCTTGGCTGGATTACTGTAATGTACTGCTCTCCCGGTCTCCCGATGTTTAGCAGGTTCCCTTACTAACATACCAATGTATTCATGGACTTGCCCCCTCTTACATTTCAAATTTGATTTTTCGCTATGTTGCTGCACAGAGCCTCTAAGAGACTCCAAGAGCCAAGAAGAAATCTGCAGGCTCAAGCGTTCTCCTTCTAGGCCCCGGTACTGTTGAATGCTCTGCCTCCGGAGATAAAATCTGCAACCTCAGTGGGAGTTTTTGATTAAGTAAATCTGCTTTTACTTAATCCTTGATTCCCACCACATACTTTTCTTTTCCTGTCTTTTCCGGTTGCTCGGTTGGTGGTGAAATGAGGGAGAAAGACATATCGAGATGAGTCAGTGGACCAGCGCCTGGACCTGAAGTCATTGTCTCCATTGACCAGCCGGCTGAGAAGGGAAGCTGAATCATTGCTGCTGTGGACTTTTTGGAAAGTGTTGTATATTTAGATAGATAGGTAGATAGATATATACTTCATTCATCCCCATTTAGCTATAATTTTTACTTTATCTTTTTGATGTTCACGACGTTTTGTGGATTGTTACCCAATGCAACATCTATTGCAGCCTGAAGGGGGATTGCCACTTGTGTGGCCCCTTCTTAAGGTTTTTTATTTTCCCTCATGTTGAGGTTTTCCTTGCCTGCATGTCAGTTTCAGATCAGGGGATGATGTAATTGTGGACTGTGCAGTCTTTTTAGACATTTTGTGATTAAGAGTTAATGTGACTTGACTTGAACGATATTGAAGAAAATACACGTAGTGATGGATACAGTACATTATGCAAACACGTCTATTGCAGCCTGGTCTTCCTGAAAGGGGGATTACCACTTGTGTGGCCCTTTCTCAAGGTCTGTTACTTTGCCTCATGTTGAGGTTTTGAGTTTTCCTTCCCCGCAAGTCAGTTTCAGATCAGTGTTATGATTACCGATGTGAATCACCTGTGCCCGCCCCTTTGGCGCTGACTGCCCTGGACTCTGATTGGCTCCCGATCTGGACTTGTACCCACTCCTGTCTGTCCCCGTTTGTCAGTCCGTCTGCGAACCTCAGTTAACACAAGCCTTTTTTGACCCTGACTCCCACCTGTCCTGTTTTTTTGCTCCTGTCTGTCCCCCGGCTTTGAACCGTTCTTGATCCTGACCACGTCTACTCTCCCGTCCCAGCTTTCGAACTCTTTTTGTCCCAGACCACGTCTACTCTCCTTTCCTGGCTACGACTCATTTCCAACGGCAACCACGTTTTTGCTCTCCTGTCCTGGCTACTGACCCATTTTCTGTTCCCAACACCGCCCTCGCTCGCCACGGAGGTTTCACTTCCGCGTTCATAGCGACCTACTTCCTGCGTCCAGCAATCACCGGATCTTGGGTGCAACCCTTTCCCTTTCTTCCAAAAAAACATGTGAGAAACGCAACACAAGTGGGTCCTGTCTCCGTTCTGGTGCTGACAATCAGAGGATTGTGTAATTGTGGCTTGTGCAGTCCTTTGAGACACTTTGTGATTAAAGGCTGCAAAAATAAGTGTGACTCGAAAGAAAATGAAGAAAATACACATAGTGACGAATACAGTACATTATATAAAAAAACTTGACTGTTTAGTCAGGTACTTTACCTGAGCAGATGTGGGACGATCATGAGGATTAAACTTAAGACATTCACTCATCAGAGCTTGAAATCCAGGCCAAGGGGAGCATCCGTAGTGCTTCACAGGATCTGTAAAGGGCACCATGATACAGATTGTCACCCACATGGATAAAAATACTCATCTTTTAAAATCCTAATCTGTTGACCTGGTAGCTTTCCCTGAACTGCCACCTCGTCAAACTCGCTGGGGAACTTAACGCCGTCGCAGATGCGCTCGCCACCCGTCAGAAGGTCGTAAAGAAGGAGCCCGAAGGAAAAGACGTCGGCCTGCTGGTTGTACGTCGCATTTCCCCTGGCCACTTCGGGTGCGCGGAAACCTGCACAACGTCTGAGCGATTACATTCAAAGCGTCTGGACAAAATAACACGTAACGTGTAACATTTTTACACAAGCTTTATTTTGCTTGAACGGGGCAGTCATGCGATCGCTGGGCAGAGGAGATCGAAACCGGACAGGACAAACGGGATCGATACCAGATTCGGGATACACGAGCAGATACCGGACAGGGTGGGACAGATGGGATCGATACTATATACAACAACAACATTCCGGACAGGACGGGAGAGACGGGATTGATGCCGGATACTGGTTACACGGACAGGATACCGGACAGGACAAGACAGGCAGGATCGATACCGGATATTGGATAAGAGAGCAAAATCCCGAACAATGGAACAAACGGGATTGATACTGGATAGACGAGCAAGATACGGGACAGGGCAGGACAGATAGAATCGATACCTGATACTGGAGCAAGATACCGGACAGGATGGGGCAGACAGGATAGATACCGGATACACGGGCAATTTACCAGACAGGGCATGACAGACAGAATCGATACCAGAGCAAGATACCGGACAGGATGGGACAGACGGGATCGATACCAGATACTGGAGACTGGAGCAAGATACCGGACAGGACGAGACAGGCGGGATCGATATCGGGTACTGGATACACGAGCAAGATACCGGACAGAGTCAAAATACAAGTCTTGCAAGTGCAGAGGTTCGTTGACAGACTGACAAGGAGTGGATGTGAGCACGGAGTTTAAATAGGAGGGAACCCAATCAGGCAACGAGCAGCAGCTAGCACCAAACGGGCGGGCCCAAGTGAGGGCATTGGGCAACCGTGACATAATGAGTATATTTATTTTGGATTTAATTCATTTTAGAGGGAGACTGAATCATATTTGGGCACTAGATGTCACTGTTTTGCAACCTAAAATAAGTGCCACAAAGGACAAGGAAGAACACAAACTACAGAGACTCATAGCGACCAAACTGCACCATTTTCCTTAAAATTAGTTTTACCCAGCCATTCACAAGGTTTTTTTAATTGGGTACCATTAGCAGCAAGATGGGGGACAGTCATGTCCACTCACTATATCTCGCAAGGAAGATGAAAGTAACCAGCGCTTGCATGAGTCTGATCTTTGAATTCACTGATCTCGCGTCCCAGGGAGTATGGACTAAATGCCAGGGAGTGGGGAAGGACCTTTTCAAGAGAGTAAGAGTCCCGACTCCTAGGCTTTGATTTTTGCATTCCGGAGATGGAATAAGAGCTTGCTCTGTCCACTCCACGCATCGGCCCGGTATTGCAGTAGCTCCGGGAACGGTGCATTCGCAATGATCGCAACAAGGCTTTAGGGCTAGGACCTTAGCTTGGCCTTTTGGCTGAGAGTAAGTGTCCGGGCTCCTAGGCTTTGTAGCGTATTATGAACTGACCGATAACGGATAATGAATAATGAATAACGAAGATAGATAAATAACCCTTAAAAACCCCAAACCCCACTACCATGTTCTTGTCCCTCCAGTCTGGCAAGTAGGGCTGTGACCACAATTTCTGGTTCTGACCCTTCTTCTGGTATGACAGCTCTAAGATATTTAAATTTGGTGACAGGTTCTAGCTCTCTGTGGTTGATGGTGATGTTTGTTGTGATAGTTTGGGGATTGATGGTCATTAGTTTTGTTTTTACTGTGCTGATTTCCATTCCATTCAGGGTTGATGCTTTGTCCAGGAAATTGACCAGATCTCTATGTTCCTGTTCGTCTCCTGCCAATCCGGAAATATCATCAGCAACGGAGGTTAGTGACAATGTGTCCCCCAATACTGACTGTACCTTTGTGTTGTTCCAGAGCTTCGAACATGATCCTCTCCAGGATGATGATGGTGAATTAAGTTTGAGAGGAAGAATGCAACCTTGTCTCACACTGACTGTGGTTCGTGACCACCCCCCAATGGTACCATTGATAAGTACAGCACTAGGCTATAAACTCTTAATAATGAACGATAATCATTGGGTGCGCTAAACCTAACCTGGCGTGCCCTCCGAGCTGCGGACCCCCATGCTGCAGCAGTACTGAGAGATGCCATAGTCCGTAATCTTGGCGATGATGTCAGCATCCGTCTTCAAGTTGAACAAGAGCACGTTGTGAGGCTTCAGGTCGCGGTAGATGATCATGGCTGAGTGCAGGTACCTGGAAAAATATTGAAATGTTATCAACCACCACAAGCTCCTATCTATATGCCTGGAGTGAGAGTTGAAGTTCTGTATTATATAGCAGTGATTCTCAACCCTTCAGACTTCAAAACCTATGATCCCTCCCCTCCAATTACAAGGCGAAACCAAAATCAAGAAATATTTTTACTTTTCAAAATTGTTGAGTGAAAGAATTGGGCCATTATAACCAGATATACTACTTCGGACTATATTATATAATGTTCATGCTTCGGGCACAAAGATGACCAGGATTCATACTTTTACTACACATTTTTTGGGGAGTCAACTTTTCAATTTTCCAGCACCATTAAATGAAGAAATCCTGGGTAAAATTTGGACTGTAAGCCGCTTTCAACCCTGCGGCTAATATATGCATTATTCCTAACAGGCGCCCCTGGCAGTAAAGGTAATAGTGAGACACGATAAACATATGTGTCAAGGAAGACGCAAGTTTATGTCATGATGACTTTCACCTGTGCCGCTCGTTTGGCGCCAGCGGCTGTTGGTTACCTGATTGGTTCCCCGTCCTACTTAAGCTCAGTCCTTTCACTCGCCTGTTGTCAGTCCGTCAGCGAACCTGTTTTCACAAGGCAAGCATTTTTGACTCTGACTGCCGTCCGTCCCGTTTTGTCCCCCGTTTTCCACTCGTCCGTTCCTGACTTCCCCGTTTCTCTCCTGCTGCGACCCGTTTTTGACCCTGACCACGTTTTGATCTCCCGTCCCGGCTAAGGACCCGGTTTTTGACCCTGACCACGTTCTGATCTCCCGTCCCGGCTAACGACCTATTTTTCCATCTAATTATGTTACGATCTCCTGCTCCGGAAGATCCACTTCCGCACTCAGAAAACGTTCCGATCCTGTGAGCGGCTTGCTTCCCGCGTCCAACGAGCTCCGGCTCGCGGGCGCTGCCTTTCCTCTATATTTCAATAAACTTGTGATTAACATTACGCATATGGGTCCTACTTCTGTTCTGGTCGTGACAGTTTAATGTAACTTCGTGCTTTGACCTTAAATAAAGCTGCATGAACAGACCCTCATTATGAAAAAAGTGTCAATCAAAAAGGGCCGGCTAACTACGATATTGGGACTCAATTCACAATTCTGTTTATTTGTAAACGGAAATAACTTAGTAACGAACGGATTACTAGAAGCAACGTCCAATGGAGCATACATTATTAAAACTCATTCTGTGTACTGTCTTTCTGTGTAAATATCTCATATTTCAATGTGGGAACGCGCGGCTTATAGTCAGGTGCAGCTTATAGTCCGAATTTTAATGTATTTGCAGAGGCACAAATATATATGTCATGATTACTGATGTGAAGCACCTGTCCCCGCTCGTTTGGTGCCAACTGCCTCAGACTCTGATTGGCTCCCTGTCACTATTTAAACCCACGTCTATCCGTCACCAGTTGTAAGTCCGTCTGCGAACCTCAGTGTACTCTAGGCAGGTTTTTCGACCCTGACTCCCAACTGTTTTTGCTCCCGTCTGTTTCCTTTCGAATTGTTTCCGATCCCGACCACGTTTTTTAATGGTGCTGGTAAATTGAAAAGTTGACTCCTTAAAAAACGTTTTTTGCTACTGACCCGTTTTTTTCCGTTCCCGACACCGCCTTCGCTCGCCACGGATTTTTAGATACTGAGTAGATCGCAAATATTTTTAGACAAATCTCTCTCCATACATATGAGGAATATATATATTTTTGGAGACATTTCTCCCCAAATGACAGTAATATGTAGCTTATATATTAAGGTTGCAGGAAATTCTTCTTTTTAAAGTTTACCATTAAGAAACGCTACCTTAACTTTTTGCATGGCTCATAAGAAATCTTTGAAAAGTAATTCCTGCACAAATACACATTTCATAGCGCCCTGTTTGGGTGTAGCATGTACCTGTCCCATAGGGGGCGACAATGCCATACAAACTGTCAAAAAGTCCCCTGTCAAAAATCAAGAGGGAAGAAGAAAAGCAATGGCAAAGCGAAGCCACCAGAGAGCAGCGTCTGTGTCTTTTTAAGCAGACTGGATGAAAAACATGGCAACAATTTAAAACATTTTTACGAGCGTTTCACCCAAAATTCATGGATTTCAAGTATCCATACGAAACCTGTAAGACACTTTTGTGATGTCTTCAGGGTTTGAACTCATCTTCTGAAGTACATAGCAAGCAGGGTTGGGTAGGGTTACTTTAACTTGATTACTTTCAATTACTTTTGGATTACTCCAATACCAAATATGCTAATAAAAGACAAAAGAAACTAAATATGAATCAAATTACCAAATTTTGTGCAGGCTTGGGGAGTAACGGAATACATGGAACGGCAAATATGATGTTGGCAAGCTGTTTGGATTTATTTTCATTTTGTTTCTGTTGCATTTTATGTTAGTTTTGCCGGAGATCAAAGCCAGGAGAGAAAGCTTACCGCGTGTTGTGAGTCATAATTTTATTCATGTTTAGTTTCTTTTGTCTTTTATTAGCATATTTGGTATTGGAGTAATCCAAAAGTAATTAAAAGTAATCAAGTTAAAGTAACCCTACCCAACCCTGATATCAAGTTTACCTTTGAAAGAGTGGTGTCAGTTTTGACGGACTCGTGTGCCAGAACTCTGCCGCACGAAACACAGAGGTTTTTGCCTTCCCTTGTTTTTAAGGTAATGAAACCTTCATATATATATTTAGCTTCATAGCACACTAACTGAAATATTTCAGGTCTTCTATTGTTTTAATATTAATGATTTTGGTATCCAGCTTGTGAAAATTCAAAATTCCTGTCTCGTAAAATTAGCATATCACTAAAAAGTGCTCTAAACAAGCTACTGAGCTAATCATCTGAGTCAACGAGTTAACTCGACATACCTGCAAATGATTCCTGAGGCTGTTAAAAACTCCCAGCCTGGTTCATTACTATAAACCGCAATCATGGGTAAGACTGTTGACCTGACTGCGGTCCAGAAGGCCACTATTGACCCCCTCAAGTAGGAGGGTGGGATGCAAAAAGAAATCTCTGAGTGAATACGCTGTTCCCAGAGTGCTGTATTATCAAGGCACCTCAGTGGGAAGTCTGTGGTAAGACGAAAATATGGCAGAAAACGCTGCACAACCAGAAGAGGTGACCAGATCCTGAGGGAAATTGAGGAGAACGGCCGATTCCAGACCTTGGGCCACCTGAGGAAGCAGTTACGACCAACAGTAGCTCTTGTGTGAATGTTTATACCGCTTGTTATTTTGTTATTAAATTAGCAGCGAGACTTAATCAGCAACTGAGTGCCTTTTTTAACTGTACTGTGTTTTCATTTGCTGTTTATTACTTGCTTGTTTCAGGAACTTTTGTACATCAAAAAGGAAGCCATCATGTTTATAGACCAGGGGTCTCAAACTCAATATTCTTGAGGGTCGACAGAGCTAGGGTATGAGTGAGGTTGGGCCAAAATGGGTGTTTCACGAACAAAATCTGATAAAAACCTTACACTGTGCATGTGGCCCCTTCCATGGGTTTCTTAAGTCGCCTTATGCCTAGGTTTTTGAGTTTGACCTTGCTCTCATGTGGGTGTAAAAACCGGGGATGCTGGAAGACTAGTTCGGAGAGCCCTTTGAGACTCTTTGTGATTAAGGGCTATACAAATAAACATGACTTGACTTAGACTGAGTCTGGATAAGAAGCATCCAGAGCCACAGTGAACAGGCGTGTGCAGGAAATGGCCTACAGGTGGCGCATTCCCAGGTCAAGCTTCTTTTGAACCAGAAACAGTGGCAGAAACTGAAGTTGTTTTTGCGGGTGTACCGTGTGAGACGTGAGCCATTTTTTGGCAAAACACCTGTCTTTTCCTGCGTTTTGAGATGGTGTGTGTTAAATCAGATTCGCAAGAAGTTATTGCCATCTACTGTCATGAGTGTAGTCGACCCTCCGTTATTCTATTCTTAGCATTATTTTGCAAGGGCAAAACACCCGTGACCCAATTGAAAACAAGTGTGTGGCCCACCAGTTAAGACACACTGGTTAATACAATTTTTGCATGAAGTTGAGAAGGTTCTACACCCACTGTAGTCCATCAGCCACATGTAGAGCAATTCTCTGCCTGAGTTTTCTGTTCAGGCTTCCTTTTTTGTGATGGAAGAGAGAATCAAGGGAGCCTCGCATGGCCAGCTCCATTACCAACACGTGTGGACTGGACCCGGCCGCCAGCAAGCCCACTAGGCTGGGGTGGCGGAGCCGACCCAGCACCACAAGCTCCTGGGGAAGAAATATCAGTGGGAGGATGGTAAGTATGATATATGATGGTATGATGAGTAATGGCAGCGACTCTACTTGTCTGAGGAGTCTGTAGATGTAAAGTTCCGATGCGTGCTTGTTGAATAACTTGACAGCCACGTCCTCGTCCTTGTAGATGCCGCGGTAGACGGTGCCGAAACCGCCATCGCCTTAAAGTTCAACACATATATGATCAAAGTGACTTACAAACTTGTCCAATTAAAATGTTTACCCTAAATGTCTAAAGCATGGGTTACCGACCTTTCCAAAGCTTAAAGTGTCATGATTAAGATATGCTTCACCTGTGCCCGCTCCTTTGGCGCCAACTGCCTCAAACTCTGATTGACTCTCTGTCCCTATTCAAACCCACTCCTATCTGTCCGCCGTTGTCCGTCCGTCTGCGAACCTCAGTTTACACCAGGAAAGCCTTTTTTTCGACCCTGACTCTAACCTGTTTTTGCTCCTGTCTGTCCCCCAGCTACGACACGTTTTTGATTCTGATCACGTCTACTCTCCCGTCCTGGCTTTCAACCTTTTTTGTCCCCAAACACATCTACTCTCCTTTCCTGGCTTACGACTCGCTTACGACCCCGACCACGTTTTTTCTCTCCTGTCACAGCTACTGACCCGTTTTTCCGTTCCCGACACCTCCAGCGCTCGCTGGAAGTCCTACTTCCGCGTTCAGAGCGACCTGCTTCCCGTGCCAAGCGATCACCAGATCTTGGGGGCAACCCTTTCCTTTCTTCCAATAAAACTGAGAGAAACGTAACGCAAGTGGTTCCTGTCTCCGTTCTGGTCTTGACATAAAGCTACCGTTTTTGTTACTGATAACCACAAAGGGCTACCAGATCATGCCAAAGGTACTTAAAATTTAACTTCTTCTGTATGTTTATAAGTTTTTTTGGTCAAATGCATGTATACTACACATAAGTATCAAATATATATCGTTTTGTTATTTTAATGTTTTTATCTGGGTCACCGGAGGTTTGAAACCCTTTACCATAGGGTTCTCTTTCCCACTATAAAGCAATTTCACGTTGCATTTTCCACCTCAGAAGGGATTCATGACATATCTTAGGGGTCCCTTGCATTATACAATCTCAATTCTTACCGAGAAGGTTGGCTTTGGAGAGTTCGACATGCAGTTCGTCACTGTCCAAGATGGTCCTAGCCGGCTGGTCGCTAAGAACCACGTCGGGAGAAACCTGAGATAAAGGAATGGTGCAACGAGGGTCTTCGGCGTTCACCAAGAGAAAATCTGAAAAAAATCATTAACACTAACTTTAAACACTTTAAACTCATGTAGAGCAAATAAGCCGGCACAAAGAGGACTACTACATTTATTTATTTATTTCCAAAAACAAAAACTGAACAGTTAGAGTTGTTCAGTTTAAATAACTCAGAAATTTGGAGGGATGGAACGACTGCGTCCCTTTTTGGACAGTTCCCGGATGTACCAATTCTCCATGAACCATAATGAAGTTTTGAATATAACTAAAACATCCAAGGCTATGTATTGATAATATAATGTTATCACCGTACATAATTATGTCAATTGGAGGGACATTCCCACAAGTCCCTCCCTATCTGTCTTTCTAACAAGTATAACAATTTCAAATAACGTCATCCGATACTGGTGGACTCAGATATGAGATCATGCCCGAAGAGGCATGATCAGTCCGAGTGTCAATGGCGCATATATAGAAAATTTGCTGAATGATAACCGCTTTTTTTCTTTACCTGCCTGACTCATGACGCTACATGACCGTTGACGGGGCTGCGCAGGCCTGCACTGCAGCCATGACCTTACGAAACACGAGACACAAGTTTCTCCACGACGACAATTAAGGTTTCAGATTTAAATCCATGTTTTCTGGTTACAAGGGAATCTCCCCAAATTGACTAGCATTATAGCGGGAAACCTTCTTTTTTTGCTAGTAACTTCCAGACTTTCAGCGGTCGAAAACTCCCAAAATCTCAGGCGCTCTACCCCCCCTTTTTTTTCTTTCATCGATTTTCTATGTTAATAAATTGTGTGTCCCATAAAAGTAATAATGTAAATAATTTTTAATCAGTGCAAGAGTTTCTAGCATTCTTCAGAGGAAAAAATGGTTTATGGTGGAGCACAAGCAACACCTGGAGGCAAATTTGTTAACTAATTGCAGTAAAGAATAATTTGTTTCAATCCTAACGATTTTCAAAATTAAAGATAGAAAAATCCCTACACTCATGTTTGTCACACATTTTAACAATCCGCTGGCCTCACCTTGATCAAAGTAAGAAAAGAGGTCCTCCAGCAGCATCTTGCTCCACTCATGTCCATCCTGGAAGCTGTAGAGAGCCCACTTTTTCAGGAGAGCCTCCCCGCTCCCGTGCACGTCCGTGTTCAGCAGGCCTGGGAACCATTCCTCCAGCAGGGAGTCTACCTGGTCTACCACCTGGCCCAGGAGCACACGTCCTGGCAAGGAGAACCATTGACAGCATCAGTTATAAATGTCTCGGCAATATTTCCTGATAAACTTGGAATTTATGCTAGTATTCTTTATCTTATTTTATGACAAGTTTATCCTGATATTATGTTAAGTTTATCTCATCTGCTTGTAAATAAGGCTCACAATGGTGTTTTCAATTCTATTCTATTCTATTCTATTATTTTCTATTCTAGCCAAACCATATGTTTATCAGTAATGGAAGCATGGTGGAGCATTCACTCAAAACATTTTGGTAAAAAAAAGGGACAAAAATGTACAGATCTATTATTTGGAATAGTCATGATTACTGATGCGAAGCACCCGAGTCTACTGCTTTGGCGCCAACTGCCTCGGACGCTGATTGGCTACCTGTCCCTTTTTATACCCCCGTCTTCCTGTCACCGGTTGTCAGTCCGTCTCCGAACCTCAGCTTACGCTAGGCAAGCTTTTCGACCCTGACTCTCTCCTGTTCTGATTCCTGTCTGTTTTCCGGCTCCGACCCCTTTTCTGATCTCGACTACAATTTTGCTCGGCTACTGATCGTTTTTTTTTTTCGCTCTTGACACCGCCATCGCTCGCCACGGAAATACCACTTCCGCGTCTGAGCAACCAGCTCCCCGCAACCAGCGATCTACGGATCGTATGTACTATCCTTTCCTTTCTTTCCAATAAAACTGAGAGAAACGCACGCAAGTGGGTCGCGTCTGCGTTCCGGTCCTGACAGGAATAGTTTATCCACATTTTTAATTGTTTTTTAACAAAATAACCCAATTTTGTGGCGTCGGTTAAAAAATGAGTTCCAAAAGATCTTAATTGTTAAATTGTTAAAAAAAAACTTTTTGGGTGCTTCGAAACGAAATTACAATTTGGGGATTGTTATTTTCAGTTATTATAATTTATATATTTTAAAATATATATATATTTTTTAAACACAACATAAAATTCTTAGGGGGTTGGTTAAAATAAAATAAAAACCTTTTTGGATTTTTTTTTTTATTTTTAAACAAAATGACCCATTTGAGGGGGTCTCTCTTTTTTCCCTCGCTGTGCTTTTTTTGGTTTATTTATATCTTTCAGGACGACTTTCTGTTTTCCCTATTTTCTCACTAAAATTTGTCTCTGGTACCCTAGAGTGAGATAATATCGGATGCCTTTTCTTGTGTCATCTACATCCCATAAGGATATAGTGATTACGCAGTAGATTTAGGCTTACTGTGCTTATATTACTTTATTAATATTATTATTGTTGTTATTATTATTATTCTGCTTGCAGAGCCTGTTAGGATAAGTATTGGGGCCATAAGTGTGCTAGTATTTATTAAAGAACTTGAATTTGCGTTTATTTTTTTAATCTACTTTTAAATTAAATTCATTTTTTTGTTGATAGAATCCAAATGCCAAATATGATCCAATTTAAACCAAGTTACATATTTACTTTTTCCATGTTTTGCTAAAAGTATTCCCGTTCCCACAAAAATATTTTATATAGCTGTTGGTATATTTTACTAGTTATTTTTTGTGGGTTTTTTGTGTTCTGTACAGCGCTTTGAGACTTTTTGTGATAAAGGGCTATACAAATAAATATGACTTGACTTGTCTACCACAATACGTCACAAATGTCAACAATTTGTTTACTGTTTAATATAAAGGAAAGTTGTTTTTGGCCGGGTGTTTTTTTTTTGTATACTACGGCACAACTGTTAAGGTCTTGGCTTTCTAACATGAATAGCAATTTCTGTCATGATTACTGATTCGGGACACCAACAGCCCTGGTCCCTGATTGGCTCCTTGCCACTTTTTAAACCCCCCGACTCCCCGTTACCGGCGTCCGATCGTTGCGACCCTTCAGCTCCCGCTAAGGCAGGCCTTTTGAACCTGACTCCCTGTTTTTTGACTCTCGTACGTTTCCCGGCTTCGACCTGTTTCCGTTTGATCACGTCTCTGCTCCTGCGCCCTGACAACCCGACCTGCTTTTCCCTCTTCGACACCGCTATCGCTAGCCAGAAAAGTGCCACTTCCGCGTCCTGAGCGACCCGCTCCCCACAATCAACGATCGCTGGATCGTGGGTGCCAGCTTACGTCTCCTTCTCAATAAAAATATGAAACTAACGCAATTGGGTTCCCGTCTCCATTCCTGGTTCCTGACAATTTCAAACATCGTCTTCCGATACTGGTGGACTCAGATATATGAGACCGTGCCCAAAGAGATATGATCTGGTGATTTAAGTGACCTTTTAGATTGATTAGTCAATACCATTTTTATAAAAACAAAATGACACGGTTTTTCTTGTTTTTTAAAACATTATTTAGGGTGGCTCGAACCGCAACAGTTTTCAGTTTTGTTCTGTACAAGATGACTACAAATTTTATTTTTTTTAATTACCAAATCCGTAACTACAAAAGGACAAGTACCGCAAGATTAGAATTTTATTCATTTTTTGGACATGCAAAATAATTTGTTGTTGATGTTGTATAGTGGGGGGAATGATGCAAAGGGGGGTGAAAAAACGAAGTATATTAATGTCCAAAGTCTGGCCCGGGGCTGGTTACGCCCCGAGATCAAACTTACCGGCTCGCGGCCTCTGTCATAAAATTACTAATGTGTGGCCCGCCAGTGATTCAGTATAAAATACATTTGTGCAAAAACATAAGTAAATCACCATTTCACCAGATGATGGCAGTAGCCCTTTAGCCACTTTGCCCTTGGATTTCTATGAGAATTTTAGCCCAACCCAATTCCGACATGGCAAGTGTAAATGAAAAAGGAAAGTTGACTGTGAGGGCCACCGTTTTCTTTACATGGGGAAATTGGAGCTATTTTTCACAGAAATCTGACATCCCGGTAACAGGAAAATATGTTTGTCTTTTTAAGATCAATTATCCAGCAACCAGTCCAAACCTTTGCGAGTAGAAGGCACAGTGATCCGAAGGACACTGGAAATGTCTTCCTGCCGAGACGTCGCCTCCACTAGACAGTAGGCCTCGGTTGACCAGCTCAGATGCACGCCACGGTTCCAGCACACTTTTTGGGGTGGGCATGTTTTTTCTATGAAAAAAACAAACATGTGTTATTGATTCAAAGTGGGGTTGATGGGAAGCAATTGAATGTGAGGGCGTGGCGTTACCTCTCCCATGAAGCAGAGAAGATGAGACCTCCAGCAAGCGGCTGATCTGCCGGGCCCAAAAGTCAGCAGGGAAGTAAGGCATCTCGTATTCTCGGACAATCACTTCTGAGTTTTCACAGTGAGGCAACTCGATGCTTGGCTTGTCTTTTGATAAACTGAGGGGAAAAACGGTGAATCAAATGAAAAAGAAATACTAAATATAACTTTTATTTCATTATCTTATAAGATCATAATACTAATGTACATAGTTCTATTGTCGAAAAATGCATTTATTTCTCTTCGATTGTATTATTATATTCCCTCTGTCATGATTACTGATGTGACTCAGCTGTGCCCACTCATTTGGCGCCAACCGCCGCGGGTTCTGATTGGCTCCCTGTCACTATTTGAACCCAGTTCTGTCTGTCCCCTCTTGTCAGTCTTCTGTGAACCTCAGTGTATACTACGCAAGCCTTTTTCGACCCTGACTCCCACATGTCCCGTTTTTGCTCCCGTCTGTCTCCGGCTACGACCTGTTTTGATCCTGACCACGTTTGCTCTCCCGTCCCGGCTTACAACCTTTTTTGTCCCGGACTACGTCTACTGTCCAGTTCTGGCTTACCACTCGTTTCTGACCCCGACCACAGCTTGCTCTCCCAGTCCCGGCAACCGACCAGTTTTTCCGTCCCTGAAACCGCCATCGCTCGCTACGGAAGATCCACTTCTGTGTTCGGATCCCAGTCCGAATCCGAGATCAACTTGCTTCCCACGTCCAGCGAACACCGGATCATGGGCGCAACCCCTTCCCCTTTCTTTCAATAAAACTTGTGGTAAATGTCATGCAATTGGGTCCTGTTTCCGTTCTGGTCCTGACACCCTCATATGTATATTAAGGTACAAAACATTGTTTAAAACGCTATCGCTAAAGGGTCAATACTCATCAAAAGGACAGCGTGTATTATTTAGTGCCTACTAGTGACGAAAACTTCAGTCAATAAAAAAAAAGACATCACAGCTTCCCAAAAACTTGGCAAAAGGCTGACCCCAAAAAATAAGAAAATGGTTCAGTTTGGTCACTTTGAGTGTCCATAGTTTGTATTCTTCCTTGTTTTCAGTTGCACTAATGTTCAAAAATGGTAAACGTATTGCATTTATATAGCTCTTTACCAGCCACTGAGGAAATCCGAAGCGCTTTACAATACACTTTACACTTTTTACCCACTCACAAACACACTCATGCACCAATATCAGAGTCACCCATGAGAGGCGCCTAACTGCATATCAGGAGCATTACGGGTTCAGTGTCTTGCCCAAGGACTGTGATATTTAACTCGGGGGAGCCGGGAATCGAACCTGAAACCTCTTTGGTCCTAAGATGACCACGCTACCTCGTGAGCTATTAATAATAAACACTGTCCTTTTAAAGTATTGTCTCAAAATTTTCTTTCACTTCTTTGAATTTTACAACAATTCTCAAATTCTCCACTGGCTGTGCATTACGCCCCCCCCGAAAATTAAATAGGTAAATGCATACCCATAAACAAGATAACGCTACTTTAAAGAGCAAATTTGTAATAATCTGTTAAAAACAAATTATTTTCACAAAAATATATTTTTTCCTTTCTTGATGTGATCTGTCTCTCTGTAGGTTTTACTCAAGGAGCTCAGACAAGGGTGCCTAGCACATGGCGAGGAAGACAACAGACTAGCAAGGAACTAGTAAGGAACTAAGGAGATGTAGTACTAATAAAGGGAAGTAAAGTTGTGATTGGAGGAAAAAGAAAACAAGTTACCAGAGCTGTGACGAGGAAAATTGACTCCAGAGCAGAGTGGCCAAATAAGGTAAGGTCGGAAAAAAAGCAAGAAATACAGACAAATAGAAACCTGACTTAAGGATTGTGAGACTTATTCTGTGTTAGAGATAATATAGGGGATATAGTACTAATAAAGGGAAGAAAACAAGTTGTGATTGGAGGAAAAACAAAACCAGTTACCACAGCTGTGAGGAGGAAAATTGACTCCAGAACAGAGTGGCCAAATAAGGTAAGGTAGAGAAAAAAGCGAGAAACACAGACACATAGAAACCTGACTTAAGGATTGTGAGACCTATTCTGTGTACGAGATAATATAGGGCCTAAAAATGCAGCCCAACCCCACCCGGCCAAACAGATTAACTTGATTTGAGCAACCAAGCAAGAAAAAAAAACACGAAATATATAAAAACAGTGTCCTTTAGCAAACAGCATGTACCTGCTGGGTACAAGCAGATTGTCTTGTCCAAAGGGCATTGCCATCAGGAACTTCTCCAGAAGTTTCATGTAATGTGTAGCATGACTGGAAGGGAAACATTTCGTCTCAAGCCGGAAGTTTTCGACCGCACGGCGGTGAAACACTGCTGGGGGATGTTCCCGACCGCCGGCCTTCAGGGTCAATTTCTATAAAGAATCGCAAATTGTAACGTGATTAACACATTGAAATGAAAACGGTTTAAGTCTCTACAGAATTAGATTCAGTTGAAAGGTGCAGAACCTGAGAGAGGACATTGCAGAGCCACTGTGGATGGATAAAGTAGAGATCTTGGAGCTGGAGGGTGGGATCATCGAAGTGCAGTAAAACCCCTGAAGACACAAAACAAAAACTGAAAAGCTGAAGACTCATATGCCATTTTCCATGGTTCTTAAGTGTTGTGTACTCGCGCTAGACTCTGACTGAGAGGTCAATATTTTTAAAGATTTATTTCCTATTTATTCATTGCTTGAATTTTACATAACAGGGGTCCCATGGTCACCCTCAGGCATCAAAATGGGTCAGTCAGAAGGGTGTGAACGAGATGTTCCGGTACACTGTACAATCCAATAAAAAGTTGATATTTTTATTATCTTAGCTAAATTTAGCCTCAGTGGCTTGCATGAAAGTAGGTTAAATTGATTAAATTGGCTTAGTTACTGTGGTTATTATTTTTTACAGCTAGCTTGTTCTTGACCAGACCAACTACCAGGCTAAGATTATCCAGAGAGATACATTTTATCTGACACGTCTACTGTTTCGCGTGTGAAAAATGAAAGGGTTTTATAGTTTTTCCATGGATTTTCTTTATAAGTTGTATTATTATAGTGTAGGGATTTTTCTAGCTTTTGAAAAATGTTAGGATTGAAACTAATTATTCTTTACTGCAATCAGTTAACAAATTTGCCTCTAGGTGTTGCTTGTGCTCCACTATATACTGTTTTTTTCTCTGAAGGATGCTAGAATTTACTACACAGATAAAAATTAAATTATGATATTACTTTGAGTTCGTAGAGTTCTTATATGAATTATTATTCCCCCAAAAATTGAATCAATGAACCAGGCCGATTGAAATACGACACACAATTTATTAACACAGAAAATTAATGATATAAGAAAAACATGGGGGGGGGATTCGCAGCAACGGAGATTATGGGGGTTTTCGACCACTGAAAGTCTGGCAGTTACTAGCACAAATAAAAGTTTCCCGCTATATTGCTGGTCGATTTTGGGAGATACCTTTGTACAGAAAAAATGCTCATTCCCAAGAACCAGCAAACATGGAGTTAAATTTGAAACCGTCACCTTATGTAACGATGTGGAGAGATTTGGTCTCGTGCTCTAGATAGTTGCAACGTATGGCCATCCTGCTGATCTCAAGACCACAATGCCATGAGTCAGGCAGGACAAATAAAGAGTGCAACTATCACTCAGCAAATTATTTCATATGGACCAGTGACACCTGATCAGATCATGCCTCTTAAGGCATGGTCCCAGATATTTGATATCACCAGTATCGGATGACGGTGTTTGAAATGGCCAAACTAGTTATAAAAGCCAAAGAAGTGAGACATTTGGGTAATGTTCTGTACTTGGATATGTCCCTCCTATCGACATACTTACCAACGGTTAGAACATTATTTTATCAATACATAGCTTTGGGTGTCTTCATTACATTGAAAACTTTATGTTATCAGATTTCTTTATGGTACATAGTGAACTGGTACGTCCGGAAACTGTCCAAAAGGGGGCGCAGTCGTTCCATCCATTCCAAAGGTTTGAGTTATTTGAACTGGGAACCTCCTGCATGGGTTCAAATGCAGCTACCGGCCTTACTGTGCAGAGTTTGCTTGTTCTCCCCGTGCTTGCGTGGGTTTCCTCCGGGCACTCCGGTTTCCTCCCACATTCCAAAAACATGCATGTTAGGTTAATTGGCCGGTGTGACTGAGCGAGTGGGTTGTCTGTCCCCGTGTGCCCTGCGACTGGCTGGAAACCAGTTCAGAGTGTCCCTGCCCACTGCCTGATGATTGCTGGGATGGGCTCCAGCACCCCCGCGACCCTGCTCAGGATAAGCGGTGCAGCTAATGAGATGATTTATATATATATATATATATATATATATATATATATATATATATATATATATACATACAGAGAGGGAGAGAGAGAGAGAGTGAGAGCCTGTGGACAAGAATCTAAAAATAGCTCACCAGTGATGGGTCATTGTCGTTTTCTAGAAACTTTAGTACTTGACTTGAATTCTTCCAAAATTATTTAAATTATGAGTATATATTCTCTATACGTAAATCAGTCGGTGCCTGTGTAGAATAGAAAAGTCTTTGTTGCCATTAATGACAATGTAGTAAACATTGTTTGCAACGAGATAAGACATGGCACTCCAGGATAAAGACATTATAAATACATGAGAGGGTAAAATGAGATTGTCAAGATAAATATGCAAAAACATTTACAAGGTAGTTTTTGGAGAATCTACAGGGCAGATTAGTGGTTGACTGAGCCTATTCTAACCTTTTAATAATTATAAAGAGGTAATAACGTATTAACTGATAAACAAGGATGGGATGCTGCTTGAAATGTAAATTTCCCTTCGGGGATGAATAAAGTATCTATATCTATCTATCTATCTATCTATCTATCTATCTATCTATCTATCTATCTATCTATCTATCTATCTATCTATCTATCTATCTATCTATCTATCTATCTATCTATCTATCTATCTATCTATCTATCTATCTATCTATCTATCTATCTATCTATCTATCTATCTATCTACAACCTAACATAAATTGTAATCTTAGAAATGCATATCAAACAAGTAGCCCTTAACGCTAATAGGTAAGAGTTAATAAGTAATTAAAGCGAAAAAATATAATCAAATAAATAAATGAAATATAATGAAAATATATCAAGTGGTTTTATTGTGCTACTAAGAACTGGTGGAACACTGACCAGCTTGACTTAGAAAATGAATGGCGTGTGGAAGCTCAGTCTCCTCCAATGGCAGCTGACTATCCTGAATGAGGTCCAGAATCTGTTGACGGCTGAGGACGGGAAACTCCGAAGGAACCCTGGTTCTTTCCTGTAGAAGCCTGCGCTCCAGTTCCACGTAGCTGTCAGGAACCAGCTGGCCCATCACGGGTTGACCTTGGATCTACAGGATTGCCGGAGATGAGTGATGAAGAGAAAACTGGATCCGGAGGTGGAGCTACCTTGAAGTCAGTGACTTCCTTGGCGATGGCCTTGCGCAAGCGGACCAAGCTGTCCGAGTCCTCACAAGTCGACACTGTGAAGTAGTCCTGGATGGTCGGGAAGCCCTGGTGTTTGAGCAGTTCTTCGCGGATCTTGGTGAGGCAAGCTTGGAAGGCTGTGTCGTCGCTCACATCCATGTGCGTTCCTACCAGGATGACAGGAGCCAGGGGAGCCACCGCCTTAAACCGGTAGAGAAGTTAGAGAAGTATATCAATTAGTTTTAATAGATAGGTAGCTTTTAACATGTGTTATCAGAATTTCCAAATGGGAAGTTTGAGGAAAAGAGAAATCACGTGATATACAGTAGCCGCAGGTACTTGTCAATGATCATGTAGACTTGTTTTTTTTGGCTCCAATGTGTGGGATAAGTTTATAGTTTAGTAAACACTCAAAATAAGGAATGAAAACATCAATGTATTTTGAACTTGCAAGGAGTGTCAGAACCTGAACAAACGGAGGACCCAGACGCGTAACGTTTTCACACAAGCTTTACGGGAATGGGGCAGTCATGCGCGTGAACACAAATGCCAGTGATGTGGGTATCGCTAGGCGGAAGAAGTGAGACAGAGAAGTCAGAAGCAGACGACATCGAAACCAGACAGGACAGATGGGATCGATAAAGGACACACGAGTAGATTCCGGAGAGGACAGAACAGACGGGATTGATACACGAGCAAGACCGATACCGGTTACTGAAGACAGGAGCAAGATACCGGACAGGACGAGACAGACGTGATCGATACCAGATACTGGAGACTGGAGGACGACACCGGACAGGAGGAGAAAGGCAGGATCGATACCGGATACTGGAGCACGATACTGGACAGTACGAGACAATACCGGATACTGGAGATTGGAGCAAGATCCCGGAAAGGGCGAGACAGGCGGAATCGATAACGGATACTGGATACACGAGCAGGATACCGGACAGAGTCAAAATACACGCCTTGCAAGTGTAGAGGTTCATTGACGCCGTCAACTTGACGGACTGACAAGGAGTGAATGAGAGCACTGAGTTTAAATAGTAAGAAAGCCAATCAGGCAGTGAGCCACAGCTGGCACCAAACGGGCGGGGCCAAGTTAGGGCAATGGGCAACAGTGACAAGGAGACCGGGTGAGAACTGTAAAAGAAACCTCTGGATTCAAAAATTCGAACCTGTTCTAAAGGTCCTTTCCTGAGTCCATTCTTTTTGATTAAATCTTCTAGGTTACAAAAAGCAGACCCGCCCTAAAGGGTATGGAAAATAAAAAAATAGGAAAATGATTGGCCAATAGTGTCAATTTTGTCAACAGTACATGAATAACGAACGACTCTGAAGTCTTATGCAATCTCCTTTGTAGGCGTCCAATAGTTAAAATATTATAATACTATAATATAGATGCTGCCCTACTTACGAACGAGATCCGGATGTTGAATTTGTTTGTAAGATGCTTCAGTGCTATATTTTGTATGTTTAAAGTCTATATAAGTATGTTTAACGCTTGTATAAGTAACCTGTATTGTTTTGTACTAAAAAAATAAACATTTTATAAATACACTCTTATAGAGGTAAATAAAGTTAAGTTTAACTTACTTTTGGAAGATGAGCTTCAAGAGTTAGGGCGACTTCCTCCTCTTTGGTAGAAAGTGTCCGAACAAAAGTGATTCAACCATTTTCTCAACAGCATCAAGCTTTCTTATTGCACTTTCATTTCAAATGAGAAGGCTCGCCTCTTCTTTACATTTTACACCAACCATATCGAAGAGATGCACCAGATATCAAACAACGAAAATGTCAACGTTTTTAGCACGCTTGAGGGTCGGCGGAGTCGGCGGAGGTCACTCCGAGTTCCGCGGACGCGGCGTCACCCTAATAAGGATAAGCGGTGCAGATAATGAGATGAGATTTTTTTTTTTTTTTTTGAAGGGGCGTCGCTACTTCGCAGATTTTTGATGTTTGTTTGATGTTTAATTGAATAACACTGCAGAATCATCGCTTTGACACATTTAAAGGTAATCAGTGTTAAGCTTTTATAGCAGCGTTCTTCCAGATTATTCCCGATGCTGGATTGTCAGCCCCACCTAATGGGCAATCTGGACATTTTGAACCCAGATAAATATAATTTAAAGCGATTCTCCCTACACCATGATAAACAAAAAATACTGTCTTGCATAATAACCTTAAAATATTCGAGGAGGGTGTGCTCTGAGTACTCCAGTGAATTATTATAATACTGACATAATATTGGCCCTTGTCTAATAGAGATTATATTGCTGTTAGTGCTTTCACATGTAGCTACCTTTATGTTAAAGAGCCAGGGCTTGAGGGCGTCCAATTGCTGGGCTCCTTTACTCAGGTCGTGCACCACCAAGTAGACCGCTCTGGAGGACATGAAATGAAGGTGCGAGCCGCAAAGATCGTCACCACCTGGAATAAACCAAGTTTCAACTAAAGTAGCTGAGCCGACACTGACCGACAACCGCAAAAAATAAAGACACCTGAGAAGTCCCAAATATTCAGCACCATCTTCTTCCTGTCACGCTCCCTGATGGTCCAGTCACGTACGTCCACGGAGCTCCATGCTGTTTTTCTGGAGGAGGCCTGCTGTGAACGCTTGGTCTTCATCAGTTTATGGATCAAGCTGGTCTTCCCGCTGCCGGCGTTCCCAACCACGAGGAGCTTCATCCGGTAATAGGGGACTGCCTTCTTGAGACGTTGCTGCAGAAACCTGACGGCGTGGAGACGAGGAACCTTCTCAAACTGTCATGAATAAATTAATGAATACGATTCGCACGATTCAAAAATATCTGGGGGCCGCTGTATAATTCAAAATGTTTTGTTGTGTTTTTCAGCATCAAGACAATGCAGCTTGCGTTTGACACTGAGCATTTAAGAAGTGTTTATGTTTGCATTTTATTTTTATTTTGCACTTTGGCCAGGCCTGTCCATCCGTTTGACTTTGACACCCCTGTAGTAAAGGATTTACCGGACGATGTCTTTGGTTTTAGTCCCAATGAGTTTGAGGTCCAACTGGAGTCGCAGGCCATCCAAGGGGAGGTCCCATAGTCGACTCAGCTTCCCCATCTCGTCTGGGAAGGATCGTAGGCCCACGTTGCGGCTCACATCCAGGGAAGTCAGACCTTCCAGCAGACCCACCTGCGGTGGGATCTGATATCCACACGACACAAAGGTTTTCCGTTTTGGATCTTTAGGTTCTGTGGTCGAAGCTTTTCAGCTCACCGCAGTGAGTTTGTTGTCGCTCAGGTGTAACTTCTCCAGTCGGCTCCACTTGTGGACGGGTCCGCTTAAGTCCAACTCGCTGATCATGTTGTGGCTGAACATCAACTCGCGAAGGTTGGTGGACACCCACGAGCTTGGGCCAGGTAGGACCGCAATGCGATTGGTCCTCATGTCGATTGATCTCAAACTACAGAGAAAAAAAACACAGAATACATTTCATCACAATACAGTAATCTCTTGCCATAACGTGCATGCACTGCTTCAGGAATTTGCATCGTGCATTGAGTTCTGCATTCTGATTGGCTAAACCACATGATTCAAACTCAAATGTGGCCAGAATCACAAGCGAACAATGAGCATATCAAAACAAACGATTCCAGTTTTATATATGCCCACTGGATATTGCCAAAGCCAGGCAGATCTCGCAAAGCACTCAGTGTATCAGCATTTGCAGACGACCATTAATCAACCAGAGAACATTGAAAAAATTAATGTCAGCATTATTTAAAATAAAAATCACAGATGCACTGTGTTAGGCAAAACAACGGCAGTAGCTCAGGAGGTAGAGCGCTCGTCTTGGGATCAAGGCATCCCAGTTCGGATCCCGGCTTGTCCGTGTTACATGTCCAAGTGTCCTTGGTTAAGACACTGAACCCCCAATACCCCCAATAAGCAGGTTAGCGTCTTACATGGCTGCAATACAAGGCCACTATTGGGAAATGTGAAGCACACTGTAAAGTGCATCAACAGTTATTTTACAGTCAAATCTTCTGCATCCCTGAATCAGTCTGAGCCTCCAAAGAGGGCCCCAGTCTTCCGCTTAACAGACCCACACACCCGTGACCAGGCAAAATGGTAGTGGGGATGTAGCTCAGTGGTAGAGCGCATGCTTCGCATGTATGAGGTCCCGGGTTCAATCCCCAGCATCTCCATCATTTTTTCAGAAATGCAAATCAAAAATAGGAAGCTGTCAGGTTGAAAAACAGGTCACACTAAATTGCGATTGGTCCTAATAGTTTTGCATGTATAAGGTCCTGAGTTTGATTCCCATCATCTACAGTTACAATGGTAGTAAACTAACAACATTTACGTTTCTCTGTTTCAGTTGCCAGCTCTCAGTGCTCTTAAGTGGGGATGTAGTGGTAGAGCGCATGCTTTGCTTGTATGAGGTCCGAAGTTCAATTCCTAGCATCTCCATCATTTTTGAGAAATGCATATACAAAAAAGAAGTGTCAGGTTCAAAACAGGTGACACTAAATTGCGATTAGTCCCAACAGTTTTTCATGTATCAGGTCCTGAGTTTGATTTCCAGCATCTCCAATTACAACGGTGGTAAACCAACACCATTTAGGTTACCCTTTATCAATTGCCAGCTCACAATGTCTCAAAGTGGGCATGTAGCTCATTGGTAGAGCGCATGTTTCACAAGCGTGAGGTCCTGGGTTCAATCCCCAGCATCTCCATCTTACCAGCTCAGTAGCCTAGATGGTAGGGCGCCCGCTTTGAGACTGGGAGGTCGCTGGTTCGTGCCTCGGCCGAGTCATACCTAAGACTTATAACATTGGTAAAATGGCGGCGCCCTCTGTTGGCTGCGGCTGCATCGGCTCGCTACAACGGGTCAGGTGTATCGTCATTTCGTTCTTACAAAGGAAATTATTATTAAATTATTATCGTTGAGAAATGCATATCCAAAAAAGGAAGCATTGCAAGTATGAGGTCCACAGTTAGATTCCCGTCACCTCCAATGATATTTTGCATGTATGAGGTCCGGGGTTCAATCCCCAGCATCTCCGTCGTTTCTTTGAAAAATGCGTGTCGAAAAAAGGGAAGCTGTCAGTTTCAAAAAAATCTGACTGAATTGTCATTAGTCCTGGTATATTTTTGCATGTAATTGGTAGCTCAGTGGTAGAGCGCATGATTCGCCTGTATGAGGTTTTTGGTTCAATCCCTAGTATTTTCAATTTTTTTGTCGGAGAAATGCATGTAAAAAAAAGGAAGCTGTCAGGTTAAAGAAAAATCCAACTAAATTGCCATTAGTCCTAATAGCTTTTTGCATGCATGAGGTCCTGAGTTCGATTCCCAGCATCTCCAATTACAATGGTAGTAAACTTACAACATTTTAAGTTTTTCTTGATCAGTTGCAAGTGTAACTGACATGCTGTCACTACGGTTGACTGTTTAAACCTACCTCTAATATTTATGACCTGGTAATAACACAATAAGATAATAGTGACAACAGAGCCATGACAAGATTTTCCTGGGGAAAGTCATCAGACGCAGCCCCCTGTGGTAGTGCCAAAAGAGGCATCTCTCCAGGTTTCAAAGTGGGGATGTAGCTCAGAGGTAGTGCACATGCTTTACACAAATGTGGCCTTGGGTTCAAACCCAAGCTTCTGTTATTTCATCGGAGAAATGCATATCAAAAAAGGAAGCTGAACAACATAGTCATGACAGGATGATTATTTTTTGAAAAACATTAAACGCAATCCTTCGTGGTACTGTCAAAAGAGCTAGTCCTCTGGGTCCACTAAGTGTCAGTGGGGATGTATCTCAGTGGTAGAATCCATGCTTTACATGTGCGATGTCCTGGATTCAATCCCCAGTATCTCCAATTAATACTGAATAATATTAAATAATTAACTTTCCTTTTCAGATTTAAGTAAGTTGACAAACAAACTCGTAGCTATTTGCGCCATTCAGTAACAAAAAAGAAATTAGCTCTCAGTTTGTGAAAGGCTGGTGACCCCTGGAAAAAAAGTGTCACAGTACTCTGGATATTGCCCCGGAGAATAAAAAATTCCAAGCGTTTCATAATGTACACCAATTATTGTAGGCACATGTCTAAAACCAGAAAGCGCAAGAGCTATGTCATTCAGACCGCAGACTTTTGACGTCCCAGTGTAATTTTCCGTCTGTAGTAAAAGGCAAAACTAGTTTTGTGATGGTAGTGAATGAAATATTTTCAACTCACTTTGGTAGGCGGAGTATGGCATCAGAAACGGCATGGAAATTATTGTTGGCAAGTTTCAGCGTCGTCAATCTAGACGGTAGCTGCTCCAGGAAACCTGCAGGGGATAATTATCTCTCAGAATAACATGTCGATTTCTCACCTCCAGTCACTCACTTATTTTGTTGGATGAGGCGGTGAAAACGTCCAATTTGGGGCAGGCCATCAGAAAGCCGGGCGAGATCTCAGTCACTGCGTTTTTACTCACGTCCAGAAGTTTGATTTCGGGGAGGCGAGGCGGGGGAAGACCGAGCTCCGTCACGTGGTTTCTGAGGACGAAAGCTGACAATTAATGTGGGCAGACTACGGCCCACGGGTTTTTAATCTGGACCGTTGTATGTAAAGTTTTTTTTTTAATTGTGCTGTGTGGAATTTGGAACTTTTCTCCTCCCTGACGCCATCTTCTGGCGTGTCATCAATGCTCTGTCTAAATCCTTATGTTGCACGTGCAAGTACGTGCATTTCTTACACTTACGCAAATAAACGCTCCTTTTTTTAAATCCTTTTTAGTGTTCGATTGTGTTTTTACTGTATTTGAAACGGGCCTTTTCTTACTTTTACCATTTTCATTCTACACTCACAAAAACTGTAATGAGGAGCAAAAATCTCACACAGAGAAAACCCAAGGAAATACAAACTGCAGTTTTGAAATGTTCGTTCTATTTATTAATGCACCTAAAACCTATCTGGCCCTATGTAAAAGCTTAATTTCCCCTTAAACTTAATAGTTATAATGACTAATTGACTTTTAACGGATTATTATATATATATATATATATATACCACAGCCATATCCCCCTAGTGGGAGGTGGCTAGAGTCATTTCTGACTCTTTTTGGGAGATTGATTTAGAGGTGGGGATTCCCAGCCCCCTCGCTCAACCCAACTGAGGTGTTGGGAGTCATTAGGTGACCAAACCCCCCAATTCCAACCTCTAATGCTGAATGCCAAGAAGGGAGGCAACGGGTACCAATGTTTAAGTCTTAGGTATGACTCGGCCGAGGCTTGAACCACAACCTGCCAGTCTCGGGGCGGGCGCCAAACCCCCAAGGCCACCGAGCTGGTGGCCTTGGAAGTAACGGATTATAACCTTTGCAAAATAGTTTCAAACCAGCCATTTTGGAGAGTTTCCTAGCCTAAAATGCCCGATTAAGGTCACAGCATCTCAATTGGATTCAAATCCGGACCATGACCAGAATCCAGAACCTTCATTTTATGTTTTTTTTTCAGCCATTCAGAGGTGGATTTGCTATTGTGTTTCAAATCATTGTACGGCTGCATGATCAAAGAGCGCATGAGTTTGAGGGCATGAACTGATGGCTGGACGTTCTCCTTCAGAATCTTCTGGTAAATACCAGAATTCATTATTCCGTCAATCACAGCTAGTTGTCCTGGTCCTGGGGTAGTAAAGCAGCCCCAGGTCACTACAGTGCCACCACCGTTCTTTGCAGTTGGCATCATGTTCTTATTGTCAAACACTGTGCCATTTTACGCCAGATGTACGCCTTTCAAAAGTTTAATTTCTGACTCATCGGTCCACAGAATGTTTCTCCAAAAGTCTTAAAGATAATCATGATGCATTTTGGCAAATGTGAGAAAACTCTGTGTTCTCTTGTGACAGCAATGTTTTTTGCCTGGGAGTTATTTTTGGCCAGTGTCATTCTGAAAGTGGAGTCAAGAACTGAGATCATTGAGGCCTGCTGTTCATTGGATGTTTTTCGAGGTTCTTTTGTAACTTCCTGGGTGAGCAGTTGTTGCACTCATGGAGTAATATTAGTTGATCAACCACTTCTGGGAGGGTTTGCCACTGTTTCCAGTTTTCTCTATTTGTGGATTATGGCTCTGACAGTGGTTCACTGGAGCCCTATAGCTATAGCTTTCTGACCTTTTCCAGACGGATAGATTTCAAACGATTTTTCTCAAATAACTTCTGGAATTTCTTTGGATCGTGACATGTCAATAGTGTTCTTGATATATTGTAGCTTACTTCACTTTCCTAACAAATTCAATTTAAGGTGATGGCAATCAACTTTGGGTGTGGCCTCTGGAATCTATATCAGCTTTCCCAAAACTGGTTAGTGACAGTTACCTTATCATATAACAAGAGGGGGAAATTGTGTGATATAAAAATTGATTTGATGATCTGAAACCTTTGTGAGTGATAAATATACAAAAACACAGAATTCAGAAAATGGGGAAATACTTTTTCACGGCACTGTATGTGTCCCCTAGGTTGTAGTTTTTCCACCTCGGTTCTAGCGCTCGCTGTTTTTGAAGTTTTACCCTTCTATGAGCAGCTCCTCCAGGAACTCAGCGGCACGACCTAGTTGACGCGGGAAGACTGTCAGCTTGTTGAAGGACACGTTAAGATGCCGCAAAGACGGGCGAGCGGCCGAAGCATCCGAGTTGAGACGTGATCCAATACAGTTTCGTGACACGTTAAGCGTAGCCAGCATCGGCAACGCCAGAAGTTCTGCAGGGAGCGACTGAAGCTGATTGCCCTGCAGGTCCAGTCGGGTAAGGCTGCATAAGCTCTGAACCACAGAAATTTAGAAATACTGTAATCAGGAAACATAACCAGATAATGACCAGATAAACAGTGCAAAGTGTGGATATGTGTTCAGAATCTGAGTGTCACTGACAATATGCATTATTTGACCACTAGATGGTGATGTATTGTGTTTTGCATCAGAAAACAAAACACAAGGAGCAATACCAACAACACAACTCAAACTGACAGAACTGCACATTCCATCCATCTAACACTTATCCTCAGGGTGCTGGAGCTCATCCCAGCCGTCTTTGGGCAGTGGGCAGGGGGACACCTTGAACTGTTTGCCAGCCAGTCCCAGGGCACACAGAGACCGACAACTCACTCGCTCATGCACACCTAAGGACGATTTGGAGCCTCCAATTCACCTGCCATGCATGTTTATGGAAGGAGGGAGGAAGCCGGAGGGCCTGAATGGAATCCACGCAGGCACAGGGAGAACAGGCAAACGTCTCACAGCAAACTTGGAGCTGGATTTCAAGTAAAAGTAGGTCCAACTGTGGATTTCCCCCTTTTTTTATTCTAGGGAAATTAGAAGTCATTATATTTGACAGAAAATGTTTGTATTGTTTAGCACCATCCCGTCGTAAAATAAAACTTCATTTATTAAAATAAAACAGTATTATTCCAAATGAGGGGAGGCACGGCAGCTGACTTGTTAGCGCGACCCTGGCACCAACTTTCCTGTGCGGAGTTTGCATGTTCTCCCCGTGCTTGCGTGGGTTTCCTTTTGGCACTTTTGGTTTCCTCACACATGCCAAAAAACATGCATGTCAGGGAGGATAATGCACTAACCACTCATCCAACACGCCATCATATAAACATTCATGTTTTGAAATACTCATAGGTCGAGAAAATATTATTTAATTTACCATTAAAAAAAAAAGAGAAAAGGGAAGCCTACATAGAGGTCAACCATTTTGCTGCTAAGGGAACCAAAAAAAAAACAAAAAGACTGGGCAAAAAATTGAGAAGTAAAACAGTGGGTTTTGCCCACTTTGAGTCTCTATAGTTTGTATTCTTGTTTCTGGTTTTCAGCACCCCTTTCCATTGCACGACACCGTGCACCAACATCTTGTGGTCATGTGATACACATCGTCCCTTTAAAGACATCCCCAATATCTCTTGTATATTACATGCTATTATTTTTAAATATTTTTGTCCGAATAAGTGTATAAAAAAATCAAATAATTCTTATGAAGAATCCCTCCAGCTTTTGCAACAGGTTCCTACCTGACAGAGCACCGGGGGAAACTCCAGCAGGACATTATGGCTCAGGTCAAGTCTGTGAAGGTGTGTCAGCTGCTGTTGCACCGGCCCGTGATCAATAAGGCACGACAGGCAGTCCAGCTCATTCCCCGAAAGGTCCAGAAGACGGATCCACTCTTTCTCCTTGGGCAAAGCTGACAAGCTTTCCAAAACCCCGAATGCTAGAAATGAAAACGCCTGAAGAACTAGGCCTGGGATCCAAATCTGCCAGCCAGTATTTATGAAAAAATTATAGGGAAAAAAAACACATACTTTTTTGGTGTCTTCCATATCGTCTGTGGGCATGATCCGTGTGCTCGCTGTCAATGGGACCACTCTGTGGGAAACAATTAAAAAGAGTTTTAGTCAGTGTCAATTATTTGGAAACCTTTTTCAAGCAGACAGCTACTTTTTGGTACTACAGTAATTAGCACAAAGGGCACCCAGTTTGAATGCATTTATAAAATAATTTCACTATGTTTTTCCAGGTTAATAATTAAAAGCAGTGTAAGTAGACTTAATCAACTATCCATTAGCCATCCATTATCTGCAACGCTTATCCTCAGTAGGGTCGCGGGGGCGCTGGAGCCCATCCCACCCGACATTGGGCAGTGGACAGGGGACACCCTAAACTGGTTGCCAGCCAGTCGCAGGGTGTAATGATAACTGATTAGGATCACCTATGTCCTTTAACTCACATGTTGTCAGTCCGTCAGCGAACCGCTATTTCTACAAGCCAAGCACTCCGACTCTGACTCCCGTCGGTCCTGCTTTTTGCACCCGTTTTTTACACCCGTCCGTTCCTGATCTCCCCGTTTGTCTCCGGCTACGACCTGTTTTTGGCCCTGACCACATTTGCTCTCCCGTCCCAACTAACGACCCGTTTTTTATCCCGACCACGTTTTTGCTCTCGTGTCCCAGCTATTGACGTGTTTTTTCTGTCCTTGACAGCGCCATCTCCCGCTCCGGAAGATCCACTTCCGCATTCGGAAAACGTTCCGATTGTGTGAGCGACTTGCCTCCCGCGTCCAGCGAGCACCGGATAGTGGGCGCTGCCTTTCCTCTTTATCTCAAAAAACTTGTGAGAAGCATTACGCGATTGGGTCCACCCTTTGTTCTGGGTTCTGGACATGACAGAGAACTCACTCGCTCATTCACACCTAGGGACATTTTGGACCGCCCAATTAACCTGACGTTGTCGCATGCTTTTGGAATTTGGGAGGAAACGGGAGTGCCCGGAGCAAAGCCACGCAAGAACGAGGAGAACATGCAAACTCAACACAGGAAAGTTAGATCTCATGACCTCAGAACTGTGCCGCACACGCGCTAACCACTGCGCTGCCGTGGTGCCTCAATCAGCTATTATAAAATAATTTTACCAGAAAATCACAGTAACCCAGCACTTGTGAGCAATTTCCATTAGAGACCTCTGGTTTCGTGCGACCGGAAAACATGTGCGTTTGGTCATTTTGAGGAATATTTTCGAACCGCATTAGAAAAAAAAACTTTTAAATTTTTTTTAATTTATCCATTCATAAAACTATCAATTCTCCAGACTGGTATATTCTACTTTAGGACATATTGCTCAGCTTTATAACAATTTCAATAATGTGTGATAAACGAATAATGACTAAAATTGAAATACCTCTGCACTGGCGTGTCTGCGCCGTCCTTGATTCTTAAACATACCCCACCTCAGTTCTTCTGTGGATTTATTATGAGGCCTAACAGAGACCCCTACCAAGGAATCACTCCCTATTACACAAAAAACAATCAATATCACCTCACACAGGTCGAAAAATGCACCTTCTCCATTCACCGTCACTCTCCAAGTCATCGAGGAAAGGTCCTTCGTCCAAGGAAAGGAAGCTGAAGCTGGAATCGTCGCTCTCGTCCGAGATGTAACCAGACGTCAGGCAGGGATCCCCGAGAGACTTTAGAGGTGCTCCAAGAGTCCTGGAGCGCTGTAAGGAGTGTATGTAGCGTGCTAAGCTAGCTCCTTTACCTGCAAGAAAATAAAAACATATTACCAATATTTATTCGTGTATACCGCGCATTTACAAGGTTTTAACGGATTATCATAAAATATTGGATGTCATGGGATTCAAACCTGGGTCACGGCAGGTCAAAGGGCAGAAATTCGATCACTATATCATCATATTATAGATGACTTATGAAAAGGCATTGTGTTTTATTACACGATCACACTATCTTTAGTCACAGAACCAGAGACAAATGTTAATTTTGTTGTGCATCTCACATGTTGCAATGACCGTATTTTAAAAAATCTACTTCCTTTTTATAAATTATCCATACCTCTGGTGGTCCAGTGGTTAGGATATGGAGTCATGACTAACACCACCATGACCTGAGTTTGATTCCAGTTGCTTCATCTGCAAAGTTTTAGCTGAAGAAAAGTGAAACCAAACTTTATACCAATTTCTAATCTCATATTATACATTAGTGCATGTTACAGATATGGTATAACTAGGGCAGGAACCCCTAGACCTTTTGTAGCAGTGAACTACTTTTTGGTTACTTATTGGCACACAAGTTTACCAGTTTGCTATGCACTTCCAAAATAACAAATGATCATGTTATTACTATGTTGTTAGTATATTATTACGTTATTACCAGGTTGTATTTACTAGAGGGGTTAAAAAGGGTCAGTCAACACCTACAACATAATGCCATTTTGACTTGTAAAAAAAGAAAACAAAAATGCAAGTTGTTAGTTGTAAGAGAATTATCGTCTAAATGTGCCTTTTATACCATATTAGATACTTTTATACCCAATATATAATCTTACTTTAATGATCTTTATACGTTCATACTCAATAAGTGTATTTGGAGTTTTCAGGGTCGAGCGCCTTCAAGGTCAAGAGAAAAAGTTCCCAGGCACGGAGGGATGTGCTTCTGATCCAGAAACTAAAGGACACTAGGAGGCCTGCTCGCTGGTTAATCAAGATGGCCTCCTACATTCGAAGCCGCTCGAAAGCTTGATTTTCTTCTCATATATCAACGCTTTGTGTTTACAAAGTTTCACTATACCGATTGCTCATTTATAATACTCGCACGCCATTAGAGACCAAAATTATGAACTGCATTTAAATATGTGACTCCTGTCTAAACCATTTATATTCGTTTCCTGTGTTCATAAACTAATCAGATGTCTAGTTTCATTCTTGTCTTCTGCTAGAGGAGTGTGTGTTCTTCCTTGAGCTGATCCTGGGAGCACGCACCTCCGAATGAAGGGGCTATCAAAAACCTTTTTGACCCAGAGTGTGTTCTTTTCTTCTTTCTGCTGAAATCTCAAGTTTTAACCTTGACATTAGCTATCTGCCATTAAACATTAAAATTAAAAGTGAAGATGCTGGGAATTGAACCCAGGACCGCAGACATGCGAATCATGTGCTCAACCACTGACCTACATCCCCACTGATAAGCTGGTATACAAGTTCGCTAAAAATGAGAGCTACTGTTTTTGTCAGGGTGTACTTGTTAGTCTGCTTAAAACATGCTCGTCAACCACTACAAAATCATGTTAGTTAGACTTGTAACTGAAAAGCAGGGCAACCAGATTGATATAGATTCCTAAAATAACTGTGTCATGATTATGTAGTTATTTCTATGTTACTACCAGGTTGTAATTATTAGAGGTAGGGTTAAAATATGCTCAGTCTACCGCTACAACCTCATGTCAGTTCGAGTTGCAACTGAAAAGTTTCTGGGGGTGCACCTCAGTGAAGATCTCTCCTGGAGCACCAACACTACATCACTGACCAAGAATAAATAACAGTGCCTCTATTTCATGAGCAAACTTTCTACAGAGGAACCATTGAAAGCATCCTTTCCAGCTGCATCACTGTGTAGGGCGGTAGTTGCATCGACTGAAACAGAAAAGCCCTACAACAAATTTTGAGAACAATTGAGAGGATAATCGGTGTTTGACTCCCCTTCCCTTCATGACATCTACACCATCTGCCTCACCCACAAAGTCATCTCTATTGGCAATGATGCAACCCGCACACTGTCTGTTCAGCCTCCTGCCCTGAGGAAAGAGATAGGGAAGCCTCTGCTCCTGGACTACCATGCTCACCAACAGCTTCATACACCAAGCAGTGAGACTACTATTCACACCCAATTGGAAGAAACACACACACTCATGACTATCAAAATAACTACCTCTGCATGCCAACTTGCAGACACCTGCTGCTTGATTTATTATTTGACCTATTTTACCTTTTTGCATTTTACCTTTATTTCTATTATCTCTACTACTGCTGCTGCTGCTTGGAATACTTCACTGTACTGTATGTTGTCTCTTATGTCCTGTATGTCAGTTGAATTACGCATTAGCCTCAAGCTCACGTTGCACTTTTATTTTATCTTATGGATAGAACAGGTTTTTGTGCATCTGCACCTTATTTTTGTCAATGTCTACACATAGGACCGATTGAACCATAGTTTTTAATCCCTTCTATGTCAAGTGCAGCTGAAGAAAATGACAAAAGAGATTGACTTTGAAAAAGAAACGAGTTTTGTACGTTGTGAGCTAGCTGTCAGGACCAGAACGGGGACAGGACCCACTTGTGTTACGTTTCTCTCAGTTTTATTGGGAAGAAGGAAAGGATTGCACACACGATCCGGTGATCGCTGGTCACGGGGAGCCGGTCGCTCTGAACGCGGAACTGGCACTTCCGTGGTGAGCGATGGCGGTGTCGGGAGCGGAAAAACCGTGGTCGAGATCAGCAACGAGTCGATAGCCAGGAGAGGAGAGTCGACGTGGTCAAGATCAAAAAACGGGTCGAAGCCGGTAAACACACAGGAGCCAAAACAGGAATGAGTCAGGATCGAAAAGCTTGCTTAGAGTAAACTGAGGTTCGCAGACGGACTGAAAACAGGTGACAGAAAGGAGTGGGTTAAAATAGTGACAAGGAGCCAATCAGAGTCCGAGGCAGTTGGCGCCAAATGAGCAGGCACAGGTGCTTCTTTTCTAGGATTCTGTAAGAGTAAGAATGGAAATTCAAGTCGATACTTGAGTTATTCGAAAAAAGAATGTTATTGTTCATGTTCCTGGAAATAACATTTTCAACAGTTTTCCTTCTGAGAAAGCACCCAATTGGAATGTGTTCCGAATGCGGAAGTGGATCTTCCGGAGCGGGAGATTGTGGCGTTGAGGACGGAAAAACAGGTCGATAGCCAGTACGGGAGAGCAAAACGTGGCCGGGATCAAAAACAGCTCGTAAACTGGGACGGGAGAGCAAAACGTGGTTGTGTCAAAAAACAGGTCATAGCCGGAGACAAAAGGGGAAATCTGGAACGGATGGGTGGAAAACAGATGCAAAAAGCGGGACCGACAGGAGTCAGATTCAAAGTGATTGCCTTGTAGAAACAGTGGTTCGCAAACGGGCTGACAACAGGCGAGTGAAAGGACGGAGCTTCAGTAGGACGGGGAACTAATCAGGCAGCCCGCAGCGGCTATAGCTTATGAATGACATGTTGACAATATCTGCGTATTATTTGTTATTTCAACATCCATTTTGGCCTGGTCATCCTGGAAGGGGGATTACCTCATGTGCAGTCTCAAGGTTTCTTCATTTTACTTATGTTGAGGTTTTTGAGTTTTTCCTTGCCCTCATGTAGGTTTTAGATCAGGGGAAAGGGTAATAATAGTCTGTAGTTTGCAATAATCTGTCGTCTGTGCAGCCCTTTGAGACTCCTTTTGATAAAGGGCTATATAAATAAACATGACTTGACTTTACTATTGATTTTAATTTGTGGATTTTTTTTCTTCATCTTATTTTGCATTAGAAAAATAAAGATATTTGAAAATATTGGAAAGTGTCATGGTTGCCCATTGCCCTCACTACGCCCCTGCCCGTTTGGCGCCCCTTGTCAGTCCGTCAACGAACCTCTGCACCTGCAAGACGTGTGTTTGGACTCTGTCCGGTATCCTGCTTATGAATCCTGTCCGGTATCGATCCCGTCTATTTCATACTGTTTAATATCTGACTCCAGTCTTCAGTATCCAGTATCGATCCCGTCTGTCTGGTCCTGTCTGATATCTTGCTACAGTCTCCGGTATCCGGTATTGATTCCGCCTGTCTCATCCTGTCTGATATCCTGCACCAGTCTCCAGTATCCGGTATCGATCTCGTAAAGTTTCTATCAGAGCTTTTCTTGTGAAAACCCTGATACGGTTCAGCCCCACCCAGACTGTTTCCAGTGGCACCCGGGTAAATTGAGTTTAAGACAATAAAAAACGTTTGAAAAAAATAATGTACAGGTTTTGGACCATTTACTTACATGTAAATAGGTTGTGAAACATTTAGAAAAGCAGCAAAAGAAAACTAAAAAAATAATTGGCAAAAGAAAAATGCTAACATTGATTTGCTTCTTCCTAGGGGGAAAAAAAAAATCAAAGAAAAGAAAGGACTTCTCACTGCTGTTGTAACGCAGACTCGGCGTCCTCCCTCGTTGAGCCAACAGGGGGCAGAGCCAAGTGGAGTCCAGGCGTCCCAGACGGAAACCGCCCAGGCACAAGGCGTTATTGTTGAGGTCCAGGCCCAGACGGCCTAGAAGCTGGATGACCATTGGTCCGTCGCCACGCTTCACACTGACGGCTAGCGCTCGCCTAAGATGCTGCTCGTGAGCACCTTGGCTCAATAGCAGTTCCACCAGTTCCAGGGGACCTCCCTTCTCACATACCTAGATTTGTCACAGAATAGATACTGGGGTTAAGATTAGGACTGTAGTTAACATTTCCATTTGTAAGTAATTCATCAGTGTAGTGTACTGTGATGCATGACAAAAGTTGCACTGCAGAAGGAAATAGGACATGCTAGCCGGAGAGGAAAGAAGGCTTTGTCGACTCGGCTCAAGTGGGCTAAAAGGAGTTCATTTCAATTCAAAATGATAATCAGAGAGGTGACATGCCCTGGTCATTTTGCCTCCAAAATAATCCGTTTTTAACAATTAAATACATGTTTTAAAAAAAAAAAAAAAAACAACAACTATCTTCTAGAACTGAAAATTACTTTAGAAAATGCATAAACTCAAATAATAATACCCACAAAGGTGGGTTGACCTATACCATTGAGATAGAGTCAGGAGTTAGGGTAGGGTTAGGGTAGGGTTAGGGTATGGTATTAAGGCCGGGTTAGGGCATTAAGGTGTTAGCAGGTTAGGGGGCCGTGGTTAGTTTTTGTTAGGGTAGGGTTAGGGAAGGGGTATGGTTGGGTTAAGTATGTTTATGGGGGTTAGGGTTAAGGATAGGGTAGGGTTCGTTGGTTAGGGTTAGGCTTTTGGAAGGGTTATGATTTGGGGTGAAGGGTAAGAGGGGTTAGGATTATGTCACGGTTGTCATGGCGCCCAATAGGCCCCGCCCGTGTGGCGCCATCTGCAGCATGTTGACACATTGGCTCCCTGTCTGTATTTAAACTCTGTCCTGTCAGTCCCCTTTTGTTGGTCCGTCTGCAAATCTCTGTTTTTACACAGCAAGCCCTTTTTCGCCTGTCCCGTTTTTTGCTCCTGTTTGTCTCCCGCTACGATATGTTTTGATCCCGTCCCTAATTACAACCTGTTTTGATCTCGACCACGTCTGTTCTCCCGTCCCGAATTACGACCTGTTTTGATCTCGACCACGTCTATTCTCCCGTCCCGAATAACGATCCGTTTTTGTTCTCGACCACGTCTCCTCTCCTCTCCTGGCTTTTGACTTGTTTCCGATCCCGACCACGTTTTTGCTCTTCTATTCCGGCTACTAACCCATTTTTTTCGTTCCCGACACCGCCATCGCTCGCCACAAAAGTCCCACTTCCACGTTCAGAGAAACCTGCTCCCCGCTACCAGCGATCACCTGATCGTGTGTGCAATCATTTCCCTTCTTTCCAATAAAACTGAGAGAAACGTTACGCGAGTGGGTCCTGTTTCCGTTCTGGTTCTGACAGTTTATGATTAGAGTTCAACACAAATACAGAAAGTCTAAAATTTAAGACAATAAAAAACTGTCAAAATTGTCAAAAAGCTGAAAAAAAACAAGTGAACGATTATTTCTTTATTTAAACAGTCGACAATTCCACATACTTGAAATCGTAGAAACATATAGACAATTCTATTTTATTTCATTTTTAGTTGCTGCACTTCTTGTTTGTATTTTGTATAACTTCCTTTCATTAAGGCGACATATCCCCTGCCACATCACGGTTTTTGTGATTGTTTTTAAGCATAAACGTTTCAAACCATCCATAAAATAATCGTTTTCTCACCTGATAAATTAGAGACTCTGTTTTTGTCTTCTTGTTGACATCAGCCCCGAGTTCGATCAGACACTCTGCCATGACGGTGTTTCCATCCTCGCAGGATTTTTCCAGCATAACATAGTGCAACTCTGGATTGGCGCACATTTTGGACAGAGCCAAGCAAGCTGACCGACGCAGCTAGAGGAAAAAAAATAGATATTGTTCCTGCTTCAGTCTCAAAATGTCAATTGAAGTCCCGTACTGGATTCTTGCCGTGCTCAGGAATCTCCGACTCTCTGAGGTGTTGGAATATCTGCCTGTCAAAGTCTTCCCTCTGCAGTTCCAAAGCTGATTCCGAGCAGACATCCAGCATCCTTAGCGCCACCTGGAAGCACTACAGTGTAGAGACCCAACCACAAATTGATTAATCGGCAATTAGTTGATTGTCAAATTCAACGCCAACTTGTTTTATAATTTAATAAATCAATAATAACTGTCTTGCCCGTTGGCCAAATGCATATTATGTGTCACGGTTGCCATGGCGCCCAATTGGCCCCGTCCGTGTGGCGCTAGCTGTGGCTCGTTGACAGATTGGGTTTCCGTCTATTTAAGCTCAGTGCTCTCACGAGATCGATACTGGATACCTGACAGGACTGGACAGGCGGGACAGATACCGAATACTGGAGACACGAGCAGGATACCGGACAGGACGGGCAAGGCGGGATTGATACCGGATACAGGATACCGGACAGGACGGAACAGACGGGATCGATACCGGATACAGGATACAAGAGCAGGATATCGGAAAGGACGGGATAGAGTCAAAATGCAAGAGGTTTGTTGATGGATTGAAAAGGAGTGAATGAGAGCACTGAGTTTAAATAGAAAGGGAGCCAATCAGGCAACGAGCAGCAGCTGGAGCCAGACGAGCAGGCACAGGTAAGGGCAATGGGCAATCGTGACAAATAATTATTTAGAAAGTTGATTGCAAAATTGTGTAATAACCACATTTTCATGTCAGTTTGTAAGTAAACATTATATTATAATATTACATTTTATTCAGATAAAGTAGCTTTGAAAAGAAAAAATCTCTAGAAATACTACTGCATAACTATTAAAGAAAGACTGCAAGAATACAACAGAAATACTATTTTCGTAATACTTTGAAAATATAATATTACAGGGGTACAACTACAGTAATACTATAATACAGAAAATCCTACCAAAGAAGTTGTGACAGAAATACTTAAAAAATACTACTGCTATAATCCTACAAAAAATACTACAGATATAATACTAAAATGCTACACAAATATGACATCAGAAATACTACAAAATATGAGTACAAAATCCTGAAAAGATACTACTATGGAAATACTAAAGAAATTAATCCACAGATATACAACTAAACACTACAATAGTAATTCCATAGTAAAAGTACTGCTACAAAAATTTTACGACAAAAATACTACACAAATGTATATAGTGGGCGAAGTTTCTTTTTAGACAATGTTCGGGGATATTGCGAGATATTGTGAATAGATTTTTTTTTAGAAATAATTCACTATTACCAGAATTAAAATCAATTGATTTGGGTGTAAATGGCTCACAATGTGCAGTACCTTGAGCAGTATATCATAATCCTCCTTGTACTGGCTCAGAGTGGCCACTAGGACTGAGGCCAAGATAGGAACAATCATTCTGGAGAGCTTCTTCTTGGCTACCAGGTAGCTGAGCAAGGTCAGACCCCAGTAGTGAATTTCTATTGAGGAAGCGTATTTTTTCGTATGATTATATTTGTTTTTCATATCAAATTCTTTTTTTAAACGCACCTCGATCTTGAGGGAACATCTGCAAGGTGTGGAGCACCGTGTCAATGGCCCCCTGCTGGCAGAGTAGATCTACTGCACCAGAGCAGTCGGCCAGGGCGGAAAGCACCTTAAGGCCGTAAACTTGAATGGTGGGACATCTGATGAACTAAATACATACAAGTCATAGACTTCAAAAACACAAACATAAACCGTTTGGGTCAAAGATGGACAGATATACTACCGTAAATTCCGGACTATAAACCGCTACTTTTTTCCCAAACGTTCAACCCTGCGGCTCATTCAGTGATGCGGCCAATTTATGTAATTTTTCTAACAGCTGCCAGCGGCGCTCGAGTACAAAAGGTAAGATTTAGACCGGTGGAATATATGCGCCGAGGAAGACTGCAACTTCTTAGCTTGTGCACAGATTAAATTAGCGTAGACATATCCTCATCATGCAAATTGAAAAAAAAAAGGCACATGACGCAGCTTTCAAGCTGACGCAATCGAGCAGTCCGATAAAGAAGGAAACAGAGCTACTGCACGTAAACTTTACTTTGCAAGCGTGTTGCTAGCGTGTTTTTGAATAAGAGAGCGTGGGACGACGTCTATACGACAAAGTCTCTTTCCCATACTGAAGGAAGACGACTTTAAAGTCAGTTATAAGGAGGAAGATGAGGACGGTTTACCGTGATTTCTACATGTACAGTATGTTTTTTTAACAGATCCGTTTACTGTGTTGCGAGCGTGTTGCTAGTAACGTTTTGCTACTCTTCACAGGCACGGATTGGGATGAAAGTTATAATATTATTATTAAAGCTTTGAAAACTCTCTCAGTGTACCGTCTTTCTTTGTAAATATGTGTAACCATGTATAATATGCATTTGCAACTGTATATTTTTGTAATGTATTTATTTTAGAGACTTATTCTGATATGTTTTCCACAGGCGAATCAAAAAGAAGGGGCGAAAACAACGGGGGCTGACGGGAAGTGGAGTAAAGGTGAGACGTGTTTGAGGACGCAGCGGACAATAGTGGATATACATTTTTCCCACCCTTACCTTTGGAAATATACATTTCTTTCCCTTGGATTATTTTCAATGGGACCCGGACTCTGCAGGTCTGCATCAAACGTTAGGTACCGGTATCATTTTCCCTTTTATTTTGCCGGCTGTGTTTTTTAGACTGTGTACTTTATATTCAGTTACAATCGCGGGACATAAAGTCGGGTTTGGGTTAATTTTGTGATTGTGTTACATGTTATAATGTGGGTGCATGCGGCTTATATACAGGCGCGGCTTGTGTAAGTACAAAAGCGGTTATCCTCTTAAAATGTGGTGAGTGCGGCTTATAATCAGGTGCGCTCTATAGTCCGGAATTTACGGTACTTGGAATACAGTAGACCCCGAGGATACGGCCTTCCCTGCCTCATGACCTTTTTCACTTTACTGTGTGGAATAAGAGGTTGTTTTGGACCCCTTATTACGGCATTTCCCCAACAATACAACATCAACAATAAATGATTTTGCGTACCTCAAAATGAACAAAATTCAAATTGTTGTGTTTGTGCATATGACATGCTTGTCTGCTGTTGATGGAAGTCATATAAAATGCTGGTCGGCTATTGGTTTACATCCCAGCATCATGGAATTAACAGTATGTTATTGGCTGAGAACTACCTCCTACAATTCCTTTGTCTCTACTTTCAGTTCACAATCTCATGCGTCTTCATAAAGAATTTGCTCGTCTGTGATATACAACTGTATTTTTTTGCACTGTGTTTGTTCGCTATGGGTCCCAAAGCTTGCATTTACCCAAAAGGGAGAATGTAACCAATCAGCAATTGGGAGCATTATTAAAAATAAGAAGGCCATTGAAGCCTGGAAATCTTCTAAGGGCATGAAAATCAGTTTTATTTTTAATCCGTCATCATCGTATCCCCCCCTTTGCATCCACCCGCACTCCACTCAACCAGCTCGAGTCAGGACCATTCTTTAAGATTTTAAGCCAAATTATCAGATTTTGTGTGGGTTTTACGTACTTAACCATTTTTTAGGTTGTTTTCGATGATTTTGTTTATCAACAAAAGCAATGCTTTATAGGTTTACATTTTTTTGACACATTACCCCATATGGCAGCACGGCGGGGCAGTGGTTAGCGCATGTGCGGCACAGTTCAAGTCATGGGAACCTCCTGCGTGGGTTCAAATCCAGCTCCAGACTTCTTGTGCGGAGTTTGTATGTTCTCCCCGTGCTTGCGTGGGTTTCCTCCGGGCACTCCGGTTTCCTCCCACTTTCCAAAAACATGCATTTCAGGTGAATTGGCCGGTCCAAATTGTCCCTAGGTGCGAATGAGCGAGTGAGTTGTCTGTCCTCGTGTGCCCTGTGATTGGCTGGCAACCAGTTCAGGGTGTCCCCTGCCCACTGCCCGATGATTACCCCATATGACTTTAAACTCAAGTATAATGTTTTAAACCAAGTTATCTGATTTTGTGGGGGGTTTCAGACTATAGAAAAACGTTTTTGCTTTGGGGTTTAAAAAAACATTATGCCGTTTTTGGGGTAGTTTTGGATTGGAAAAAAAATTGGAACTTTGGGTTGTTTTGTATAATTCAAATAAAATGTTTGGGTGCTTACAAACAGGGTTTGGCAGGGTTACTTTAACTGGATTACTTTCAATTACTTTTGGATTACTCCAATACCAAATATGCTAACAAAAGACAAAAGAAACGAATTATGAATAAAATTACTAAATTGTGTGCAGGCTTGGGGCATAACGGAATACATGGAACGGCAAAAATGATGTTTGGATTTATTTTCATTTCGTTTCTGTCGCATTTTATGTTAGTTTTGCCGGAGATCAGAGAGATCAAAGCCAGGAGGGAAAGCTTACCACGTGTTGTGAGTCATAATTGTATTCATATTTAGTTTCTTTTGTCTTTTATTAGCATATTTGGTATTGGAGTAATCCAAAAGTAATTGAAAGTAATCCAGTTAAAGTAACCCTACCCAACCCTGCTTTCAAACAGATCAAATGTTTCTAAGGCTTTAAAAACTATGACCCTGTAACATTTAAACAAAAATGCCCACATTTTGGAGGGTTGTTTTGCATGAAATGACCCAATTTTTGTATTATTTAAGATTTTTTTTAAGTTTGTTTGAAAACAAACAAAACTGAAAACATGATGTTGGTTGTTTGTGTAAAACAACCAAAAAGCTGGGTCAAATTAACCCTGGTAAAAGATTTGTTTAAAATTAACCCAAAATGTTTGTCTTTTTGGACAGAAATCTTATTATTGTGTGCTTTTTGTACCATTTCGGTCACACTTGTCTAAAGACCTCCATTACACGAGGCAATCGTACCCTGTTGAGGACCTCCAGGTAGACAGCATGCGCTCCTTCCACCACACACTGGTTCTTTAGGACTTTTAAGGACACGTCTGCCATGTCTGGGTCGGCTACCGAGGCTCCGTGTTCTTGTAAACTTCGGTCTGGAATGTTAAGAATAATAAATACTTGCTTGGGCTGCTTTGATTTAAATAAACTGACCACATCATACCTGGATAGAGGAAGACTAAGCTGGCTCTCAGAGCCTCCAGCTGAACTTCCAACTGGAAGTTGTGGACCTTCATGATGTTTAGGATCTGCCCGACGGCCATGTTAAGCTCATCCAGACCTGCTGTCCTGCCCTGGAAGAGGACGCTGAGCAGTCGGCAGGCGCTAACGGACACCCGAACTGAGGACGAGTGCCTCTTCATCATCTCCACCACGTTGACATGGAGGCCACTGGACAGCAGCAAGGAACGCATCTTATCTACAATAGCAACAGAAGATATGTCATGATGACTGATTACATTCACCTGTGCCCGCTCGTTTGGCGCCAGCTGCGGCTGGCTACTTGATTGGTTCCCTGTCCTACTTAATCATCGTCCTTTCACTCGCCTGTTGTCAGTCCGTCTGTTTCCACAAGGGAGCATTTTTGACTCTGACTCCCGTCTGTCCGGTTTTTCACTTGTTTTCCACCCGTCCGAACCTGAATTCCCCGTTTGTCTCCTGCTACGATCAGTTTTTTGACCCCGACCACAATTTGATCTCCCGTCCCGACTAACACTCGTTTTTTGACCCCGACCACATTCCCAGCTAACGACCTGTTTTCTACGTCTACTATGCCTTGATCTCCCGCTCCGGAAGATCCAATTCCGCATTCGGAACACGTTCCGATTCTGTGAGCGGCTTGCTTCCCGCGTCCAGCGAGCACCGCCTCGCGGGCGCTGCCTTTCCTCTAAATCTCAATAAACTTGTGATTAATGTTATGCATCTGGATCCTGCTTCCGTTCTGGTCGTGACAAGATATTCCTTGATCAACACAACACTGGGAGATTAAAGTTGACCTGGGGAAGCAACAGAAATTCCCGGAATCAATTGTCACCACAACACTGCAGCCTCACGGTACAATGGGAGGACCGTATTGTTGAGGCAATGAGAGAAAGAGGACTAAATATGCTAAGCCAGTGGAGGAGAGCCGAAGCAACGGGCGGAAAGCATGATGTGAGCCTATAAAGTTGGGATGCAGGGTTACAACGTCTTGGGCATCACAGGGGCCAAGGGCCATTAAGGAGGTCACAGAGAAGTTGCCTCAACGTGGCTCTGATTGGAAGTACACCGTGGGTGAGGTAGCGCTACCTGGACACAAGTTAAGGTCTGATAAACCCATATGGTTCGCCTGGGTGCGAGTGTATGATGTTTGAAAGACCCAAAACACTCTGTGACCCTAGGAAACATCACTGTTAATGTGTCCAGGTTGCATCAGTAGATGTATGTTAAAAGTATAAGCAGCGTCTGAAACTCATGACAAAAAGTTACCGGATACCAGGGCAGACATCTCTCAAAAGTTGCCTGCCCAGCCATAAAGTTGCCTGCCCCATTTTTCACAACTTGAAACACAATAAGACGACTTATCGCAAAAAAAACATTGTTGCAAAGTATTAGGGATTGATAATCAGAATATAGTTTTTGAGTTTTTCCTTGCCCGCATGCTGGTTTGCTAGTTTAAGATCAGGTAATTGTGTAATTTTGTAACTGTAATCCTGTGCAGTCCTTTGAGACATTTTTGTGATTAAGGGCTATATAAATAAATTTGACTTGACTTGACTTGACTAGAATATATAACAGAACAACACTTTAAAATTAAGTTCATTATAAATCTACTTATAACATTCATTGCATGTATATGACATCTCTGTTTTCCATCTGCCATCAGTATCTACCTGTATTGACTCATCTTCATTCATGCAATATTTGCGTTGCATCGTCTGCTACAAGCCCCGTGCACTCCTCACTCTACGATGCTTTTAATGTACGTTAACGTTTTGTAGCGTCATCAATTTTGTTAGCTTCTTTTGAATCTTTCTTCTGGGGCTGAGGTTTTGGCTTGATTCACAACCACTTAACCATTTTTGTTGTGTTCTCTGTGCGTCTACTTTGAAAAATAAAATGCAAATGCATGACCTTATAAGGGTCAGGAAAGTCCGGAAGCACGAAGTTATTCGATGCAGGCTTCTCATTGGCTGCAGAGTATGCAAATTGCCAAACAAACTGACATTTCCAAACCGAACGAAGATTTCGAAATCGGAGAAAAACAACTGTTTGTAACAAGCTACCATTCCATCCTGTCTTAAAAAAAAAAAGACGTCCGGGAAGACATTATTTTAGACACTGGTATAAGCAATGCATCAGTAAGAAGTTTTATTTAAAATGTTTTTTAATCATATTCATATATACTACAAAGAGATAGTACAGCACTTATTATATATTTGTCTCAACATTTGTATCTGGTATCTGGGGTTCCGAGCAAACTACAACAGGTTTTAATCCCCCAATATACGGCATTTTCATTTTGCGATACCCACCTCGGATTAATGTCATATATCCCAATGGTCTACTATAATCAAGCTACGTTTTTAAAGTTTTTTGCCATAGTACAATAAATTGTAATCGCTCATCCTCTCCAATAATTGGCAGTGAAACGTTTTTTCATTGTGCTACTTATGCCCTACCTACTTACGATTTAGCGAGATCAACGCGGCAATGGCACTGGTGGCAGCCTCAAAGACTCCAGGTGAGGAGGAGTGAAGCAACATAGCTGCCATTAGTTGTCTGTGAACAGGAGTTCTGAAAGATATGCCAACAATTTAGATCATAAAACGTGATTAGATAATCATAAGTATCGGGTCACATCTCTTTAAATCAAATCATAAAACGGCTATGGTCCATGCAATATGCATAATACAATATTACGTACCGATCATCCTGTTCCTCATCGAGATGACTCCTACTGACTCCATTCACTAACAAACTGTGAATAGCCCAGCATGCTGCTTCCTACAAAAAGTCCATGGATTTTGTTATTTATTCAATCATTTTCTAAGAAAAAGTTTCCAAGGTCTGACCTGGACATCCGGTTCAGCAGCGTGGAGATCCAGCGCCGTGCAACAGACCACCATCCAGCTGAGGCCCAGGTCCAAGTTCTGGATGTGGTCGGAGCCTCCTCCACGGTTTTCCTCTGCCTCACCGTGCTCCAAGCCCTGCTCAGCCACCATCTGGCTCTGCACCATGCTCGCCGCTAAAACATATGTGCAGATGTTGTCCATTTTTCTAGTTAATGTGCATTTGTTGGTGTGTTATTTCAATCGTATTAGTGTTTTATAGGGTACAACTTTGAGTTAAAGCGTTAAAGTTTTACCTTCAAAGACAATGCAACTATTGATCTCCTAATGAGGTATATAACATTTGTGAGGCATTTAGTTATCATAATTGTATTTGTTCTCTCAAAGGTAAAACAAAAATCTGTTTTAAAGCTTTATATTAATGAGTTAAGCTTAACTTGAAATTTTAAGTTAAAGCTTTAACTTTGATTGCAATACATTTTAGGTGAAATTTTACTTTCTTAGGTAATAATTTTTTAAAATAAAATTAACATAATTGATAATCGAGAAAATACATTTGTTACTAAAAGGGACATAATTCATTATTGAAATCTGATTAGTGGTGTCAAAAGTAAAAGATAGAAAATATACGTTATACTTAGTAAAATTGTTTTAGCTTTAACTTTAAATATAATTTGACCTTTTACTTCATCAGGTAAAACGTATTTTTGAGACATAATGGATTATTATAGTTGCATTGATGCTTTAACGCTTTTGAGTTTGAGTAAAAGCAGAGAATCTGTATCTTTAAGTTTTGAGTTAAAGCTTTAACTTATTACTTAATCTGGTAAAGAATATTTTTGAGACATATCGGTAGTTGATTATTTTAATTGTATTCGTGCGGTCAAATGTAAAACATTACTCATCTTTAGCTTTATTTTTTGAGTTAAAGCAGTAAAGCTATGACTTTAATCATTTAGTTAAAGCTTTAACTTTGGCAATAATTGTATTCACCTTCTTATTGAATCAGGTAGAAATGATTTCTAAGACATAATCGATTTTTAAAACTGGATTAGTGAAATTAAATCAAAAACATTACCGGTAATCATCTTCAGCATTAGATTTTAAGTTGAAGCGGTGAAACGTTATCATCATTTTCTGAGTTAAAGCTTTAACTATGAAAGCAAAAAATTTTATTTAACCTCTCACTTAATCAGGTAAATAATATTTCTGGGACCTAATTTATCATCATAATATATATAACATAATCCACCCATCCATTATCTGCACCGCTTATCCTCAGTAGGGTCGCGGGGTGCTGGAGCCCATCACAGCTATCTTCGGGCAGTGGGCAGGGGACACCCTGAACTGGTTGCCAGCCAGTCGCAGGGCACACAGGGACAGACAACTCACTCGCTCACTTAACACCTAGGGACAATTTGCACCAGCCAATTAACCTGACATGCATGTCTTTGGAATGTGGGAGGAAACCAGAGTGCCCGGACGAAACCCACGCAAGCACGGGGAGAACATGCAAACTCCACAAAGGAAGGTTTGATCCCATGACCTCAGGACTGTGCCGCACATGCTCTAACCACTGCACTGCCATGCTGTCCTGTATAACACAATATATAATATAATTAATGCTGTAAAAGACTAAGTTATATTCATTTTAAAGTTTTATTTTTGCAAAATATAAACTTGTATTTTTTTAAGTAAAGCTTTTTGACATGAGTAAATTTTACATGTCCTCTTACTTAATATTGTAAATAATAATCTTACCAAAAGAGACATTTTTAATTATCATAATTGTATCATCAAAGCAGTAATTCCTTAATGCTTAAAATTTGATTTTTTTGTTAAAATTTTACATTAAAGCAATACAATTTGTTTACCTTAAGGTAAATGTGTGGAAAATAAATGTTTGCCAAGATACATAGGCCAGAGTCAGGAGGATTTAGCGTCAAGGTTGCCATGGCGCCCAGTTGTCCCCGCCCGTGTGGTGCCAGCTGCAGCTTGTTGACAGATTGGCTCCCTGTCAATCTTTAAACTCTGTCCTGTCATTCCCCTTTTGTCAGTCCGTCTGCGAATCTCTGTTTTTACACGGCAAGCCCTTTTTCGCCGGCCCCGTTTTTTGCTCCCGTTTGTCTCTCGCTACGATCTGTTTCAATCTCATCCACGACTGCTCTCCCATCCCGAATTACCACCCGTTTTGATCTCGACCACGTCTGTTCTCCTCTCCTGGCTTTCGACTTGTTTCCGATCCCGACCACACTTTTGGTCTTCTATCCCGGCTACGCTCGCCACGGAAGTCCCACTTCCGCGTTCAGAGCGAACTGCTTCCCGCGTCTAGAAATCCCCGGATCGTGGGTGCAACCCTTCCTCTTTCTACTAATGAAACTTGTGAGAAACTTTACGCAAGTGGGTCCTGTTTCCGTTCATTTAGGGAAAAGAGGTGCACGCAACTAAGTAAGAATCTATCTATCCATCTATCTATCCATATATCCATCTGTCTACCTACCTACCCTGGTCTTATCCCTCAAGAGGGGTGATCGACAGCAAGACAAACACATACACAAAGAAAAGGGAAAACGTAACATATTCCAATGTGCGAAAGCTCTTGGGTTTTAATGTTCAATAAACATGATAATTGTATGTGTACTTGCAAGCAGCAGAAATAAAACGCATGGACACTCACGGTAAAATTACAAAACACAAAACTAAAGGAAATGAGCTTGTTTGAAAATCATGTCACTGTGCATGGGTGTCTTTGTGTTTGCATATGTATGAGTGGTTTTCTAAATTTAGGGTGTGTAATTCATGTTTACTCACTGAGGTCTGCCAGGCAGGAGAGGGCGGCGGCCTGCAACGTGGCATTACTAGGGAAAGTCTGACAAGCCCTTACTGCCACCCGGGTCACACCGTTCAGCACCAGGATGTTGTAGTAACTCTCTGCACGGCAATACATAAAAGAAAAAACTGTTCATGCGAAAAAACATAAATTACATTTACACAACGTCATCCCAGTTATACCATACAAACACAGAAACCTTTCTGTGAAGGTATATACCGTATTTTCCGGAGTATAGGGAGCACCAAAACCCCCCAATTTGGCAAAAAAAAAAAAAAATGCACCTTAATAACCCTTCGCATTATAAAACAAAAAAATACAGCAGATAAGATTGATAATGCATACTGTTATTATAAGGATTATGCATAAATGTTACCATACAAGGTTTTACGGTAAAATGCAATGATTGATAAATTTGATTAACATCACTGACTTAAATAGCAAATTATTGTGTGCAACAAGAATCAGACCCAAGTAGTGGCACTGGGTGTGTGGATACTCCCACTAGACCGTCAGTGTTACAACTCACTCATGGAGCCTGGAACACTGATTTGCATGGTGCATTCTAATATGTTAAACACTTCTTCACCATTGTTAGAGAACAGGGAAAACCAAGTTTTTCAACGAAATACTGTACAAGCTCATATTAAACTGAGAGGTTTTTGACGCACAGGTAAAGAGGTAAGGCAGCACGGCGGTGCAGTAGTTAGCACGTGTGCAGCACAGTTCTGAGGTCATGAGATCGAAACCTCCTGTATGGAGTTTGCATGTTCTCCCCATGATTTTGTGGGTTTCTTCCGGGCACTCTGATTTCCTCCCACATTCCTAAAACATGCATGTCAGATTAATCGGCCGGTCTAAATTGTCCCTAGGTGTGAATGAACGAGTGAGTTGTCTGTCTCTGTGTGCCCTGTGACTGGCTGACAACCAGTTCAGAGTCTTCCCTGCCCACTGCCCGAAGATAGCTGGGATGGGCTCCAGCACCCCTGCGACCCTACTGAGGATAAGCGGTGCAGATAATGGATTGATGAAGGTAAAGATTTGATAAACATATCAAAATGCACTATGCAAATCAGTGTCACTGACACTGAGTAAAAATAGTGTGATAATGCGATAAGCTTTTATGCCAATTCATATGTCATCTGTACCACTGGTGGACGAGTGGTAATGTGTAGAGGCTCTCACTGGTTGGCGATTATGGTCAGCGGCACACATTAATGCATCGCAGTCATATGGACCGTACACATGGTAGCTCTTGCTAAGGGCCCGGTCACACAGCCGTTCGCGGCTGAATCACGGCCAGAAATTTGTGCCTGTGAGGCGGACGCTATTGGACGCTTTGAGATCGCCATACAGACGAGATACAGCAGTGCTTAACACGCGGTCGAAAATTCACGCGCGGTTGGCAGCGCGAATAAGTTTTGCGCCGCTCAATACTTTAGAGCACGGGTACACAGCCTTTCACGGGCGTATCGAGGCTGATTCACGGCCAAAAATTTCTGGCCGTGAAGCAGACGCTGTTGGGCGCTGTTGGACGCTTTGAGACCGCCATATAGACAAGATACAGCAGTGCTTTACTCGCGGTCGGAAATTCACACGCGTTTGGCCGCACGAAAAAGTTTTGAGCTGCTCAAAATTTTGAGCACGTGTTAACCGCGGGCGGCACACGAGGTAATGACGCGGCCAGGGCGTGGTTACACATGGGTAGGACGGGAAATTTCAGCGGGTCATCGTGGGTGGAGCATGGTAATAGCATGTTCTGCACCTGTATCGCGGTGTTATTACGTGAAATTAGCGTGTTACGCGTGTGACGGTCAAACGCCTTTCTCCGCGTATATACAGCACGATTTGCAGAGCACACGTCAGTTGTGCTCGAGACGTCAAGGGGTGAACATGGATTAAAAACGTCATATTGAAATATAATATTGTGAATGTGCTTAATTGCTGTTGGGAGTGTCATGATTGTTTTCTGTTATTAGTGTCAATAAATTTGTTCAAACCAAAAACCCCGTCACCGTAGTAAATACAGACATTTCTTCTGACCTGAAGTGAAACTCTGGAACAGGCAGCAGGCTGTTTCCTGGAGCTTCTCATCTTGTGGGAAAGCATCCATAGCCAAGATGACCGCGCAATAGCAGCGAGTGCTGCCGGACATCAAGATCTCCACGTTGCTGCCTGCAAAAAAAATATTGAATACTTGGAGGAGCGTTTAACATAACCTGAGGACACCATAAAACATCGTAAGATAAGAAACATGAAAGTTCAAACAGGACAGAGAAAAATAAACATGACAGTGCAGCAGGCTCTCTTCTCAGGCAAATGGTTGAGTGATTCACAAGGTGATAAACCTATTTGAAGCAACGAAAACATTTTACTCAACTGTTGGAACCCTATAATTAAGATAATTCTAATTCCAATTCTGATTATAACATTGTAGTAAATTAATAACACATGGATTTACAATTATCCCATTATTACTAGAACAGTAATCAGTAACGTCTGATGAGCTCCGTGTCAGGAGAGGCACAGACAGATATATAAATAAACCTACATCTTATTCATCATTTGATTTGCATAGCAAAAAAGTAATATATAAACTGTAGCATAGAAAAAACATTCTGCTGTCTTACCTTACCTTATAAATGAGGTCTGTGAGCTGCTCTTTTTTGAATAAAAACATCAATACATAGGTAATCCTCCATGATGAAAAAAAAGTCCATGCAATGAGAAAAAAGTACTGGATGGATTAACTTGCTCATAGCTTGTAAATACTATCACTAATTCTATTGTGAGGAGCTAAGGTGTGCGCCAAACCGGAATCCTTAGTTTCACTATCGCCCTCTGCCATGAGGCAAGAGAATTGCATGTCTCAATCTGCATCTACCGATGCTCAGCACAGTAGTACGTTACATACTAATTGTATTAATACTCTTCAAAAAATATAAACATTTCTGAAATGAAAACCTAACAATTGTAAAGTTAAATGAGAACAATCTTTAACACTTATTAAATATAACACTTTATTACATTTTTAATTTCATATCTCCATGACAGGTGAGGCACACCCTTATCTGCCTGCCCTGAATGGACATCTTTGACAGTAATGTTCCTATATGTATATATATAGGAAATAAGGCATATATAATACAAATTTGTTGCTTCGAGGTTGCATTGTGCACTGTGTTCTGCATTCTGATAGGCTAAACAGTTTCCGAGAGAGTAGTTATTTCTAAAAAAATAATAATAATAAAGATAAACTTTTACCATATGCAGCCCTTTCTCATTTGTTTCTTGCGTCATGATTACCGATGAGAATCACCTATGCCTGCTCTTTTGGCGCCAACCGCGGCGGGTTCTGATTGGCTCCCTGTCCCTATTTAAACCCAGTCTTGTCACTCTCCTGTTGTCAGCCTGTCTGCGAACCTCTGTCTATACAAGGCAGGCCTTATTTGACCCTGACTCCCGCCTGTCTCATTTTTGCTCCCGTTTGTCTCCGCCTACGACCTGTTTTGATCCCGACCACGTCTGCTCTCCCGTCCCGGCTTACGACCCAATTTTGATCCCGACTACATCTACTCTCCCCGTCCTGGCTTACGACTCGTTTCCGACCCCGACCACGATTTTGCTCTGCCTGTCTCGGCTACCGACCCGTTTTTCCGTCACAGACACCGCCATCGCTCGCTATGGAAGATCCACTTCCGTGTTCGGATCACAATCTGAATGCGAGAGCGACTTGCTTCCCACGACCAGCGAACACCGGATCGTGGGCGCAGCCCTTCCTCTTTCTTTCAATAAAACCTGTGGTAAACGTTACACAATTGGGTGCTGATTCTGTTCTGGTCCTGACATCTTGAGCCCATAAAAAGGTTTCGTTTTTTGTTTGAAAGTATTTGATATAGCAATTGTACAAAAACAAAGGATTTTCAATATATATATATATATATATATATATATATATATATATATATATATATTGAAAAACCATATTGTATTATTGTCAATAGTATGAAAAATAAGATTAAGTTAAGAACTTAAGACCTCTTGTCTGTTTATTAATTGATTAAGAAGTGTGTCCAAAGCCTAGTTCCATACTAAAATAGGAGGACATGTTTATTAGGTCGAATAAATCTAAATAAAACTTTCTTGGTTCGAAACATCTATTTTAGACTAATTACAGGAATTACAAAAAAAAAATTGCAGAATGACCCAATGTAAAGTCCAATCAAAGCAATGTGGAATAAACGATAGCTTCCAAGAGGTAAGTGTTACATTTCAAACTTTGTAAACAGGGGCGGTGTTTCACACAAATTCAATTTACCTATTAGTCATGTATCCCTCATTTCAGTTCTTGAAGTTTCATGTGCATTATTGTCAACATGTGACCATTTGCTGGAGTACAATTCCCAGTTATCCTTTCCCGAACTTGTGGAAAGTGAGAGAAAAAAACGCAATGGTACTTTCCACAATGTGTTACTCGAAATATTTTTCACATTCTGTACTTTCACTGTCAGACAATCGCTTTTATGTGGAGGACAATAAATAAATAGACATAAATAACATGATTATTAATAATTGGATTAAACGAGACGATAAAGGACCATACAAATACCTGAATTGACTATTTTGGGAAGTCATTTGGGTGGGAAATTGTGAGCAGCACCTACTGGCCAAATTGGTAATCACAAAATTAGATTCTGAACCAAATAAAAATAATTTAAAGCAACTTTATCTAAATTACAATGTTATCAATGACAATAACCACAACTGCAATTCTAATGCTAATCCTAAAACGATCAATTGAAATTTTCATGTCGATAATGATGCAGGTGTTTCTTACTGGGTCTGGAAAGGGGAAGGAGAACCCTCATGGCCTCCAGAAGAATTTCAGGGTTGTGTGGAAACCCATGCAGGGCAGCGAGAACCACAATGTGGTCTTGGTTCTCCAGAAACTCCACCAGATGTTCATCACTCACTGGACAGTCACAATTCAGGTAGATTAGTCAAGTAAGAAAACAAAAAGTAATTATGAATTAAAATCCAAGCCAGAAAAGCACTTTAAAAGTTGATCCAAAGGACCTCCCCAAAATATTATTCTATATGATACACAATGTCCCTTATAATGTAAAAATGGTTCTTATGTTGAGTTTTTTGAGTTTTTCCTTGCCCTTATGTAGGTTTTAGATCAGGGGGTGGTGTAATAACAGTCTGTAGTTTGCAATAGTCTGTTTAGCCCTTTGAAAATCCTTGTGATTAAGGGCTATACAGATAAACATGACTTGACTATATGGCCCCAGGGCTCATGACTTAATGGTCTTCTTTACTAAGAAGATTCAATGCATACAGGAAGAAATTGCTAAAGTAATTATTAATACCACACATACTAAATGGCTGAAATCTACAGATGCACGACAGGGTGGCTGTCTCAGATAGGACGCACTGTGTTAAATATGGTGAAATGACATCTGAGCCCTTTAATGTTACCTGCGGTGTTCCGCAGGGTTCAGTGCTTGGCCCCCTTCTTTTCAGCATTTACATGCTTCCATTAGGTGATATTATTCGCAAGTACAATATCAGCTTCCACTGCTACGCAGACGACACTCAACTATATCTTCCGTTGGAGGAATCTCCCACACTAAACTGTGGAAATTTGGAGGCCTGCCTCATTGAGATAAAAGAGTGGATGTCACTCAATTTCTTGCGTCTTAACTCTGAAAAGACCGAAATGTTAGTCATTGGTCCATCTAAATGCCGTGATATATTCTCAAAAACTGCTGTGAACATTGACAAATGTCACATCACACAGAGTGACTCAGTTAAAAATTTAGGTGTCATATTTGACCCTGATCTATCCTTTGAAATGCATGTAAAGAAAATTACTAGAACCGCTTTCTTCCATCTTCGTAACATTGCTAAAATCCGTTCAATACTGTCTCAGTCTGATGCGGAAATTATAATTCATGCGTTTGTTACCTCCCGTCTCGATTACTGTAATGCACTACTCTCTGGTCTCCCGAAGTCTAGAATCAAGTCACTTCAGCTGGTACAAAATGCCGCAGCGAGGCTTTTAACTAGGACAAAAAAGTACGATCACATAACACCGATTTTGGCTAACCCGCATTGGCTCCCAGTTAGCCATAGATGTGATTTCAAGGTTCTCTTAGTATTGTACAAAATCATACATGGACTTGCTCCCTCTTATCTTTCAGATCTGATTTGCCCCTACGTCCCGGTCCGAAGCCTACGATCTGAGAGTGCCGGTCTTCTGGTGATCCCAAGAGCAAAGAAGTGTTCTGCTGGTTCGAGAGCGTTCTCCATCCGGGCACCGGTGCTGTGGAATGCTCTTCCCCCTGAGATCCGATCTGCAACCTCAGTGGAAATGTTTAAATCTAAACTTAAAACTCACTTCTACTCCATAGCATGTGAATAACCTACTCTTCTTGTCGGCTGAAAAATAGTCTGTGTAATATAGTGTAATAATCTGTGAAGCCCTTTGAGACTCTTCGTGATTTAGGGCTATACAAATAAAAATGACTTGACTTGACTTAAACCAGGGGTTGGCAAACACAGCCGCAGCCCACATATCACATCTCCGCCTTTCTAATCTGGCTCGCCCAATATAAATCATAAAAATACAATGATAATATATCATCACATTACATGCAAACCTCAGTTTTTGGTGGGGTCGATTGAGTTTAAATTGGCTTCTCATAGAAAACTATCAGTGTCTAAGTCAAAGTAGATAACAAGACAAGCAGATTTTCTGCATATCTGAACTTGACCTATACAACATTTCTCATGAGATAAGCATCTTTTAATCAAAATTCACAAAAACACTTTGGAAATATGGCTAAAAAAACTGTTGATTTACCCAGTCTCCCTTGATGTAGTTCCCCGCCTTCCCCCCTATAAAATTAATTCTTCTGTTCTTGCAAATTTTTTATTCACATCGGGTATTTATTTAATTTATCAAGATATTTTTTTGAATATCATACAAAAGTCAATGCATATGAATATTAAACTAATAAAAAGGGTCACCATATGATCACTTGTTTTCATTGTAAGTGTTTCAAAACCAGTTCAATCATATTTCTTTATTTATAAATAAATATAAAAGGAAATATATATCATGTACGTGGAGATGTCTGCAAGTAATGTATTCATAAATGCATGAGAAAAAACAGATACCAAACAAATTTTTCCTCATGTCTTGCCAAGGTAGTAAATGTAATCCGGCCACTCTGCCAAATTCATTTGCTTTCGAAAACAGATTCATGATTGGTTATTAATTGAATTCCTCAACACCAATTTTTAAAAGGGTTGCTCCCACAAAAGGATAAAAACATGATAGTTTTATTAACTCGCATTATACAAATGGAAAATGCTGTGATTAGACTATTAATGGCAATTACAACATATTCTTTCTTGTAAGAAATCCTTTGGGTTAACTTTAATACATTGTATTTTCCTTGTAACATGTCAGTTCTAGTTGTCGTATATTCATCTCATTTCTATATGTTGTGTTTAATCTTTAATTATATTCATTAATATTCTCCAAAATGCAATGAGTTAAAAGATCAGTAACCGTGTTATACCTACGTAATGAGGTGTTGAGTGGACTGTTGCAGCCTACAAAACAAATTTAACCCGCTCTAATCGTAAAATTGCCTTTCACACTTGTCAACAATAGGCTGAGTCAATTTAAGGTTTCATTTTTGACACAATTCCCAAACACGTGAGGCTCACCTTGACAGAAGAGTGCCTGCAGAACTCGACAGCCCTGCAACTGCACCTCCTCACTGGAGGGGTGAAGCTTCAAGGACTGCACCACTAAAAAGAAAACGTCCTCCTCTTCGTCTTCCAAAAGCTGCAGAGCAATCGTTTCTGCATGGGACAAAGAAGCCACGAGGATGTCACATATTGTCAAGCAAGACCTGTTTATTCGCAAACACAGTTCATACAAATCAACAAGAAAACTTTGGCTCTGCAAAGGCTCTACTATAAAACGATTATGAATTAGACTTGCCACTACTAAATGATTCTGCTCATCCTCAGACACACATCCAATCCGATTTTCCATTCCAGATTACAAGCTGCTAATATTTTGCTACATTTCAAACACTGCTGTTTTAAATAAGTCCTCAATTTATACATCTGACATGAACAGCAGCAGAAGTTCCATTATCTGCACCGCTTATCCTCAGTAGGGTCACGGGGGTGCTGGAGCCCATCGCAGCTATCTTCAGGCAGTGAGCAGGGGACACCCTGAACTGGTTGCCAGACAGTCAGAGGACACACAGAGACAGACAGCTAACTCACTCATTTACACTTAGGGACAATTTGGACCGGCCAATTAATTAATGTTTTGGGAATATGGGAAGAAACCAGAGTAACCCATGCAAGCACAGTGAGAACATGCCAACTCCACACAGGAATGCTGGTAGCTGGATTCGATCCCATTAACCTCAAAACTGTGCCGCGGACATGCTAACCCATCAGCTGCCCACAGCAGAAGTTGTCTATCAAAAACAAAAAAAATCTTATTCTGTTTCATTGGCGTCAATGTCCATTTGCTAAAGTTTCCCTTAATTCTCGATAATGAGCAAATGAAATTTGGTCCATTACCGCGGCAACTAACAACGACAACAACACAAAATGAAAGGTCTCTTTTGCTGTTTGGCACAATTCTTTACAGTATGGTTTCAATAGGCATGGTGTTATGCGACATAGCCCACATTCATATTTACTTGCAGTGCAGTAGTAAATAGGTGCTCGTCTTCGTAATCGCCAAATTGAATGTTCACATGATCCATAAACACGTGACATAAACAACTCAGAGCGAAACGAAAAATGTCGCTTCTGAAAATGGCGTCAGGTGTGCGGGGGCACTGTGCCGTTGGCGTTCTGCAGCCAAAGGCATGGACGCCGAATTACCCATGCGGTTGGCACCAATTGTGCGCCGGGCTTTTGAAGCTGAGCGATTCTTTTTTTTCTTTACTGATTAGCTTTTAGGGATACTAGTTTCATATGCATTTTGAAACTATTTACCTTTCATGTTATTTCTATGTTATGACTGTGTTATTATTATGTTACTACCACGTTGTAATCATTAGTTAGGCTTAAAATCGGCTCAATCAACCAGTAAAACATTATGCCAGTTAAAAACTACATTCCCTAGGATTGAAATGACCCACACAGGCTGTTTTCAGAACTGGTTTGGGGCTACTCAAGTGTTCTAATCCTAGTTTGCCTTGTTCCTACAAGCAGCAAAATAAAAACACTTCTTACCAAAACCAAAAATAGAGATGATTAAATTTAGCCACAAATATCCATCTGTGCAGGAATCACCTGAGTGTAGAAGGAAGGATAAAGCTCGGAGTGCGACAATGGTCACTCTGGTGTCACAGTGGTACTGTGAAAGAACCTTCAGAATCAGCCTGCAAAGTCACACACATAAAAAAGACAAAGCCATCAAAACCAATTATAGTTTTACACAAAAGTACATATTACATTTGGTAAATAGGATCATTTAATCTGTAAAAAGTAGGTCATATATTTGAAAAAAAAAACATATATAATCGTTGTGCAGAGTTAAAAATAAAGTTAGTCAAAGTATTCCTTTTTTTCTTAAACATTATTATGGTTACGCACCAATTATTGTTTCCCAACCGGCATAATGTTTGTATTTTTCCATTGCCTAAGCTAAAACAGGATTGTCCAGTTGAAAGGCAAGTTCATCTTAGAAGCCGCACAAAGAGCAAAGGTTGTCTTAGAATCTTGAAATGGAAGTTAAGACTTAAATTTGTTCATCTTAGAGCTGGCCAAAATGGAATTAAAAAATACATGTTATCAGAAAGTAAGATTACAAATCGAATTGATTTTTCACAAGAAAAAAAAAAAAACACCATTACACATTTATTTAAAGACCGTTTTAATTCCAAGACGGTGGCGCGTGCAAACGCAGCGGCTTCACGGGCTCCAGTTCGTCTTCTGTTTTTCAGTGTCCCCTTATTCCTCATATTTTCCCTTCGACTCCCTTTGCATATACAGTAACATCCACAACATCCCGAGGGATATACAGAGACCACCGAATCTCCCTGGCTTATATTTCACGGGAAATGGGGCAGTCATGTACGTTAACACAAAACGCCAGTGATTCAGCGATCGCTGGGCGAAAGAAGAAAGACAGAAGTCTGGCGTGGAACAGCCGAAAGCAAGAGACCAACAAAATTGATAACAGTTACACGAGCCAATACCGGACTGATGATGTTGATACTGGACAGAACGGGATTGAAAGGATTGCTAACGGATATAGGAGACTGGAGACAGATATCAGACAGGACGAGTATGACGGGCACAATACCAGACACTGGAGACCGGAGACTGAAATCAAAACAGGACGATACAGACGGGATCGAAACCGGACAGGATACACAAACGGGAAACCGGTAAAACCCATGTCTAGCGGGTGCAGAGGTTTGTTTACGGTCTGACAAAGGGTGAGTGAGAACACTGAGCTTAAATAGAAGGGAAGCCAATCTGTCAACGAGCTGCAGCTGGCGCCAATTGGGCGCCATGGCAACCGTGACATTTATTTACAGAATATTCTGGATAAAAATGAGTCGAAGACAATGGCTGCAACCAGTTCACAAGTGCACAGAGGAAATGGAGTACACTTATTCTTATACTGACAAGGCGGTACATAGGCTCAAACAAAACCTATTCGAGGTAAAAGGTGGAGGAATTTTTTACTGCACGCGGACCCTTTGTCGATATCTGTTCTACGAGTTTATCATGATAACATTCAAGGCAACTATGGCTACAAAATAAAGCACAACTTAAATAAAGTTGTTGTGACGTCCACCACAAGGTGCAACAGCAAACTCCAGCAACCAACCCTGAAGAACCCAAGAACCCTTCTTTGGAAAGTGGGTTTATCAGGGTTAAAGACAGCTTGGACAGATCCACAGCGTTGGATTCCACAAATTGAATAAAAGTAGTTCTCCAAAACACCTACAAGGTAGCAGCAACTTCTCACAATCGTATCTCACTGGCATCCACGTGTGGCACCGGACTGATCACAGGCAAGAAATTACATATACGGGGCAAAATAAGGAATGCATTTTGCAAAGCATTTTTTTTTAAATATCTGAATTCTTTGAACATTGATTCATGTGTTTTGATTTTCACAGGGGCAATAAATTGGGGTATTGATGGTTCATGTATGATGTGGATCTCTGTCTCAAGGCATTGCTTTACCATCTACCACACTGGCCCATAAAACACCTGGTCATGGTGAAAAATGGCCAAGAACCCTTTTTTTAACAATTCATTTTTCCAGTTTTTGTTGCCTTAAAATGTGTTCATGCTCAGTTTCAGTCTCTACTTCATTATAATCCTGAAAAATCCAACTCAGTTTTTTTGTTGTTTTTTGTTTGTTTTTTGTTGTTATTACGTTGTCTTGACACATACTTATGGTAGATATTGCCAGATGCTGAACGTTTTGGTTGTTTTAGAAAAAAATGACCAAAAATGTCATGATTACTCATTAAACTCTCCTGTCGCTCGTTTGACACCAGCTGCTGCTGGTTACCTGATTGGTTCCCCGTCCTACTTAAGCTCAGTCCTTTCACTCACCTGTTGTCAGTCCGTAAGCAAACCTCTGTTTTCACAAGGCAAGCATTTTTTGACTCTTACGCCTGTCGGTCCCGTTTTGTCCCCATTTTCCACTCATCCGTTCCTGATTTCCCCGTTTGTCTCCTGCTACGACCCGTTTTTTGACCCCGACCACGTTCTGATCTCCCGTCCCGGCTAACGACCTGTTTTTCCGTCCAACTACGCTATGATCTCCCGCTCCGGAAGATCCACTTCCGCATTCGGAACACATTCCGATCCCGTGAGCGGCTTGCTTCCCGCGTCCAGCGAGGACTGAATTGCTGCCGCTGCCTTTCCTCTGTATTTCAATAGACTTGAGAGTAGCGTTACAAATCTGGGTCCTTCTTCTGTTCTGGTCGTGACAAAAAAGAATCACTTTTTTAACTTTTCATAGCCAAAATAACAATAAAATTACAAGCGGCCAGTATGACGCTTATAAATAAAGAGTTAAAAACTGTCAACTTGACAGGCCCACACTTGGATGATCTAAGTTGTTTATAACAGTTGTTTAATCACAACTCAACAAAGGAATTTATTTAATTACGACTAGCTAGGTTATAAATCAAGAAAAGGTACAATTATGACCAAATATATACAGTGATATAATTTAATATTACAACACTAACTTTCTTGAATGCTACAATTAGCCATGCGTTATTTTTTACCTATCAGAGTTAGTAAAATTAATTTATTTGATTACTACCAGTGATCAACAACAAGGCTGTGGAGGTTGTCAGCAGTATCAAGTTCCTAGGGCTGCACATTACAAACAAACTCACCTGGTCCGTGAACACTGCATCACTGGTTAAGAGGGCACAGCAGCGCCTGTACTTCCTGCGGAGGATGAGGAGAGCCCACCTGCCCCCACCCTCCCTCATCACATTCTACAGGGGCACCATAGAGAGTATCCTGACCAGCTGTATCTCTGTGTGGTGTGGAGGCTGCAGCGCTACCGACTGGGGTAGTGTGAGGAGGGTAACGAGGACAGCAGAGAAAATAATCGGGACTACACTTCCCTCCATTCAGGACATTGGCCAGAAGCGCTGCCTATCCCATGCTAAGAACATTACCGGGGACCCCTCTCACCCCCATCATGGACTGTTCACTCTGCTAGCCTCTGGGAAGAGGTTCTGCAGTGTGCGGTGCAGGACCACCAGGCTCCGCAATAGTCTAGTCCCCCTGGCCATTAGACTGTTAAATGGTCAATCTAACATATAGTTAACTTAAATCTAAACGGCTGCTAATCTGACTTTTGCACTACTTTTATAGCTTGCCACTCATTGCACATTGCTCTCTGCACTATGGTAATTACAGCGTTATTGTTACAGTGTTAATGTTACTGTGTACCTGACTTGTTAACCTGACTGCCCATTTTGCACATCTGGTTAGCTACTCTTCTTGCACTATCGGCACTATGGTAAAATACTATACGTAGCATATTACAATACAACTTTATTTATATCTGTACATTCAAGGAAACTGTGGGGGTCAGATGCATCGACATTTCGTTCTGTATACACGTGTACTAGAATGACAATAAAGTAGATCTGAATCTGAATCTGAATCTGAATCTGAATCTGATTACTTAAATTAGCACATTTTTTTAAGCACAATTCAAAAAATAAGAAATAATTGAACTATTTGATTAATTTTCCATCCTTAATTTTTCATTCATTTCTTTCCAGATGGTTGTCTTGAATAAGCGGTGACAGAGCCCATCCTAGCTGTCGTTAAACAGTGGGGCAAAGGACACCCTGGACTGGATGCTAGCCAGTCACGGGCACACAGAGACAAACATTCACACGCTCACTCATAATTACGCCAGATTAAAACCTGCTGGTAACATGCCTGGCATGTTTTGCGATGTGGGAGGAAACCGGAGTGCCATGGAAAAAACCCACGTCGGCAAGTGGAGAATATGCAAACTCCACACAGGTAGCTGGAATTGAACCCAGAACCTCTGAGGTATGAGGCACACTTGCTAACCATTCATGCACCCTGCTGCCCAGCCTTTATCAATAATAATTTAATGGAAAAAAAAAAAAATCAGTATCTTAATACGTCTTAATATGTTTATAAATTGGTCGGCACGGTGGAGGGTGGTGTAGCACGCAGCACCAAGGTGCAGAGGTTCAGGGTTCAAGTCCAGCTACGGCATCCCCCCTGTGTCTGCGTGGGTTTCCTCCGGGCACTTGGGTTTCCTCCCACATTCCAAAAACATGCATGTCAGGTTAATGGCAACTAGTTCAGGGTGTCCCCTGCCCACTGCCTGAAGATAGCTGGGATGGGCTCCAGCACCCCCGCGACCCTACTGAGGATAAGCGATGCAGTTAATGGATGGATGGATGTGTATAAATCCAAGCTTTTCTGCTCACCCTGAGGCCTCTACATGTCATCCAGAAAATAAAACTGTTCCCGACTGTATTTGTTAATAAACTATAGTGAATTTGCGTCCTGCTATACAGTCCCCTTTTGAAATGACGCCTATACTTGAGTTGGTGCATACCTTTTTCTTACAGACATTGTGAAATGAGACGTCATTTAAAAGGATTCATCACAACCTGCTAGCGCATTTCAGGAATGTATAAAATGCTAGACTTCTCAAAGGAGAAGTCTGACATTGTTGCTCGGTGAAAAAAGATTTGAAAGCAACCGATAGGTTGCGCAAAAAAAAACAATACCTAACTTCATGCTTAAAGCGCACACCTGGCTGACTTATCAGGAACTGTGTTCTGTGCAGAACATTCTTGCAATGAAATGCAAAAATACATCTGCGTGTCCAAAGTGCAGCCAGGAAACGTTTTTTTCTCCCCCTTAAATATTTTCATTTATGTTTTCTCTTTACCGTTGATACAGACAGTTGAGGGAGTGTGTACATATGCAATTTCCCACCTAAACAACACATTCAGCCAAAAGGGAAAATAGATGTATAATATCAATAAAACAAAAACTCAAATAAAAGAGGGAATGCATGTATAACACTATACAAATATTTAAAGTCAAAAATTAATAACAGGAATAAACAATACATTTGATGATAATGTGTTTTGTTGTTTTTATCTTTCCTGTTGATTACTGTGAACAGAATCAAATAAAACCGCACCAAATTAAGGGAACGACAAAATTTGTAGCAAATCAACACTACTTTTACTTTTACAATCCAGAGTCCAGATTATAGAAACATACTTTAGTATAAACAGTGTCTGAAACTGGTGACAAAAAGTTAGCGGACACCAGGGCAGACAACTATGACAAGTTGCCTGCCCCATTTTTTACAACTTGAAACACATTAAGACGCAAAAAAAAAAAAAATTTTGCTTCTTTTGAATGTTTCTTCTGGGGCTGAGGTTTTGGCTTGATTCCTAACCACTTATCCATTTTTCTATTGTTCTCTGTGCGTCTACTTTGAAAAAATGATATGCAAATGCCATTCCTTATAACGCTCGGGAAAGTCCGGAGGCACCAAGTTATTCGATGCAGTCTTTTGGTCGGCTGTCGAGTATGCAAATTGCTAAACAAAATTCCGAAATTTCCAAACCCAACGAAGATTTCGAAATCGGAAAAAAAGCAAACATTTGATTTGAAAAAAAAATATTTCGTTTTTTTTTTTCTTGAATAAGTTGTCGGCCACCCGGGCGGAGACGTTTTGTAAGTTGTACGCCCGACGTCAAAGATGCACGCCCCGGGCGTCCGGGCAGGCATTATTTCAGACACTAGTATAAAGCAGTGTAGTTGTTTCTTGAGAAAACAGGACTTACTGGTGAGATGTGTTCAAGTGCTCCAGCATTCCTGGATGTATTTCCAGCACCTGGCATAGCAGGGACAAGCCCACCTGTAGAAATAAAAAGACATATATAGATCATACATATATGTATAATTATTTCAAATCATATAGGAATAGTAATAAATTATATACTACACACTACTATACATGAGTCATGAATCTTATTCAGAAGAGAACCTCTAGAATCTCTAGCAATATATAACAGAAAATATCATGTAAATTTGAAATGCAGTATTTCCATCTTCAATATTTGGATTGTTTTTTAAAATATATGTGATGATTACAACATTATATTTCTTATTGATATATCCATTCATTATGTGAACCGCTTATCCTCATTACGGTCGCGGTGGTGCTGGAGCCTATCCCAGCTATCTTCGGGCAGTGAGCAGGGGACACCCTGAACTGGTTGCCAGCCAATCGCAGGGCACACAGAGACAGACAACCATTCTTCCCCACACTCATACCTAGGGACAGTTTGGACCTGTCAATTAACCTGACATGCATGTTTTTTGAATGTTAATGTTAATGTTCTGCATTTATATAGCGCTTTTCAAGTCAATGAAGAACTCCCAAAGTGCTTTACAATGTGCTTCACACTTTCCCTTTTACACACTAACTAACCGATAGCAAAGTCAGCCATGCAAGGCAACTACCTGCTATTGGGGGAATTAGGGATTCAGTGTCTTGCCCAAGGACACTTCGACATATAACTCATAGAGCCAGGAATCGAACCTGGGACCTCTTGATCCCAAGACGAGTGCTTTACCTTCTGAGCTACTGCCAATTGAATGAAAAAATAAAATAAGAATAAGAATAAAAATAAGAACAAGAACAAGAAGAACAAAAAGAACAAGAACGAGAATAAACATAAGAACAAAAACAAGAACATGAATAAGAATAACAATGAGGATGAGGATAAAAATAATAGTACAAATAATAAGAATAAGAATAAAAATAAGAACAAAAATAAAAACAAGATCACGAACAAGAACAAAAACAAGAGAAGAGAACAAGAATAAGTATAAAAATTAAATTAAAATTAAAATTAAAATTGAAATTAAAATTAAAATTAAAATTAAAATTAAAATTGAAATTGAAATTGAAATTAAAATTAAAATTAAAATTAAAATTTAAATTTAAATTTAAATTTAAATTTAAATTTAAATTTAAATTAAAATTAAAATTAAAATTTAAAATTTAAATAAGATCAAGATCAAAAGCAAGAACAAGAATGGAAATAAGAATAATTGTCGCAAGATATGTTTTCACTTTTTTTTTTCCCTGTTGGGACGAAACCCAAAACTGTGGCGATGCGTTCAAGTACCTGTTGGACTGCCCTGCTGTCCATGTGTGAAGACAGAGCGGCCAAGAGAGGCTCATGGATGTCTTTTTCTGCAAACAGCTGGAACGCTAACAAAAGACAAAACCACAAGAAAGCACAGTCACCATCACTTGTTGATTTCAATTTTGTTTTGTCTTTTCTGAACTGTCAATTACTGCTCGGATAGAATAGAATAGAATAGAATAGAATAGAATAGAATTGTCTGTCCCCGTGTGCCCTGCGATTGGCTGGCAACCAGTCCAGGGTGTCCCCTGCCCACTGCCCGATGATTGCTGGGATGGGCTCCAGCATCCCCGCGACCCTACTGAGGCTAAGCGGTGCAGCTGATGAGATGAGATGAGAATAGAATAGAATTGAATAGAATTAAATAGAATTGAATTGAAGAGAATAGATTACTTTAAAACCTACTACCATACTTTTTAATTATATTCTATTTTTTTTAATATGGGACATTTGAGATTTCACCAACAGAAATATTAAAAAAATAGAGATTTTATGGCGGCAACTAACAATTATTTTCATAATCGATGTATGGGTCAATTTATTTTCGATAAACCGATGAATCTAATTTCTTTTCAATTTTAACTTTCTCCTCTTTATTGAAATATGTTTTGGGACGGATAGAAATACAGTGCACAAAACAACAGAATATTGTGTAATTAAAAAAAATACAAGTGTTTGTCAATTATCTTGACAATAAACAAAAATACATACAAATATATGCTATACACCTGTAATCACGTAAGATACTCGTTTCCTCAAACACTGCAAAGTTTACATTTTCATGCCAATTTTGTTTGTAATGATGTAAGATACGTCCTTCATAAAAACGCTTTGCCAAACTATAGTGGTACTACAACTCTCAGCATCACAACAAGATTGTGTGCACTCTTTCACATTTGTTTAACAAACCTAGTGGCGCATAAATCACATGATACAACGAATCGATGATCTAATAAGTTTCCAACGCTTTTAATAATAATAATCGATTAGTTGTTGCCGCCCGAAAAGACTTAAATCATTTCATTGATTTGAATGATTTCAGAATGTATGACATTTTTTTAAATTGTTTAATTGTATTGCAGAGAATAAATAATTCATCACAATATTCTAATATTCTGAGACAGTCCTGTATATAAGATTGTAATCCAGAGGATATCTAACTCCTTTTAGCTCAGGGGCTACAAGGTAGAAAGAACATTCTCACGGGGCCAGCTAGTAACGGGTCAGGTGCAATCGACATTTCGTTCTGTGTACATTGTTACACAGAATGACAATACAAGGAAATTATTATTATTATTATTATTAAATTAATTAATTGAATAAAAGGTAAACCTCAGCTGTAGGGCTGGGGATCTTTCAGAAGCTATCAATTTCATTTTGATTTAGAAATGTAAGATTTGATTATAATATGCTTGTCAGAACCTGAACAGTGGGTGGACCCAAACGTGTAACGTTTACACACCAAGCTTTATTTTACGGAAACAGGGCAGTCATGCGCGGGAACACAACCGCCAGCGATTCGGCGATCGCTGGACAGAAGAAGTAGGACAGAAGATTCAGACGCGGGAAAACAGGAAGCCAGGGGCAGACAAGATCGATACGGGATGCAGGATGCATGAGCAGGACACCGGACAGGACGTACAGATGGGGTCGATACCGGATACAGGATGCACGAGCAAGATGCCGGACAGGACGGGACGAACGGGATTGATGCCGGATACTGGTTTCACGGGCAGGATACCGGACAGGACTGGACAGATGGGATCGATACCGGATGCAGGATACCGGACTCTCCTGGACAGACGGGATCGATACGGAATGCAGGATATACGAGCAGGATACCGGAAAGGACGAGACCGACGGGATCGATACCGGATAGAGGATTCACGAGCAAGATACCGGACAGGACAGGACAGAGTCAAAATGCTTGCCTTGCAAGTGCAGAGGTTAGTTGACAGACTGACAAGGAGTGAAAGAGAGCACTGAGTTTAAATAGGAGAGGAGCCAATCAGGCATCAGGCAGCAGCTGGCACCAAACGAGCGGGCACAGGTGAGGGCAATGGGCAATCGTGACAATGCTCATTGTTCCTTTATTTTCAATATGTTCTTTCACTCAATCATTTGTTACGTTTTTTAAATGTACATTTGTAAATTGGAATGTCAAGGCAAATTTTTTCTTGTGCTGCTCTCAGCATTGTCCCACAGATATGATTATATCTGTGGGACGGGGGGCTGATCCAGCCCGCGGGCTGTATGTTTGACATCCCCGCTGTAGTAGGACTTTGAATAAAGCAGACCAGACCTATTGAGGGGCAGCACGGCGGCGCAGTGGTTAGCGCTTGTGCGGCACAGTTCATGTCATGGGAACCTGTCGTGGGTTCAAATCCAGCTCCAGACTTTCTGTGCGGAGTTTGTATGTTCTCCCCGTGCTTGCGTGGGTTTCCTCCGGGCACTCCGGTTTCCTCCCACATTCCAAAAACATGCATTTCAGGTGAATTGGCCGGTCCAAATTGTCCCTAGGTGTGAATGAGCGAATGAGTTGTCTGTCCCCGTGTGCCCTGCGATTGGCTGGCAACCAGTTCAGAGTGTCCCCTGCCCACTGCCCGAAGATGGCTGGGATGGGCTCCAGCCCCCCCGCGACCCTACTGAGGATAAGCGGTACGGCTAATGAGATGAGATGAGACCTATTGAGCTCTTTGTGGACAAGAGTAAATAAAATAAAATGGGGTCATTTAATCTTATAAAGAAGGACTAATTTAAAGATTAGTTCTCTTTTTGTTGATCTTTGTGTTGACTAGTGGAATAATCGAATGGCCCGGCGGTTTCTTGTAGGGATGGGCTAGTTGGAGCACATTTATAAATCTGTAGTTAATAACTGAGACTAGTAGGCCATCAATAGGGATATAGAAACTAAATGAGCATGGGGACATTTGAGCTAGGAAAGAAGGACTAATTGAAAGACTGGTTTGCTTTTTCTTGATCTTTGGGTTGAGGACTAGTAGAACAGTCAGTTGGGCAGGACCTTGGTCGTAGGGCTGGATTGGTTTGAGCATTATTACAATTCCTTGTCTTTAAAGAAAATGGTGGACAATTTTCAGGTGTTTATAACTGAGTTGGACATTAATAAGGAATGTGATTCAGTAATTAACCGAGTATTGTTTGAGCTAATAATGAGTGTGTGTGTGTCTTTTAACTAACCCTGTTAACGCTGTGTTGGTTGTGTTGCTGTGTCTCTGTGCCTTTTCCCCAAGTGTGTTTGGTATTAAAACGTTGAAAACTCTTTCTGTGTATTGTTCTCCTTTGTAAATATTTTGTGTTTCAACGAGGGCACGTGCGGCTTATATTCAATTGTGGGTTATATATAAACACAATGTGTTTTCCTTTCAAAATGTATTGGGTGCGGCTTTGGTTCCGAGATTGAAGGTAATTGGAATAGTTTAGGGACATTAGAGCTAACAAAGGACTTAATTGAAAGATTGGTTTGTTTTGTGTGTTGAGGACTAGTGGAATTGTCAGATGAACTGGACCATAGTCCTAGGGATGGACTAGTATGAGCAGTTGACCACTATTAAAAAGAAACGATGGGATATTCAGGAGGTAATAACTGACACTAGTTGGACATTGGCTCTACGTGGTTAACTTGACCAACATGCAACAGCAATTTACCCCTACCATGGCCGCTGTGCGACAGGAAAAGCAGATCTTGAAGGATCTGGATGAGGGTGCAAAGTTGCCTATCCTCCTGGGGGTTCCTAAGCCTGACCAAGAGTTTCCTCAGCTTCTCCTCCAGCTCCTCTTTGTCGTCCATCTCGTGGTCAGATCACCTCGAGAAGAAGTTCCGATGGGCCGAGCGACCGGGGAAGGGGGTCCACGCCGGAGGCTGACACTCAATCGCATCAGCGCACATGTCTCTTCCCCAGAGAAACTAAATCAACTTTCGGTCGCCTTCCTCATTTTGTTTCTTCTTTGTGATGATCCCTTTTCTTGCTGACAGACAACCACAAACGGGCGTGTTTCTGTCTCCCACGATCACATCATATGACTCCACACAGGAACAGGAAACAAACTTCCCGTTGGCTACAAGACTGGAAGAAGCGGATCGCTCTCCTCTCCTGTCACTCGGTCTTGATTTAAACAAGGTGAGAAACTAATTTAATCGAATAATTCTGTGTTTGATACCTTCTATTTAGTCTTTTTAAATTTGTCGTGTCAACTGTCCCCTCCCTACCCCCCTCTTCTTCTACGTCGGTGTCCGGTGACAGCCGCAATAATATGGAGACCGGATTCGACCATGGCGCAATATCGGATAGGGAAAATCCACAATTCTTTGTTTATTACAACGACACTAATACTAAAGTCCAAGAAGCTTTAAAATAACGTTACGAGTCGCTTAAATGTTGTTGCCTGTTAAATTTGGCATGTCTGAAAATTCAATACATGAACTAAATGTATAGATTTCAGGGTTTGTTTTTCCTCGCTGTTACAAACATTTTCATTTCTCTCCTTTTGTTCATCCAAATACAAGGTTACATTGAATTTAAAATCAACAGCTTTATAATAAAATATATATTTTTTTAAATTGAGTGGGAAAAATCTGACGCGGAAGTTAAGCTTATTTAGGTCCAGTCCCCTTGACAGTCGACCCACTTTTTCTACTAATAGATTAATGTTTAATTTGAAACAAAACATATTTACTTCATTAAATACAATATGTGTCTAACTTTCAATTCAATCTAATCCTTACCCTTATTAATGATTGCAATTCCCCTTATTAAGACAAGACAGACTATGTCGATTTTTTTTATCTCTCCTATTTCATTTACCAAGCAAACAACACAAACAATTCCTTTGGTGTCTTTGTTAGGTCTTTCCCGACTTGCAGTGTATTCAGTGTTGCTTAGTGTCAGTGTTGGGCACGTTTTAATGTCAACAACACATAATCCCCCCCAAAAATGCATATTGATCATTCATAAGAGAAAAAAAAGCTGCTTGGAGGGAACCGGCCGATGATTGGTGGGGAGTCAGCTCCCTTTATTTACTTCCAAGAGCTGACTCATAAGGATGTTTCGTACGCGAATGACACAGGTTGGTTGCCAAGGCACTGGTGCTGTCAAATATGGTTGGTTGGTTGGTTGGTTGGTGTGTTGGTTGGTGAGTTGGATCCCTTAACCATGTTTCACGACTCAGCAGCCCTCATTCACCTTTTCTTTTGGCACTTTAGTAAATACTACATTCGTAATTGCTATCTAACTCCATGGGACTCGCTATGTGTGACGTAAACAATTCGGGGAAGAGCGGAAAACCACGCCACTGAAAACAACGTCAAGGAGCGGCACACTTCTTTTAATTGTCAGTAATGATAATGGCGTTGTAACAGCAGAAAAATGAATGAGCGAGATGACCCCGTTACTGAAAAAATAATGCTGTGACGTCATGGGCCGTAATGGAACGGACCATAACGGAATGGACGGTATCTGATCGTAACGGATTATAACGGACTGTAACATACTGTAATGGAACATAAATTACTAACACTGGTTATTATACAGCACGGCGGCGCAGTTCTGAGGTCGTGAGATCGAACCTCCTGTGTGGAGTTTGCTGGTTCTCCCCGTGCTTGCGTGGGTTTCCTCCGGGCACTCCGGTTTCCTCCCACATTCCAAAAACATACATTTCAGGTTAATTGGCCTGTCCAAATTGTCCCTAGGTGTGACTGAGCAGGCGAATTGTTCGTCCCTGTGTGCCCTGCGACTGGCTGGCAACCAGTTCAGGGTGTCTCCTGCCCACTGCCCGAAGATAGCTGGGATGGGCTCCAGCACCCCCGCGACCCTACTGAGGATAAGCGGTGCAGATAATGGATGGATGGATTCTTATTATACATATGAGTATATTAAAAAAAAATCCCGTACAAAATCGTGAAAGCGCGTACACAATTTGAAATGATCAAAAACATATACAATACAAGGAAATCGCACATATTGACAGGTATGAATGTATTTAATCTAATTATAATAATTACCGGATCAAATAAGTGTGTAACTTTGAAAATTAATCTAATCTTAAACTATTCTATCATTCTTTTGATGTCATTTTATTTATTTTTTTAGTTACATTTTATTCTGGAGTGCCATGTCTAATCTCATTTTAGGCAATGCTCACTATGTTGTTATCAATAAAAAATAAAGACTTTGTCATGATTAGTGATGCGATGCACCTGAGCCTGCTCCTTTGGCGCCAACTGCCTCGGACGCTGATTGGCTACCTGTCACTTTTTATACCTCTGTCTTCCTGTCACTGGTTGTCAGTCCATCTGCGAACCTCAGCTTACGCTAGGCAAACTTTTCGACGCTGACTCTCTCTTGTTCTGATTCCCGTCTGTTTCCCGGCTGCGACCCCTTTTCTGATCTCGACTACGACTTTGCTCCCCCGCCCGGCTACTGATCTGTTTTTTTCCGCTCTCGACACCGCCATCGCTTGCCACGGAAATACCACTTTCCGCCTTTGTGCAACCTGCTCCCCACAACAAGCGATTTCCGGATCGTGATTACTATCCTTTCCTTTCTTCCTAATAAGAGAATCGCATACAAGTGGGTCCTGTCTCCATTCTGGTCCTGACAGACTCTTCTAATTCCAATACAATTTGCACATACTGTACTGCGTATACAGTAATTAAATCAGTATTATTTTTGTATAATGAGGCAAAAACACTTTTTTGGATATCACAAAATGGAAAAACACACCAGAAGTCATCAAACCTGTTTGAAACAGCTTTTGATTAAAAACATTAATATTGAATTACGACAAACAGTCATCCTGTTTGGTTGCCAAGCCAGTTGGACGAGTTTATTTTGTATTCACTTTCGGAATAAATTTCTGAGAATTAAAAACGATGTACTGGCAAACAGTGATCATCACGAACGGGAAACATTATGTTGTAGTGTGTAAGATTTAGGGCTATACGAATAAGAATGACTTGACCTGTAAATTCCAACCAACATTTTAATATGCGTGAGGTGACCAAACCTGCCTGCATAGATTGGATGCCTTTGTCTGGTGGATAATAAGCAGGGTAGGAAATCTAGTTCAATAGTACTGTCTTTTGAAGCATATTAAATTAATAGTAACAGCGCTATTATAAGTTTTGTTTTGGGTTCTAACAAAATTAATACACTTATGACATGCTGTAAAACAGCCTAATTGAGCCACAGCATAAATATGCACCAAATATCACCCCGTGAACAGAGAGTGATGCATAAATATTCAAACAAGTAAATAATTTTTCTAAATTAAGTGATATAGATATATAAACTCGGTCCAAATTTGAATACTTAAAAAGTTAACAATCTACGGAGTTCCGTTCTCGGGTTAAAACTAAAAGAGCAGCATACATAAATGTACGTTTTTTTTATCGCTCAAAATTAACGCTAATGGCTCTGAAAACAAAGCCAAATCCTCAAAACGTATTGTATAATATTAGAATACTGTACATAGTTTATAATGTAATTAGATGTGTCACTCAAAGATAAACATGTTAAGAGATCCGCAGGTTCGAGAGCGTTCTCATTCAGGCCCCGGTGTTGTGGAATGCTCTGCCCCCTGAGATTTGATCCGCAACCTCAATGGAACTGTATAAATCTAGCCTTAAAACACACTTATATTTTATAGCTTATGAATGACTTATATATTAAGGTTGACAACATCTGTGTATTATTTGTTATTGCAACGTCCGTTGCATCCTGGTCATCCTGGAAGGGGGATTACCTCATGTGCTGCCCCTTCCCAAGGTTTCATCATTTACTTCATGTTGAGGTTTTGAGTTTTCCCTTGCCCTCATGTAGGTTTTAGATCAGGGGATGGTGCAGTCTATAGTTTACAATAATCTGTGGTCTGTGCAGACCTTTGAGACTCCATGTGATAAAGGGCTATACAAAAAACATGATTTGAATTTACTAATTAAAGATCTATAGAACAAAATAGAACAGTATTACAATAAATACTTAATATTTGAAAACTAGTGCATAGAGTAGTAGTGCATCCCAAAAAAGAGCAATGAAATACATACTTTTTGTTCAACCCAAGTCATCAAAATGCATAGTATAAAATTAAATTTAGATATGACAATAATAAAATATATTGTGTTAGTTTCAGTTTGTAATTTCGCCAAAAAAGTAACTTTTTAATGTAGAATCGACTCAAATTTAGAAACACAAACATACATATATCCATTTATCGTAATTGTTTTCATCTAAGGTAAATGGTCTGCATTTATATAGCGCTTTTCAAGTCAATGAAGACCTCCCAAAGCGCTTTACAATGTGCTTAACACTTACCCATTCACACACACACTCACACACCAATAGCGGCCATGCAGCCATGCAAGGTGCCGACCTGCTTATTGGGGGCATTACATAACATATAATTTTGTGTATGATCATGTAGAATCAAATAGTGGGAAAAGAAAGTATAATCCTACATTTATTATCCGTCTTAATATTAAGTATTCATTTTTTCAAATTTGATTGATAATAATATGTGATTCGTTTTACATATAATACCATGTTATCGTAAGGAGGTTCATCATCATGTGGACCGGACTAAGATAAGGTCTGTCGGACCTTTTTTACCTTCTGTTTTCAACATTTTTTATCAAAGTTGTTGATTTTGAATTTATCGGAATATTGTGTTGGATCGATTCCCGGCTCCTACGTGTTATATGTCGAAGTGTGCTTGGGCAAGACACTGAATTCCTAATGCCCCAGATAATCAGTTAGTTGCCTTGCATGGTTGACGCTGCTATCAGTATGTGAGTGTGTGTAAATGCGTAAGTGTGAAGCACATTGTAAAACGCTTTGGGAGGTCTTCAGTGACTTGAAAAGGGCTATAAAAATGCAGACCATTTACATTTACATTTGATGAAGAGGAAAAATGTCAAATGTCCGGAGCAAGAGACGCATGTGAATGACGTCAGTACTGTCGACGCATGTAAATATCGTCATCATGTGGAGGGTCGTATGGTGACGTAGTGCCAACATGGTGATGTAGTGCCAACATGGTGACGCAAGGACTTTTTCGAGTGTCAACAAGAATAATTTAACCATCCGAAGTTTCTTCTTTCCACACCAAACATATTGCACGACGTTCTAGTGAGTTTTCTTGCAGAGAACACATGAGGAGTGACCACGCGAGGTCCTCCAAATCAGCGAAATTCGAATGGGTTGGCTTTTACAAGTTTGGCAAAAACGGCCGACGAGTGTCAAGTAGAGATCGATGGGCTTTATTTTACGTCCACGTAGACTTGACAAAAACTCCAGAGGGAGAATCGACTAAAAGTTTTTTTCAGCCGGAGTTTGACACCTCCTTCTCCGTTTCTCATGTGCAACAGGGAGGATGAATACATTTTGACGCGCTTCAACATGGGTATGAAGAATGAAGACGATGGCGAGCGTCGTCTCATCAACACGCCGTCGTCTGACAACCTTTCACGGAATCCCCCTACGTCGCCATTCGTCTATGTGCTGGCCTTCTTCTCGGCCTTGGGTGGCTTCCTCTTCGGCTATGACACGGGCGTGGTCTCGGGCGCTATGCTGCTCCTCAAACGGGAGATGAACCTCAACACCATGTGGCAGGAGCTTGTGGTTTCCAGTACGGTGGGGGCGGCAGCTATCTCCAGTTTAAGTGGAGGCTACCTCAACGGTTTGCTGGGGAGAAGGAAGTGCACACTGCTGGCTAGTTTCATCTTCACCTTTGGAGGGTTGATCTTGACGTTTGCACCCAATAAAGAGGTGCTCCTGGTGGGAAGGATCATCATAGGCCTGGGGATTGGTGAGTTGATGATGAGAAACATATATCCCAAGGAACCTAAAACAATGACTGGCTAAAATGTGTTTTCAGCAACCCACTACATATGCAAAAAATTACATTTCCATCTGGGGGGAAAAGTGTTAACGTCCTCTGGGTAGGTTTACATACAGTCAATAATTCGATTGGAAATTGATTATTGCCAGTATTCAGATAGTGTTTAACTACGATAATCCAAGTAAGGACATTTCCATTTTATTTTCTGTTCTCCGTGAACAAATGACACAGGTGTATCCACATCTATATATTGTATATGTAGCAGTTTTATCCATCCATATATAGTGCAGGGGTGTGGAGTTTGCATGTTCTCCCCGTGCTTGCGTGGATTTCCCCCGGGCACTCCGGTTTCCTCCCACATTCTAAAAACATGCAAGTCAGGCCAATTGGCCAGTCCAAAATGTCCCTAGGTGTGAATGAGTGGGTGAGCTGTCTGTCTCTGTGTGCCCTGCGACTGGCTGGCAACCAGTTCAGGGTGTCCCCTGCCCACTGCCCGAAGATAGCTGGGATGGGCTCCAGCACCCCCGCGACCCTACTGAGGATAAGCAGTGCAGATAATGGATGGATGGATATATATAGTGCAAGTCTATTCTTTTTGCTAGGCACATTACATATTGTAAACACACAGAACGGAGCTCACTTTTTAAACATGGAGGAAACAAACACTGTATTTTGTTTAATTTACAGAGAGACCTGAATCAAATGGTATTTCATTGAATGTCTAAAGTGGAACTCAGAGATGTCTATTTGAGTAATGAAAATATGCAGGCAGTGGGTATTTTTTGGGTGGGTCACAGAATCTGACTACTTTCCAAATCTTGTAAATTGATCTAATTGTAAATTATTGATGCCTAAGCTACACAAAACTAAATCACAAAAACAATTATTTAGAACAACTTAAATTTAAAAACTAAGGACACCCATTGGACCGAATATATACAATCAAACATATTGTCTTTGTACTTAATTACACTTCACTGTAGTTGATACCTATAAATCCCATTAAAAGTTTACAATTTCACATGTTGACTTGTATGTGATTTGAATCCTGTTCATGTTTTTTTTTTCTTTTGACTTGTAAATATAGTTTGAGACACAATTGCTTAAAGCTAATTATCTTCTGCGTAATGAAATTTACTGTCAAATTTGTCCCAAAATACAATGTCTTCCACATTTCAGTTGTTGGATGTTAGACTAGGCCTTTCAGATATTAGAAGACTTGAGCTGACTCTCTAGGTTGCTGGGACTCCTTGCTTGGGTAAAGGCACTCTTGAACACATAATTCAGTTTAAAACTGTTAAGACTACTGGGTCACATTGGCATAATGGTGTGGCGGAGACAATATAAGACTGGAAATTGTTTTACATAACAGGGATTTCTTCCCCACTATTCTGAAAAAGGCATCTCTGCTGTTTAAAATCTTTCTGCTATCCAGTGAATAGTTAAATTAGAATATAGTCTCCCAGTACTTATTGTTGGTATAGCGAGCATTAAGGAAGAAATGGGCTGAGGCTTGGGCCAAACATGGAAAAAACTAACCAATAATATCCCCCAAAAGGTGTGGCTTCGATGACGCTCCCCGTGTACATTGCGGAGGTGTCGCCACCGCACATGCGAGGACAGCTAGTCACCGTCATCACTGTCCTCATCACCGCCGGACAGTTCATCGCCAGCGTGGTGGACGGCGCCTTCAGCTACATGAAGCACGATGGCTGGAGGTGAGATACGTTCAGATATGTACATTCATAATTTAAGTGCTGGGAGAAACTGCTCCAGCAACATTAAAAAAGGAGCAAGCGTCAGGTCAGTGTGAGTTGAATATGCACATTTGAGTGTCTGCCCCAAGGAAAGTTTCAATCAAAATGTCAAAGAAAACATCACATGACACTTGACTCAGTGCAATGTGCCGCAGGCAGTTGGTTTCATAGCACCATCATTATAAATGTAGCGTGGTGGTAATTATACCCGTCATACTTGATTGTTTTTGAATGCAAGATAAACACGACAGATTCAACAAACTCAAAGAGTTGCTCGGGAAGTAAAGATCAGCGGATGTTGCTAGTATTTGTCAAATGCAGGCTGCTGAAGCCCTATTGTGGTTTAATGACTGTATTTTCCCGCACTATAAGGCGCGCCTGAAAAAAATCTGACCATGCGCCTTATAGTACGATGCGCCTTCTATATGGATCAGTATTGAGTTGCAACAGGTCTCGCAATTACTGTAAGCAGCCGCCGACTCGATTGTCACCCCCGTAAAAGTAGTGCGCAGTGTATGCTGGGATATATACATACCGGCATTTCATTTCCTTACCAATATGTCAATCATTGTTTGAATCAGTCACTACTGGCTAAAGTTATTCGGTGGTAAAGGGAGCGGGTCCTTTTTAACATTCACAGGCTCGTACAGGCTAGAGCAGAGTAAAAAAAAAAAAGCCAGCAATTGGCCGAAAAATATGTGAATCACAAGTAAGGTAGGTCTATGGACTAGAGAAAATAATTTTTCTAGTCTGTTTATTTGTAACTGGGAATTATGGGGCTAAACAGACAGCTAGCAACAAGCAATCCATCGATGCAGAGATGCTTTTGGGCGGACTTTTTTTTTTAATTTGTCTGCAGTATCGCGCGTTTTGAATTCGTAAATATTTTATATAGTTGGATTCACTACACTCACAGATGTAAGGGGGGGACCTTTGTTGCGTATTAATATGGAATGTGTTGGCTGCAAGATTACATTTTTGGTGAGCAAACCTGGCTTTATATTTTTCGGATATCTTGTTTCTGACTGATCGTCGTGTTTATATCTTAAAATGGTCAGTGTCTACTGAATCCCAAGAGTTTAAGCTTTCCACTAATATGTGGCATAACATATTTCAGTGACTGGTGACATCGTACAGACACCATGTATGTAGTTGTCTGATACATGTATTTGCCTCTCAACATTAAGAGGTTAATAAAGTTTGACACTTTTGTTGACGTTCCTACTATAGCCCCTTATTGTCCGGTGCGCCTTATTCATGGAAAATATAAGACAAAGGACTGTATTTTGGGGGTGCGCGTCATAATCCGGTGCACATTATAGTGCAGAAAATACGGTACCTACAAATGAACTTTATTTCCAAAAGTCTTCTCCAGGGATGGTCCATTATTTCCTTTAATATGTATAGTTTTCGTTTTTTTTTTTAATTAATTACATTTTTCATTTTTTCTTTGTTACAATTGTTTGATTAATTTACTATTTGCACCCCCCAAAATATCCCCACATTGGCAAATATATGTTTTGCACTATATTTCATTGTTTTCAATTATTTTGTTTGTGTTATCACATATAATTGGTGGACTTGGTCTTAACCACCATATACTATAAAATACTTGAAGAAAATTTACTAAGCAAGTAGTATGCAAACAAAAAAAAAATCGACTGAATTGATGAAAATAAATTGCTTAGCGGTAATTTATGAAACATAAATAATATTCTTTTAATCCTTTCTCTTTAATTTTTCAAAAGGATTTTTTCCCTGTAAGGAATTTTCACAGGCTGTGAATTGTCTTGAACAAATACATTTCTATACATTGGAAAAATTATAATTAAACTTATTAATAAAGTTAAATCAATAATTATGTATTTTGTACTACCCAATGGTTCATTTACTGCAATATTTATGACAGTCACAAATATTTTTATTGCTATTTTATATATTTAGGACAATCAATAGGAATTGATGAGATTAATTCATTAAATTGTATTTAATTTAAAATGTTGCTTTAATGTGGAAAAGAAGCTAGAATTATCAGTTATATATGAATAAATACATAGCGGTATGGTTTATTATTTGAATTTGTATTCGCACAGACTGACTGATAAAATCGAGATTCAATTTGTTGGCCATTTTGCCAGGCCTCAACCTAAACACATTTTTGTGAATCATCATGCCATATTGATAGAGAACTATGAATCTCATGTATAATTGCTGCATCGTTTATTGTTCAAGGTACATGTTAGGTCTGTCGGTGCTTCCCTCCATCTTGCAATTCGGGGGTTTTCTCTTCCTTCCCGAGAGCCCCCGCTGGCTCCTGCAGAAGGGCCACCAAGAAGAGGCCCGAGAGGTCCTGATTCGCATCAGAGGCTGCCAGGACGTGGACGAGGAGTTCAACTATATCAAGACCAGCATTGAGGAGGAGGAGAAGGATCTGCGGGGAGGTAAGGGGTCAGAAAATGACAGCAGTGTTTCCAATACATAGGGGGATTCTGGCAAGCTGCCAGGGTTTAATTAATCCCACCAGAGTCTCATAAACTTGTTTTGTTGAAAAGTATAACATTTTATAATAAATATAAAAATGCGAAGTTTATCGAAATAACTTGAACTTTGTTAAAAATATTTTTTGGTTGTGACTGGTTTGCTGTGGGGCAGCACGGCAGCGCAGTGGTAAGCGTGTGTGTGGCACAGTTCTGAGGTCATGGGATCAAACCTTCCTGTGTGGAGTTTGCATGTTCTCCCTGTACTTGCGTGGGTTTCCTCCAGGCACTCTGGTTTCCTCCCACATTCCAAAAACGTGCAAGTCAGGTCAATTGGCCAGTCCAAAATGTCCCTAGGTGTGAATGAGTGAGTGAGTTGTCTGTCTGTGTGTGCCCTGCGACTGGCTGGCAACCAGTTCAGGGTGTCCCCTACCCACTGCCCGAAGATAGCTGGGTTGGGCTCCAGCAACCCCACGACCCGATTGAGGAAAAGCGCCGCAGATAATGGATGGATGGATGGTTTGCTGTGTCATTGCCCTTATTAAAACAATTTTATTTATGATTTAATAGTTTACAAGTGTACACAATCATCATAGATCTACTTTCTTGATTTTTCTCTAAAAAGGCACCAGACTTATACGTTTGAATTTAAAATGTACAATATTTGCTTCTGGGGGAGCATGCTCCTAGACTGTCCATCCACCAAGGTCTCACAAAATGTTATGGCAAACACTTGGCAGCATTGTTTGTTTTATTGATTTTAAATTATGGTTAATATATCACAATTTCTCCTCTGATAGATATCACAGTTTGTTGTTTCATGGTCCAAAAATATAGATTTGTTTTATATTTTAGGGTTTAGGTGCTTGAAATCCTTGAAAAGTGTGTACATTTTGAGTGAAGTCTTTGTAAATGCTCGAAACTGTTGCTATGTTTCTCAACAAGTCCATTTAAAATGACACTAACACTGCTCTCTGGTGGCTTCCCTTTGCCATTGCATATCTTCCCCTCATGATTTACAGCACCTAGCATTAGATTGTATGGCATTGACATGAAGCGTCATCCCCCTACGGGTTGCGATCAAGACGACAAGTGCGTGCGGGTCTTAAACACTATGAAATTTGTTTTAGTGCAAGAATTACGTATCAATTATGGACATTTATTATAGGCTACGGAAAAAAATTAAAGTGAAGTGGTAGATTGTAGTGGGAAAAACTTCCTGCAACTAAAAAACAAGCTACATTTTACCGAACACCCACTGTATGTGGCGAGCAATCTGTCTCAAAAATATTTACACTTGTATTAAACAGATCCACAAAAATATTTGATTTCTTCAAAATCCCAAAATCACAATTCTTTATAAATGTACGGACAAGAATTAACACTACATATGTAAAACTCGATTTGTGGCTCTGCGAACTAGACTATTCATACCAGACTTTTTAGTGGTGGTGGGTAAATTGGAAAATTGGCTTTGAAAGTACTTAAAAAGTGCTTGATTTGGCCATGAAAAAGTTCCTAGATTTTGAATTGGCTGAAATTAAGCTCAACAAGTACATTTTGAATGTCTTTTTATTTCACATAATTCGTGGGTGATATGTAAAATGACAATGTTTGTTTCTTCTCCAGGCGGGCTAATTTTTCTGCGCATCCTCAGACATGGGCCAACCCGTAGAGCTCTGATTGTGGGCTGCGGCCTCCAGATGTTCCAGCAGTTAACTGGCATCAACACCGTCATGTAAGTCCTGACCTCATCTCAATTTCCAACTCCCCATGTGAGCTCTATCCTCCTTTTAGGTACTATAGCGCCACCATCCTGCAAATGTCAGGCGTACGTGATGAGAGGCGGGCCATCTGGCTCTCGGCTGTCACTTCTGGGACAAACTTCGTGTGCACATCTCTCAGCATCTGGCTTGTGGACCGATTTGGACGCAGAAAGCTGACGCTGGCCAGCCTAGCAGGTGAGCCAAAAATTTTAAGCTCATGATTTTATAATATTTCAAACAAAGAAATAAACCTGACAAGAATGTACTTAAAAATAAGGTTGATTCCAAAATTGTCCTGAGCTAAAAGGTTTGACAACAATAACTAATATTAAATCAGTTTTAACGCACACTACTCTTCCCACCATGTGTAAAGTGAAGCAGATTTTTGTAGATTCCTTCTTTTGATTTCATCCATCCATCCGTCATCTGCACTGCTTATCCTCAGTAGGGTCGCGGGGGTGCTTGAGCCCATCCCAGCTGTCTTCGGGCCGTGGGCAGAGGGGACACCCTGAACTGGTTGCCAATCAGCCGCAGTCTTTTGATTGTGTGATTTAGCTAATTTTTAAATAGTCAATTTTTAAAATGGAGAAATAATCAGATTGACCTACTTTATTGCCCAAATCTATACTTTAACTAACTTCATTTTTACTGTTCAGTCACATATTTTCAAGAATAATCAATTAAAACATTTTTTATGGAAGAGTTTTATGTTCTGCTGCTACTTGCAGTACAAGTTGCAAGTGTGTGTATGTATTGTATCTAAATTACAGGCTGTGTCAGAAAAATGAGAATATTGTGTTAAATTAAACAAAAACATTTCGAGGCTTTTATTATTTCAACCTACTGGAATACTTTTTCATGATATTTAGATATTTGAATTTGAATTTAGATTGAATATCAAAATATTGATATTAATATTTATATTAATATAAATTATTTGAGATGGGACCTGTTCACCAATATCAGCTATATTACTAATAAACAATACTACATAATTCTTTCAATATTTCAGTTGATTTTCAATGAATCCAGGATTAAGGACAGTTTTGCTTTTTAATTGCATTACAGAAAATAAGGAACTTTATGGCAATATTCTTATTTTCGGATATAATTGTGTACAATTGATATGATTACTCGAGCATCCAAGGAATAAAAAAAAAATCCTTGTGGCATTTACCCGACTTTGACTTTTGACTTTGTTAATCACATATTAAAGAATATTTAAAGAGGTTTTTTTTTTAGCTTTGCTTTTTAGTTTCTCGTTTTGAAACTTAAACAGGAGCTCACTTGGAACATTGACACTGCACTGGGAAAAATGAGCAACCACCACTTTAAATAAAAAAACAGGAAAATAAAAAAGGCAATTTGAAGTAAACAATACTTTAAATGGAAGAACAACCTGTTATGAAATGCAAATGAAATGCACCTCTAGAGGAGGAGGCGGGGCCACTATGCATGTCACAGTTGCTGGCACGAAAAGGAAATTTTCTTAACCGCACAAACATTACAAAACAGATGAAACATGATGTTGAAATAGCAGAATGAATTATCATACCATTATAATTTTTTCAAAGGTACCGCTATGAGCCTCAGCGTTTTATCGGTTGGCTTTTTGCTGTCAGCACGGTTCTCTCCTGCTGTGACACTCCCATTCAACTCCCACAACTCCTCTTGCGCACAATATAGGTAAGAATGCATCCTATGCCCCCAGTCATAATCATCTTTTTAACAATCATCTGTTTTTTTAATAATAGAAATATTTAATGTGTTTAGCTACTGTGGAGACTGCATGCTGAATCCCACTTGTGGTTTTTGCTATCACGAGAACAGCAGCAGTATTTTTAACTCGTCCTGCCTGCCCGTCAATCCAACGTCCACGGAGCATTCGGCGTGGGGAGGGTAGGTTGTTATAATGCATTTTTTTTTCTTTAAGATTTCAGAATGTTTTACGATGAAAAAAGTCTTCATTGTACTTGATTACGATGTAGTGTACATTGATCACAAATTGGGATGTGGCACTCTAGCATAAACACGAAATAAAAGACTTAAAAAAAAACGAACAAAAAAGAATATTAGAATAGAAAGGCAATATTCACAAATTAGTGTTTGTAGACTGAGCTACTGAGTGCATCAGTATATAGTGCAATGAAAATGGAAGCCTCCCTGGTAAGGTCTATTCAGGGGTACTGGAGAGGAAAATCTCGGATTCAGTAGGAACGGTGCTCTTTTCGTCCTGGCCGTGGAACACTGGACCAGCTCTACACAACCTGTAGGGTCCTTGAGGGTGCATGGGAGTTTGCCTACATGTGTTTTGTGGACTTGGAGAAGGCATTTGACCGTGTTCCTCGGGAGGCCCTGTGGGCGGTGCTTCGGGAGTATGGGGTACCGCACAGTCTTATCCGGGCTGTGCGGTCCCTTTATGCCCGGTGCCAGCTTCTGGTCCGCTTTGCCAGCAGGAAGTCGGATTCATTCCCGGTGAGGGTTGGATTCCGCCAGGGCTGCCCTTTGTCACTGATTCTGTTCATAACTTTTATGGACAGAATTTCTAGGCGCAGCCTTGGTGGGGATGGAGTCCGGTTTGGGGGCCTCAGCATTGCGTCACTGCTTTTTGCAGATGACGTGGTACTCTTTGCTTCCTCAGGCCGTGATCTTCAGCTTTCTCTGGAGCGATTCACAGCCGAGTGTGAAGCGGCCGGGATGAGGATCAGCACCTCTAAGTCCGAGACCATGGTACTCAGCCGGAAAAGGGTGGCATGCTCCCTCCGGGTTGGGGATGAGATCTTGCCCCAAGTGGATGAGTTCAAGTATCTTGGGGTCTTGTTCACGAGTGAGGGTAGGATGGAACGGGAGATCGACAGACAGGTCGGTGCAGCGTCTGCCGCAATTCGGACCCTGTACCGGTCGGTCGCGGTGAAGCGGGAGCTGAGCCGAAAGCCAAAGCTCTCGATCTACCGGTCGATCCACGTTCCTACCCTCACCTATGGTCATGAACTTTGGGTTATGACCGAAAGAACACAATCCCTGATACAAGTGGCCGAAATGAGTTTCCTCCGCAGTGTGTCTGGGTTTTCCCTTAGAAATAAGGTGAGAAGCTCAGTCATCCGGGAGGGACTCTGTGTAGAGCCACTGATTCTCCGCATTGAGAGGAGCCAGATGAGGTGGCTCGGGCATCTGATATGGATGCCTCCTGGACGCCTCGCTCGGGAGGTTTTCCGGGCATGTCCCACCGGCAGGAGGCCCCGGGGGCGACCCAGGACACGCTCGAGAGACTACGTCTCTCGGCTGGCTTGGGAACGGCCCGGGATCCCGTCGGATGAGCTGGAGGAGGTGGCTGGAGATAGGGATGTCTGGGCTTCCCTTTTAAGGCTGCTGCCCCCGCGACCCAACCCCGAATAAGCGGAAGATAATGGATGGATGAAAATAGAAATGACATTCGCAGCAACATTGTGCAATAATACGAAAAAAGAACAGGGTTTGAATATACATTTTTGTATCCAGAGGCAACATATTTTTTTTCAGCTTGGTGTACTTGTTGAGGGTGGTGATGGCTCTAAGAAACAGTATTAATTTTCTTTTGAAAGTGTTTGAACAGTATTCTTTCAAATTTGGCATTTGAATGATTTTAATTCATTATTTACATATTTATTATTTTATGTATTCATATATTTATTTATTCATACCTGTTATTTAAAATGACCAATTCAAATCAATTCATTTCCCTGTTCTAATTTTGAGTGTTACTCAATATTATTATAAATGCCTTAATTAGAATTAAAATGGTCCTTATTGTCAATGATAACAACGAAATGAACATTGGCTACGAAATGACACTTGGTACTCCAGGATAAACATATAATAGAATAAAAATTAAGACAAAGAAATTATATTGAAAATAATATAAGGATAGATGGATAATATTTACAAGGCAGTGGTTGTAGACTTGCTTAAATTGTAAGTGCATCAGATAAATAGTGCAATGTTTTAATGTACTGTATTTGTATTTGAATTAAGTTTTTTTCTAGAAACCAAATGGATTTAACAAGAGTTTAAAACGTTTGCAGAGGTAAATAATGTTTATTTTGCAATGTCCCTCACACAGGTGCGCCAACCAAACAGAGAGTCTGGAAGGTCCTTTCTGGGCCTACAATTTCTGTCCCACGTCCTATTCTTGGATCGTGCTGACTGGTCTCCTACTCTATCTGACTTCCTTCGCTCCAGGTCTGCAAGCATGCTAGATGAATCAGATTGAGTTAAATTTTGTCTGTTGCATGGTTGATAACTAGTAAGCACGTCTGCTTAACAATTCAGAAGTCTTGGGTTTTATTCGAGTTAACAGCCTCCTTGTGTAGAGTTTGCATGGTCTCCGGGAACTCTCAAGTACCAATAACATGCAGAGCAGGTCGATTGGCAATGATTGTTCATCACTGTTGTGCCTTGTGATTGGCTGGGAACAACTGCTCAAAGTCTGCGGGGATGGGCTTCAGCACCCCAGCGACCCTCCTGAGGATAAATGGCGAGAAGATAAATGAATGAATGAATAAATGAATGAATGGATGGAATTGTGAATTAATTCTGTGTAAGCAATGAATTGTCAAAGTCCCAATACTGTATGGCGTTAGACTGGTTTCAATTTTGATCCTCTGTCAATAGATTTTTCAGATTCAGATTCAGATTCAGATCTACTTTATTGTCATTCTAGTACACGTGTATACAGAACGAAATGTCGATGGATCTGACTCCCACAGTTTCCCTCAGTGTCCTTCAGTGTACAGATATAAATAAAGCTGTATTGTGTTATTTACCATAGTGCCGATAGTGCAAGAAGAGACGCTAACCAGATGTGCAAGATGGGCAGTCAACCAGGATCTAAAATTGTGTTATTGGGACAAACTGAACATGGTTATTGGACAATAGTGAGAGTACCTGCTGTTTCTATTTATACCAGGATACGGCTAAATTACAAGTTATAACCGCAAAAAAAGGAAAATACAAAGTCACAATGCAGGGTCTTATTTAAAAGAAATAGTGAAATGCCATATATTAGTAAAAATAATTGGGAAAACACAATGGTAGATTAAACTTTTTGTGCCTCAGGAATGGGCCCCATGCCTTGGACTATAAATTCAGAGATCTACCCACTGTGGGCTCGCAGTACTGGAAATGCCTGCTCAGCTGGAGTCAACTGGATTTTCAACGTCATTCTCTCACTCACCTTCCTTCACATTGCAGAGCTGATTACCTATCAAGGTGAGTAAATAACAAAAACGTCTTCAGTTTTCAGCAAAACAAAGGCCAGGGTTTTTAGCGACAGTTTTCAAGTACTGTGAATTCTGAACCACAAAGCGCACCTGATTAAATGACGCTCAAATTTAAGAGTGAAACTCAATTTTGTCTTTGTACAAGCCACACTGGATTTTAAACTTCTGGCTTAAGCCTGTCAATCACCTGGCGCCAGTCGCATGGGGAATTTGGCGTCGACACCTTTGGCTGCAGAACAGCATCGGCGCCGTGCCCCCACACACCTCAGGCAGTTTTTTTCCACTACTGAAAGTTGTTTACGTCATATGTTTTCGGATCAAGATGGAGACTACCAGAGCGATTACGAAAGCCAGCACAAATTTACTACTTCGCTGAAAGAAACCATGAGCCTTTTGGACTAATTAACATGTAAAACAATATGGCGACTGGCTTACTAGAAGGCTAGTGTATCTCCGATGATGTCACAGCTCAGGATAACAAAGACAAGCCTAAAGATTGACTGTTTTTTGGGGGTCGATCTCGACTATTTGTATTAAGAAGAGGCCAATGATTGATATTTGTAGCTGATATTCATTTGCTGCCAAAGCTTGAAAATTGGCGCAAGACATTTTTGATAAATTAGAATATAACTTTAAAACCTCCTACAGAAAATAAATTTGAATTTTAACATAAATGACTTAACTAAAATTAACGGTGCAGGAAATAAAATTAGGGTCAGCAGCAACTCGTATAAAGGTACATAAAAACTTTTTTTTTTTCACTAAATGAATAAAGATGTCATAGAACCAACAATTCAACTTTAAATAAAAAGTGCAAAAAGTAAATTTCAACGAATCTGGTGAATTCAAAAGCGGGCACTCCTGTTCTAGAGCCAAATTGACGAACTAATTTCATGGTAAAAGCTACTTACTCAGCCTTCCACTTAAGTACAGACGCTGCCCGACCTACCAACAAGTTAGGTTCCGGACGATTGTTCGTAAGTTGAATTTGTTCGTAAGTTGCTTCAGTGCTATATTTTGTATGTTTAAGGTTTATATAAGTATGTTTAAGGTTTATTTAACTAACCTGTATTGTTTTTTACTTAAAGATAAACATATCAGAAAATAATATGCTCTATAAAGATAAATAAAGTGAGGTTTTACTTACCTTTGGGACTTAGGCGCTTCAAGAGGTCCTCGTCCGTGGTAAAAAGTGGCCGAAAAAAGCGTTCCGGCCATTTTCTCAAACACATCAGGCTTTCTTATTCCACTTTAGTTTCTAATTAAATGGCTCGCCTCATCCTTACACTTTACACCAACCATATTGAATGGATGTACGAGATATCAAACAATAAAAATGTCAAAGTTCTTAACACGCTGGAGATGCAGTAAGGCATGTTCACACACGAACTAGGAAGTAGAAGCCGGATTTCTTCTTTGGGGTGGATGCTGGGTGACCTCTCACAGCGCCACACGCCGGTAGCGATGAAAAGAAGCACTACGGTCACAGTAAACGCAAAAATCTGGGGATACCCAAACCAAAAACTCGGGATGTCCGGCGGGGTGCGCACCCTCCTTAAACAACGCAACACCGCCTTCAGGTCTCGAGACAAGGCTCTTTACAGCACGACCAGGGCTGACTTAAAGAGAGGCATTAAGGATGCAAAGACAGCCTACACGAGGAGGATCGAGGACCACTCGCTGGAAATGACTCGAGGAGGATGTAGCGAGGTCTACAACACATCACAATCTACAGAGGCAACAAGCTGGCGACTGTTGGGGCTGATGTTCACTAGCTGCTTAACCAGTTCTTTGCCTGCTTTGAAGCTGGAAGTAAGACGTGTGCTGAGAACTGTAAACCCCAGGAAGGCAGCTGGCCCAGGTAGAGTACCAGTGAGGGTACTCAGGGACTGTGCTGAACCGCTGGCTGGGGTATTCACCACCCTCTTCAACCAGTCCCTGTCACAGGCTACCGTCCCACCCTGCTTCAAAACCTCCACCATCATTCACATTCCCAAGAAGTCACCAGTGGAAAGCCTCAACGACTACAGGCCTGTTGCACTTATGCCTGTGGTCATGAAGTGCTTTGAGAGGTTGGTGTCCCAGCACATCAAGGACTCCCTACCACCCACACTGGACCCCCATCAGTTTGCCTGCAGGGCAAACCGCTCCACTGATGACGCCATAAACACGCACCTCACACCGCGCTGAGCCACCTGGAGCACCGGGGGAGTTGAGACAGAATGCTCTTCCTGGACTTCAGCTCAGCCTTCGATACCATTATCCTGGTGGAGAAACTCTCTCACCTAGGACTCTCTTCCTCCATCTGCTACTGGATAATGGACTTCCTCTCTAACCGCCCACATTCCGTGAAACTCGGCCACCACGTTTCTCCCACCCTAACACTGAGCACCAGCTCTCCCAAGGATGTGTACTGAGCCCTCTGCTTTGCACCCTCTACAACTCCGACTGTTCACCGACCCACCTCACAAACACAATTGTTAAAGTTCGCCGACAAAACTACCATGGTTGGCCTCATCTCTGAAAGGGACGAGGCGACGTACAGGGATGAGGTGGAGTCACTGAAATCAACCTCTATTGAACACACGAAAACAAAGGAAGTCATACTGGACTTCAGGAAGAAAAGCAAGAACCCAGCACCACTCATATAAATGGAGACTGTAGAGAGTCCACTCTTTCAAACTCCTGGGTGTGCACATCTCCGACGACCTTCTGGTCTGCAAACACAGCAGCGGCTCCATTTCCTGAGAGTGCTCAGAAAAAATCATCTGGGACAGCAGCTGCTGGTGTCCTTCTACAGAGCCACAGTGGAGAGCATTCTGGCATACTGCATTACAGTGTGGTATGCTGGGTGCACGGCAGCAGACAGGAAAATACTGCAGAGGGTCATCAACACAGCCCAGAAAAACGTTGGTTGTTCTCTGCCCAGTTTTGAGGACATTGCCTGCTCTCGCTACCTCAGCAGAGCAGAAAACATCATCGAGGCCTCTTCTCACCCCGGTCACCACCTCTTTGACCTGCTGCCCTCTGGCAGACGCTACAGGTCACACAAAACAAAAACAAACAGATTCAGAGACAGTTTCTTCCCCAGAGCCATCACCACTCTAAATACACACTGCACAAAAACTGAAACTCTCCACAAACGCTCTTAAAGGAGGAACACCAATGAGAACACACTACCTCATAAAGATGTAAAATGATATTCATGCCCATGCTTACTTTGCACAATGTTGCCTATTTGCACTACTGCATATTGCACTATTATGATCCCCTGTAAGTAGAACCCAATGTAAATATCTTCTGCTCTTACATGCCCACACTTTCTTGTGTAAATACTTTTTGGTCATATATATCCAAATTCTTATCTTTTTATCTTTTTTAATCTTTACAGTCAAATGTGTAACTGGAGTGCCACGTCCAATTTCGTTGTCACAATATTTTCAACCCATTTTGTAACAATGATAATAAAGGTATATTCTATTCTAATCAGTACTGTCCTGTACTCTGAAAAGGGTGCGCACAATACAAACTCTAACTTACAATAATGACCGGATATTTTTCGACTTCCTGAAAAAAATGATCGTATCGTCGAATGTGCTTAAGTCGGGCGGCATCTGTATGCTTTTTATTCTCTCAATCACAAACAGACAAACTAATATTATAAAAGTTTTGTCTCGACTTGAACATCCTTCCCTAAAACAAGTTAACTACAATTATTACGTGACCTTTTAATCACTCACCTGCTTTTCTACCACAAACTTTAAAATCTCAAATGATCAGCGGTCTGGAGTTGGCAAAGCTGCCGCTGTTTACTCCGATCTAACATTACTCTTACTGCTTCAGTGCCTCTGCCCACGCTCGCTTATCCAATCAGAAGGTAGGGGGTGGGTGGTGTCAGAGACAGAAGGCAGGAGAGAGAGGCTCAGATGTATCTGAGCCTCAATAACCCAGTTTTAAATATATTTACTTGGCCCGTCGTATAAGTAAAAATGCCGGTACTGTATCTGTGCCGATAGTCGGTCGACCTCTAGACAAGACATCCTATCTTCAAAATGCATTCTCTCGGAAAATAATTGGAATATACTGATGAAATATATGCATGTACTATTTTGTCACATTTTGCATGTTTAAGAATTTGACGTTACTTTTAAGATGTAGCGAAAAAGTAAGGACTTGTAGTAAAGAATTTACGGTAACTTGGACTTTAAATCGTAAGGTTTCCGAATTTCAGTTCAGGAACATGTCTGTCGTAATTCTGAGCATATGTGTGTCTTGTCAGGAATCTTTTTTGTGTACATGGGATTCACCGTGCTTGGTTTCATCTTCGCCGTGGGCTGCCTACCTGAGACTCAAGGCCTGCAGCTGGAAGACATTGAGAACCTGTTCACAGGCCCGTTCTGTTCCTGCGGCAGCGTCTCAAATCTCACCAATCAGAATATCCAGTACATTCGGGTAAAAGGCAACAATTACCTACCGTCAGACAACGACACCTCTGATATAGACTAATTGTGGCAACGGGATTCTGGCTTTTTATGGTCTGGCTTTTGCTTTTTTTTTGTTTTTAAAAAGACTGCCGCAGCTGGGCGGAAAATCACCTACTGCCCTCTAGTGGCAAAGAACATTTAAGCAAATTTTGCACCACTTAATTTTTATTTTTTCGTTGCACTTTTCTACTCGGGCAACTCATCATTCTGCGGCTTCATTTCACCTGGTTACGTCTTTCCTCTTTGTATTCTGTTTAGATACATAATCATACATGCAGTACATACATTGTTGTAGTTATCTCGCCATAATAGGATCATATGTAACCCAAATAGGAGATATACTTAAGAATGAAAAGTATATGAAAGACCGGAAATATCATCTACAGCAGCAGCACGATAATCTTTTAGGTATACAAGTATCCCGTTGACCAGTTCTGAAACAAGCTTACCATTACAGGTCATTGTGATTTTCACAGAAATTTTATTTCTAACTCGTATTATGGATTATGAACTTGATCAGTGTCAACAAATACCTGATCAATCCTTCCAAAATTATTTTTCGAATTAGAATATATGTAAACGACTTGGTGCCTTTAACACAAGGCAGATTTCTCAGTGGTTGACGTAGCCTATTTTAGCGCTATTTCTATTAATTACTATGTTATTACCAGATTGTAACACAGTCACTGTGGTACTTTTTTTCATGTATAACAAACTGTTAGCCTTTTGTACTAAAAGAATAACCAAATGGTAGCTCTCAGCTTCAAAGTTTTGAAGGCCCCTGATCCACAGAATATAATTTTTGATTTAAAGTACTTAGAAGAAAAGTAGGTAATTGTTATAGTGCAGTTTAAAATGATTGGACACAGTAATTTCATAGTGTTTTTTTTTTATCATTTATCAAATAATGAAGGTCAACACAAATTTCTTATTTTGCCTTTTTTCAGGTGATTTAGGGCCATTAAGTTGTGCTGAATCAAAAAATTACATTTACCCAATCAGGTCAAGTTTTTTAGGTATGGTTTCATGTCAATTCTTTGTTTTTGCTCAGATGTTTTGGGTATCTTGGAAGAAGCCTTGAAGTTTGAACAATAGTGATGCAACAATTTATATTTACTTACCTTTATCAATGTCCACCATTCATTCATTACAGTAATCAAGGTTTCCGTCATGTCATCAATTTATATCGTTGGACAAACATGTTTATTTCTTAGAAACCCCACAAAGGATTTGTGCTATGACAAAATTGATCGATAATGCCACATGGTCTGCTTTTTTTTCTTTGTTTTTGTTTTTTTACATCAACTTAGCACATAAACCTGACCTGATGTAGAGAAATAGATGCTATTACCTGATTCAGCAGTGCAATAATACCCTAAATCAGGTGACCTTTAAAAAGTAAAAAATTGTTGGCCAGTGTAAGGCTAAGACATGCCCAGTTAATTAGTTTGCTATTGTATGATAAGGCACATGTCTCCTGTGTTAGCAACGGGCCGCTGACGGGAGTGATATAAGGACCCCCTCTCGGGTAATGAATATAGATTAATTTACAAACCTTTCTTTTAAAAAAATCATTACTAAAAATGGTGCGTATTGACAGAAATGAGGTGACAATGCCACAATGATGTCATCAATTTTGTGTTACATACTTGACTTGATGTAGAGAAACAAATGCTATTTCCTGATTCAGCAGCACAAATTGCCCATATCATTTGTAGAAATCTAGACAACATTCAAAATGTACAAAAATCATTGACGAGTGTAATATTTAAAGGCACTTTGATTGACCTTTGCGCACATTGAGTCTATCTTCATGTTTTCCTTTTATCCTGTCTATATAACAATGAAATCCGGTAGGGTCTTATTCTGTTAAATATTACACTTAACATTGGAAGTTTAAAACCCTGCATACTAATCTTAAGTGACGGTCACTTATGTTCCTCACCCATTACATAAGAAAGGAGGAGGCTAACTGTGTTAAAGCTTTCGAGATAAAGTTGTATGCAAAAGTTTGGGCACCCCTGATCATTTTCAAGATTTTCCTTTATTGGTTGTTCGGATTAGCAATTTCAGTTAAAGATATCTATAAATAGCAGACAAACACAGTGATATCTGAGATGTGAAATGAAGTTTATAGGATTTACAGAAAATGTGCAATAATTGCTGAAACAAAAGTAGGCAAGTATATAAATTTGGGCACCCCAATAGAAAAATTACATCAATATTTAGTAGATCCTCCTTTTGCAGAAATCACAGCCTCTAAATGCTTCTTCTTATGGCTTCCAATGAGGGTCTGGATTCTGGTTGAAGGTATTTTTGGTCCATTCTTCTTCAAAACATCTCCACTTCAGTCAGGTTTGATGGTTTCCGAGCATGGACAGCCCGCTTCACACCACAGATTTTCAATAATATTCAGGTCTGGAGACTGAGGTGGCCATTCCAAAAATTTTACTTGTTCCTCTGCATGAATGCCTTACTAGAATTTGATCAGTGTTTAGAGGTCGTTGTCTTGTTGAAGTATTGAGCCCCGGGGCAACTTCAGCTTTGTCACTGATTCAAGAGCATTGTTTGCAAGAATCTGCTGATACTGACTGGAATCCATGTGACCTTCAACTTTAAGAAGATTGCCAGTATCTGCACTGGCCACACAGCCCCACATCATGATGGAACCACCACCACATTTTACTCTGGGTAGCAAGTGTTTTTCTTGGAATTCTGTGTTCTTCTTCCGCTATGCAAACCGCCCCTTGTCATGTCCAATCAACTCTATTTTAGTTTCATCAGTCCACAGCACTTTATTCCAAAATGAAGCTGGCTTGTCCAAATGTGCTTTAGCATACTTGAATTGACTCTTTGTGGCATGTGGCTTCTACCGCAATACTCTCCCATACAGCATCCCCTTGTGCAAAGTGCGCTGAATAGTTGAACGATGCACAGTCACACCATCTGCAAGATCGTCTTGTAGGTCTTTGGAGCTGGTCTGTAGGTTGAGTTTGACTGTTCTCACATCCTTCGCCTCTGCTTATCTGAGATTTTTCTTGGCCTGCCACTCCGGGCCTTAACTCGAACTGTGCCTGTGAACTTCCATTTCCTCACTATGTTCCTCACAGTGGAAACTGACAGCTGAAACTTAGTTTGAGCAATTATTGCACATTTTCCGTAAATCCTATGATGTTTATTTAACTTCTCAGATATCACTGTGTTTGTCTGCTATATGATATGTTTAACTAATTGCTGATCCGAACAACCAATGATTTATGAAGGAAAATCTTGAAAATGATCAGGGGTGCCCAAACTTGCATACGACTGTATTACTGTTACTCTTTCAGGCTTCAAGCAAGATTCAAACATACAAATTGGGTTTGACCCAACATGACAGTAATGCTATTAAGACACTTTCACTTGATTCATTTTCTAGCTCACTCCATGTCAAACAGTACTGTATGTTTCAAGACCAATGCCTTATTATTTTCACAGAATCTCCACGAGCAGTTTTGTTCAGTGCGGTACGGCAGGACCTCAAGCAGTAATTGTCAATAGGGGGACCCGATTTGACATTTTGTCTGAAACTCTGTTTAGTCTGTATTTTTCCGACAGAACGATGTCGTACTGAACTGGACCACACTCCTCAATTTTTCTGTTGTGTCTGGTGTACTTAATGTTAGTTTTTCGTTTTTGGGTGCTTTCTGGTGCACTTCATAAAAGCCTTTTTGTTTTCTCTTCTTAAACAATTGAACCATTGAAAGCGGCTGACATGTTTTTAGAAAAGTCCGGAATTCAGTCCAGTGGACTACGGAAAAGTGGGCTTGGAAAATGGCATAGCCTATATCACTGTAAGTAAAATCAAACACGGTAAAACAAAGAGCTCAAAATTAGGACCACGTTTAAATCCTTTGCCCTTTAACTTTTCTGTATTTTCTTTTATTTCCACAGTTGAAATGACCAACTTTGTATACTGAACACCTTTTTGCCACACAGCCTTCACTTTACACTGGCAGGTATCGATTCGGATTTTCTAGAGTCCATGTTAAGTCAGAGGTCATCAAATGATTGCGCTTAAGGACCACATTTGCACTTTTTAGTGAGACAAATGGACTCTGTATTTCATAATTGGAGGATTTGTTTTAATTGTTCATTCCAAGAATAACCAACTAGTTTGGATGTTGACTCAATAATTTAATCATTCTTCAATGAGAAGTGAACCGATTATTTAATGTGGTAAATGAACACAACCAATTTAAATGGACAGTATGTATTATTTGACCACTATATGTTGCTGTATCACAGTGGTTAGCGCGTTTGCGGCACAGTTCTGAGGTCATAAGATCGAACATTTCTGTGTGGAGTTTGCATGTTGTCTCCGTGCTTGCGCGGGTTTCCTCCCACATTTCAAAAACATGCATGTCAGGTTTATTGGCTAAATTGTCCTTAGATGTGAATGAGCTAGAGAATTGTCTCTCTATGTGCCATGCGACTGGCTGGCAACCAGTTCAGGGTGTCCCCTGCCCACTGCTCGAAGATAGCTGGGATGGGCTCCAGCACCCCTGCGACCCTACTGAGGATAAGTGGTGCAGATAATGGATGGAAGAATGGCGCTGTATGGCAGGCATTACAAACACAGGTTCCGCAGGCCAGACCCAGCCTGTTGGATGATGTAATCTAGATGACCATAATTTCTGAGTCGGTCAATAAAAGAAGCGAGTCTCTAGGTAATTACTATCAAAAGTTAAGATTTTTTTTTAATAATTCAGACCAAATGCTCCCTCTGGCCACTAGAAGGCAGTAAAGAATGTCTTCTTTTGTAGGCCCAGCCTCGTAGTCATCTTATTGCCCATGCACTGCTTTTTTTTTGTAGTTCTGTTTTGTTTCAAACCAGTACAATTAAGGCAAAAAATGTAAATTTTCTTGGCTCCCACTTTAATGTTTATAGTGTGATCAGTTGGCTCAGGTGTAAAACTGCATTCTCTTTTTCCTTTTTTTTTTTGATTTGATAAAAATCTCTTGTCATCCATGATTATAATATGTAGGGTAGGCTTCTAAAGTAAGCTGAATGATAATGCATTATGCACTGAACAATTTGAAAATTTAACATTATTTTACTAAAAACCGAAAGTCTGGATCCAAACTGGGTTTGACTGCATTGCTGAATTGATATAGTGCAATTAAAAACAAGTGCTACAAAGCTTTAAGACTACAAATTTCTAGGACTCGAAGTGACCAAAAAGCGACATTTTACTTCTCTTTTTTTTTTTTTTTTTTTTGCCGATACTTTTTGGGAACCCGTAGCAGCAAGATGACGGACAATACTGCCAGCTCCCGCTGGACAAAGCTCATGTTATGTAAAATAAATGCTAATTTCTCGACCTGCGAGTATTTTGAAAAATGCATGTTTATGTAATAGTTTGTTCATTTTGCTGATTTATTTATTTATTTATTTTTAATCAATAGGTTTTTTTTTTTTTTTTTTTTTTTTTTTTTTTTTTTTTTTAATGACGTTTTTAACCACCGAGAGGCGCTAAATTATACACACTGCCCATTTAGGGATTATATTTTCACTTTTAAGTGAGACAGATGAGCTATGTTGTTCATAAAAATTGGGAATATTCGTTGTTGATTCGTTGTTGAATTTGTTGATTCCAACAATAAGTTGTTTTTTATGATGACTCATTGGTTTAATCATCATTTTTAACACCCCAAATTTCACTTCTTAATCTCATATTTTTAATGTGATCGACGAACAAAACATGAATAGTATAGTTACCAATTTATGGGGAAATTAGTGGACTTTTTGATCATGTAAATGAATTGAAGAGTGACTATGTATGATTGCTCACTCGTGATAAAACTGGATCTTTTCTGTCCAAGACTGCAGTTACTGTGCAAGGATTTCCATTTGTTAGCGTGAAAATTTTTATGTGCTTATAATCAATTCCTCTTAGTTACAATACATATTTGGGATCTATAGACATTAAAAGCAGAAAGATTTTCGTTGACTGATGAAATATGTATTTTTTCTATTTGTATGGCTGATGTTGGTGGTTAGGTGAATCGTAGCTGAGCACAGTGAAGGTTTTAAATGAAAATGTCCTATTTTGTTTTTTTTTTTTTTTCACATTTGTGTATGGTACGGCCAGCGCGGCAGCGCAGTGGTTAACGCGTGTGCAGCACAGTTATGAGGTCATGAGATCGAACCTTCCTGTGTGGAGTTTGCATGTTCTCCCTGCGCTTGCATGGGTTTCCTGCCACATTCCAAAAAAAATGCATGTCAGGTTAATTGGCCAATTGTCCTTAGGTGTGAATGAGCGAGTGAGTTGTCGGTCTCTGGCTGGCAAGCAGTTCAGAGTCTCCCCTGCCCACTGCCCGAAGATAGTTGGGATGGGCTCCAGTACCCCCGCGACCCTACTGAGGATAAGCGGTGCAGATAATGGATGGATGGATGTGTATTGTATAGTTGCATAGCTTTTTTCGATTGAATCCATTTTTATTTGAAAACTGTTTATAAGCCTGGTCACTGACCAATAAAATACACCAAAGTGCTAATAACATTTGTTAAAAGGTGTTTTTGGAGAAGTTCAACTTGTTTGAAAAACAAGTCTTATGTTTTATGTGCAATTTATTTTCTCTGAGGTGAAATAAAACAATTTAAACTTCTTCGATGGTGTGAGGTTTTTCTGTTTTATTTTAAATAAAAAAATCTTGCAATGTTAAATCCCCAATGTGTAATATTTGACCACTAGATGGCACTGTGTTGTCTGGTCGAGCGAGAGCCAGTGATACACGACAAAGGGTGGCAGCAGGATGCCGGAACTACGTGGCTGCGATCTAAAAAGGGATTCCGCTGTGAAAAAGTAATACAAATTTCTCAACATGTGATTTTTATTTTTTTTTAATAAATATTTACATTTGTATGAGAGTTCATGCATTTTTGCCAAGTCTTCAATGTTTTTGTACCACTAGGAGACACAAAATAATATGCACTGTTCCTTCAAGGTGATTTATACAACGCGGCGTCCTCTTCGAGTTTAATGGCTGTTGACATCCATCACTGGTGCGTTACTGCAAGCTATCATTATGGATTTTTGTCCTGTTTTACTCCTCAAATACTATTAAGAATATTTAACTTGTGCATTATGACTAACTACCAGTGTTTTTCAACTATGGCAGTGTGCTCTGAAACCCTGGTGTGGCACTGAAAACATTTAATTGATAGTTTTAATGACCTTATTTTAGAAAATAAAAGTAAATATAGTATCATAAAAAGATGGTTCCCTGGCAAATATTATTTCTACTTTTAAGTATAATGATATTTTATTATTTAATGAATAAAAACTTGATACTAATCAAGGGAAAAAATGTAAGAATATACATAAAAGTTAAAAAAAAAATGGTTGCCAACAGTTACTTTTTTATTTTACGTTTCTCTTGAAAAACTTTTATTACATTCTTACAATTCTCACTACGTTGTAATCATTGACAAATACAATTCTAATTGTAAATATCTTTGCATAAACCTGGGAAATAGTTTTGCAGTTATAAATATCATCAATGCCGGAATGACTCATCAGAAAGAATGGGAGATTTTACAACATCACGGTCGAGTTTGGGCTGGCTGGATGAGAAAAACAATTTTAACGTATATCTGTCACTTACACTATTTAACCTTACTCCTGCAGTCATTCTCTAGTCAGCTATTTGGCCACATTCAGCGGAACAGATGAGGTGAGTTATACCATCTGGGGGAATTCTCTCTCAAATTTGAAATTGTTTTGGCCCACCACCACTCTTCTTTTTTTCGAGAAGTAAATTAAGACAGAAGAGCGCAAATTATACGAGTTCGGTACAATGGAAGGCAGAAAGGTGCTAGTTGGACCCAAAAAAATCAGGAAAAGAAAAAAGGTCCTATCTATAATTTCACTCATCTTTCACTTTTTGCCCGTCATCTGTGTGTCCTCGGTGTGTTTTATGCTACATGTGAGCAGAATTTAGCAGTTGGGGAGCTCCTCTCTTAAATGAGCTCATAGTGATGGGAATTTTGTGTTTTGTTTTTTCGAGAAGCGGCTCTTTCAGCTCGGTTCACCTAAAACGAGACTGCTCTTTAGGCTCCCAAAAGCCTCTTTAAATTGTTTTTGTTGTTTTTATCTATATATTACAATATATTATGTAACATTACGCACACAATTACTTCTGGGGTACAAATACAGCTAAAGGAAAAAAAGCAATGCCAAAATAACAGAAAAACAAATAAGGCAAAATAAGAGAAAAAGGAAGAAACAATAATAAAGGACAAAAAAATAAAAGGGCAGAAGAATCATAAGAAAAATTAGAAAAGAATGAAAGAAACATAAACAAAAATGAATCATTTTAGAAAAGAAAAAAAAGCTTGGAAAAAAGGACAAAGAAGGGTAAGAAAAAGAAATAAATGAAAAAGAAAAAAAACAGGAATTATCATAATATAAACTCCTTACAGATGCCAACCATATCATTGGGCTGGCATATAAGTTCCTGTTGAGCCTTTCCTGCACTTAGGTTGCATATGAACGGAGCTTCTCTCCTTTAAAAAGTGTGAAAACTAAGCTAAGAAACTCACTGTCTCGTTAATTTTTGGAGCCCTTCATGTCGCCTTACACTGAAATGCAAATTTTTATGTCTGCAAAGTTGCACTGATCAGTGATTTGTGTAGGAGGATTTTGGGTTATAAGAAGCCGACTTAAAATGTACCTGAATTTCTTCCCAATTAAAATGCACCATAAGAGTATCGCTGCAGTTCCATTCATTCAAATTCCCCCACCATTGCTTAGTGGGCTGGCTTTGGGTGTAAAACTCCCGGGCTGAAAAAGGGGCCCATTTCAGTCCTGGATATGATCTAATAGAGCACAGTATCATAATTTGACAAAGGATTTACTCCTGAGCCATGGCCGCCACAAATAGTTAATCTTGTTGAAGTTTGTTCTTCTTCATTATTTGGTGATGATGTTTTAAAAATTGAGTGGTTAGCGTGTTCTCGGTACAGTTCTGAGGTCATGAGATTGTCTGTCTCTGTGTTCCCTGTGACTGGCTGGTAACCAGTTCAGGGTGTCCCCTGCCTGTCCACTGCCCGAAGATAGCTGGGATGGGCTCCAGCACCCCCACGACCCTACTGAGGAAAAGCGGTGCGGATAATGGATGGATGGATTGTTTTAAAAATCCACAAACTTTGGTGAGAACCACTCTATATTTTTAACTAGTTTTTAGCCTGCGCTGTCAATTTAAACTTTAAACAATGATTAGAAGCCAAGAATTTGTTAAAGAAAAGGAATGGTGATACGTTTCGGCATTTGAGATTGAATGAAATGAATGGGAAAGCGTGCCCCTAGATTAATTCCAATCGAATAGCGTGCCTTAAAGACAGTTCTAATGTAAATATAATTTAAATATTTATGCCTGCTCACCCCGACATCATTATCGATTCAAACAATGTTCATTACGTTGTTATTAATGACAATTTTTCAAAAATAGTTCGATTGGATAATAGTGCCTTGATTTCAACCGAGACCGCTTGAGACTTTGCAGCCACAAGATGTCGCTAAAGCTAAGTAAAGATGAATGCAACCTTGACTTTTTCCGTGCGTGCTTGCCCAAAGCCACCCCTGGCTTGGGGCAATCTTTTCAGAACACTACTCATCAGAAGAGCAAAAACAGTTGTAAAAGTATAGATTTTTAAAAATCAGAACTAAAACAACTGCTGTAACGCAAATTAAGCCAGTCGACTACCACTACCTTGTAAATATTGCCTATCATAATATTTTCTCCTTATACGGGACAGTGTGTAATATTCAGGGCCTCCTCGTGGTACAAAAAAACTTTCTATCAGTTAAAAATAAACATCGATTTGAATACTAGGCATTAACACACGAACTGTTATACCATGTTAGTTTTGATTGAAAAAAAATAATAGCACGAGGAATTTCTATTCCTTTTACGTAGTGGAATCCCTACTCTAGTCGCCGCCATGTTTGTCTGATGCTTTGTTGCTTGCTGGTTTTCGTTTGCATTAGACAACAGAGCCATCTCGTTGTCCAATATTATACACTGGGGCTTTAAGGTTCATATCACATATTTGCCTAAGAGTGTCACGTCTAATCTCGTGGTCAACAATGTACACTACGTTGCTATAAAAAAAATCTAATCCTAATCATTTAGCCAAAGAGTTCCTGATTCAATTAATGAAACGAACAAACAATTAAAAAAATCCTTAAAACTAAAAATAAATAATAAAAATAGCATCAAAACCAACAATCAACTATTAAAAACAGCCTTTTAAAAGAAAGTTTCTTTTGAATTAACGTATTATTATAATTAAACGTTATCTGCAACCTCAGTGGAAATGTTTAAATCCAAGCTTAAAACACACTTCTACTCTATAGCATATGAATAACCTATACGTTTCCTGGACAATATCTGTGTATTATTTGTGATTGCAACATCCTTTGCTGTCTGGTAATCCTGAAAGGGGGATGCCACATGTGCGGTCCCTTCTCAAGGTTTCTTCATTTTCCTCATGTTGAGGTTTTTGAGTTTTTCCTTGCCCTCATGTTGGTTTTAGATCAGGGGATGGTGTAATAATAGTCTGAAAAAAATAGTCTGTGTAATAACCTGTGCAGCCCTTTGACACTCTTTGTGGTTAAGGGCTATACACATAAAAATGACTTGACTTGACATAATTTTCAAAACAATGTAATTTGATATAATTGACATGATTCTATTTAAAGCACCAGTGTGTAATATTTGACCACTAGATGGCACTGCTGTCGAATGCGAACGAAAACCAGTGACACGACAGATAAACATGACGGCGACTTTTAGATAGGGATTCCACTATGTAAAAGAAATATATAAATTATATATATATATATATATATATATATATATATATTTAAAAAAATTTTTTTTAAATGAAAATTAACATTGGTATGATAGTTGATGTATTTTTGCCTAGTTTTGCCTCGTGATTTTTTTTTACTGAATGAAATGTTTTTTTTCTACCACTAGGAGGCTCTAAACATAAACTGTCCGTTTGAATTGAATAACAACTTTATTTTTAAGCTGGTATGTTTTATTTCTAAACGTCATTTCCAAATTATTATGAATAACATGTAAAAAGTATGAATAATTCAATAATTTTAACTAAAATATTTTGTTAAATGTTACTTATTTTGGGAAGCAGTCTTTATTTATTAAATGTTCGCTTAATGAATTACCGTACATTATGGCACATCTGGGTTTCCATAGTGACGGACGCGTAAATAAAAAAAAACGGTTATTAGTTACAGTTACTTCAATTAATAAGTAATTCCTTTTTACACTTGTAGGTGTCCTTATCTGGGGACAACGCAAACACTTTTTAAATGAAGTAACTAGTAACTGGACCTATTTACATTTTGTATTAGTATTCGTCAATATACTGGTACGTACATTAGTCAAATGAATGACCCACACGGTGTGGGCGTGGCTTAGTGACGCATTGCGGTTACCTCCCCTCCCGCCGGCGCTCCTCGGTACGGCGCGTGCTCGCGTTTGCGTACACTCGACGCATTTGTTTACGTGCGCGTTCACGCGCCCGTAGCCCGGTTCTGACTGTGGCCTGCGCAAGCGCGTGAACGCATCTGCGGCGTCGGCGCAGGTAGAAAAATTAAAAAGACCGTCACATTATTTGGCGTTTCGACATGGGGGCGTCCAACCTTCGGTAAAGCTTCAGTATATATTCCGAGAGGACGACGTGTGGAAGAATGACGTCGGGGCAGGATGAAAGTTCGGTTCGGGTGGCGTTGAGGTGAGCCCGCTTCTTTTTTATGAGACACCTGTCAACGCTAGCTTGCTAGCATCTGTGTGGTAACGCCGAGTCGCCGACCGGCTTCGAAGCCGGGGTTGTCGGTTCTGGGCCCGGTTCCGACTGTGGTGGCAAGAATGGTTGCGGTGCAGGTGTTTGGGAAGGGGGGATGATGAAGTAACGGTCGTGGATGGTGCGGACGAAGTGAATTCGAGTCTTTGTTCTGAGGTTGGATGCACAGATTTTTGGGGGGCCCTGGTTAGCAAGCCGGGTGCGTTCAAATACGCATCAAACAATGCGACTTTGTAAACGTTATGGCGTCGTGGCGTCGCGCTTTTGCTGTCATAGCGTCTATGTCTTGTCTGCGTATCTTAGTTTTTTTCCACTGTTATCCTATGTGATGGTGGATTTAAAATAAAATTGATATTAAAAATTAAAAAAACGTGTTTGCAGCCGCAAAAAAATAAAATCTTTATATAAGTGGCATAAGGAAGGCAACACATTCTTTCGATATATTCTGTATATAACTATATTCATGGGTAAACGTTTGAAATGTTTGTTTCATATTTGTCCGTCTAAAAACACCATATAATTTTCCATTACCAAACCTTTTTGAAATAGTGCCAGGGAGCCACTAGAGAGCACCAGAGAGCCACATGTGGCTCCACAAATGCTTATTGCTGACGCACACCGTATATATATCCTTGCTTTATATCACCTCCTTATTTTTGATTAGAATATAGATTGTTGATTAGTTACAACCATGCAACTTAGCAAAAGAGGTGATTCGAGTGCTTCCCTCTTATTTTCTAATTTCAGAAGCTTAATTTCCATGGTTATCATGTTTTGCTTCCCCTTCAGCATCACCACAAGCCTTGGGAACTATAGTTAATAAAAGCAGTACAGAATTTAAAATTTCACACTTGCAAAACCTTTGTGAAACATGACATTCTAAACAAATAAAGAGGGGGGGGGCATTGTGGGAGAGAGTTCAGCCAATGGCATTCTTATAACTTCACGATGCTGTGGTACAATTAATAGGAAACCAACATATCGTATGATGTCAGCCAATATTAGACAAGTATCTTAGAGCTGAAAAGAACGGTTTCCTCCAAATAATAAAGTGAAAGTGACGTAAGGCGGGGGGCATTGTAACCCGGATAATCAACATCCAGGTCAACGATTTTTGGGTTGGAGATTTGTTTTTTATTTAAATAAGTCTAGAAAATTATTTGCAAGACATGAAATTTCAGTTTAAACCTTGTTAATATTATGTTTTATTTTCAGATTGATTTTAGTCAAATAAGAGAGCTTTCTCCATCCGGGCCCCGGTGCTGTGGAATGCACTGCCCACTGGGATTTGATCTGCAAACTCAGTGAAACTGTTTAAATCTACGCTTAAAAGACACTACTATTCTATAGCTGATGAATGACCTATATTTCACATTGACAATATCTGTTTATTATTTGTTATTGCAACATCCGTTGCAGCCTGGTCATCCTGGAAGGGGGATGACCTCCTGTGCAGTCCCTTCTCAGGGTTTCTTCATTTTCCTCATGTTGAGGTTTTTGAGTTTTTCCTTGCCCTCATTTAGGTTTTAGATCAGGGGATGGTATTGTAATAATAGTCTGTGAAGCCCTTTGAGACTCCTTGTAATGAAAGGCATCACAAATAAACATGACTTGAATTCCTAAAATTGGAAATACACATCTACCATTTTATATAATTTTGCTTTTGTTATGTATATTTTTATGTTCCCTGGAAAAAATAAGTGAAAAGTACAGAAAACTATGACAAATATCACTTAAAATTAGATTTTTGTTTTGCTTGCTGGGAAGGGACTTTTCATTGTTGGGTTTATTTGGTCTATGGTCATTTTGTTCTGAGAAAGGATACAATATAGCAAGAGATATGTGGGCAGCTTCTCCTCTTTCCATTGTCTTGTTTTTTTTTTCTCTTTTAAATTTTTTGCCTATTATGTTGTCAAGAAGAGATACTGATCCCTGCTTAACATGCAATCGAGTCGGGTCATGCAAAGGTGAGCATTCAGGCTTTATTTTATTTTGGAATGATATTTGTTTTCCTTCAACAATGTTAAAAGGACTTATGAAAAAAAGTGTTGTGGTTTTAACTCAAGCAACAACACGGTAGACAAACATGGCGGCGACTTCAATTCGGTACTCTATGGCCCAATCCCATTCCTCTCACTTGGCCCTGAGAACCCTTCAGTGAGGTCTCTCCATAGGGAAGTCCCCTCAGTGAGTGGAGTGCAAAGTGAAGTTTGTCCCCTAAGAAACTGGACAGGACTTGCAAGGTTCCACCCTAGTCCAGTAGATGGCCGTAATACGAATTGGCTGTAGACCTCAGTGACGTATTGGCCTACGTTACATGTAAACAACTCGAGTCTCAACCTGTGGTGTGGCAATTGGCGAGTCCGTGAAACTTTAAAAATGCCCGCTACAGTTGTGTTATTACCGATTGCCTGGTAGCTTTTCCGTGTCTCCAACCAACGGAGGAGAAATGCGCGATATTGAAGACTGCTTCGGCGCCATGTAGCACTGATTCATCTTTACAAGGTACGTCCACTCATTTGGAAAAAATGACCCGTTCGGTCAAATACAGTAAGGGTTAACGTACAACACACATTAACATAACACCCTATGTTTGTGTTGACATAAATGACAACCTACTTATTAGTATCTTAATGCCATTTCGTGACATATAGTAGGGGTCTTTAATGTGTGACACGATGAAAAGTAAACAAACACAAGTACAGTCCACCAAACTTCCCTGTAGAACCAAAACACCTCAGTTCATAAGGAATTTAATTCAAAAGAGTTGCCATTGGATATAAAAAAAAGATACTTTCTACATTTTTCATGGTGCATACATCGCAGTAAAAGCTGTCTTTTTCTTTTCTGTGCCCACATTTATGTCTAAATTGTTTATCTTATCTGTTGTGTTCCAGAGTGGCCGTCCCATAAGCATGGACAGGTTGTTGAATGTTCCCATCCTGTGCTCATGGTTCAATGTGGATTCAGAACTCATTCAGGACTTAAGGTTGAGAAAGAAGGCCATGTGGGCCCTGCAAGAGCTGCTGAAGAGGGAACAGGACCATGGCTGGAGTTCCTTATCTACGTGTACTGGCTGGCCTACGGTCTGTCCTACCGTGTGGTGTCACGGGTCTTTAGTGTTCCCAGGTCCACCATACAGAGAATTGTCTGCAGTTAATATGGAATAAATTGCCCAATAGCCATGTTTCAGCCTCTGGAAGTCAGACCCACATTTGCATCCTGTGCTTTTCTGCATTACTATTCAATAAACGTCTTTATTTTGAGTAACACCTTGGTGGTTCATTTCATAATGATGTGACATACTGTGTGTGAACTATGTGACTGTTGGACAGAAAACAACTACAAATCACTAGGTTAAATAATAGTTTACTTTCAGAAAAACAAACTCACATTGGGCCGAAATACATAATAGTAAATAAATAATGTGTCACAAAATGTAACAAAAATATACCAATACTTCCATAAAACAGGAAAACACAAACTGGAACTTCATTGAGTTCTTAATAAAATAAAATATTTTCCTTTTATAAAACAAAGGGAAACTTGCAGGGATGTCACTGTTCTGGAAAATTGTCCATGAGCTTCCCAAAAAAGATCAGGAACCGCTCAGTTTTGGCTTCAGTTTATTCAGTCCTTTTCTGCACTCTGGGAGACTCCTCTTTCAAAAAGTCAAGGAGTGTATCGTGCTTCCTTTTTCTGGGTGATCAGGGGTTTGGCGCCGGAGTGGAAGATGCCGACAACATGCCCGGTGGTGTGGATGGTGTAGTAGCTGTGATGGTGGCCAGCTCTTCCTCGGGACGTTCTACATTGGCCTTTAGGTTGGGTGGAAATGAAATGATGAAATGAAATGATCTGCATGTATATAACGCTTTTCAAGTCAATGACTTTCCAAAGCGCTTTACAATGTGCTCCACATTTCCCAATTGCGGCCTTGCAGCCATGTAACATTCGAACTGGGATCCCTTGATCCCAAGACGAGCGCTCTACCTCCTGAGCTACTGCCGCCCCTAAAAAAAACAAGAATTGCTTAATGCTGGTGTATTGTACAAAACAACTGTGTATAGGATGCTGAACAAGTTGATGTGAGACAGGAAATTATAGGATGTGTTCTGAATAATTATTTGATAGTGAATAGATACACAAACCTGACATGTTATTCTTATGGCTGTAAGAGCCTTCTATTGGCCAGCATCACATATGCTTTAGAATTGTCTCCACATTTGGACATTTTGAGAAGGTAATTAGTTTATTTAATATGTGTTTACAGAGAAGGCAGTGGACTATGTGATAGTTATTTGTTTCAACTGTATTTCCTCGTGAAATTCGGAGACATTACTCATGATGCATGATGAAAACTAATGCATTCTGATCTCACATGAAAGAATCATATTGTAAATAAAACACGACACCCGAAATTGTGTGCAGTAAACAAGCGTATTTATCCAGAACGTTATTGTGACTATGCTGCTTTAGCGACTGGCCATGTAGATGCAAAAGCACGACTCGTTTAAGATAAAAACAGGGATAGGCTGAACCGTGATTTTCTGTGGTTATCCAACTCAACGGTTTGGAGTTTTTTGCGGCTCCCTCGGTAGATTTGCTCACTGTGTAAAGTAGCGATTTTGCAATGTTCATGTTTTAACGCAAAAATACGATTTTCTATTGCATTTATGTCTTACTAAGGTATCTCAAATTATTTCGTTGGAAATACATGCATAGTTGTGGAATATGACTTACATTTGTGCGGTCCCTTTTCAGAAAAAAAATGATAGAAAATTTTATTTAGCTTTTTCTCAGATCAAACTAGGCATTGTAAGGGACACAAAATGTTTTAATATGTGCGACCATGATAAAAACTGATCAAGCAAACTATGAATACAATACCAACATCAAATTTACTATGTATTTATCAAATGTCTGCTAAAGTCTGATTCATCATCAGATATACCAAAGAGTTGTTTCCCTCGTGCTTTTTTGCGTTTATTTATAGCTCTCAGGATGACTATCTTTTTTTCTCTCTTCTCTAACACTCTTCTCTGGTACCATGAGTAAAATAAGTGTGATAATGAGATAAAATCTAATGCCTTTCCGTATTTAATCGATATCAATGGTAGTCCAGTGGTTAAGAATATGCGCTCTCACCTCTGTGATCCGGGTTTGATTCCTGTTGCATGGATATTTTTTGACTGATTGATCATTGCATGAATGTGGTATCATACTAAAATCTTGTGTATTATGAGCACCCAGACTTTGATTTCTTTTTTTAGGTAACAAACAAAGCGTGTTACACATGAATAAATGTGATAAATGTGCATTACCATTAAATATTCCCAATTGTAGCTAGACGACGTGCATTACTACAAAAAAAAATTGGTTTTGTTCTTTTACCACTCCCAGTGTGCGTTTGTGCACTCATTTAATCAACGTTTACCTCATGTTTTGATTTTTTTTCTCTCCCTGTGAAAATAAAACTCATGTGCCCTACGGCATGTTATGCCCCACCCATCAGTGTACACCGCAGAAATATTGCAACTGTGTATTAGCACTGTGTAAATAAAACAGGAATACACACATCACAGAACTGACGATGTTAGCTAGGTAGGGCTCAAAGAACAGCAGGGCTTCTGTTGAGATAAACAGGGATTAAGGGGAAAGAATGGTTTCCGTGGTAACTGCAGCACTCTTTCCATTGCTTGATGACATTTGTGCTCATGGCCCTGCTCACCCGTATGCACACAAAATGCATACTTAGGCTGTCTGGAACACACAATACAGTGTGACTTGTGCTTTGTGACAATAGTGAGATTTAGCTGCAAGAAGTAAACACAGGAGGCACTTTCTCAACTTTGTTCTGCAGTCCTTTTTTTATTATTCTTGGCAGAAATGTACCAAAGCTGTATTCTGCCTCCCTGCACTCCCTGAATAAAACAATAATAGTCTAAATCAAACCTTCTGATAGACTGATTGTTTCTTTAGGAGCTGTCTCTAAATATTTTAACTAACAGAGTTCACATCAAAGTCTTGCCAGGGCTTGTTGTTTCTCAGTCTGCTGGGCATGGGATCATAATGACATTAAATAGATCCGTAAAGACCTGAAGGCTTTAGACAGCTCAGTGTAATGAGTGGAAGGCATGCCGCTACTCGTTTAAGTGGATCCGACGTTGTAAGCCGTGAGGCCGGTGGGTAAGGAAGTGGGCAGACCTCGGCTGGGGTCAGGTGACCAAAAAAAAACCAGCTGATAATCACCTTTTTGCACGTTAAAAGTAGTGTGGAGCATAAAAAAGTTGTTTTTTCCTCGTGTTACTTGTAAGATGTGGGGCTTAAAACAACATGTAGCACTGCTGCAACCTGATATATCTAGGGACTTTGGCCATTTGGTCACGCTGTTGAACCATGTGACCCTAGAAGTTGCTACACAGCCCATTTTCTGATAAACAAAAGTATGGCTGACTGAGAATGTTTAGGTTGTCTTGATTTTTTTTTTAATCGCATTGTCTTTGCATTGAAAAACTGTAATCATAACCAGTGTCATGTTTCTAAACGTAAATCCACAAAGATCAGGCTTCATACCCAATTCCTGAGCTAATGGTGGCCAGATGTCAACGTTGACATGTGTTTAGTTTTCTTCAGTGCTGGGAAATGAATCAAATGCTTTTGATCAATTGGTCATTTTAAAAATCTACAAATCGAAAACTTGCTAGTTTGTGAGATTGACGGTAATAATTCAAGAGCTCAATCATAATTACTCAAAGCTGGTACTGATTATTACGCAATAGTTCTAAAACAAGTAGTATGAGTTGGCATTTCCATATATATGTTTTCTACATTCAATATTTTTATTTATGAAAAGTTTCTTCTTTTGAGCCATATTTGCTCCAAACAAGCACACACAACTGTAAAAAAAAAGATGTTGGCTATATACTGTATAGAAAAATACATATTTGTATTATATTTCTTCATATTTTGAAACATTGTTGCTAACGTCATTACATCATTTTCTAATTTACCCCCAATCAAAGCCAGTGTCCAACTAATATCTTGTAAGTAATACTTATCTTATTTTTATCTTTCAAGTCTTTTGTTACATGTTTATTCTGGATTTTTTTTAACCTTTTTCTTTTTTTTCAATATCATCCAGTTTAAGTTTTTGTAGAAGACAGGGGCATTAGTCTGGTATTGGCATTGGTGGGGACCAAATCATAACCACACATACATTTCATGTGAAATTGGGGAAAAGCACAGTGATGTGTACAAAGTTTGAAACACACTCAAAAAAGGAGAAAATACATCTATGGATTTTAAACTTGAAAGGGGAACAAGACAGAGAGGGAGAACATTCATCTAACACATATTCCTTTTCTAAAGGCCCTCCTCTGAGCATATATTTTTTTAAACAAATCTCCTTGGTTACAAAAGCAGATCTGCTCTAAAGGGTGTGCAAATCAAAGAACATCAACGTGATTGACCGATAGTGACAATGGTGTAAACAGTTCATTATAGTCAAAACAACACACTGTGCAAAATAATAGATAGATAGATTGATACTTTATTCATCCCCGTAGGGAAATTTACACTTCCAGCAGTATCCTTTTGTTGTTTATTAACAGATTAACAGGGTGGCCTCAGGGTGCTAATAATCAAAATTTAAAAAAAAAATGGTATCCTTGTAATATCCTTTGCAGGTGTACAGTATTAAAAATGGAATACACTTATCAGAATGTCAAACACATTTGTACTTTTTGTCAGCGTTTCAGCTGAGAACGTGATTTAACCCTTTCTGTGCTGCTAGTTGAACAAAATTTCGATCGATTTTTGTTTTGAGTGATCACATAATATTGGTCCATCCATGCCAAATCTACACACTTGGTAGAAAAATAAAACGTATAAGTATCCACTCTCCAAATGAGAGAGGTAAGATTTGGTGCAAAGGGGACCATAGTGCAAACACAGAAGCCTCGACAGTCTCCAAAGCCCCCTGTGAAGCCTCGGCTTTGTTCCCAGGCACTGAAGCAAGGCATTCTCTAGGTTGCTCCGCCACTAGCTTGCCATGCTTGAAAGTGGTGCCGCCCTTTGCTTGTCTTATGGACTGCCGGAGTTGGCAAGGGAAAAAAACTTCTTTGCAATTCATTTCATTTTATTTCAGTCTTGATGGAACTGCTTAGGGAAGTAATCATGCAGAACAGTGAGAGCAACCTTTGACCCTAAAATGACCAGATAACCTTTGGGTCAGATCCTTAAAGGGACAGTGTATTATTTAGAGTCTCCTAGTGTTAAACATTCTAAGAATCCATATTGATTTAAAAACAATTAAAATATACATAAACTATCATAAACGTGCATTTTTGTAGATACTCGTAGGTTGAGACATGTGCATTTATTTTACTCAACATGAGCCTCACCCAGCGTTAGCTGACATCTTTGTCCGTCATCTTGCTTCTGCAGGTACCTAAGAACCCCAAAAAAGGCTGGGCAAAAATTATAATAAGAAAATTGTGCGGTTTGGTCACTTTAAGTCTCTATCGTTTCAATTCTTTTTTGTGCTTTGTAGCACCTGTTTTCGGTTGCACTTCACAATGCATCGAAATCCAGTAGTCAAATAATACACTGTCCCTTGTAATGACCATAGAATTACAATACAATATATTGAAATAAAATTTGGCTTAAAATAAATCACTTAAAAATAAAACATTATTCCTAAATATAAAAAAGTGAACTTTCATAAAATATTTTTTTATAATTATAATTGTAATTTGTGATCTTTTTTTATTTTTATTTAGCAGACTAAATTCTTCGAAAATTGCAAAATGTTGTATTACACATTTACACAGACCCATTTTAAATTACGTTTACACTTTTTAGTATTTATTTAGAATAGTCAACTGTTTGCTAATATGTTACGATTATTATATTATTTGGGTTTGGACGTTTCACCATTTTTTGAATTGTCATTTTTATAACATTGAATTATATTACATTAAATTATTTTTTTACCTCTCTGGGAAAAAGATAAAAAATATATATTACAATAATGTTAAATTTTCATATAACTGTTTTAATTTCAAAACTTGAAGCACATTTAAAGGTCACTTCATACATCAAATGTTATTTTTATTTTTTTTCAAAGGCGAATGAACAGCACTGTGCAAAATATCACATTATCTGCAGAAAGGTTGAGTCATTCAAAATTTGATTTTATTATGATTTGTAGCTTCCCCTGCAGATGGCAAAAGGAATGCCCCGTCAGTTGTTTTTTTTTGGAAAAAAAAATTGGCGTTCAAACAAACAAGGTGGCTTAAAGTCCCCCGCGTGGTGCACTGATAAGCGATTTGGCCTCTTCCTGACGGTCAAAGTTCATGCAGACAGCTAGGGGAAAAAAAACGGGGGGGAATCTGATGCAAGCGAGGGTCATTGCTGTCAACGTGAGGGAAGAAAGACCAACATGTAGTATTTCAATTACCGGTACATTTGAAATCATTTGGGTTCATGATTTCTACTCTGTCAGATACTATTCCTGGTTTAAACCTCCTATACGCTGCGACTGTTCGGGGGCTTCAATTTATAGCTCCTTTGATTTTGGACCATATCAACTAGCACGTGTTAAAGAGGAAATGCAGATCCAATTGATATAAATATAATGATGACGAGGCATGTGAATCTATTTGAGAGACCCCTACGTCCTATTTGTTAACCCCTCTGGAGTTACGTCCTAGTCCTATTTGTGGTGCGCTGTCTAGTTTTAGACCTAAGGCTGCAACTTTTGCACGATGTTGAGCTTGGCTCTTTCTTTTCCTTTCAATCGACCCTGTTTTCTCTTTTGTATTGATGTCCCCCAGTGTACAAAACAGATGTGATAACCTCCCTTCATAGGATTAGGATTTTAATTCATGGCATGACTGTTACTATGACAACATCCTTGCTTGTCACGCACCCAGACTGCAAGACCATCCAGTGGTATTGGAGTTCCTTATATGACCTAATGGGTAAATCTGGAATAGAATTATAGTGGCACAATATATCGGCAAATAGTATGACAGATCCAATGTTTTGTATTACCTTAAAGGTAGACACTAAAAAGGATTTCCCTTTTATTCAAATAGTATATTGTTATGTGCAGAGCGGTCTTAATGCTGCTGCTGATAACTGCTAGTAACTTTCACAGGAGACTTGTGCTTGCGGTTTCTTAGCTTTTTTAAGAGTTAGATTCCAATTAATTTGTGTCTGGATGCTCCACACTGATGGACTCTGCCGCACTCTTAGCTGAAGCTAATTGGCTTGGCGCTATAGGGGATCGAACCCATGACCTTGTGTGTAGCAGGTGAATGCTTAACCAGATGAGCTGTCAGGGAATTGAATTAATTTGAGGCGGAGCATATTTGTAGAATTCAAGTTGAAAGGCAGGCAGCACGGCAGGGCAGTGGTTAGCACGTGTGCGGCACAGTTCTGAGGTCATGAAATCGAACCTTCTTGTGTGGAGTTTGCATGTTGTCCCCGTGCTTGCGTGGGTTTCCTCCAAGCACTCCGGTTTCCTCCCACGTCCCAAAAACATTCAAGTCAGGTTAATTGGCCGGTCTAAATTGTCCCTAGGTGTGAATGAGTGAGTGAGTTGTATGTCTCTGTGTGCCTTGTGACTGTCTGGCAACCAGTTCAGGGTGTCCCCTGCCCAATGCCCGAAGATAGCTGGGATGGGCTCCAGCACCCCCTGCGACCCTACTGAGGATAAGTGGTGCCGATAATGGATAGATGGAAGTTGAAAGGCAGGCAGTTGAGCAAACCAAGTCCATAAATGCCGAAAGAAAGATACGGAGTACAATTTGATTTTACACAGAAAAGCCAAAGGACATGAACTTCACATGGTAGCGTAAGGAGACAGCTAAAAAAAATGGTTTCCTGTTTAAATGTTACCTTTTGTTGGGTTCAGAAGGGTCTTTTCCCTTTTTTTTCTTTTTAATTAGATGCTTTGATATAAGGTATACCACTTTACATGAACACAAATGGTCAAAAGGTAAAAAGAAAAGAAAAATTAGTGAGATGTAAAATATTTTACCTCTCGGCTAAAAAAATAAGTGCGTGTACTACCACAATAAAGAATACAAACACGGTAATGTATTTTCGGTTTTTATTTTGAAGTAGGATAATTGGCCACAATTGCGACAAAATTGGTTGAGGAATCGCTCCAGAGATTTACTTCTCGATGCCCAACAAAGTTCACCGTTAGTGCACACAAAGGAAGTGGAAAAAAACAACCTTTGGTGAGCACCGAACAATTGAACTACTGTACACATTAAAAATGAGGCCTTGCATGCACTTGCTTGATGCACACCAAACAAGTGTTTAATTATCATAGTCGAGAGTTTGTTTTTGTGCATCTTCTCTGTCAAGTCACAGAGAAATCTGTCTGGACAAGTAATCAGGCCAACTTCAACCCCCAACCTTTCTTAGTCCCCAATATTAGCTTACCCCACTATATGCCCAAAAATATACCCCAAGCCTGTGAATGTGTTTTCTCTTTTTTTAATATCTTAGATCAGTGACACATTTAGGTGTCCAGGGCTCAAACTTTCGATTTGCTTTTGATAGTGATGGACCAATTTCAATTTTTAGGCCAGATACAATGATTTATGGTCATATTCATTCGGTGTAATAGATAAAATATTGGGCGCCAGTAAGTTAAATATCTGGAACAATTATCTACTATTTCTACAATTTATCTACTATTTAACAGCTCCCCCTAAAGCAGGGTTCTCAAACTTGTGGCCCTGTGGGCTAACCGCACCTCGCGGTCCGAAAATTTAAAAAATGCTAGAAAAAACTCGAGTTCCACCTAAAGTGAGATTTCACCATAGCTTTCGAAAACCTTGGGGTCACTCAGACAATTGTGTATTTCTATAAAACAGCACACTTTTTTATTTATCAAAAAAGTTAAGAAATTAATAGAGAGCAGAGTCAACACATCGAGGTTAGAATGAATGTTTTTAAATTAAAAAAAAAACTATTAAAAAAATATAAATATACATTCTTCAATACTTTGTTTTCGTCAAATAATAGGATTTTCTAAGCGACCCTGAACTTATGAACGGTAGGGTTTATGGTCTTTCCTAGTCTTTCTCATTGGCTTTATTTTTATTCATTGATTACTTATTCATTACTGCATTTTCTCATTTACTCTAAATGTGTTTATTTTTTGTCTTATTATGTGAAAAAATAAAAATGAACATATATAAATACCAGAACCTTTGTTGTGGAAAACAAATTGTAGTCAAATAACACCCAGAACCCGGCAGCATGGCGGCGCAGTGGTTAGCGCTTGTGCGGCACAGTTCTGAGGTCATGAGAGCAAACCTTCGTGTGTGGTGTTTGCGTGTTCTCCCCGTGCTTGCGCGGGTTTCCTCCGGGCACTCCGGTTTCCTCCCACATTCCAAAAACATGCATGTCAGGTTAATTGGCCGGTCCAAATTGTCCCTAGGTGTGAATGAGTGAGCAAATTGTCTGTCCCTGTGTGCCCTGCGACTGGCTGGCAACCAGTTCAGGGTGTCCCCTGCCCACTGCCCGAAGATAGCTGGGATGGGCTCCAGCCCCCCTGCGACCCTACTGAGGATAAGCGGTGCAGATAATGAATGAATAACACCCAGAACCGAACTCCAGATGCCTCTGGTAAATTGAGTTTAAGAACCCTGCAAATCTCCACCACCAGTTGCCACATTTGAGGCAACATTTTTATTTTTCAGGGGCATTGCCCAATCTCTGTCCTGATCCAGTTACTGAAATGATTCTTAACTAGCCAACAGACGTCATCACATCAATGTTTAAATTCTTCACCAGATTACACAGTTCAGTCCTCTGTAACAAAGGACATCCTGTCCTCACTGAGTAGCGGATTACAAATATTATATACCTTTCTTGTGAACACTCAAAAACTGCCTGGAGGCGTCCTAATACCTTGTTGCTTTCTGTGTCAGTGCTCTCAGTGCTAGGGTACAGAGTTGCACATGGAGACGCACAATGGTCTCATTGTTCAGGATCTCAGACATTGTTTTCGATGTACAATGAGGCTGTTATGCACGTCAGATGCTAAATGTTGCCAGGTGCTTTTCAAAAAGTCAAAATGATTAATAGTCAACTTATTTAATGATATTTGGAATAAAATCTAAACGAAACCCTGCAAGAGTTGACTGTACAAAATCCACAAGAGCTTCTACTTTTCACAAAGAGATCCATCTTAACTGGTGTATGAGTCAGAAAATAAAAATTATGTTTGAATGTTTAAATATATTGTTTTTATCCCCTCAGGATCCGTCCTCAATTGGCCCGGGAGAAAATCGAAGGATGCCACATCTGCACCTATGTGATGCCAGGCGAGCCTCAGGTCATCCTGGGCAAGGACAAATCCTTCACGTACGACTATGTGTTCGACATAGACTCTCAGCAGGACGCCATCTACCAGACCTGCACTGAGAAGCTGATCGAGGGCTGCTTCGAGGGATACAATGCAACTGTCTTCGCTTACGGGCAGGCTAGTCCAAGATTAGTTTGTAGATTGCATCATAAGCCTCTCAATGTTTTGTAAACTTTAAAAAAAATACGGATAAAATCAGACACCTACTCTGCTGACATGAATCCTCAGAATTGTTGTTTTCAGAGCTCTTTATCCACTTTGTACTCGAACCGGAGCATGTTAGTGACCAGTTTGACCGGTTGCTGCAGCAACAATGTCAGAGCAGAGGCATCATCCATCAGTGTTTGATTTCATGCAATTGGGATTTCTATTTGCTGCTCCACACTGACTCACAACGTTCATTGATTTATGACATGAATTCGGAAAATCTTTACAATTTCAGGCTTTCAGTGCCCCATCTTCCGCTCGATTGGTTACAGTACTTTCACACCACTGACATCCTTTATTCCTCACTTTCTTTGCCTCTCCCAACACATGGTTGTTTTGATCACGTGCACTCTGTTTGCCTGCTAAAAAAACAGGAACGGAGTCTGGAATGGAATGTTTGCATTAGAGAGCTCATATTTCGGAACAATATTTGATATAAATCTTCTATCAGGACAAACCAAATTTGAGCAGCATTTAGTGCTTTCATTTGCCCACTCCTGCTGTATCACTTGAGTTCTGTAATACCTAAGGTATTATGCACACATTGTTGACTGTAAATATGATTACTCAAGGTGGAAAATTACCTAGGGGGCTGATTTTGTTGGTTCACTTTATTCAATGTTCTTGAATTAAGATCTCACAAGAGTTACATATATACCGCTTTTTACAAAAAAGGACTTAACAACAAATGAATATTTTTAAACTAATACTCGATGTATGCAGCATCGATATATATTACTGATTTAGAAGAAGAATAATTGCTTCGAACAACAAAAAGTGACAATACTTTTCTTTTATTAGATTAGGTCTCTCATAGCAGTACACACTGCATAAAATAATAATAATCTTGAACAAATTGCTGATAGGTTTGCTCATTTTTAAAAATCAGAAATGCAATCTTTTATAATGAGCAAAATCTGCTGGAAATCCTGCTAAAATAAGCAAATAAAAGAAAAGTACTCTGATAATCTCAAGGATTATTTCTAAGAGGGAAAACCAAGTTTTAAATAAAGTAAAACTGGAATATTATTTTATTTTAATAGAAAACTAATTTAACTTAAGTTAGATATAAAACAAATGTTTTTAAAAGGAGCAAATTTATCTGCATTTATTTTGCGTCACATGCTTAACTTTAGAACGGTATACTGGTCTACACCCCAGATACAACTTTAGAAGGTGTACTTTATTCCTCCAAAAATATTACCAGCATTTATCGGCTTTGTGATAGTGACTTACTCATACTCTTGATGCTTATCATGCACCGCTTTGACTATTCAAACTTTGCAATTTCTTCACGTGATTTTGCATCCCGGCATCTGCAGACTGGTTCTGGTAAAACCTACACCATGGGAACGGGCTTCGACGTCAACATTTCAGACGATGAACTCGGCATCATCCCTCGTGCCGTCCACCACCTCTACCAGGGCATCGAGCGCCGTCGTCAGGCCGCACAGGAGCAGGGGCGCCCAGCTCCAGAGTTTAAGATCAACGCTCAGTTCTTGGAGGTAACCAGCCCAAAGGCAGCTGTCACACTCAGCGGGGGGCTGAGAGAGCATGCACGGGGGTTTAAGAGGTGGCGATTGAGAAGGTAACAAGGAGCCTCATTTGGAGGCACTTGTGCGGCTTCATCACACTTTGACAGTGCTTGCATACCAAAAAAGACGAGCTGCAACCCGAGATGCGTTGGAACGTTGACAACTACAAATCAAAGTGGGCAGAATAACGGCTGTTATTGGATTAGATTATGTAAAACGAGTCAGCTAACACTGGATATAATAAACAGTCCTACAATGTCAACAAAAATCGATCATAGAAATAGTTGACAATGAATTTCTTTGTTGACTTTCGTTTGTCGACTTTTTGTTTCTCCAACAGAGTGAGGCATCTGTACATGAATGTAATCTTTGCCGAGAGTCTCTTTTGCAATAGTCAATACCATCTCTGTCTGGAGCAGTAACATAAACATACAAAAGAGGCTGTGTCAACATCAAGTAGTGTATATGGTCATTAAAAAGAGTACATAAAAGTTTGCAGCGCAGACCTTGCGTACATGGCCGTAGATTGGTAACGCATCAACATTTAAAAAGAATGTTGGACAGTTGACAAAAACGGAGTCTGACTCGACTCTTTAAGATTCAAGTAACCTTCAAGCCAATACAGGTTTGATAACATGCATTGTACATTTTATACCCCTTTGCAGGGTTGGGTAGGGTTACTTTAACTTGATTACTTTCAATTACTTTTGGATTACTCCAATACCAAATATGCTAATAAAAGACAAAAGAAAAGGCTTTGATCTCTTTGATCTCGGGCAAAACTAACATAAAATGCGACAGAAACAAAATGAAAATAAATCCAAACAGCTTGCAACATCATTTTTGCCGTTCCATGTATTCCATTACTCCCCAAGCCTGCACAAAATTTAGTAATTTTATTCATATTTAGTTTCTTTTGTCTTTTATTAGCATATTTGGTGTTGGAGTAATCCAAAAGTAATTGAAAGTAATCCAGTTAAAGTAACCCTACCCAACCCTGCCCCTTTGTTTCGCTGTAAAGAAAGCTTCAGCGTTATTCCAGATCGTTCCTGACAAAAATGCACGCAGTCCGAAGAACAAACATCAGTTGATAAAACGTTTAAAACGAAACATGTCAGTTGTTAAAACCATTTGAATCGTTAAGTACTTTCGTTACAGACTGTGCGGTTGACCACTGAATGTAATTCACAAAATGGACATCTTATTTGTTTTATTAAATGTTATATGTTAATATGTCTCTTCTTGGTTTACAGAGATAGACAATGTTTTCTTGATTTTAATGTATTATTTTTTGCCTGTCCCTAATAAAACCCCAGGGGGTAATTTATGTATTATGTCTCTACTTAGCAACAACTGTGCCTTAATTGGTTTAAGTGCATTTGTATTTAATTCCTTTACAGATCTGCGATAATTTCTATAAAATGTTCTTTTCATTGTACCCATTTTTACTATGTTAATTATCATTTGCCACCTATTTAAATGCACTTCATTCTAAATTTATTAAAAAAATAAATAATTATGGGATTATTCGACCTCTATAATATCAATAATTTCCGACTTGTCGACTATTAAAGTAGTAGTTAGAGGTAAGATTGGGCCTTAAAATATCCACTGCGTGAATCCTCCACAAAGGAAAATAAACTAATAACATTTTAGGCCCGACCCGAATTTCGGCTCGGGTTCGGGCTCTGCCTTAAGATCTTACCTCTAGTTGCAGCTCTGGTCCCAAGCAGAGATTTCTTTAAAAATGGTTATTTGTTTTGTGCTTTGGTGCAGCTCTACAACGAGGAAGTTCTGGACCTCTTTGACTCTGTGCGTGACGGCAAGCAGAAATCTCACATCAGGATTCATGAAGACGCAAACGGGGGGATTTACACTGTGGGTGTGACCACGCGCACTGTGGCTTCCGAAGCAGAGGTATGATGTTTATCATTTGCAGCTTATGAAATAGTGTCACTAATAATTCTTCTTGCTAATATAGATGATGCAGTGCCTCAAGCTAGGTGCTTTATCTCGCACCACCGCCAGCACGCAAATGAACGTCCAGAGCTCCCGCTCGCACGCCATTTTCACCATTCACCTATGCCAAGTCAGAGTTTGTGCCTCCCCTGACAATGTGAGAGTCACAACCTACCTTCCACAAACCTTTTTCTTTGTTAGGTTTTCTCATGTTATATAATGAGTGTGTAAAAAAAGTCTGAATAGTCAAACTGCACTCTAAGGACACAGTGTTCCTTTTTAGCTTAATGTTTTACAATTTTAATAAAAAAGAGAAATAAATTACATCAGCATTTATTACTCAAATATTTCTGTAAAAATAATTCACAAATATAAACATGAATAAACATTTTATGAAAAAAAATCGTACATAAAATCATATTGTGAATTTCTTTGCAGGGATAAATAAAGTATCTATCTATCTATCTATCTATCTATCTATCTATCTATCTATCTATCTATCTATCTATCTATATTGTTAAATTCAAAATTAACTTTTCAGTTAAAGCTTGGGGTTGGTCACTTTTTGAGTCTATTTAGTTTGTATTCTTCCTTGTGATTTGTAGCAATGTTTTTTTTTCGGTTCCACTACACAATACAGCAATCTGTAGTGATCAAATATTTCACTGTATCCTTTTAAAATACACAACTTGTTTCCGTGTTAACGTTTCCTAAGATTGTCCTTTTGGGTGCTTGCAGCTGGAAGAGGGCGACAATCGGGTCTCCAATGGCAACGGAGACATGGACGAGTATGAAACGCTGAGTGCCAAATTCCACTTTGTGGACCTGGCCGGATCCGAAAGGCTCAAGAGGACCGGGGCAACTGGGGACCGAGCTAAAGAGGGCATCTCCATCAACTGTGGACTGGTGAGAGAACACTGACATTTAGTGGGTGCAATCGGTACTGCAGAATCTGAATATTATGGGAAATGTATTTAAGTCTTTCAATGAAAAGAGTGAAACATGCGATATACAGCACATTTAAGATGAACATTAGTTTTTTTTTTTTTTTAAGCTGGCCCTGGGGAACGTTATCAGTGCTTTGGGCGACCGCAGCAAGCGATCATCCCATGTGCCATACAGAGACTCCAAACTCACCCGACTTCTGCAGGACTCTTTAGGAGGAAACAGGTCAGAGAATACTCGAAGCTCTACCTCTTTCATTAAAGGGCACCTTAAACAGATATCCTTATATATCTCAGCCAAACAGTGATGATCGCGTGCATCAGCCCGTCCGACCGAGACTTCATGGAGACGCTCAACACACTCAAGTACGCCAACCGCGCTCGGAACATTAAAAACAAAGTTGTGGTAAACCAGGACAAAGCCAGCCAGCAGATCAGTGCGCTCAGAACAGAGATTGCTCGGCTGCAAATAGAACTCATGGAGTATAAAACTGTGAGTAAAAGGCATAAGGAAAACATTTTGGCCTATTTTTCAAGACACCAAGCAAAGATAATCAGAATAATGCAATGCTATTTATGGTCAGAATATATTTTGAAAAAGTTACATTGTACAAACTGCCTGCCTAGGGTAAACGCTTGGCTGGCGAGGAGGGTGTGGAGAGTTTCAGTGACATGTTTCACGAGAACTCCATGCTGCAGACAGAGAACAGCAACCTGCGGGTGCGGGTGAAAGCCATGCAGGAGACTATCGATGCTCAGCGGGCAAGACTCACACAGCTGCTCAGCGACCAGGCCAACCAGGCCCTCACCAGGGCAGGTAGGGATTCCTGACAACAGCAATGCCACAGCAAGATGAATAATTATCTAGTATGCTTATCGGTTAGATGGACTTTTTCACGAAAAATCTTTGTTATTCAGGTGAAGGGGGCACCGAAGAAATTGGCAACATGATCCAAAGTTACATCAAAGAAATTGAAGATCTCCGGTAAACACAGGAGGGAGTTGATGTCATTGTTTTGTATTGATTGAAACGGCACATTAAAGTTAAATATTTATATTTAGGAACAGTAAAAGTATCACATTATCATTGTGTTAAAAAGATAAGTTTACACAAAAATATGAGTGAAGTAGGTTTTCGTTGTTGTTTAAATGATCATCAATCTATTAAGGATACATTTTAAAGTTCCATTTTAGGATTTAAGTCATGTTAATTTGTGAAGCCCTTAATCACTAAGTCTCAAAGGGCTGCACAGACAACGGATTATTGCAAACCACAGAAAAACTCAAAAACCTCAACATGAGGAAAATGAAGAAACCTTGAGAAGGGACTGCGCATGAGGTAATCCCCCTTCCAGGATTACTAGGCTGCAATGGATGTTGCAATAACAAATAATTATTGTCCACATAAAATATAGGTTATTCATATGCTATAGAATATGATTACCAAAATAATGTACACAATTCTGCATTTTTGGAGGGTAATATTTTGGGGAACTGGCTTTGAGGAAGCATGGCACTAAGTTGTAAGTGCATCAGCACAATAGTGCAGTGAAAAACAGTAAATTGGCTTTAGCAGAAACATCATTAAATATATTTTTACAACAAAAAATCTCTTTGGATTATGAATCACACTTAGACAAAATTATATAACTCCATACAGTAAAATCAACCAGAAATCACACTTACTTATGTCACTTTTTTTTTTCATGCAAAGTCGACAAAAATTTTGTTGTTTTGCCAAGAAGATGCTAGTTTACTGCAACAAAATTTCGGACAATTTATTTCTAGTAGAAAAAGTTTTTTTTTCTACATGACTAGTTTTTTGTGGCAGAAAGAATTGACTTTGGTTGTCTATGAAGAAAGAAGGCACATTTTCTGCAAGATTTAGAAAACATATGCAAACTAAAAACTAAACCGGTTGCAATTCATATTTTGTACATTACAATAACAAATGTGTATTATGCAGCCTTCAAATATTGTAATATTTATTGGAAATATGGAAATGGAGAATGTGCAACAGTTCAAACTATTTTGGTCCTTAGGGCAAAGCTTCTAGAGAGCGAGTCAGTGAACGAGAGCCTGCGCAAGAGCCTCTCTCGTGCCTCCAGCCGCCAGACCTTCTATGGCGGGCCTGGCTCCTTCTCATCATCCTCTTCCGTCCCCGAGAAGGAGACGTCTGACATTATCGAGATGGCCAAGAAGGACCTGGAAAAGCTGAAAAAGCGAGAGAAAAAGAAGAAGAAAAGGTAAAAGGTTTAAATGTCTAAGTGTGAGGATAACAGTTTCAGATAATAGATGCTGTTCACTTAAGGTGAACTCTAGAGTTTCTGACAATGGGGAGATTTTCTCTCATCCTTCCTCCCTCTCCTCATATGTCTAAATTTCTTGTTTAAACCTTCGCTGACTCCTGCGAAGACTGCAGCACCTGTTGGAGGAGCAAGAGAATGGGGAGGATGATGTGGAGGATGAGGTTGTCGTCAGGTTTGTTCGCTTCCAACCTCCTGCTGTCGCTATCCAGCTCACTTTTGAGCTCACCTTCATTGTAACCGCAAAACACAAACCTCAGTCATGCTTATAGCTATCATTGCTGCTTGTCTTTCAGATATTCATTTGAATTCATAAAGGATATCATATTGTGTTGCTGACGCTTGTAAATCATCTTCAAAACATCTGAAATAATGTTGGTAAACTTTTTGGGAAGATTTTTTTTCTCCTAGTTTGCATCTTTTTTCTTTGTTTTAACAATAGTTTGAATGAAATGCTGTCTTATTTACGAATAGCAAACAACTCCTGTGCTAAACATGCATACCCATGAGAACCGATACACGAATATCCACATAACCTTTGGATATTTGTGTACTGTATACATTTTTAGTTCCTGTGCCTTTGTGTTGTATTTATTTTTTGACATATTTCGAACCTTTCTGCTTTACACGTGGTTGAATTTGCAAGCACGCATAATATATTTTGACCCCTAAACATCGTTAACATAGTTTATATGTTCTGCCCTTTATAATTGGGGAATTTACTGATAATTATTATCATTTTGGTCCTAAAAATAATTTGTTTGTAGTGGTTAGACATCCTTTAAGGATATCATAAATGGTTTGATGTCTGGTCTACATTGTTTTTGTTTGTTTTAATACCTTCACTATATTGTTTTCTATCATGTGTTTTCCGTTATTTGTTTTTGTTTGAGTCTATGTGAAGGTATTATTTATTTTTTAGTATTTTATTTATTTATATTTAATATATTTTGACTTTTAAAATCCAAATACTAATAATATTTACCTAATTTCTATTCCTAATATTTTTTGACCTGATTTATATTTTTCGACAGTACATATAATCTATATTTAATATAGATTTTGAGCATACATTCTCTCATTGTGCTGCGTAATTGCACCAGGTGCTTTAACATGTTTCATTTTGTCATTAAAAGAGGCACGTTAGCGTTTTTTACACCGTATATAGATCTGTTAAGTTTGTCTCTCGTTAACAAGCTGCCTTTACAGTGAATTGTCACATAAACTGCGAGCATTGTAATTGTTAAGGCAGAAGTGTATGTACCTAAAAATGTGGCCCATTCATCTGTCCAGTGGCCGGTGTTAACATTTGAAACATTGCTGAAACAATGGAAGCAAAAGCTTGTTATATGCTAAATCACATCTCCTGTAATGACAGCTTTTGTGTGTGTGTGATAAGAAAATCAGCCATTAAAATAAAATCACATGCTTGGTTCTATCTTTTAGTGTTTGCAAGGATGACATTCCCGACAATGAGCAGGAGAAGAGCAGCAACAAGGAGAACATTGAGCACACTAGTGATGATGCCGACATGGTGAGACCCTTCACTGTGTGTTTTTTTAAAAACACATTTTTCAATAATTACTGATTACACTTTTCATTGTTGACTTAATGATCTTCATTTCAAAATGCAAAAGTAACTAAGAATCGTTGAACAATCTGGAATACATCTTTTAAACCCTTGTCAACAAATCACCTGGTAGGAAGGGCAGGATGGCAGCGACCACGATGATGAAGAAGAAGAAGAGGATGAAGAGGAGGACGAGGATATAGAGGTGGAGGATAGTTCAGAAGAATCTGACTCTGAGTCGGATGAAAAAGGTACGAAGAACCTAGCATGTTGCCCTATAACATATGTGCTTCTTTTGTATATTGACTAGCGAGGGTAGATTTTCACATTGCTTAAATTTGACAGAGAACTTTCAGGCGGACTTGGCAAACATCACATGCGAGATCGCCATCAAGCAGAAGTTGATCGACGAGCTGGAGAACAGCCAGCGTCGGCTTCACACCCTCAAGCAGCAGTACGAGCAGAAACTGATGATGCTGCAGTGCAAGATCCGTGACACGCAGTTGGAGCGAGATCGCGTTCTCCAGAATATGAGTACGTTCCTGTTGTACAAAAATGAGTGTTCGATTTCACCCATGGTGATTGATCAGTATATCCGTACTTCGTTGCAAACCAATGCGTATCTCCTCAGGCACAGTCGAAAGTGGCTCAGATGACAAAGCTCGCAAAATCAAGACAGAGTATGAGAAAAAGCTGACCGTGATGAACAAGGAGCTGCAGAAGCTCCAGTCGGCCCAGAAGGAGCACGCCCGTCTGCTTAGAAACCAGTCGCAGTATGAAAAGCAGCTACGCAAGCTCCAGATGGACGTGGCTGAAATGAAGAAGACCAAGGTAGTTCTGGGTGAAGGAACAACCTTAAAAGGGAGTCAAATGCTTGATTTAAGCAAGACTTTCCCACTGAGAAAAATTCTATGACAAGAATTCTCGTCTCTGGGTGTCAACTTTCAATTTTTGCCTGACAAGATTTTTTTAGGTAGGTTTGGTATATGCTTAACTCCTAACAGAAACACCTCAAGTCCGCTTAGGCACAAGAACATTTTCATATTGTTATAAAATAAAACTTGTATTGCAGATATGTTTTATATAGTGTCTGTATGTGAGCAGTTCAAAGGGCTTTAGATATGACTTTTATATTCTATGTTTCATTCAGGTTCGCCTCATGAAGCAAATGAAGGAGCAGCAGGAGAAGAACCGCATGAACGAGTCCCGGCGGAACCGGGAGATCGCCTCCTTGAAGAAGGATCAGCGCAAGCAAGAGGTCAGTCACCCACATGGTCATCTTCCTCTCCAGGTGAACCATTGATTAATGTCCTTTGCCTTTTTTGTCCTTGTCCACAGCACCAATTAAAGCTCTTGGAGGCTCAGAAGAGGCAGCAGGAGCTTATCCTCAGGAGGAAGACCGAGGAAGTGGGTTATAGTCCATAGATGCCGTTCTTCCCTTACTGGCGCGGTGCCTTCAACCATCCACCCCGTGTGTGTTCAGGTGACAGCTCTGAGAAGGCAGGCGCGGCCTACCTCAGGGAAAGTTATTCGGAAGATCAACCTTCCAGACCCCACCCAGGACTCGTCCTACCGCCCCCCTTCTGGACGTTTATACTCTGCAAACAGTACTCATAACGGCACCAGGTAAAGCTTCATTTACGATACAGGTTTAATTGTAAAAGACGTTCAATCGGTTGTATGAATTGGTTTTAGGTCTTCCCCCAGGCGTATCGGTGGTCTTTACTCCACCCGGATGGCCCGAAACAAGTGGCAATCTTTGGAACGGCGTGTCTCTGATGTCATCATGCAAAGGATGACCATCTCCAACATGGAGAATGATATGAATCGCCTACTCAAAGTAGGTTTCTGCTTAAAAAATGATAATTAAAGCGTTAATTCGCTTTGAACATATATTGATGCCTACATAAGATTAGAGGTGACGAATAGCAATTTATAATAGGGCACTGAAAGTGGAAAAAAAAACATGTCTGCATATTGAAGCCTGATCTTCTTTTGAAACAACACGATGAGTTTAGGGGGTGGTGGTATTTTTTTTTAGTCTTTCCAATTAGTTGAAAAAAATAAAAAATATATATTTTTATTATTTAATACTAATGTTACCAGTACTATTTTCTTAAAAGCATAATTATTAATTACCGTAATAATCTTTTTATAATGAATAATTTCTTTAAAAAAGGAATACAGAAGTGGAATACTGTAGAGAGATTTATACACTATTTAGCCAACAGGCAAAAGTAATATATTTTTCCATAACAATATGTTTTATAGTTGTTGTTTTTTTTGTTTTTTGTTTTTACATGGGATTGGCTTTCTTTTAGCGTCACGGCGGCTGGGTGGTTAGCACTTGCAGAGGTTCAGGGTTCAAGTCCAGCTACCGCAGCCTGCCTGTGTGGAGTTTGCATTTTCTTCCCGTGCTTGCGTGGGTTTCCTCCGGGCACTCCGGTTTCCTCCCACATTCTCAAAAACATGCATGTCTGGTTAATTGGCTGGTTCAAATTGTCCCTAGGTGCAAATGAGCGAGTGAGTTGTCTGTCTCTGTGTGCCCTGCGACTGGCTGGCAACCTGTTCAGGGTATCCCCTGCCCACTGCCCGAAGATAGCCCAGATAGGCTCCAGCAGCCTCTGCGACCCTAGTGAGGATAAGCGGTTCAGATAATGGATGGATGGATGGCTTTCTTTTCTAAATTACTGGAAAAAAGGATGTTTGTAATTTTCTTTTCTTAAATATCCCTTTATAATGATAGTTTTTCTTAGCGTGCGACACTAAAAATATATCAAAATAAGAGTCCTTTTTTAAAAAAATATAACGTATTGAATGATTGATTCATACTTTTCTTGAAAATGATAAGTCTTGTAAATTAGTGAGTGTCCAACAGTAACATTGATTTTTAGGGAAACATTTATAAAGACAAGTCATTATTTTTCTCAATAGTTCTTATGTTTGGGTAAAAGGAAGCTAAAGGTGGACATCATCCAGTTTAACAAGTGTAATTGGATTTATTTTTTAAGAATATTCCATTTTTTATTTCACTTGAAATGGCTGCTTGGGAAACATGCTCTTTAATTCTTCATATGGTCACATCTGCTGTTACATCATCGTAGTATCTTGTTTACGTAGCAACGGGAGGAGCTCACAAAGCGCAAAGAAAAGGTGGTGAAAAAGCGAGAGCGACTGGCTCGGGACAGATCCGAAGCAGAGAAAATGGCGCTGCCACTCAACGAGGAAGTAGACGCGTTGGCTGCCAACATTGATTACGTTAACGACAGCATTGCAGACTGTCAAGCCAACATTATGCAGATGGAAGAGACCAAGGTGAGGAAAATAATTTGACGGATGATCAGTTGTTGTGATGTGTTGCTCATAAGGCTTCTTGTTGGTGTCTGTCTAGGAGGAAGGCGACACCGTGGACGTCTCTGCTGTGATTAGTTCTTGCACTCTGGCCGAGGCTCGTTTCCTGCTGGATCATTTTATGTCCATGGCTATAAACAAGGTAGGGAATGTCAAGCAAATTAAGTACATTTTTCTTACTACCGCCCTCTGGCAAATGCTACAGTTCCATTAAAACAAGGGGCAACAGGCTGAGAGACAGTTTGTTTCCCCACGGACATCAAAGTCGACAAGCGTGCAAGAGTTAGAAAATATATACCGTAAATTCCGGACTACAGAACACACCTGATTAAAAGTCACATGCTGAAATTTAGGAACAAAATTAAATTTTGTCTTTGTAAATGTTGCCTCAGCTTTGAAGTCACAGGCATAAAAATAAACTTATCCGTGTCCATTTCCTAATTTATAAGCCCAGTGCTCACCTGGCGCCAACCATGTGGGAAATTTGGCATTAAAGCCTTTGAAAAAGGCCAACGGCGCCGTGCCCCCACACACCCGAGCCGTTTTCAGCTGCTTCGTTTACAGTTCACCTCAGAGTTGTTTACGTCACGTGATTTTGGGACTACGTGACCATTCAAGGTGGCGATTACAAAGACAAGTACATATTTACCACTGCACTAAAGGAAAATGTGAATGAGGAGTGTGTCACGTAAAATGTAAATCCTTTATTTCTAGATGACAGTGCCAGGGCAACAATACTGTGGAGAATAGTGCCAGATCGCAACTCAGACGTGTCTTTTTGTGTTGTCATTGGTGGTTGCCATGGTAATGTATCCAATTGCATTTGCTTGTTATCGGTCCTTAAGCATCAGAGAAAACTTCAACAACCCATCATTGATACGTATGGAGGAGTTAGTGTTTACGAGAAAAACTTCCACCCCTTGTTCAATTAGGATGTATACATTGAGGACTTGATATAGTTTAAATATTGTGAGTTGGTTAGGGTGTCGGATCCCTTAACCACTAGGGTCGTACGGGCACCATTTCCTGTGGTGTGTCAGTACAGCGTGGTGGCGCCCATCCCTCTCCAGGACAACATATGTTTCCACACGGTCTCGAACTGTGAAACTTTTCCCGTTTTAGGCGAATGTGCTAACCACTGCACTACGGAAACATTGTGAGTACGTACATATATTATATGAAAAATGTTTGCAAAAACATAGACTAATTTCACTCAAAAAGGGTCATAAATGCTCCCAGATGTCACCACAGTGTTTTGTATTGTGCATTGTGAAAAAGAGCAGCTCAGTTTTTTTCCTAATGTTGCTCTGCTAAATGTTGTTCCGGCCAAAAAAAAAGAATAATCCACACCGTATTTAAACTTGCAGTGTTTAAACTGAAACAAAATTGACCAGCTTGTAGTATGGAATGTACGGTATATCTTGCTCATGTATAGAGGCATGAGTTATTCTATTTTGGAAATATGTTTCTGCTAAGGCCATTTTCACTGTTTTTCATCGCACTATTGTGCTGATGCACTTACAACTTAGTGCCATGCTCCCTCAAATCCAGTTTCGAAGCACTATCTTGTAAATATTTGCCCATTTTTCCTAACAATCCTTTTTTATTTTATTTTATATTTGAATTAAAATGTATTTATTGTCTTTATTGTCATTCATGTCAACGTTGTGAATCATTATATGCAACGAGATTAGACCTGGCACTCCAGGGTAAAACATGTAATATAGAGACTTTGAAGTGAAAAAGATAAAAGACTATCAGGATAAATAGGCAAAAAAAATGAAACATAGTGGTTAGAAAAAAAATTGTGATAACTTATGATAATATTAATTATGGTAATAGTATAAATAATGCGATGCAGAAGAATAGTAAAGTCTTTTATTACGTGTATTTCTTTGTGCCCCCACGTCTAATCTCGTTGTGAACAATGTTCACCACATTGTAATCAAAGGAGACATCTAAACTTTTAGCCACAGTGTTGCAAGACTTTCAAATCAATATCTGTGGTTGTTATTTAGGGGCTACAGGCGGCCCAGAAAGAGTCCCAGGTGAAAGTGATGGAGGGCCGCCTGAAGCAGACTGAGATCACTAGTGCTACTCAGAACCAGCTGCTGTTCCACATGCTAAAGGAGAAGGCAGAGTTCAACCCGGAACTGGATGCGCTGCTCGGCAACGCCCTGCAAGGTAGACACCGACATTTTGAATGTTGCCCTTTCCGATACGTGTAGAAAGAGTGTCTGTTGCATGACTTGTTCAAGTGCTTGCTGCTGAATACACGAGAATTTTTGAGCAAAATAATTGAAGAAAACAACCTTTAATGAAGCTTGGAATTTGGAATAATTCTAAAGTAAGTACAGTAATCCCCCGTTTTTCAGGGGAGTTGAGTTCCAAAGACTTAAACCGGTCAAGAAGAAACATGTCTTTATCCATCCATCCATTTTCTGCTCCGCTTATCTTCACAAGGGTCGTGGGGTGGGCTGGTGGAAGAGGATAGCGTCCTTGAGCACATCCTAGCCATCTTTGGGCAGTGGGCAGGGGACACCCTGAACTGGTTGCCATCCAGTTGCAGGGCACATGTCATTATTTATTTATTAATACTCTATTCTACATTGGAACCAAAAAAACAAACCCAATGTACAGTTTCAAGCAAAAAAAAGTAGTGTACTTTTTCCTTCTATGGAAACCATATATTTAACATTTTAAAAATCGCTAGTGAGTCAAACGAGCGCCAAAGACCCACATGCAGCTCTAGAGCCGCTGGTTGAAGCTTTCTTGGAAGTTTAGCGGGTCAAGAAGTCCAACTTTGTTTGCGATATAAGGAAGCATCTTCCTGTGCCTGCACGTTTTCAGTCCAGAGTGTTTTGTTGACATGAGCATTTAGAGAAAAAAAAAAAAAGCACCCACGTCAATGGGTTTGTCAAGCTGTTTTACGTACGTGTACAGCTCAGACCGCAACGTTACTGACACACTAGTAGACCCAGGCAGAAAAGGGGCGGGGCAACTGTTAAGCCCATCAGAATACAGAACCCAATGCACGATAAAAATTAGCGAAGTAACGAATCTGCAATAAGTAAACCACGATACAGAAAGGATTACTGTACACAAATTTACTAGCCCAAAAATTTGGATCTTCGGAACAGATCTCTTGATACTTTTATCCCAAAAATCTACCAGGGTGTGTTCAGCAGGATGCAGCTTCAAATGTCCTCCGTTTCTTCACTTTTCTTTTTTTCCACCCGTGTATTTGATTTGTCCATTTATTTGTGTGTGTGTATTTTCTGTTTCCACGGTTTCCTTTTGTGTTGTGGTGTACTGGCAGAGCTAGGTAACGTAACAGCCGGTAAGTTGAACGACATCATGGGAGTCTGCTTTGTGAGTGCATGTGTACTGTATGGAACTAACTTGAACAGGTGCATGAGGTGCAGCAAGTTTTTAACGTCCTCAAAGCTCATCACCCGCTGCAGCCTCCATGCTTTAGCACTCGCTAACACACAGACTCACACACACAGGAAATATTAATGGATCACGTGACCGTCTCTGTAGGTCAAACACCCGCAGGAGGTTAAAACTAATGATTTCTTTAACCGTCTTTCTCTGGCTGAGCTCAGTGAAGAAAGTGTTCCTGTTGAAGCGACATCGCCTGCCATCATCCGGCTTCCTCCTTCACCTTCTCATAATCCATTTTCTTCACCTGCAAACTGCGGTAGAACCTCCAACGTTTAACATGTTAAAACATTATTCGCTTTTCCAAGAATCCAGGAAAAAAAGGTTACAGTCATTAGAATTGAGGCAAAAATTATTTTTTCTTTATTTGTTAGGGATGTTTTTATTCATGTATTTTGTAGTAACATAGTTAAGATGGGTAAGCGAGGCAGATGATTTTGGGGACAATGTATTTTTTTTTTGTTTCTTCATTCATTTTTTTAAGTATTTATTTTAAATGTTAGGGTTACTTTTATTTTTTCATCAAACATAATCCACCCTGTGAAGAAATACTGAGAAAGAAATGTTATAGTAAGACATTAAATTATAAACATAGGCATCGTTTATTCCACCCACAAAAGAATTACCGTCCACCGGTGGAAAAAAAATCTATATTTTTTGCTTTTGCTCACTTTTTTTTCTTTTCTTTCTATACACAATCATTTCTGAACAATTGTTCAATTGTTTTCATTGTTAGGGCTGGGGTGAGACTTATACTCTGGTGCACATTTCATGTTTTTTTCCTTACCATTTATGCATTTTTGGTTGGTGCTACACAGAATTCAAAACGACTTATAGACCGGAAAATATGATGATCATTTATATATTATCCTAGTTTTTTTTTTTTTATCTAACACTGTTGGGAGCAATCAAGTTTCGTAACAGAAGATTAAAAAAATTAAAAAGAAAAGATTACAGTTAGCAAAAGATATAACCCCATTTATTGACCCAAATTACAGTGTCATAATTGTCATTTACCAATATGCAGCTGTTAAATGGCCATGCAAATGTATTTCCAAAGTGTATACTTAACTTGGCATGGATAAAGTCTCATTACATGACTTTCAACCAGTAATGTTGTGTGCTTTACTTTGGAGGTTCCACTGTTAAGTGACTCTTTTGACGTTTTTGTCTTGTTGCAGCATCTCTTAACAGCGGTTTCCTTTTCCACAGAAAACGGAGACGACAGTAGCAGCGACGAGTCAGCCATCAGCCCGTCTGCAGAGGGCAAGTAAGTTACTTCCCATTTCTTTGACTAATAAATGATTGCTTGCTTTTTTGTGTTGTCAGCTGTTTAGGCTGTTAGTGGTGAAAAAACATAGCTTAATGTTGTCATTTTTGCAAATAACGTTTGAGGAGGCAATGGTAGTGTAATGCTTACGTTCAAGTTAATAACATTAACCAACATTATCATGAAAAAATAACTTGAAACTGACATGACAAAGAAAATGTATATGGGGGGTTTAGAGTTGCATTTTTAGATATGCAATTAACTATAAATTAAATATTTGGATTATTTGATTTTGTACTTGCAGCACTGTGCCAGATCTCATGAAGTTCTGTGGCGACAACAAGTCAAGGAATAAGGTATTTAAATGTAGCACTTTTTAATGCATTTTAGTTTGTTCTTCTAGATAAATTTCGTACACAATACAGCCATACTGTTAAATGTCTATACACAACCATTCAAACATTTGTGTCCATCCAGACAATTTTGTGTTTTTCATGAAAAAGACACACTTTTATTTATTAAATGATTTGTTCTTTTGCCCATATTAATCGCTTCTTCCATTGGCCGGAATCAGATGTGACTTTTTCTTTGCCACTCTGCCTTGAAGGCCAGCATCTCTGAGTCCCTTCTTCCCTATAGATGTTGACGCTGGTGTTTTAAGGTTACTATTTAACAAGGTTGCCAGTTGAAGACTCAAATAGAGACTCTAATGTACTTGTCCTCTTGTTTGGTTGCGCCTCCTACTTCTCTTTCTATTCTGGTTGGAAGCATATTTTTGCTGGTCTGTGAAGGTAGTAGTTCACACTGTTGTAGGAGATTTTCAGTTTCTTGGCATTTCCGCACATGGAAAAGCCTTCATTTCTTAGAAGATGAATAGACAGTCGAGTTTCACACGGAATTGCTCTTTTTCTGGCCATTGAGAGAGTAGAATCAAATCCTCAAATATGGTGCTCCATATACTTGACTATCTCAAAAGAAGGTCTATAACATAACATAATTGCATTAGGAGGCTAATGGATAATTAGAAAACCCTTGTGCTATTAAGAAACACAATGTGCCATGAGAACACGGGAGTGCTTGTTTCTGGAAATTGGCCTCTATACACCTTATTAAAACCAGACATTTGCAACTAATAGTCATTTACCACAATAATAATGTATGGGGTGTATTTCTGCTTAGTTTCATGTTGTCCACATAAAAGATAGCTTCTGAGCGACCCAAAACTTTTAAACAGTCGTATCATGGATTCCCTTTCCGTCTTTGCAGGCTCGCCGGCGGACCACCACTCAGATGGAGCTCCTTTACGCCAACAGCGAGGCTGCCCCAGACACGGCTGACTTTTCTGGTCCCATGCTACCGCTCGCTGAGACGCCAGATGGAGGCGCCGGCGACTTTGCTGCGCTCTCTCCCGGTTTCGCCTCCAAAATGTTCAGTGTGTAAGTCGGTAACGGTCCACGCTTTCAACGAATGTTCCTCATTATCATTTCACCCCCGTTTTTTTTTTGAGTTATTTTCCGATTCATTTATCCCATGATATTTTTGGACCCAACCATCAGTCAGTGCTCCAGAATGCCATCATCCACAGAAAAGCGAGCTTCACCGGCACCGTCGCCGCTTTCTCGCAGGAAGACATACGACAAGGCCCAAGCGGCAAGCGACAGGGCAAAGCTCAAGGAGATCAAACAGTAAGAAGCGAAAGCAACACCTGAAAGGCTGCTGTAACTCCACTAATATACTCCAGCTTTGAGGGAGCATGGCACTAAATAGATCAAGCTCTACTGAATCGTCTTGTTTTTCTAATTCTGTCCTCATTTCGATTGCTTCTCATCATTTTGAGACATCGGTAACCATGCTATTGAAATTTTGACACCAATATCTACCCGTTAAAGGAACCAAACATTTTCAATTTTATGTTGTGTGAAGGGTAAGTTCAATTTACGACTAATTACTAAATCATTCATTGTCTCTGTTGTGTAATTTATTATTAATTAAAATTGTGTTATACAATTCAAATTCAGAAATATTCACCGTCTTACCTAATATTCATATTTTTTATGTTTTTTTATTTTTATTTTATTGACAGTATAAATGTGACCTAACGTTTAGGTTATTATGAATGAATTACATAATTTTAGGGAGAGTTCAGATCTATCAAATTATTTATTTGGGTGAAGTCATGTTTCAAGTCAAGTCATGTTTATTTTTGATGCCCTTAATCACAAGGAGTCTCAAAGGACTGCACAGACCAGTCAAGTCATGTTTATTTGTGTAGCCCTTAATCATAAAGAGATCAAAGACTATTGCCACCTATTACTACAGACTATTATGACACCATTCCCTCATCTAAAAACCTACATGAGGGCAAATGATACACATATTATCAACATAAAATATAGATTATTCATATGCTATAGAGTAGAAGTGTGTTTTAAGCTTCGATTTAAACATTTCCACTGAGGTTGCAGATCGAATCTCAGGGGGAAGAGCATTCCACAGCTCCGCGGCCCGGGTGGAGAACGCTCTCGAACCTGCGGATCTCTTCTTGGCTCTTGGGATCAGTAGTAGACCAGCGTTTTCAAACGAAGGCTCTGGAACAGAACATAGAGGGAAATTCAATCTGAAAGATATGAGGGAGCAAGTCCATGCATGATTTTGTATAATACCAACAGAACCTTAAAATCACATCATAAGCTAACCGGGAGCCAATGCAGGTTAGCTAAAATCGAGGTAATGTGATCAAACTTTCTTGTCTTAGTTAAAATTCTCGCTGCAGCATTTTTCGCTTCTGACCATTATTACACTATCCCCTGATCTAAAACCTACATGAGGGCAAGGAAAAACTCAAAAACCTCAACATCAGGAAAATGAAGAAACCTTGAGAAGGGACCACACATGAGGTCATCCCCCTTCCAGGATGACCAGGCTGCAACGGATGTTGTAAAAACAATTAATACGCAGATATCATCAACAGGAAATATAGGTCCAGAAAAGAAAGCAAAATAGACAAGAGAACGGTAATAAATAGAAAATTGGCTGAAGAGCTGTGAGTTGCGCCGCAATCTTAAAATAGGGTCATTTATTAACAAAAATTGCACAATCAAATTGCATTTTTTTTTATTTTTGTTAAACCACATTGATGTTTTAATTATATATATTTTTTCACTGTAAACCAAAGTTTTGGGAGTTATAATAAACAACACAACCCGTCTGTGTTGTGACTTTGTTTTCAAACAAAATAAAAACAAAGACGTCATATTAAAACTTCTAAAGTACAGTGATGATTTTTTTCAATTGATTGAATAAACCAGATTGATAGAATATTACAATGTTTGTGGTGCAGTCAGGAGCGAATTAATCCAATTCATTTTCCCTTTTCATCCCTTTTGTACTTTTCATTCCTAAAAATCCATACTTTCCCCAGAGCTGCATGGCTGTGTCTGAGTTTGTTTCATACACCTTCATCGATTTGTTGCTCACACTTGTCTTTGGCCTGAGATGAGAACAGATTTTTTTTCTCCATTCCCCAGGGGCGTCATCCACCCAGTTCCAGCCACCAAAAGTCGCATGTCCTCACTCCTGCAGTGCGTCCACGTGGCCGAGGGGCACAGCAAGGCCGTCTTGTGCGTCGACTGCACCGACGACCTTCTTTTCACCGGATCCAAAGGTGAATTTTGGCGCTGATTGAAAACCTCACCTCAGTACCCTTTTGTGAATTAATGACAGCTGAAAATAACTCGGTGTCCACTTCCTGTTAAATTGTGGTTCCATGAACTTTAATACCACCTGAAAAGCTAGCAATGATGACCCTCAATGCCTTTTTCTCACATAGTGGTCTTAAACTCAGTTTTCTTGGGGACTGCTGGTGCTAGGGTCTGAGTAAGGTTGGGCAAAATCAGGTTTTCCACCCCAAAAAACACTGCTAAAACATTCCATTCTCCTTAAATATCTTTTTAAAAAATATATAATAAATAAGATCCAAAAATAAAAATGATTGTGAATTAATGTGACGATCAATCAAATGAATCCATAATCCGTTTGGGCTGGACTTAAATTGACTGTATTGTTAAGCTTCTCTTTGTGATTTGAAAAAATAATCCCTTAACCGACAATATGGATTTGAATAATAAACAAAAATATTGATAAACAAAAATTATGCTTTATGTTTACTTTTAGTCTCTGTAGTTTGTATTCCTCCTTGTGCTTTTTAGCAGTTATTTTCAGCTACGGAATACAGTGACACATTTTGTTTTTATTGATATCACTGTGGGCAGCACGGCGACACATTGGTTAGCGCGTGTGCGGCATAGTTCTGAGGTCATGAGATCGAACCTTCCTGTGTGGAGTTTGCATGTTCTCCCCGTGCTTGCGTGGGTTTCCTCCGGGTGCTCCGGTTTCCTCCCATATTCAAAAAGAAGCATATCAGCTTAATTGGCCGGTCCAAATTGTCCCTAGGTGTGAATGGACGAGTTAGTTGTCTGTCTCTGTGTGCCGTGCAACTGGCTGGCAACCAATTCAGGGTGTCCCTTCCCTACTGCCTGAAGATAGCTGGGATGGGCTCCAGCACCCCCGCGTCCCTACTGAGGATAAGCGGTGCAGATAATGGATATATGGATGATATCACTGTTTTTATTTGTATATCGGCTTTCGGTATTAAAAAAGGTGCTTTTAAATATTTGTTATTATTATTGTCATTATTATTATCAGGTGATGAAATATTAAAAGCATCTCTTTTGGGAAATACCACTACAGGTTTTTACTTATTTTATATGTGTATATATATATATATATATATATATATATATATATACTGGACTGTCTCAGAAAATTAGAATATTGTGATAAAGTTCTTTATTTTCTGTAATGCAATTAAAAAAACAAAAATGTCATACATTCTGGATTCATTACACATCAACTGAACTATTTCAAGCCTTTTATTATTTGAATATTGCTGAATTTGGCTTACAGTTTAAGAAAACTCAAAAATCCCATCTCAAAATATTAGAATATCATGAAAAAGTATACAAGTAGGCTATTCAACTAATCACCTGAATCATCTAATTAACTCGAAACACCTTGCGAGGGTTTCCTGAGCCTTAAAAACACTCAGCTTGGTTCAGTAAACTAAATCACAAGTATGGGGAAGACTGCTAATCTGTCTGCTGTCCAGAGGACCATCATTGATACCCTCCATCAGGAGGGTAAGACACAAAAAGAAATTTCTCAAGGAAGCAGGCTGTTCACAGAGTGCAGTTTCAAAGCATATCCACAAAAAGTCTGTTGGAAGGGAAAAATGTGGCCGGAAACGCTGCACAACCAAGAGAGATGACCGCAGCCTTAACAAAATTGTGAAGAAGAGCCGCTTCCAGAATTTGGGGGAGCTTCAAAGACAGTGTGCTGAAGCTGGAGTCCAGGTATCAAAAGCCACAGTTCACAGACGTGTCCGGGAAATGGGCTACAATAGCCGTACTCCCATGGTCAAGCCACTTCTGAACTCAAGACAACGGAAGAAGCTTCTGACTTGGGCTATGGAGAAGAAGCACTGGACAGTTGCATAGTGGTCCAAAGTCCTCTTTTCAGACGAAAGCAAGTTTTGCATTTCATTTGGAAGTCAAGGCGCCAGAGTCTGGAGAAAGGCTGGAGAGGAGCAAAATCCAAGTTGCTTGAAATCCAGTGTGAAATTCCCACAGTCAGCAATGGTTTGGGGAGCCATGTCAGCTGCTGGTGTTGGTCCACTGTGTTTCATCAAGTCCAGAGTAAATGCAACTGTGTACCAAGAGATTTTAGAGCACTACATGCTTCCATCTGCTGAAAAGCTCTATGGAGATGAGGATTTCATTTTCCAGCATGATCTGGCACCTGCCCACAGTGCCAAAACCACCAGTAACTGGTGCACTGACCATGGCATCACTGTCCTTGATTGGCCTGCTAATTCCCCTGACCTGAACCCCATTGAGAATTTGTGGGGTATAGTTAAGAAGAAGATGAAAGACACCAGACCTACAAATGCAAATGAGCTGAAGGCCGCTATCGAAGCATCCTGGGCATCAATAACACCTCAGCAATGCCACAGGCTGATTGCCTCCATGCCACGCCGGATTGATGCAGTAATCCGTGCAAAAGGATTCCCAACCAAGTACTGAGTGCATCAATGGACATTTTCAAATGTTTGATTTAGTTTTGCTGTTATAAAATTATTTTTTTACTTGGTCTGAGGAAGTATTCTAATATTTTGAGATAGGATTTTTGAGTTTTTTTCAGCTGTAAGCCAAAATCAGCAATATTCAAATAATAAAAGGCTTGAAATAGTTCAGTTGATGTGTAATGAATCCAGAATGTATGACATTTTTGTTTTATTAATTGCATTACAGAAAATAAAGAACTTTATCACAATATTCTAATTTTCTGAGACAGTCCAGTATGTATTTTTATGTAAGAGCTACAACTTAAAACGACAAATGGATGGATGAAATGATATCTGGAAGGCAAGTTGCACAACTCATTGCAGCTGTCAAAAAAGAAACTCTGTCCTTTTAACTTTCATATTAAGGCAGAGGCCTCAAACTGTCATCCTGGGGGACGCGAGTTTGAGATCCTTGCTCTAAAATCTGCATCCTTCTTTTCCTTCAGACCGGAGTTGCAAAGTATGGAACCTGGTGACGGGCCAGGAAATCATGTCACTGGCTGGACACCCCAACAACGTGGTGTCAGTGCGCTACAGCTCAAGCTTGGTTTTCTCCGTCTCGACATCTTATATTAAAGTGTGGGACATCCGCGACTCGGCTAAGTGCATTCACACACTATGGTGAGTGAGCATGGAAGGAGGTCACTATAAAATTGTCTTTCCGGGTTTTCAATCTTATGCGATGTGATTTTTTGCCCTCCAATAAACTAAACATAGGCTCTTATGACTTCAAGGAGTAACATTGGATTTTTTATGTGTGCATTTCACATTATAAGGTATTCACTGTCCGTCCCAGATCATGTGTCTTATGTTTGGAGACGTTTCTTCTCCATCTTTAAAAATTCTAGTAAAGTAATCGGGTCACTACACAAGGTTTTTGTTTCTAAATTTAACTCCAGCGAGCCACATTGAGTGACAACTTGTATTTTCCACATTTTGGTCCCAAATAACCAACGTTGGTCAAAAAAGGGATTCTCCATTAATCGGATCAATTTGATCCAAATCTGTGGGTTGTTCTGCACAAAATAATTCACTGTTCAGTATTTAAACAAAATTACAGTTTTCAGAAGGTTGGATGGTAAAATAATACCCTATTTTTTAAATTTGTTTTATAAATATTTGATGATTTTAATGGGTTTTACACAAAATGAGTCAGACTTAATTTTGTGTCATTTTTTAAAAAAGGTTACATGTTTTTGGTTTTACGTCATTTATACAAAACTTCCCAACTTATAATTGATTTAAGCAAAAAGTCCCGTTTTAAGAGGGAGGTATGTTGTTTTTTTAAACTGTAGAGACTAATTTTGTGGACAATAAACAAAAAGAGTTTGGTGAGATTAAATTAAAATAAAGCATTTTATTGGTTAAAGAAAACAATTTTGTGTTTGTGTTGGAGTCAAAATAGTTACTAGATTTTACAGGGTTGTTTTGTGAAGGCAGGTCTAAGCAGTGTAGATTTGGGGGTTGTTACTAATAAAAACAAAGAAAATTAGGTCAAGTCTACCCAAACAATGTATTGGTCCACTCTTGACCATTCCACTAAGCTAAACACAGACACAAAGCATGACGTGGTGGCAATGTTATGTTCTGGTGGGCTACACATATCATTTCAAGCCTATGAATTTTCCAAACTAATGTGCAGCAGTAATTCTTCGATCATTGGCCACAGTGAACTGACATACACACTGCACAAGGTTGTGTACTCCCATTCATCATGTTGTCTAAAACACTTACCTGACAGTCCCTTTGTCTCTGCAGTTCCTCCGGTCAAGTTAATGTTGGCGACGTTTGCTCGTCCAATCCCAGCCGGACTGTCACCATCCCGGCCGGTGAGAACCTCATCAACCAGATCGCATTGAACCCCAGTGGGACTGTCCTGTACGCAGCAGCTGGCAATTCGGTCCGAGTGTGGGATCTACGAAGGTGAGGATCACCATCCTATAAGTCTTTTTCTAAGTAAGAATGACCGTCATCAAATATTTTTCATAGGTTTGCATCCACTGGGAAACTCACTGGTCACCAAGGTCCTGTGATGTGTTTGACTGTGGACCATTCAGGGAACAATCAGGACTTGGTGATCACCGGATCCAAAGACCACTATGTTAAGGTGTGTTAGACCATTAGTGTTTCTACAACAGTGTATGTGTTCAAGTCAAAGTTGTATTTAGAGCGGTGATTCCACAAGACATTCTTTTATGTCGCTCTTTGTTGGATATTATCTTCAACGATAAGTAATGGTCTGGTAGACTTATGCTCCATATGTCTTTCTCAGAGACTAAAACAGGGGTTCCTAGCTGGTCTGACTTCAGGACCCACCACCCCACTCTAATGACAAGCCGTGACCCAAATCAATAAAACAATTCTACTTTTAAAACTTATGGATTGATAGGATTGTGCAGTTTCAACCAGATAAAGTAGAATATTACCTGAAAACCAAAATGAAGATACCAAAAATAATATACTACCTCCGAATCTAATTTGCTCGGAGAGTAGCTTCATAACCTGAAAACTTCGTAAGTAGAGGCGCGGTTTAAATGTTAACTCTGTAATCAATTTCAAGCCCAGCAAAAGCGCAGTATGTTATTATTTTAATGAATCATAAGAGTATCAGAACATATAAAAAATACATCTTGAAAAATGGATTAAGGCACAATAAACATAAGACGAGAGACACATGATGTAAAAAACAAACAATGAATAAAGGAAATAATAAAAGCATCACTTACTTTTTTGCCTCGTGTATCTTAAAAAAATGATCCAATGACGGCTGTTTTTGCCGGTTTTTGACAATCTGTCATAGATGCACGAGGCAGACATAGCGATAGCCCGATTTGTCAACACTTTTTCCGGGTGATTCCTTTCCACGAATTCCAAGACTTCATGAAATTTTGCCAAAATGTCTTTATTTTAATTTGGGTTGTGTCCTCCCTGCCTTCCTATTGTAACGCCTCTTCCTCTAAACTCTGACGCTAACACGAAGAGCATGCTGGATAAACACATGTGCTTTGCGTTGCCAGGCAGATTTTAAGCAATAGCCATTTGTTTACGCCTGGGAAACTCTGGGCGCAGCGAATAGCGTGTACTGTACTGTATTTTTTACCTTGAATCCTGGAATACCTTTGTAATTAAAGGCAATATTTTCCAGTTCCGATACTTCATAACCTAAAACTTTCGTATGTAGCGACATTCGGAAGTAGAGGTACCACTGTTTATTTGCTGCATTTTTAATAAAATGCAAAGACTTCACTTCAGTGGTTTTGTCATTAAGAAAATAAACATATCTCATATATTCTCTGCTGTATTTGCATTTGGGCATGCTCAACACGTGCAAAGGTGCTCTGTGGAATTTGAACATTTTCTACTTTCTGACGCCATCTTCTGGCTTAAATCATCATGGCAGCCTCTGTTAAGCTGCTTTCATAGTATGTGCAAGTACCTGGATTTGTTGGACAAGCTCCAATAAACTCTTTCATTTTGAGGAATTGGGTGGTTGTTTGGAATGTATTTGAAATTGTCCTTTTCTTACTTTCAACATTTTCATGCTACACAAACAGAAAACTGCAAGCGCGAGCATTGAATTACTTTTTTTCTTAGCATTATTTTGCCAAAGCAAAGGCCCGCAACACTCAGAAATTGAGTTTGCTACAGATTTTGTCCCACCAGTTAAAATGCACAGTCCCAAAAGACACATTAGTCCCATCTTGTGTACCGTAGATGCTACTCAATAGGTAGAAATGCCCTGTGACTATCATCTAATTAGGTTTTAGTCTGGTTTTGATTGAGGTTTTTGTTATGTCTTTATACCATGTATATGTGTGTATAGCTCTTCGACGTGACCGAAGGCTCCCTGGGTAGCATCGGCCCCACACACAATTTCGAGCCCCCTCATTATGACGGGATCGAGTCTTTGGTGATCCAGGGCGACTACTTCTTCAGCGGCTCTCGTGACAACGGCATCAAAAAGTGGGACCTAGACCGAAAAGACTTGCTGCAGGTACACATTACTTGTTAGCGTACATGGGTCAGGAAATTCTGACATGTGATTGCTCCACAACGTTGTGCATGACAATGGTAAAAATCCGGGGGCTACGCAGTTTGTTCCTGCCAGCTTACCTTCCAAAAATGTTTTGTAAAGCAATTGTTTTCATGATGATTAGCTTAGAAAAGTCTCCGGCATGCTACGTGAGTTATTTCATTTTTTTTCACTGCAATTTTGAACTCCTCTCTTCCCTCCTCAGCAAGTCCCCAACGCCCACCGCGACTGGGTGTGTGCCCTCGGAGTGGTGCCCGGCTCGTCGGCCCTCTTGAGTGGCTGCAGAGGAGGCGTGCTCAAACTGTGGCACATGGACACTCTGGCCGGCTTAGGCGAGCTCAAGGGACACGACAGTCCCATCAACGGCATTGCCACAAACGCCAGCCACTTGTTCACCGCCTCTGAGTGAGTCCATTGATTTATCGGAACCCAATACATCATGTTTTTGTTTAATTAGGTAAGAAATAAAAAGAGGGCATATTATTATATTAGAGACATAATTATTTTAAAGAAAAAATATTAATTTAAAATGTTTATCTGTACCTATTTCCTTTTAATTGTGATAAGTTAAAATTACAATATTTTCCTCTCTTTTAAGTGTTGGAAATATTAACGACTAAATAATTGTATGAATTATTAATCAATCGGAGAATAAATAAATAAATTAATTAATATTCAGAAATAAATTCAAATTAATATCCTACTTTGATGTTGAATGAAAAGTTTTGATTTGCATTTTCTTACATTTTAGATTCAATAAGTGAAAATCACAATATTTTTTTCTGAAATGACAAACCTAGCTAAAATAAATATAAACATAATTAGTTGATTAAAATTAATACATTAAGATAAATGAGTGATGGAAATGTTGGCGTCCTTGGCGCTTTCTAAAAATGCTAGCGGGCTGGCGTCCGTGACGCTAGCGGGCTGGCGTCCGTGACGCTAGCGGGCTGGCGTCCGTGACGCTAGCGGGCTGGCGTCCGTGACGCTAGCGGGCTGGCGTCCGTGACGCTAGCAGCTAATGCTAGCTGCAATGCCAAGCGAGCTAGCATTCATATCACTAGTCAATAATACTAACTACCCACCAATGCGGGGGAGCTAGCGTCCGTGACGCCAGTTGCTAACGCGAGGGGGCTAGCGTCCGTGATGCCAGCTGCCAACACGAGGGGGCTAGCGTCCGTGACCTCAGCCGCCAACGTGAGGGGACTAGCGTCCGTGACGCCAGTCTCTAACGCGAGGGCGCTAGCGTCCGTGATGCCGCCTGCTAACGTGAAGTACACGAGCGAGAAAGCAACTAAGACCAAGCTATGGTAGCCTGTGATGGCGAGCAACCATAGCAGATTCGTAGGTTTTTATTTTCATCCAAGCCTAATTTTCCAATATTTGTGAGTGATGTTTCAACATACTTTGGACTGGTATAGAAAATGTAACCTCCATTTCTATTATATCCTGCATGTTTTCTGACTTTCAGTGACCGGACAGTGAAGATCTGGCGCTCACGCGGACCCGACGGCACTTTTGATGCGGTCGACAATGCAATGGACGAGGTGTCGGCGAGTAACTGAATGCAGCATCCTCTGATTGGATCCTGTTATTATCTGCACTTTGATTCCCCGCGCATGCTACCATAACTAAGTGTTACAAACTCGTCACAGTTGGGTGTTTTCAAGCGATTATTGGCTAGCGCTTTTCGCACCATAGCCGTTGCTTCAAAGTCTTGGTCGGAAGTTGTCGGGTTGCTAGCCGGTCTAAACAACCCAGTGTAATCAAACCCCTAACTCTTCTAGGTTTCCATGACTAGGAAGTATATTTTTCTGTTATCTATGGTTTCAAATGTGACAAATGATGCTGGATGTGTGTTATTTATGGGAGGTGGGGCTTACTTGATTGTGTGTCGCCACCTAATGCAATTTTTCATCTTGTAAGTGAGTATTTTTGGAAGTGCATTGTCATTATAAATGTCCTGTCCACGCTCACAACACAGAATGTTGACATGTGATTTTTCACGTTGTATACATGGTCCGTGTTACATTTCTACTCATATGGTCACGCTTACTGTGCGTTAGCTTTCCCATGGTTCACTATAACATGTCTTTGCTTGTAATGCGTATCATCCACACTACGCTTACCTTTTTGTTTTTAATTTTATTTGTCATCTTATGTGCTCATTGTTTGTTTCTGTTATGGTCTGTGATATTTCTTTTATATATAAGTTGCACAGGACTATTAAGCAAATGGAATTACAACTACAGCAAGTAAAAGTACTAAATTTGTGCATCGATTGTTAGAATCTATCTATTTTGGTCATATCCCTAAAGAGGGGTGACCGACAGAAAGACTAACACATACAATAACAAAGAAAATTTAAAAAAACGAAAAAATGGCAAAAAAAACACAAAACAGAACACACTCTTCTGTTGAACTGCAGGGCCCGACAGCTTTCACTGGTTTACCCCTGCCGCATCATACAGGTTCCCTGCCCATCCTTTAGAACGTGTCCAAACATCCCACTATCCTTTCACAACACCTCTCCACTCCTTCCTATCACCAACAAGGGCTATAGCTTCCACTAAATTTAGACCTCTTTCCTTCGATGCACTCATAACACCATCCATCCACGTCAATCGCGGCCTTCCTCTAGACCTCCTTCCATTTACTTCTGCTCTATCAGAATATATCACTGATTACAGTTGCATCACATTGGATGCGACAGGAATCAAACCTGGATCTTATCGGGCAACGCACTGGATCCTTTTCACCACTTTGAGATAAGACTAGGCCTAAAAAATCCAGCCTGACCCGTATCCGTTGGTAATAAAGCCCGGCCCAGTCTGAGCCCGACAAATTAACTGTATTTAGGGACCAAACTCGAAGCAAACACGAATTTTCAGATTTTATTCGTGAGGACATTCTTCGAGAGCTTTTAACAACCCTGTCTCCCAGCGACACGGAATCCGTCGGGCGGAATCCTCCACAAAGAAAAGGATCAATGACGAGTGTGTCATGAATTCACAAGATCGAGGAAGATTAACGCTTGTTTATTTCGGAACACACAGGATAACCAACACGGCATCGCATACAACTGTATTTCCATTACATTTTTCTACTGCCGTAAACAAGCAGTGGCCATCGTTCTTATAGCAGTAGCTACATCTAGTGGTTGTCAACAATACTTCCATTCCATCACAGGAAGGGTAAGGATAATTAAAAAAAAAATTCAGCGAGAGAGAACCTCGACCCAAACAGAATGATTACTATTTTAGGCCCGACTCGAAGATCTTACCTTTACAATGGTTCGCTATAACATGTTCTTGCTTATCATCTGTATTTGACATAATCCACACTACACTATCTAAAAGAACATATTATAGCATCGGTTGTGCTCCAAGTGTGTTTCCAACATGGTCATGTAAGCCACCATCATGGGATGTTGTGCTCATTTCTTATACGTAAATATGCTCCATGTTCAACGTGTCTCCTTTCACTTGTTCATACGTGTTTGGATGTATGTTATGCGAGCTCCTTGATTTCCACGCCTTCGTGGAAAAGTATCGTGCTAGTTCACAGCACGGTCCATGCTCATTACACCTACAATCGTCATGGAGACCACCTTACACTCGTGCCGAGGTATCCCACATTCACGCTGACGCGCTCGTTTTTAATCAGAGAGCTTCCCCTCGCAATTTTATGTCACATGTCTTTTTTTTCCATTGAAGAGGCCTTCAGATTTGTGAATGTTTGACAGTTTCTACGCCCCCGAATTATAGGTTTTTTTTGGGGGGGGGGGGACCACCCATGCTCCTTTATGAGTGGCAGTTTGAGAGGAAAATCATAATTGCTGTCAAATATACCAACATGCTCTCACGCATGCACTACTATACTCTCAAGCAGTCAGTCAAACCCATGCAGAAATACTGCTATACTGTCTCAAACATTCTACACTTTCATACACACTACTATACTATCCCACATTTCTATTATACCCTCAAACACTCACTACTATACTCACTATACTGTCACTATACTATAACACACAATTCTAACACATACTAAATACTGGTTTACTGTCTCGAACATTCTACAACACTTTCATACACACTACTATACTACCCCACATTTCTACTATACCCTCAAACACTCACTACTATACTCACTATACTGTCACTATACTATGCTGTAACACACACACACAACTCTAACACATACTACCATACTCTCTCAGGCATATTACTATACTCACATACACACACTACTAATCTCTTAACACATACTACTCTCACACATGCTAATGTACTCTCCTACACATACTACCAATCTCTTACATACTATACTCCAACTCTCACACACACACACACTACTTTACTCTCCTACAAATATTACCAAACTGTTATACAGTCATTACTATGCTGTCACACACACATACTACTATACTCTCAGGCATATTACTATACTCACATACACACACACTAAACTCTCTTAACACATACTACTCTCACTCATGCTACTGTACTCTCCTACACATGTTACTATACTCCAACACACGCACACTACTCTCCTGCACTTATTACCATACTCTTATACAGTCATTACTATGCTGCCACACAAACGTACTACTATACTCCTTCACATATACTTCTATACTGGAAGCAACTCCAGTTTGATGTTGAACTGTCTAACATATACACATAGCTCAGTGTTCATCACCATGGTGACCAAAAGTACTTGAAGTAAAACAACACTGACAGGTGTGGCAATCATTAAACTATAGTTATGGCAATTTTCATGGAGTGCGAGAGAGATTAACAGTGAGTGTGTGGGAGTATAGTAGTGTGAGAGTACACTAGTAAACGTGTAATTTGGAGATTATAGTATAATGTATGAGGGAGTATAGTAGAGTCTATGAAAGAGTATAGTAGTGGTTGTGCATGGTTATGACTAAACGATAGTACAGTTGTGTGTAATATATGTGAGAGCAGGTATGATTTATTTCTCAAATGCTCTCTCATACTCCCTGACCTGGTTTCATGAATTCACAGCCACTTTTTGTTGTTAGCAGTTTGGTCCCGTCGCTGTCGAGCATGTGCTCGAACCTTCTTTCCCCGTTGGAAATCGTAGAAGGCAATTTCTCCAATGGCTGCCTCCGTAGTTATTCTAATGTCAGATGAGGCCAGTAAGAATAAACGCCATCTGGCAAAAAACTAAACCAGATCTCTTGTGTTTTCTTCTTTGCACTGGTGAAGTCTCATTTTTTTTCTAGATAAACAGTCTCAAAGGGCTGCACAGAGCACAATTAAACCTCCATGAGGGCAAGGAAATACACAAAAAATCCTTCATTTACAGGAAGTGACCGGATTCTCCAGCTGTATGAAAAAGTTTTGAACACCCAGAATGTTCGTTTGGAATCAAAAGATAAATTGGGTGCCCTTGTATGATAAGATGATTCATACCAGGGATTTATTTTGTTGCGTGTCCGAATGAAATTCGCCTATCAATCAGTCAATTGCAGAACCTTGTTTTGAAAAGCGTCAACAGGAAACTTGGGTCACGGGGACATGCCTGCGGAGCTCGATGACCTCCTCAGCATTTAAAAGTGAATGCGGAAACGCCTGCTCTCTCTTTTTCAAGGACGGCGGCCCAAAAAGGGGCCCTGTCTGGCCTTTGCCCCCTTGGACAATACGGACAAAGAAGGCCTTGGCCCCTTGACGAAGATGCCGACACACTCCAACCATGAGGCTTGGATTGCCTGTGGATCTTTCTCTCCCTCTCAATTGGCTAAAAGCAGCAGCCGATGGAGTCTGCATGGGGAAGAGAGAGTGAGAGAGATCTTGATTTTCTTCAAGGGGTTTCTTGCCAAATGTTAACCAAGAAACAGATTTTGCCACAAACCTTTTGGTGCTAGGCATAAATTATATCATTCTAACATGCTATGAAGTAATTCCTGATCTTCTAGATAAATTGATTATATTAAAATCACGCTTATTGATCAGTACTTTCAACTACTACAGAAATGTTCTCTCTTTTTATCACTGCCAGTTCTCTTGTCAACAATATCCTTTGATTTTTTTTTTATTTGATTTTCTTGCTTTCTGAATAATATTTTGTGAAATGAAACCTTGAAGCATTACTTGTGTGTCTGTTTTTCTTTCGGATTGATCAATCATCATCGATACCAGTCAACTGCAAAATCAATGATTTAATGCTAAAATACAATATGTTTAGAGGATTTTAAATAAAAAGACTGATTCTGGTGGGGAATCTTGAGCACCTCCCGCTGGTCAACTTGGTAAAAAACAAATTCTATTTCAAACTAAATAATTATTTCAAGCAATTCTCTACATTTTTTAAGATAATTTTTACTCATTTTAAGTATTTCTTTTATTATTAATTATTCATATTTTTCTTTTTACCTCTTTTTTTATTTTTTTTCTTCCCTTATTTTCCCTATTTCGTTACTTTTTTCTCTTTTACTGTTCTTTTTCTCTTTTCCTTTTCCTTTCTTTAAATTCCTTTTTCATATTTATTTACTTTTTCATATCTATTGCTTTTTCATTTCTTTCCTTTTTACTTTTTTCCTCCACGAGTAGCTAGGCAGAAAAGTGAGATCAAATACTATTGTGTTGGTCACCTTGCGCTTTCATAGTGTGTATTCTTTCTTGTGCTTTTTAACACTCGTTTTCGGTTTTACAACACCATACACACGGTGTGGCCAAATCTTACACATTGCACCTTTAATGAAACTTCCATTTTCACACAACACATTCTTCAGGACCAACCGTGGAATAATTACTAACTATATCCACCAGGGGGCAGCAACGACAAGGCTCCTAAAAGCTAAGGTACTTACCAGCCTACCAACCAGGTTTCATTTTTAACTCATTAACTTTATAAAGTTATTACTTTTTAATATTAGTTACTGAGACTCACTTACTTTGCTCCATATTTGGGGTTTACTTTGTTCAAACTCTACGACCTCTGCTGTTCTCGCAGACCACGTTTACAGTAAGTACTTACAGCAACAAATAAGGCACAATGCTAATAACAAATGGCTACAAGAACAAAGAGCAAGTATTCTCTTGGCTATTTTGTCAAAAGTAAAACAAAAGAAATCGAAATTTGGACCTAAAATGCCAATCATTACAGTTGGGCCGGGCTGGGCTTCTCTTTCGCTGACTTTTTGTGTTTTTGTTTTATTTTTAATATTTACCTGTCATTGTTCTTTGTTTCTTTTTCTTCGTGGAGGATCAGTGCGATGGATTATGTCATCAAAATAAGTGTATTATCGTGAGTTTAATGGGCTTCACATTCCGCGCCTACATTAGTTATTTTAGAAATGCATATCAAGCAGGTAGCCTTTCCACTAATATGCAGTGTTGGGCATGTATCTGGTTATAGTTACTTTTTGGAAGAAGTGGTAACTGTGTTAGTAGCTGAATTATTCTAAAGGGAAAGTAACTATTTCCGTTACTTTAAAGATAAGTGGTTGTGTGTCAAAGAATTTGAAATTTGTGAGCAGTATTTGAGTCAGTTAAATAGAGAAGAAGAGACAGGTAGTTGTGTGATAGAACCTTGTAATATTTGTTGCACCAGCAACGGATTTATCCTACACTTGAATGTAACAAATATAAACAATACAATAAATTAACAATAATCGGCAATACATAATATAAAGTGAGTGTAATAAATAAAATCTAACTCTTACAATCTGAAACAATTGATCAAGTAGTCATGGCAACTGAACTTAGGATATTTTCTTCGCAACAAAAATCGATAGTAAAAGAATATGAGTTGAGTTTCACAGTCTCAAGTCAGACAACTGTTCAAGTAGACATATGCTACTGTACTTCAAACATTTTTTCACAACAAAATTAAACTGTTCAACAATAAAACACAAGGTAACCTTCCTGACGAAACAATCATTTCAATACAAATAAACATGACTTTGTCATGAACCAGAACAGGATCAGGACCCAAACGCGTGACGTTTCTCACACAAGCCTTTTATTTTACGGGAAATGGGGAGTCATACACGTTAGGCAGCAGTCTGGCGTGAAATGATAGAAACCCAGAGGCCGACGAGATCGATACCAATTGCCATAGTAGATATCGGACGGATGGAGTAGATACCGGAGAGGACGGGACAGACAGGATTGATAATAATAATAATAATAATAATTTCCTTGTATTGTCATTCTGTGTAACAATGTACACAGAACGAAATGTCGATTGCACCTGACCCGATGCAGCCGCAGCCAAGAGAGGGCGCCGCCGACCACTTTTTAAGTCTTAGGAATGACTCGGCCGGGGCGCGAACCCGAACCTCCCAGTCTCAAAGCGGGCGCCTTACCATATGAAACAGGATATCGAAATTAAACAGGACAAACTAGACAGGAACGAAAACTGGAGAGAATTATAAACAGGACAAAAATAGACGGGAACCAAATTGGAAACGGATATTAAACAGGACATAAATAAACGGGAACAATACCGGACAGGAAATACCAACAGGAAACAGGACCGAGTCAAACCCCACGTCTTGTGGGGCAGAGGCTCGTTGACGGACTGACAAACGAAGAGTGAGAGCACTGAGCTTAAATGGACGGAAGGCCAATCTGTCAATGAGCCGCAGCTGGTGCCACACGGGCGGGGCCAATTGGGTGCCATGGAAACCATGACTGACTTGACTTGACTTTCAGGGTTGGGAGGATTACGTTGAAAATGTAGTCCAAGACAGTTACTAGTTACCTGTTGAAAAATGTTATCGCTAACAAAATCCGAATACTATAATATTGAAGTAATGTAACATCACGACTTTGGAATACTTCATTACCTTAGGCCCGATCTTCCCTCTACTTCTAATCAATGCTCTCTTTTGGTATTTTCGGAGTCCCTTCAAGTATCGCAAACTTTGGAGGCCACTACCCGCATAGTTCCCCCTGAAGCCTCGGGGGCGGCAGCACATTGATGCTTATTAAAGCGTAGGCGTCCATTCATCCTCATTTAAAAACAGCAGCAGCAGCACCAGGACCTTATTGCAGTCTTGCACATGCTGTGGAGAATATGCCGACTCAGCAGGACTTTTCATCGGGAACACCCTTTAAAGGTGGGGCACAGCGATTCATACTAAACACCGTTTTTGTGTTTGAGTAGGCTTCACTTTACTCAGGAATCTTTTTTGATCTATGTATTTTTTCGTTCTATAAGGCGCGGCTAAAAAAAAACAAATTGCCCAGAAATTTGAACGTCGGCCTTATAATCAGGTGAGTCCTAAATGCGGAAACAATTTGAAATGTGTTCCGGTATTTGCGCAGTCAATACATTTGATAGCGGACCACAATTGCATAACAATGGTGGCAATGGGGATTGAACCGATGGCGATGGCACCGAATCCTAAACACTAGGGACGTACATGGTTGTTCACAATAGCATAACAATCAATGCAACGAGAATCTAACCCGGATCGTGACTGAGAGGATCCAATCCACTAGACAAGGGGCCCCAAACTCGTTTAAACTCAGGGGCCACAGGATAGATCAAACATTCTCTCGGGGGCCGGACTAGTAGATTTGAGAGAAAGAAAAAGAGAGTGGGTGGGACAAAGAATGAGAAAGGCAGAAAGAGAGAGGGGAAGAGAGAGGGAGATCTTAAGAAACAAAAGAGATAAAAAGAGAAATAGTGAGTGGGGGGAAGATAGAGAACAAAATGAATCCAAAGAGAGATAGAAAGAAAGAGAGAAGGAAATAATGTTTTGCGATTGTTGTCAGTATATTCTGACTGATCCGAGCACAAATACTGTCCTCTTTTTGTGTGTGCAACCCTGGCCCTTACTGTAGTTTTATTTCCATGTGCCTTATAGTCCGGCACTCCTGATATATGAAAGGAACATCACAAAAGACTATTTTTTGAGGGTGGGGATGTCACTTTTTGTTTTTCCTAATCAATAATCATCTCGACTTCAGGGTTTCGAAGCAGATGATGAGTTTGCGTCTTGACCAGATTTCGCAAAAGTGTAGTTTAGAGCAAGGCTGCAATTAAATGTGAGACTTCACACTTTCCACCTGTTTGCTGTATTTTTGCCATTTCAGCAGTTTTTCTCAGCAGTTCTTGGAGTTGTGATTGAACAGCGGACAGCTGGTGAGATGCGTGGAGTAAAGTTATACCGTATATCGGTCCGACTCTACCCTATGATGAAGAAAAAAGCTTTTAATTGGTTTATAAGAGCAAAACACATTTATTTCCAAATTAAAATACCGTATTTTCTGCACTATAAGGCGCACCTAAAAGCCTTTATTTTTTTCAAAAGCTGACCATGCGCCTTATAATACAGTGCACCTTATATATGGATCAATATTAAGTCATAAAGTCTTGCAACTAAGGCAAGCAGCCGCCGACTAGATTTCCCCCGGAAGGCTAAGTAGTCCGCGGTGTATGCTGAGATTTACAGTACATACCCACGTTTCATTTCCTAACCAATGTGTCAATCATCATTTGAATCGGTCACTATCGGCTAAAGTTATTCGGAGGTAAAGGGGGCGGATCCTTTTTATCATTTACAGGCTCGCATAGGCTAAAGGGGCAAAACAAAGCCTGCAATTGGACGTAAAAGAATCACACGTTGGGTTGCACTACGGCATAGAGAAAACATTTTTTACTATTCTGTATTTGTAAATATTTTACTCTCCTGGATGTACTACACTCACGCTTGTAAGAAGACCATGGTTACGTATCATTATTGAACGTGATGGCTGCAAGAGAACTTAGGTGAGCTATGCGGCTTTAGATTTTCCCGGTATCTTGTTTTAGAACGATCTTCATGTTTCTGTGATGAGTCTATTTTTAAACTCAATTCAATTCAAAGTCTTTATTGTCATATGCACACATAAAGAACCCCATTCCCTTGCACAATAAAATTCTTTCTTTTCTTTTTCTTTCTTGTCCACACAGTTGCCATCAAAAAATAAAATGGAAACTAAGAAATGTTTGGCATTTCTTGAATCCCAAGACTTTAACCTTCCGAATGATATTTGGAACGATGCATTTGAGTGATTGGCGTACAGACACTGCTTCCGTACATGTCTGAGACAGGTATTTGCTTCTTTGCAAGCTTTGGGAATGTTAAGGGGGTAATAAGTTTGACTGAACTATGACTGTTTTGTCGACGTTCCCATTGTATCGCCCTATAACCCGGTGCGCCTTATAGTGCGGAAAATACGGTAAATACAATTCGCAACAACCCAGGAGTCAACTGTCTTTCTATGTAAAATCTTATTGATCCAGCGGCAGATCATTAAGTTGTTTTAAAAAATATTTTAATAAATTTTAATAAATACTTGAAATTCCTTATAGTAATTTAAAAAACATACAAGTTTCATGCTATCGTCCATATTTGATCATTGTACTCCTTGTATTTACGGTCTGTCAGGACCAGAACGGAAACAGGACCCACTTGCGTAATGTTTACCACAAGTTTTATTGAAGAACGAGGAAGGGGTGCGTCTACGATTCGGCGTTCGCTCTCGTACTCGTGACTCGCTTGTGATCCGAACACGGAAGTGGATCTTCCGTAGCGAGCGATGGCGGTGTCAGGGGCAGAAAACTGGTCAGTAGCCGGGACTGGGAGAGCAAGACGTGGTCGGGGTCGGAAACGATGTGTCAGCCAGAACGGGGGAGTAGACGTGGTTGGGATCAGAAACGGGTCGTAAGCCGGGACGGGAGAGCAGACGTGGTCGAGATCAAAACGGGTCGTAGATGGAGACAAACGGGACAGGCGGGAGTCAGGGGTCGAAAAAAGGCTTGCATTGAAAAACAGAGGTTCGCAGACGGACAGACAAAAGGGGACAGATAGGAGTGGGTTTAAATAGGGAAAGAGAGCCAATCAGAGTCCGAGGCAGTTGGCGCCAAAGGAGCGGGCACAGGTGATTCACATCAGTAATGATGACACGGTCAGCATAAGTAAGACTCGAGAATAAAATCTTACCTTTAGGTCCCATTTTCTTTCCAGAAGGATATAAAAAAAAATTCCCCAAGAAACACATTTTGGAGGTATTTTTTTTTACATAAAAGCAACAAAAATATGATATTGACAGATTTATAAAAGGATTACTCTTTAAATAGCGTTAATAAACCAGCGAGGGACAATAATAATGAAATGAAAGAAAAAAAACTTCACTTGACGGTGACAATATAGTACCTGGAAATGGAGATAAAGATAATAGAATAAAAAATAACACTTTAAAATTCGAAAATGATGGAAACAAATCAAAATACATTAAAATGTAAAAAAATAATACTTAAAAGAGCATAATGAGCAATTTGTTTATTAGTTTATTTATTATCTATCCATTTATTTAGCTATTTTTTTCATTTATTCATTATTTGTAAATGTATTTCTTCTGTCACGGTTGCCATGGCACCCAATTGGCCCCGCCCTTGTGGCGCCAGCTGCGTTGACAGATTGGCTTCCCTTATATTGAAGCTGTCACAAACCACGAACAGAGATGGGACCCAATAGCGCTCGTTTTCTCAGTTTTTATTGATAAAGAGGGAGAGTAGGGCTTGCTTCCATGATCAGATGACGGACATGAGGAGCGGGCGGTGCGGAAGTGGCACTTCCGTGTCTGGCGAGGAGGATCGGAGACAGGCAGGAATAGCAAGTCGTTGGCCGGGACTGGAGATCAAAGTCGGTGTCGAGTTCGTAAACGAGGTCGGTAGCAGGTGGTAGGCAGGTAACGGGACAAAACGGGTCAGGTAACAGGCAGGCAGAACGGGGCGAAGTCAGATCCTGAAACAGGTTGGCAACGAAGGTCAGGCAGAGAAAAACAGGGCAGGAACGGAGTCGGACAAAAAGGCTTACTGAGCTGGTGGCAACAGTTCGCGTAACGATCTGACGGCTTCCTCTTGGAAGCCGGGGGTTTAAAAAGAGAGCAACAGCCAATCAACTGTCCGGGCTTTTGGCACCAATTAAGCCGTCGCAGGTGGGCTTAATCGGCAATCATGACAGAAGCTCAACGCTCTCACTCTCCCTTTGTCAGTCCGTCAACGAACCTCTTCCCCGCAAGACGTGGGTTTTGACTCTGTTCGGTTTCCTGCCTGTGTGTCCTGTCCGGTATTGTTCCCATCTATTTTTATCCTGTTTAATTTCGATATCCTGTTTTGATATCAATTCTGTCTGTCCTGTCCTGTCCGGTATCAACCTCATCTGCTTGGGCAATCTGTACCAATCTCGTCGGCCTCTGGCTTCCTGTCATTTCACGCCAGACTGCTGCCTCACGTGCATGACTCCCCATTTCCCGTAAAATAAAAGGCTTGTGTGAGAAACATCTCGCATTTGGGTCCTGTTCGGGTCATGACATCTTCCCTATTTGTATAGGAATTTGTTCATCCATTTAATCATTATGTATCCCTTATATTTCTTCTCTACTCATTTACGTTTTTCTTAGTTTATTCGTTTATTATCTATGTGTGCATTTCTTCTCTATAAAGCCATTTACTTATTCATTTGTTCATTTAATACTATCTATCCATGTATTTTTTATCTATTTATGTAGTTCTTTTTAAAAAAATCAATGTATGTATTTATTATCTAATCATGTATACTGTAGCTATCTAGGTATTTCTTTGTTTTGCTAATTAAAGCTATTTAAAATGCTCAAAAATGTCTAAACTAACACAAATTAGAACAAAATAGATGAAACATAACACAAGTCCAAAACAAATCTGTCCTATTCAACATGACCTTGTGAGATAAAGCAAGAAAAGAAAAAACTATAATAAAAATAAAATAAATCCGGAGACTTTTTTGAAAGCACTAGCAGATGTCCAGCGTTTGTCTCGGCTTCACACCGAGCTGGCTAATGAGCTTTGTTTTCCGGATTCGGCAATCTACCTCACGTGGCGCTGTCCCTCGATGCCATCTTTCAGTCGCTGACCACCTGTTTTCCCTCGCATACTGTAAACCACCAGAAAACTGCATTCATTAATAATAATTATTATAAAACTTATTCATCCTCCCATTATCTGCACCGCTTATCCTCAGTAGGGTCGCGGGGGTGCTGGAGCCCATCCCAGCAAGCCCACGCAAGCACGGGGAGAACATGCAAACTCCACACGGGAGGTTCGATCACACACGACCTCATAACTGTGCCACACACGCGCTAACCACTGCGCCGCCGTGCTGACTATTATAAAACCTAATTTAATAAACATAATTTTGGAGGAGGGGAACATATAGTCAAATTGCCCTCTAGCGGGGGATCCAAACTTAAACTTATCCATCCATCCATTATCTGCACCGATTATCCTCAGTAGGGTCGTGGGGGTGTTGGAGCCCATCCCAGCTATCTTCGGGCAGTGGGCAGGAGACACCCTGAACTGACAGACAATTATCTGGCAATTTGGACCGGCCAATGAACCTGACATGTATGTTTTGGGAATGTGGGGGGAAACCAGAGTGCCCGGAGGAAACTCTCGCAAGCACGGGGAGAACATGCAAACTTCACACAGGAAGGTTCGATCTCATGACCTCATCACTGAGAAAACAAAGTAGGGTTGAGTAGCCAAAAGTTTATTTTAAAATAAAATGACGCAAGTGAAAGTAAAAAGCTAAAATAGTGCTTGGTGAAAAAAAGGTACTGGGTAACTGTAGCAACATCTTATGTATTCTTTTTTTTTTAATAAACAATCATTCAATCAGATCACCAAATCATCAAAATCCACCCATCCATTTTCTGTGCCGCTTATCCTCACTAGGGTTGCGGAGGGGCTGGGGCCCATCCCAGCTATCTTCATGCAGTGGGGAGGGGTCACCCTGAACTGGTTGAAATGTCCACCCCATCAACAATGAATTACACGTCTGCGTAATCGTAAGTCCATGTGTTCAGTTTATTTGGGTGAACTTGCTGTGGATTCAAACAAATATATGTATGTTAGGCTGCAGCTACATACACTGCACATACAGTTAACAGTTGACTGACCCTTTAACCAGCAGGGCATGTAATAATACTGGTGGGTTGGGTGGGTTGTTCTGATTCCTTTACAACTAGGGTCGTAGCACTATTCCTGTTTCCATCCAGTCTCGAACCAGGGACCATTCGCGTGTAAGGTGAATGCTAAACACTGCACTACAGAATACACTAAATTGTTGGGTTGTTGGTTCCCTTAACCTTACACACCGAGTTCGTAGGGGCACCATTCCTATGGTGCGTCTTGGGAGAGTACGGCCTGGTGGCAATAAGCCCTTTCCAGGCAAACAAATGTTTCTTGAACTGTAACGTGTTAGGTGAACGTTTTTTTGCTTATGCGGACCTTGTACCAATCTGTTCTGGTGAAGAAGGAGCTGAGCATGAAAACAAAAATCTCGATTTACCGGTCGATCTATGTTCCTACTCTCACTAATGGCCAGGAATTGTGGGTCACCCCTCAGAATTCTGTCGGATGAGTTGGATGAAGTAGCTGGGGGTAGGAAGGTCTGGGCTTCCCTACTGTGGCTGCTGCCCGCGCCCCCCAACGCCAGATAAGTTGAAGATGATGGGAAAGGCCATAAAGTGGGGGCCAAAAACATCGTAACAAGAAAATATTAAAAACTGAGAAGACGTAACGAGGGGGTCTACCATACGTCCAAAATTTTTGGCAAAGAATAAGCTTCGATGCAAGCACTTGTGGTGGTGTGGCTGCAGGCTTGTCCAGTACGGCGTACGGTGCCGAAGCATCTGCCCCCTCACAGCTGGGTCGCGCCACCTTAGCGTGACTTTGGTGGCACTAGTGACCTGTGACTATTTTCGAGGTGACGTCGGAGCGTAAAAATAATTTGCACGGGAAGGGAAATCATTTCACATTTCTCTTTATTCTGTCTTTCTAGCTCCCTCCCTGTAGACTCCCCTCTTTCTCTATTCCAGATTCAAAATATTTCCCATCCTTGTCACGTTCCTTTGTTTACTTGCTCCGTTTCTCTTCATCCGCCCCCTTTTTTTTTCTTCTTTTCTTACTTCCTTAAAGTGTTTTTTCCTCCCACCAATCCCTCTGCTCCTCACCGTCATTGCTACAGTTCAGGTATGAATGTAATTATTACACGCATGCTTTACTCCACAGCCAATTGAAAGCCTCCTTTCCTCAGCCTTTCTAAGCCCCCCTTGCTCTCTCACTCTCTCGCCCCCGTGTTGTCTCACACTCCCAGCATTTTCCCAGCGCTCGTAAGCATCTACACCTCAGCGCCCGAGCAGGAGCGACGGACGTAGGAGATTCCTCCTCCCATTTCCCTGCTCGCAAGACCACCTTCTTTCCCACGACTCGACCGCCACTCTCATCAGCATCATCATCTTTCAGCTTCTTTCCGTTCCTCTCATGCCCGCAACTGAATCTTCCCTGCAGCTCGAAGCATGGCGTGCATCGGGGACGCCGACCCCTTCACCGCGGCCATCCCTGCCACTAAAGTTGAACTCACCGTGTCGTGCAGGTATGCCAGCCCTTTGCCTGTGTGCCGTTTGCCGTTTGGCCATACCGCAGCTGTCATGTGCGCGCATGTGTCAGCTGACACGTGCGGGGATGTTTGGCCCCGGTGCCAAGATTGCGTTTCATTTTTACTCGATCTGTAGGGAATGCCTTTGCGTACTACTTTTTATTTTACTCATTAAAATGTGTTGAATACTTTCATGGTGCTCTGCTTCAGCCTGTCCAACACACAAGGTTCAACCCTGTAAAATATAAAAAAGTACAAATAAATGAATTGATTGGGTGTGGCATATTGGAATCACTTGTATAGTCAACAGCAACTAATTGTGAAGGTTGTCATTAAGGACTTTAATCAGCTTTTGACTACTTTTTTAAATTGTCAAATATATATATATATATATATATATATATATATATATATATATATATATATATATATATATATATAAATGTTTCATTTGGGGGAGCAAACTCAGACTCGAATAACTGGCCTGTAGAGGAATGAGTGCCTCCAGGCTGTACTTGCCCAAGAAAAGGCCCTGACGCCCCTCCTGATTAAGGGATCTGTGAACCGTTGAAGCAGAGGTCAGAAACCTATGGTTTGCGAGCCATGTATGGCTCTTTTCATGAGTATATATGGCTCGGAGATAAAAGTGGATTGTTGCACAGTTGGCCGGCTTTCCAAGGTTTTGCTTTATGCTAAGATGAAGCACCAAAGGTTCAGCTCAGATTATATAGGGCACATTTTCAACTGCAGTTTACAGTCAAGGTGTCACACTAACTTACCTCGTTTCAGCAGTAGGTCGCTAAAATTCCTTTAAATGGAAACCCGTTAAATTATTATTAGGCGGGCAAAGGTCTACACACGGCACTCCCTTCGCTGTCTCGCTCAGTGCGGTCGGCACAGAAGGTAAATACGATGATATTCTTTTCATTTGCAATGTTTTGTGACATTTTTACAAAATAACTTTTATTGCACCTTGTTCTGAAACCAATAGTAAGGACAAAAATGATGGTCAAAATGAGCCTCAACACTTTCAAGTATCTGCGGGAGGTAATTAAGTGGTATATCTATATTGATATGAGACACAGGCTGTGGCATTATTATTATTCAAGAGATTTGGTCAAATAACCAGCCCAGTGGCTTGGGGTAGGGCGCCCGCCCCGAGAACGATAGGTTGCTTGTTCGCGCATCGGCCGAGCCATACCGAACTCTTACAACATTGGTACCTATGCCTCTCTGCTTGGCGCTCGGCATTAGGGGTTGGAACTGGAGGGTTTGTTCACGACATGTGTTGCGACACATCGGTTGACTGTATCGCATCGTTTACCGTACACGGTTGCACTTGGGTGTATGTGAGCCTACCTCTGCTTAATCAGAGATGGTGCGAGGAAAAAGAAGCAATTTGAACTAATCAGTAAATGACACACAGTGAAATTAAACGAGCTGAAGAATTAGCTTTTGTTTGGAGAGCGGATATGGCTGTTTTGTTAAATTTGGTTTTAAAATATATGATTTGTCTCTCTCAAACAAAATCTAAATATTTTTGCTTTTATAGCTCTTAGGGTCAAAAAGGTTCCAAACACCTGCGTTTAGAGTGTCACGGTTGTCATGGTGCCCAATTGGCCTCGCCCGTGTGGCGCCAGCAGTGGCTCGTTGACAGATTGGCTTCCCTGCTATTTAAACCCAGTCCTGTCACTCTCCTTTTGTCAGTCCGTCAACGAACCTCTGCCCCGCAAGACTTGGGTTATGACTCGGTTCTGTTTTCCTGTTGGTAATTCCTGTCGGGTATTGTTCCTGTTTATTTTGTCCTTTTTAATATCGGTTTCAAGTTGTTCCCCTTCTATTTTTGTCCCGTTTTTTACTCTCTCCGGTTTTTGTTCCCGTCTAGTTTGTCCTGTTAAATTTCCATCTACTGTTTCATTATCAATCCCGTCTGTCCCGTCCTGTCCAGTATCGACCCCATCTGTTGGATATCTATTCGGGCAATTGGTATCGTTCTCGTCTGTCTCTGGCTTTCTGTCTTTCAACGCCAGATGCTGCCTAATCGGCACGACTCCCCATTTCCCGTACAATAAAAGGCTTGCATGAGATACGTCACGCGTTTGGGTCCTGATCCTGTTCATGACAAATAGATCCATGAATCGTGAGATATAAAGATTGTAACTTCATGACAGGGTTTAACCTTTAAAAAAATATAAATTAAATAAAATCTATTTTCTAAGGGGTGTGGCCAATTGTAAGTTGCAAGGGTTGCCAAAACTATTTCATTGTAAACTTTCTCTTTATGGATTTGAATCAAAATTTAACAATTTAGACTTGTAAAGCATTTGAAGGGTTTGAAATTAGGGTTTCCATCTAGGGTTTTGGGGTCGTATTAGGGTTACGGTTATGTTTAGAGTCCGGGTTTTGGCCCTTAACTAGAGTTTGAAATTGTTTTTAGTCTTTCTCACTACAGTTTTAATGCTAAATTATGGTTCAAAGTATTCCTAGGGTTTCAAAGTAGCATTGTTAACTAAGATTTCCGCTTCAAATTAGGGTCTTAAAGCGTGACTCAGCTCTGAGCACGTTTCATGAAATTTGTGTGGTCAATACATTATTTTAACAAATAATTGCTTCACCAATTAAAATAAAGACCAGAGTTTATTATTTTTAAACTGGTTTCACCTGATTTTATTCATTTTAGGAAAACGGATAAAAACCTTTGTCTTGGTTAACCTTTAGGGCTCGCTATCCGCAACTTTAGTTAATTATTTTCACAGATTTTGATAGTTCAACATACTTTAATCAATACACACACTCTTGGATTTTTGAAATTGTCTTTACTAAAAATCTACTGAAGAAACCTGAATAGAACACAAGGATAAGAAAATACAAAAAAAAAAGATAGAAGTTGGGAAATATTTGAAGCAGATAGACTTTGTAATTTGATAGAATTCCCTCCTAAAGTACAACAATCTATACCTGACACCATGAGATGGACTTTGGTCTCGGGTCTATGATGGTGGCGTTCTGATGTCCTCGGTGGTAGGGCGGCAGTCCTCAGGGCTGTAGGCCAGGTCTGGGCCAAGATCACTGCATGGCGTTGAAGCCGTGGTCCTTTGCTTGATCCCGCCAACTTGGCCGCAGGCCCAATCAGGCTTGCACACGGCTAAGCAAGGTTCTCTTTGCTCTTTGCTGGCCCAGAAGAACTATTTGGTTTCTTTGCTTATCAAGCTGGGCCTTTTGTAAGCCAGACCACTTGTCCGCTCGCTTGCTTCTTTCAAACTGATAGTCAGGTGCTGAATCATCCTGGCTTTCGTTTCCAGGGGAGGTGGTGGGCCTTGTTGTCTCCCACCACTTTTACCAGCCTCCTGGAGACTTGTTGTCAAGGCAACCCAGAATGTTTCTTTGTTTTACAAATGTGATAACGACCCACCACCCCACATTCAAACCCAATGCCACAGATAATTAAATCACATTGAATAATTAATTTAGAGTTACCATGGGATTCAATGCATATGTTTCATATAGTTTCATTATTTTTTTTTACATTGAAAACAGAATGCTGACCCAACATTGAATGTCCTACACTTGTTTTAATGATTATGCGTGACTTTAAGTATTTGTAAAAGTTTGTTTATTACATTTTTTGGTATTTGATCCAATGTGATGCTGTAACTACTGAACTGGCCAGTCTTTGACTACAAACCCAAAATGGCCTATTTCATGAATCTTTATTTACTACTCTTCTATTAATAATAGAGTGCCTCCCCCTCCTTGATGCAACTCAGTGCCCCAGTTTTGTTTTAGTAAATAAAGAGAAATCGTTTTTCCAGGGCAAAAATATATTTTGTTAACCAATCTAAGAGCCCATCAATGGAGTGTGATACTATTACTTTGACCACTAGGACAAACCACTGTGAAAACAAAATCATCCATCAGTCCTCAGTGTATCGCAAGTTGAAAAATATTCAGCGATCCATTATCTCCAATCACTGATTGCTTCAAGCAGGGCCGGCAGAGTGCATTTTTGTTCGGCCTGGCGGCTCTTTTTTGCTGTTCTGTTCACCAAAAAGTGAACTAATCCATTATTCCTGATCACCTGTTGCTGCAAGAAGGGACTGGCAGAAATCACTTTTGTTGGGAGACGTGCTGTTCTGGCTCGTCTAAAATGCTATTTACTATTTACTGGGATGCTCTTTTGCCCTGTAGTCCTGTTTATGGTTAATTTTAGAATCGCGCACATGGAAAATTGTTGAAGTGGCCGAGCCTTGTGTAAATGTCAGGAATGATTCATTGAAGTTCACCACTGACCATTGCACACGAGCTATAACGAAACAATTAGTGACAGTTTTGATGGCTTCCTTTTTATAGATGCTAGTAGGCAAGAGTCACCTTCTCCATTTGTATGGGAATTTAGCTGGCGCTCGACACACAAAACAATACACAAAAAATAGGCCAATGCTATTTTGGAGAGGCCATTTTAAAGAATAATAAATAATATTTTCAGGCCTTTTAAGACTTGATATAAATAGTTGGGTTAAGAATAACTGCAACAATAACGGTTTATGTTATAATTCAGAACTATGTGTCTTTAGTGAAAGTGTAGGTGAAAGTGTAGATTGTAGCCATTCTGCAAGGAATTCAATATATATTGAAAGACACACTGTAAATTTAATAGCGGACCATACAATAGATCCCGAGTTACGAATTAAACTACAAAGAAGTATCAATCCGATGAAAATATAAATCATTACAAACCGTTTTTAAACTGTTTTTACAATGTTGTTGTCAAGTCAAGTCATGTTTATTTGTATCGCCCTTAATCACAAAGAGTCTCAAAGGGCTGCACAGACCACAGATTATTGCAAACCACAGACTTTTATTACACCATTCCCTGATCTAAAACCTACATGAGGGCAAATAATACACAGATATTGGAAACATAAAATAGAGGTTATTCATATGCTATAGAACAGAATTGTGTTTTAAGCTTAGATTTAAACATTTCGACTGAGGTTGCAGATCAAATCTCAGGGGGAAGAGCATTTCACAGGACCGGGGCCTGAATGGAGAACACTCTCGAACCTGCAGATCTCTTCTTGGCTCTTGGAATCACTAGTAGACCAGCATTTTCAGAGCGAAGGCTCCGGACCGGAACATAGGGGGAAATTAAATCTGAAAGATATGTGAGAGCAAGTCCATGCATGATTTTGTATAATACCAACAGAACCTTAAAATCACATCTTAAGCTAATAGGGAGCCAATGCAGGTTAGCCAAAATCGGGGTAATGTGATCAAACTTTCTTTCCTTAGTTTAAAGCCTCGATGCAGCATTTTGTACTAGCCGAAGGCTCATGATTACAGTAATCGAGACGGGAGGTAACAAACCCATCAATTATAATCTACGCATCTGACTGAGACAGCACAGGGCGAATTTTAGCAATGTTGCGAAGATGGAAAAAAGCTGTTCTAGTAATATTCTTAACTTGTGTTTGAAAGGACAGATCGGGGTCAAATATGACACCTAAATATTTGACTGAGTCACTCTGGGTGATACTAAATTTGTCAATGTTCACAGCAGTTTTTGAGAACAAGTCACGGCATTTAGATGGACCAATAAGTAACATTTCGGTCTTTTCAGAGTTAAGGCGCAAGAAGTTGAGCGACATCCATTCTTTTATCTCAGTGAGGCAGGCCTCCAAATAATGTGTCAGATTCCTCCATCGGAAGATATAGTTGAGTGTCATCGGCATAATTTTTTATTTGTATGTTCTTTTTTTAATTTTATTAATGGTCATTACTGGTGGGAATGAATGCCATGTACTTGTAGTATCAGTATCAAGTACTTGAGTATCAAGTACAGCTTGCCTTTAACAAAAATAAATTTATGATGGGAAGAACTAGGGAATTTCATTAATGAGTAGTTTTGTACCGTTTAGTTAGAGCTAGTTAGCGTTCCAACATATACTGCATCGTCAACCTTTCATATCTTGATTTATTTATATTTAGTTTTCACACATATCCTGCATTGTATTGTTTCGATGTTGTAGGTACACCCAGTTGATACTCTGTCATATCTCAAGTATTCTGTCAGGAACAGAACAGAAACAGGACCCAATTGCGTTACATTTCTCGCAAGTTTTATTGAAGGAAGAAGGAAGGGCTGCGGCCACGATCCGGTGTACGCTGGACGCGGGAGGCAAGTCGCTCTCGTACTCGGATTGTGATCCGAGCACGGAAGTGGAACTTCCGTAGCAAGCGATGGCAGTGGCAGGGACGAAAAAACAGGTCAATAGCAGGAGAGCAAAAAGCGTGGTCGGGGTCAGGAACGGGTCGTAAGCCGGGACAGGAGAGCAGACATAGTTGGGATAAAAACGGATTGTAAGTCGGGACGGGAGAGCAGACGTGGTCGGGATCAAAACATGTCGTAGCCTGAGACGGGAGCAACAACGCGACAGGTATGAGTCAGGATAGAAAAAGGCTTGCCTTGTAAAAACAGCTTCGCAGACGGACTGACAAAAGGAGAGTGACAGGACTGGGTTTAAATAGCAGGGATGCCAATCTGTCAACTAGCCGCAGCTGGCACCACACGGGCGGGGACAATTGGGCGCCATGGCTACCGCGACATATTCACCCTTTCATGTTTTGTTCAGTTATAGCTAGTTTATGCACCAATATAATCCTGGATTGTCTTTGAATTCATTACTATTAGAATCATTGTCCCAACAAATCATTTTTAATTTTTTGGTTCATTTCGAGTTAGTTTTTAAATATATTTCGCCTAGTCTTTTATGTTTTTGGTAGGCTAGTTGATATTCCACCATGTGAAATGAAATGAAATGAAATGAAATGAAATGAAATGTCTACTTTCATGTTATATTCAGTTAGAGCCAGTGTGTGCTCCAACATATCATGCGCCTTCTTCCTTTCAATTAGATCTTCTCATTTAGATCTAGGAATTGTTTCAACATTATGTAGCACGGGTGTGTTATTGTTGCTGTGTCAGAGTAGCTTTGATGTCTTTTAATTCTGAAGATCTGTTTATGCTGATAAAAACTCTTTTTCTGTAAATAAGTCCTTTGATAGAATCTTATTTTATGTCTACATTCATGGGGGCTCCTTTTTGGGCCACGCCGAGACCTGACAAATTTCATATAAAAAGCTTTCGTTTTTAATTGTGATGAGGAGGTTCTATCCACTAGCCACACCAAAATATCCTTCTTTAGCCTCCAGCTTCTGCCAGTATAGGCGGTGTGAGTTTTCGCACTTGTGCGGGATGCGTAATATTGGAAAGATGTCCGCTCGCCTCGCCATAGGCTTCGCATTTACGTGGGAGCAGAAGAACTGACACACCATTTAAGCCGTGTCGCGAGCAGAAGGCATGGAACGAATGGCGCAGATGTCGGAATTCAGAGCGTCAAAGATCACACGGCCTTCCGCCCGTCTCAGGGTTCAACCGCTTTGTAGAGGGAGTCGGGGCCGCGTGACATTTAGGGCCCGCGGAATTGTCGGCACTCTGAGATGTGGCGCTATCGACGACTCCCCGCCGACCCGCCTGGGGGAGGGTCGATGCGTAAGCGCCAAGGTGGAGGAAAGACAACATGAGGGCAGAGAAGAACCTTTCACACTGAATCGATTTGCACTACTGTATTGCTGCTTTCAGTTCCAAAAAATAAAAACTGTCCATCAAACAGAGTCCTTGAACACAAACATAAAGCCGAAGCAATAGAAAAACAGTCTTATTCTTAAAGACTTTCACACCAGAAATGCTGCCAAATTGCCACTTCGCACTCGCAGCCATGAAAGCTTTTCAACAATCTAAGAGTGTAAAGTCGGGTTGAAGACTTAAAACGTTTCACGCAACAAAGCTCCTAAATTGCTGCATAGAGTCGATAGCTCAGTTTGCGTTTTACACAGAAAACATAGAAAACCGTTGTGGGGCGAATTAAAAATCTTGCTTTTATAGCCTTTGTAAAAAAAAAAAACAACACCAATATAATTGTCACATGGATAGGTTGTTAAACTGCTGCATCACTGCTCTGACTGTTTTCTTTGCAAATCATTTTTTACAAATAATCCATGTAAAATAGTTACAGGTTGAAAATTATCTCACCTAAACGGGCTTTATAAAATAGAAAATTATTAATTTACACACAGATATTACACTCAAAAATCAACTCACTTAAGTGCATGCTGTTAATACAGAATTCGGCCTCTTGAAAATGTTTGCAGGGTACATGAAACTGCATTAAAACATTTAAAAAACGAAACCTTGAAAAAAATTTAGTACTGTCGCCTTCAAAGTGCAGTTATTTTTTTTTACACAGAATCCAGCCTCATGGCACTTATACTGCTGTTTAAGCATCTAGTCCAGGGGTCAGCAACCTTTTTGGTGTGGAGTGCAACTTCCAAATTTCCTTGTAAATCAGTGTGCCACACCAAGATTAATGACTCGCACAACATTTTTTTAATATCCAACAGAGCTGTAATTTTACACCAATCCAAATCAAACAACAACATGGATATACATTTTAATCGAATAACTGACCAATTTATCTTCCACTATTCTTGTTAGTCAATCAACTAAATAATGAATGTGAATAACAAGTGGGAAGGCCTGTAGCCATCCATGACTTCAACTTTTTGCCACAAGTATTAACCAGAATCAACCATTCTTCATTAACAATGAACTACAATCATAAAACAAGTGCTATGGACAGCTACCATACCATTCATCAATGATTGTTGCAGAAAATATCAAAACTTGAAATAACAGCAGCAAAGCAGAAGGCATGCGCGCGCACACTTGCTTCTTTAAAATATTCGCCATGAATAAATGGTTTTCTGTGCTCTGCTATGCAGTGAGCAATGTGATAGCTTGCTTCAGTGGTGGTGTTTTTAGCAATGACACAGGTGTTCAGGGTCTGTGTTTGTTTGCCGTACCTGGACACTACGCATTTTAACGTCTCCGCCATGTCAGACTCATCCCTGAATTCATGATCATGTTTCGTCTTGTAATGACGTTTAACACTTGCTGTGCGAGGTATAACGCTCTCGAGGCATATTGCACAAAACAGCACGGTCATTTTTCGCACAAAGCCTCATTTGTCTGTCCACGCTGGCTGGAAAGAACGAGATGTTTTCGCTAGAGGAGCCCTCATGATTCGTTCAATTATGGCGCGCGTGTGTGTTTCGTTGGCTGGGTTAAAACACGGATCTCTCTTCTGCGAGGCGCCGCGCAAGCCCACACTGACACACGAAGCAGAGGCGGAGGGGCGCTAACGTAAAGCCTATAAACAACAAGGAGCGCAACTGAAAATGTCTAAATTCCAGGTAAAAATGCGCATTTTTAAAATATAATCATTATTATTTTGCCGTGCGCTCGCGTGCCACCGGTTAACCGCTTGCGTGCCACTGTTGGCACGCGTGTCATACATAGTTTGCCGACCCCTGATCTAGTCGGTAATAAGATCACAGAATAATCTTCCAAACACATTGCAAAATGTCTTACCTTGAGCATGGCAAAGGATGTCTCTCGTATTTAAACCCAAGTAGTTTGGCTACATTAGAATAATAAAGGTACTTTTCACACAGGGATACAGTGAAATTGCAGAGCAAGAAGTCACAATTTTATCTCTTTCATACAGAACCCTGCAAAGTCAGGACAAAGGGAACATTGTCAAAAAACAATCTAAATATGGGTTTTTCACACAAGTGTCGCAATATGGTAAAACAAGAATTGCAACAAACTCCAGTGTTGTTTTTTTTCCAATTTCCCACATAACACAGTGAAACACGCTTTTGCCTTCATTGTTTCATACTAAGGAGTGTAAATCCGTGTTGAGACAGTGACACCTTTTATTAACAGCTAACTCTTTTCTCACAGAATTTAGCCACGGTGTGATATTTCTATATCTTTGTGTGCTTTCTATATTTCTATATCTTTGTGTGCTTTTATTACACGACCATTTTTAAAATATGTCAATTATATCAACACAACCCCACCCGGTAATTTTTCGTTCTGTATATAAGGGCCACTAGCCAGTAATTATTTTCTCTTAAAAGAAGATTGTGTGTTTGTTTTGGAAATTAGTCGAAATGGCCACCACGATTCAATGTTGTATGCCAAGGGTGGGCAAACATTTTGGCTTAAACTTCTTTTTAAAGGGCCAAGAGGAGAAAAAAAATATATACAATGTTTTGTATATAGCGATACAGTCTCGAACACGAACCTCAGCAATACCTGAGTGCAGCTCCTATGCTGTTAGACAGAGGAACGAAAAGCTACTGGACTTGTTGTAGCTTTGAGGAGTGGTAGGATTTATTTTGTTAAATCTGTTTAATTTCTGGCAGCATGGCGGTGCAGTGGTTAGCGCGTGTGCCGCACAGTTCTGAGGTCATGAGATCGAACCTCCTGTGAGGAGTTTGCATGTTCTCCCCGTGCTTGCGTGGGTTTCCCCCGGGCATTTCCTCCCACATTCCAGAAACATGCATGTCAGGTCAAATGGCTGGTCCGAATTGTCCCTTGGTGTGAATGAGCGAGTGACCTGTCTGTCCCTGTGTGCCCTGCGACTGGCTGGCAACCAGTTCGGGGTGTCCCCCTGCCCACTGCCCGAAGACAGCTGGGATGGGCTCCAGCACCCCAGCGACCTTACTGAAGATAAGCGGTGCAAATAATGGATGGATGGATGGATGGATGTTTTATTTATTTTTCAGTTTGACAGCCCGGTCATCTACTCAAATTTTGTTGTTAACCTATTTTTAGTAGCAAAATTTACGTTTATCTGCACTGATGGGGTTTAGAATTAACGATCAATCTATTTTGTGTCAGAATAAGTTACACAAAAATACACTTTGAATTTCAATGACAGTTCAAATGTATGACAAGAAGGTTCATTAAATAAGCAAAGAAAACACAATTACAATGTTTTCCAGTTCAGGGGATCCCAAATGCAATGGGTGGAGAAGCACATTTTCCGTTACTGGCTCCATCTAGTGTTAAAACTGAGAAGTGCAACAGAGTTGAGCTCAAGCGCCATATTCGATTATATTTTCAGAATTTGCTGCGGGCCAATAAAAACAGCAGTTGGCCCGCGGGCCGTAGTTTGGACGCCCCTGTTGTATGCGGTTCAAACATCATTTGCGTGCGGATAAAAACAACAACAGGAAAATGGCTGACTGTAAGAGGTTGGTTGATAGGATCCTAAAGCATTTATGACCAAATGGAACCCTTGTGGTCTTTCAAGTCAAAATGAGTTAGTTGTTTTTCGGTCTGACCCACTTTACCGCGGCAGTTCTATCCCGCCAGGTGTCGTGTTCGCCGTCATAAAAGATGGAACTCCAAATTAGTTAGAGCAAATTTTGAACAGCTTCCAAGTTAACATCGTTTTTTTCAGACTTACTCTGCAATGAAGTTCTACTCTGTATTAAGGTGGAGCTTACACTCTTTTACAGCCGTTAGTGTACGAGATGAGTGAGAGCTAGTTTTTGTTTTAAACTTTGCCTTTGGTTAAATGGTGACTGATCCTTTTTATAATAACCATCAAACTGCTTATGTGGCAGTTTCACAATGTTGCGTGGGACCATGTCAATGGGATCTTTACTTATTCGCTCTGCTTAGTGTGCTTGGAGCTCATGTTATTTGTTGATGTTGTCATGTATGACATATAGCATTCAATTTAATTGAACATGTCTACCCCACGACGGTGTGTGTTCCATTGTTTTGTGTTTATTTTTCTATATGACGCGCTGATTAGCATTCCACTATGTTGTGCTTTCTTTTTTTTACTTTCTTTTTCAAGGAACCACACAACTTAATACATGTGTGGCTCCTATCTCACTTTAAATTGAGAATGTCTTTTACGGTCATTAAAAGAGACGAGGCATACCATTACACCGAGTTGGGCCCTCAATGTCGTGGTTGCCTTTGTTAATGGGAGCCATGTTACTTTTTAGCGTTTCAGGATCTGATTTGGATCCCATACTATATGGCGATGGCATTGTTTTGTACAATTCCTAATCCATTAGACTCGAATGCAGTTGTTCCACAATGTTGTGTTTCCCTTTGTCCGTAGGCGCAATGCTACTCATTACCCCTCCTCAGTCTGCTTTGGATCTCACCCTATATGGTGATGGCATTGTTTTAAACAATTCCCAATTCATTAGACTCAAATACGGTCTGACCACAATGTTATGTGTGCTTGTTCCGTGAGAGTCATGCTAGCTTATTGCTTAGCCCAATATGCTTTGGATCGCACAATATAAGGTAACGGCATTGCTTTAGGTGATTAGCATTTCATTAGACTCAAATGTGATCGCTCCACAATGTTGTGTGTGCCCTTGTCTGTTGGACCTATGCTACATATTAGCCTTGTTCTGTCCGCTTTGGATCCAATGCTTTAAGGTGATTGCATTGTTTCAGACAATTAGCAATCCATTACACTCAAACACGGTCACTCCACAATGTTGTGTTTGTCTTTGTTTGTGGGAGCCTTGCTACTTAGTAGCCCTGTTCAGTTTGCTTTTGATCTCAACCTATATGGTGTAGGTGTTGGTTTGGACCATTAGCAGTTCTTTGGACTACAAATTCACAATATTGTGTGGGTGTCCTTTTTTGTTCTACACTTTCCTCAAATTATTAATGCTACCAAATGTGCCTAAAGTCTCACATTGTCTGAATAAGTAATCTTCAAGTCTAATTACCATCGTAGTAGAATCTGACAGGTCGCTGCTCCATAGGGTTGTTTGCCTTTCATGGTTGTTTTCCACTTTCATCTTGTCATAAACTATGCCTAATTTCTCTTGGGTCAAGCATTGTCTGCAGACAATATCTTTAATCAAGATTATAAATGTGGTAGAATCTGACAGACGGTCGCGCTATTGTGTTGAGTGTCTCCTTGTTGGTTTTCCACTTAGCTACACAACTTGAAAACTGTGCCAAATGTCCCTTGGATCGTCACATTATGTGGAGACGGCATCTTCAGTAATCTTCGGTTTCTATAGCATCCTTCCACAATGTTGTGTGCGGCCTTGTTGAATACAGTAGATGCTGCCCTGCCACATCTAGGTCTTTCAATACAGTATAGCACTATTATTGTGTGTGCATTTGAACAACCTAGTCATTTATTATTCCAATTTTCCCTTTTTCTGGGCCAATCCGCCTCATCTGGCAATACCGTCAAAAGCTGCTTTCAAAGCGACGGGCGGTCATGTTGTGGGGTGCACGTGGTGGGTCGCTTATGGGAGTTCAGATGTAATTCAAATGCAATTCTGGTGTCGGGAGGAAATGCTGCTGTAAATGTTTGATGAGCATAGGGCCACTCAGCCGGGGCCTCCTGCCGTGGGACACCATTTTCATTCTATTAGTGTTTCTTCATCTGGAGGGACGAAAGCATGACCAACTTAGGTGCCGAGGTGCCTAACTTGTTTGGGTGTTTGGGCAATTGGGTTGGCCATGGTCCAAAACTTTTTGTGTGTGTTTTTGCTTTTTTTTCCCTTTTATTTTCTTAGTTATTGCATTGTCTTGTCACCCCTCTTGAGGGATATGACCAAGGTAGATAGATAGATAGTGTTTCTTAACCCACATCTCGACCCTAAGCAGTCACACACGTGCGCTAATACACTGGTCCCTCACCTTTTCTGTACCACGGACCGGCCCTATGTCGACTATTGTAGAACCTATGCTGTTAGGCAGAGGGAAGTAAAGCTACAGGACTAGTTCTAAGTTTGATGAGTGGCAACGTTAATCGGGGAAACACCAAAGTCAAAATGAATTTGACCAAAAGCTGGCAATTTAATGGACAATAGACAAGACGATGAAAAAATAGACAACATTTAACACGAACTATGGTAAAAGAACCCTCTGCCTTGGTTTAAGGTGTTGAATGCGAAGTTTGAAATGTTGTTCATCTTTTTTTAACAATTGTGTTATATTTAAATTTCAGTGTAATGACCTGTCATCTACTTTCAATTTCGGTTGACTGAGGGACAGCTTCTTCCCCAAAGCTATCAACACACTAAACCGCAGTTGTGAAACAGTTTTAAAGTTCAATACCCCGGTTTTAAGTGCAATATCCTGGTTAAAGTAATAGTTTTATTTCGTACTGTTAAATGTTTGCTATTGTATTGTTTACTTTTTTAAATACTTTGAATTCATTTTCAAAATATTGTGCAAATGTATTTTAGTTGTCATGTTTACTTTGTTAGTTTTAAGTGCAATATTTATCTTTTCCGGTTGTAAGGGAAATCTTCTGGTTGTGTATTGTTTTCTATTTTAGATATGAGTTTCACTGGTTTCTCAAGGTTCAGCAGTCCTCAATCAAGAGCAAAGGAATAATCCAATCCCAACCGCGACCTTGATGTAAAGCTTTATGATGGATCAGATCCTTGTTTGATTCAGAGTTTAGAGTAGCTCACCACTCGGATCACCGAGTTTTCCAATGGGCCAAGGAACCTGATCCACCGCAATGATATTGTCTCTGACTGGTATTATCGGATTAATTGTTGCTGCCCTAATCCCTAGTAGTCTAGTGGTTAAAATTTGGTATTCTACCCGGCCTCGAATCCCATTGCATTCAATGTTGTGCAAATTAGTTCAACAACATTTTCCGACTGATCGACTATTGGTCCTCATGTATAACATGCACCCAAACTTGGATTTTTTTTGTGGGGGGGCTAAAAAAAGGCGCGTCGTACACGAATAAATGCGAGACGAGCAAAAGTAAAAGGGTTTTTTGCTCGGGATCGGCCCAAGGCCCTGAGGTTGCCGATCACTGCAATAATAGACAAACCCGAGCCTTTATTTCTCCGACGTTTATCGCATATGGCAGGTGAAATCTCCCACTTCTCACTCCCACACACCCGCGCTTGGGCGACATCCTGTCGGCTTATTATCATTTATTTAAGGGAGGGATGCGGAGGGGGCCACGGTGGGTTTGGTACCATCTGGGCCACGCTGGGATCAGCAGAAGCCGAGAGCTTGATCCAGAAACATCACTTGACATCAGCGGCCTGCTCTGCCTGTCAAGTGAAGGGAGACACCGTGCTGCCCCAGCTACCATGATAGCATCATCATCTAAACAAAAACGCCCCCCCGTACAAAACTGCCCCGACATCCCTGTCAGCAACAAGGGGCCGACTGCCGGCATTGGCACATCACACGCTCTCTCGATGGAAAACGACACGCTACATAAATTCACTACTGTATTATGCTAATGCTACTTCCTGTCAGATGGAATTAGAATTCTTGTTTAGACCTACCTCGGTTATTAATACCAATTAATGTAACTTGACCGTCTTTAATTTACTCAGGGTTCGTACGGGTGCTCAAAAACCTTGAAAATGCTGGAATGTTTTTATTGGTTTGAAAAGTGTTTGGATTTCGGGTAAAATGCTTGTAAATGCTTGAAATTGTTGCCATGTTTCTCGGCCTTCTGACTCGATGGACCACGCATTAGAGGTAAGGTCTTGGGCCCGAGTCTTAACCCGGGTTTGGGTTTAAAAGGTCAATCATTAAGTCGGGCCGGACCAGAACTCTCTCTTGCCATTTTTTTCTTTCTTTTTTTCCTTTCGTGGAAGATCTGCACAGCATCCACTTACTTAAGTATTTTTTTAGATGACTGTTTTTTTACTTCTACCTGAGTCAAATTTTTCTGAAGTAACAGTACTTTTACTTGGGTGACGGACTTGCACGCTTCGGCGTCAAAGTTATATTATTCAAATAACTCATAAAGAACATGCTTAACATACTATAAATTCCAAATCACAAAATCCAAAGAAATGTTTATCCCCGGTGTCTCAGTAGAAGATGCGCAGCTTACTCTTTCTACGTCCCTTACTTCAGATGTCATTTCCGCTTCTCGTCAACAGCTTACAAGCTTGGCAAATTTTCTTCCTGTTTTTCACCTGCATATTTCACTATTTTCAGCCTGTAATCACAAGAATATGATTTTCTTTTCGGTGCCATTTTGTTCAGTTTCATTTGACTGCACTTTAACAAAATGCGCACTTCAGACCCAAGTGTTCATTTCGGCGCTGCACTTCGAAGTGTAAACTTGGTTTGAGGGACTCGGCACCGAGCAATGTCTCTCTAATTTTCCACGGGTCTGAGCGTTCACACAAAGTCGGTGAGCAACGCTTGAAACAGCAGTGAGCAACAGCAATCCCAAGTGTGGCAACTTTTTATCAAACATGTCCAAAACTTGACATCACGTTATATTTTGCCGGGTTTCGGGCAATGCAAAAAAAATTTTCACTTTTGAATGAATTGACCAGTGTATTATTGCAAAGGTTGTACGGCCAACAAACGTCATTTGTTTTTACAACAATTCTTTCACAAGATTTCCATTTCTTTTTTTTCTCCTTTTCTTAACTCCTTTTTTTTCCTAGTATCTTTTGTCGTTGACCAGCTCGGTGGCCTTGGGGGTATGGCGCCCGCCCCGAGACTGGGAGGTTGTGGTCATACCTAAGACTTAAACATTGGTACCCGTTGCCTCCCTGCTTGGCGTTCAGCATTAGGGGTTGGAATTGGGGGGTTTGGTCACCTAATGACTCCCAACACCTCAGTTGGGTTGAGCGAAGGGGCTGGGAATCCCCTCCTCTGAATCAATCTCCCAAAAAGTGTCAGAAATGACTCTAGCCACCTCCCACTATGGGGATATGGCTGTTGTATATAATATAATAATAATCTTTTGTCGTGAACATTTTTGGGGGCTTATTTAGCTTTTTGCTTGTTTACGTGACATAACACTTTAGGTCTCCCTCCAAACTCGTCTTTTATTGATTTCGTCACTTCGGAGCAGATGCTCGGCATCCTCATCTTCGTTCCCCTCCCCGTCGGACCTGGAGAGCCAAGATGGCGGCGTCATGTAAATTTGATGGCGCCCTCTGCTGAGGGAAGGCAAAAAGAGAGAGAAAACAGGCTGCCGCGCGCCTGAAATATTTAATAAGCTCCACTTTATGTTGCATTCTGGAGTCTCTTTAATGCGGCCGCCTCGGCTCTGGCTAATCAAGGGCCTTCGGTCGGAGAACGAATCTTTGTTTGTTTGTTTACGTTGGTTGAGAGCGCTTAATTAAGATACTTTTCAATTAACACTAATGTTTGTCTCTTATTTTCTTTCTCTTTAGAAACCTTCTGGACCGAGACACATTCTCCAAATCTGATCCGAGTAAGACGCACAATACTGGGCACACACAACGCATCCTAGACATGATTGCATTCAACATTATGGCACAATACAACAGTTTTACATAATACATTATCTTGCAGAATGAATATACAGCATATACTCGCATATATGCCTAAATCACATAACCGAACCCCTCATAATGGTTTGAAAAAGCCACATACTAAAAGATGGGTAAAACCTAACTAAACAATGATAATTATTGATAATATACCGGTAATAAAAATCCAATAAAACAATTTGAAACCATTAACTTTACCTTTAAGCACTGTTGTCCCCAAAAATCACACAAAAGACAGGAGTAAAAATACGCCTTGAAGTTGGGCCTACCATAAGCCCAGTTCTTTATTAAACATGCAGTTATATACTCTCTCATTACTGTATGTTACGGTTAAATAATGATATAATCAACACTGGACATCAGTAGCAAAAACATCTCCATGTTTGTTCAAGAGGTGTTATTCCAACTACTCGTTCGGCAGGCTTCCTCTGGCAACTCAAATAAGACTCACATTTTATTGCGAGGCTGTCCTTTAAGGTTTGTATTGAGTTGACTGTTCCTTTCGACATCATTCCCTACTTTGTCAGCTGAAAGATTTCTTGGACGTTCTTGTTTTATTGCCGAAGTTGCCACTAACGCTTGAACCAATCCATGCCATGAATACAGTCAAGAGCTTCGATCGTAGACACTCGTACACCGATTTCATATTTCGCAATCGATTTTTTTTGTTACTTTTTTCACATTTTCTTCACCTTATCACTCACTTTATGGGAACCCATTACCATGGACAAAAGGGGCAATAAAACACCCAAAATCACAATAAAATGAGATGTAGTCTCTCTCAAACACAATTTGTTCAGCGCTGATTGACTGAATAATGAGAAGATGGCACGGCCATCAGCCATTGTGGACACATGATTGAGGCTGAGGTACGGATGCAAGGCAAAGCACCTGCGTCAACAAGACAGTCTGATTTACGAGGATTGGGCTCAGCAGAGCTAAACCGATAGAGACTCTGTATTGGGTGTTTATGCCTGTCTTAACCTCCTTGTGTACTGTTTTTTTTTTTTTTTTACACATATAAGCCAATACCTGTTTCAGCATTCTATTTTGTAGTTTAAAAATCAGCATATATGCGAGTATATACAGTACTTTAAACAAAACATTGACACACACAACATTGTTGGGTGACCAGGCTACTAGAATGTTAACTTTCAAAACATCGTCTCCCCGATATATGATCTGGGTCCAATTTCCACATGACATACAATTATGGCACATACATTTGTATTCACACAACACAGTGGGGCGACTGTGTATTATCTGGAATACAACGTGCCATCTAGCCTGTTTCATTTAAACACAATGTAGGATTTAAGACGGACTGAGTGGCTAAGAACAAAAGAAACTTGGATACACAACATTTTTACTTTACATTGATTGAGTGTCTACTGACAACGAGAGTTCCACTGGAGTGCCTAAGTCACTCTAGAATAGGGGTCTCCAACCTTTTTCAAGCTGAGAGCTATTTTTTGTTACTAACTAGCGGAAAGGGCTCCCAGTTCAATATGCATTTATAAAATAACAACTCGTCTTGTTATCACTATGTTATTGCTAGGTTAATTATTGGAAGTAGCGTTAACTAGATGTCGTCAATAACTTAGAATACATTTAGTAGCAAATATTAATGAATATAAGCTATTTTCAGAACAGGTCCACGGGCACCTCAGCTGTCCTTACGGGGCACCTTGGTGCCCCCAGGCACTATGTTCGGGACCCCTGCTCAAGAATGTTGTTGACGTTCATATTTATCCTGTAGAAATAGGGGGTTTATTTGTTAAACTCAGTGGTCTATTGACCTTATTATTTGGAGACAGCGGCTTCGGTTTCAATTCCAGGCACTCCACAATGTAGGTTTTTAATTAAGCTTACCCCTCTTTCCACAGTTTCCACACCGCTGAAGAAGGTTTTAGTGTCGATAGACCACATTGACTCACGCGACATTTTAGGATGATCACAAGACTTTTAAGACACTGTCTCCCTGATATAAATTCTGGTTTGCATTATCACTTTCCATACAATTCTGGAACAGTTTGTATAAACACAACATTGCGGGACAACCTTGTGAATCTTTGGAATACGGCATGACATCATGACTGAAACGCGAACAGATGTGATGGTGCTAATGAAACTTAGATGCACACAACATTGTGGATTGACCACTTACAGGGATACCCAAAATCAAAAACATACAAAATGTGAGAAAATTGTACATATTTTTGCATTATATATATATATATATATATATATATATATATATATATATATATATATATATATATATATATATATATATATGTGTGTGTGTGTGTGTGTGTGTGTGTGTGTGTGTGTGTGTGTGTGTGTGTGTGTGTGTGTGTGTGTGTGTCATTCTTTTTCGAGATAAAGCATTTTAAAGTCTCTGACTTCCTGAGCTCTGAAGAACACCAGCACCTTAGCAAACCAGTCAACGTATTGGTTTACATGTTAAAAAGTCAAAAAGTGTTTGAAGAAAACTTTTGGTAGCTTCTGTGGAGAATGCCTAGGTGCTGTGAGCAGGTGGGTGCAGCAATTGCACAACAAATGGCATGCACTCAAAATGTGGCGAACTGCCAAAATAACACCCAGAGAGCAAAAGGGTGCTAAACCAGCCGGAACAGGGCAGGCTAACCGGCTGCTAAATGGGCTAACCGGGACCAATCGGCGGAAAAACGGGATGCTGGCTGACCAAAAGCAGCCAGGATATCCAGTAGCCAGCAACAAAAAAATGACTATCTGAAACACACATGATGAACCCAGCCGGGAAAAAACAATGAGCAGGGCAGGCGAGCCAGCTAGCTGACTGCTAACGGGGGCTAACCTGGACCAAACAAAACTGGACCTTCGGAAGCCTGCAGGCTAGCTGGGAGCTATATGGACAATATTATATTTATTGCACACAATCAGAAAAGTCACAATCGCATACCTAAAAGAAAGCGAAGGCAAAAAAACGAATGCTGTACACAAGGGCATGTAAACTTACCCCGCGCAGCTTTTGATGATCAAAGCGCGCAAATCGGACAAAACAGTCAGAAGTCCCCCTAGCGACAGAGTAAAGAAAGTTTATATCACTCCAAGAGAAACCATCGCCGTCTGTTTTTCAAAAGGTCTTGCCATTGTTTTGAGTCATTGTTATCATCCGTAGACGTCTCTCTGGGGGATATGAGGTCAAACTGTCAACTTTAAGAATTAATATTTGAGATCCATGGAGCGTGGAATATTTTGGAACATATTTGCATGATTGTGGGGAGGGACACAACACGTTCCGATATGCAATGAAGGATTTGGGACCCACTTGAAGGCTTGACACGCAAAGTAACCACTGACAATAAAACACAACGTTTTGGATCAACCACTTAAACAAGATCTTGTCCTATGATGTAAAAGCTGATGTAAACTGGAAAAATATAGGGAATATCTTAATTGCAATGGGAAGTATTTATATCTGAGACGCATAGCTAATGAATAAATAAAGCACAATAAATACACTATTGTATCGCCAACCTGAAACGTCTTCGAGAGGCACAAAAAATTGAATTTAATGGAGAAAGAGAAAGGCATTGTAGGAAGTATTTCAGCCAATAGCATATCGGAATGCTCATGATGGTGTGACACAAATTCCAGACCAGTGTATTCATGATGTCGACGTATATTGGACAGGCATTCCAGAGAGGGAACTTGACATACAAAAATTTTGGGTACGCAAAATTATTTATTGTTTATGTCGTACAGTGAGGGAGATGCCATAAAGAGGGGCCAAAATATATTAAGGTAGTAAGGCAGGGGTCACCATATCCTAGGGGCCTACTACACTGACTAACAGCAGGGATCCTAGAGGGATAACTATACATACGCGCTAATTGCAAATTTTGAATTAATATGTATTTGGAGAGGGCAGCACGGCGGCGCAGTGGTTAGCGCTTGTGCGGCACAGTTCATGTCATGGGAACCTGTCGTGGGTTCAAATCCAGCTCCAGACTTTCTGTGCGGAGTTTGTATGTTCTCCCCGTGCTTGCGTGGGTTTCCTCCGGGCACTCCGGTTTCCTCCCACATTCCAAAAACATGCATTTCAGGTGAATTGGCCGGTCCAGATTGTCCCTAGGTGTGAATGAGCGAATGAGTTGTCTGTCCCCGTGTGCCCTGCGATTGGCTGGCAACCAGTTCAGGGTGTCCCCTGCCCACTGCCCGAAGATGGCTGGGATGGGCTCCAGCCCCCCCGCGACCCTAATGAGGATAAGCGGTACGGCTAATGAGATGAGATGAGATGAGATGTATTTGGAGATGCGAAATAATCAGTTGCTGATGTCGTATAGTGGGGAAACCGCTGTAAAGAGGGGCTGAAAAAAAAATCTTGTTTCTCATGTTGTAAAGCGGGGGCGCCCGTATTTTAGTGGTTTACCATACTTACCAATAGCAGGCAGGCATCTTAGAGACGTAACTACATACGCAGGAATACAGGAAAATTTAAATTGTTGCATTTTGATCAAACAAAATGATGTTGCGCGTTTCGTATCATGGAGAAAATGACGTAAAGAGGGGCAAATGTTGCAGAGTGGGATCACCGTATCCCGGGGGATACTGTCGCATTCATAAAAAAGTCCATAATATAAGTGCATTTTGAGGGCATTTCCTTCAACATGGCCCCTTTCTTTCCTTCCAGTTTAACGAAGTACAAGACATAAACATGCACGTGCATATATAAGAGCAACAATATGCACCAACAGTGGATTTTTATCCGGCTTTATAAGCTAATACGAATACGGTACGCCAGCGTGTGCCGGAGGCTCCGAATATGTGGCCGTGTATGTGTGTGTTGAGGCGCTCTAATGCTGTGTGACTGTGGCCAGTGACTGTCAGCATAGCAGAGACATGGACGCAGCACAAGTGCCTCCTTGTATAAACGTTGGCCCCGGCACCGATACTCGTCTTTCCTCCCGCTCTCTCGGATATCCCCAAAAGGACTACCTTGATTTACGTATTTCATTTGCACTTACATCCTCTCGGCTAAAAAGAAATAAGCGTTTTTAATTGCGTTGTGCATCCTATTGAACTGCTGGGGTCATTCCACATTGTTGTTTGGCTGTGTTGTTTACTTGGAGTATTTCAGAAAATCCAGATGGAGGGTGGTACTTAAAGTATTCCCCTGATTTTTGCTGATAATCCATTTTATAACCACCCGTATTATACATACAGTACTCAGTAAATAAACTGTATGTACATAATATATATATATATCATCTCATCTCATCTCATCTCATTAGCTGCACCGCTTATCCTCAGTAGGGTCGCGGGGGTGCTGGAGCCCATCCCAGCAATCATCAGGCAGTGGGTAGGGGGCACCCTGAACCGGTTGCCAGCCAATCGCAGGGCACACAGGGACAGACAACTCGCTCGCTCATTCTCACCTAGGGACAATTCGGACCGCAAATGCATGTCTTTGGAATGTGGGAGGAAACCAGAGTGCACGGAGGAAACCCACGCAAGCACGGGGAGAACATACAAACTCCGCACAGGAGGTTAGGTAGCTGGATTTGAACCCACACAGGAGGTTCCCAAGACCTTAGAACTGTGCCGCACACACGCTAACCACTGCGCCGCCGTGCTGCCTGTATATATATATTGTGTGTGTGTGTGTGTGTGTGTGTGTGTGTGTGTGTGTGTGTGTGTGTGTGTGTGTGTGTGTGTGTGTGTGTGTGTGTGTGTGTGTAATTCTCTCTGTTTTAGAATATTTTCATGAAGTTTCTCCAATGCAAATAAAAAATAAAAAAAATCATACATTCTGGATTTATCATCACTCAACCAAAATATTACAAGCCTTTTGTTAAGAACCAGAACAGGATCAGGACCCAAACAAGTGACGTTCTCACACAAGCTTTTTATTTTACGGGAAATAGGGGAGTCATGCACGTTAGGCAGTGGTCTGCCGTGAAATAAAAGGAAGCCAGAGGCTGACGAGATCGATACCAATTGCCGGAGTTGATATTGGACAGATGGGGTCGATACCGGACAGGACGGGACAGACAGGATGGATAATGAAACAAGATATCGAAAATAAACATGGCAAACTAGACCGGAACGAAAACTGGAAACCAAAATTAAACAGGACAAAATTAACGGGAATAATACTGGACAGGAAATACCAACAGGACCAGGATCGAGTCAAAACTCACGTCTTCCGGGGCTGAAGTTTGTTGACAGACTGACAAAGGAAAAAATAAGAGCACTGAGCTTAAAAAGACAGAAAGCCAATCTGTCAATGAGTCGCAGCTGGCGCCACACGGGCGGGGCCAATTGGGCGCCATGGCAACCGTGACAGTTATTGGTTTATTTTAGTTTGTTAATTGACTAAACTGTTGACTTGTGATTTAGTTACTTGTTAGATAAGTGACCGACTGACTTTGTTGAGAACACATTATCTGACAAACTCATTGCCGTAGTCTCTTACTAATTTAGTTACTAAAGACGAATATTACTCAAGTATTTTGATGTCTGAATGAGTGACAATTATTGACCTATTTTTATTATTTTGATATTGCAAATTAGTTGACTAGCTTACTCGTACATCTTTAAATGATGTTCTAATATGTTGAGATTAAATATTTGAGTATTTGCCATTATTCATTAATTAATTAATTCATTCATTCCTTCATTATATACACCACTTATCCTCAGTAGGGTCGCGGGGGTGCTGGAGCCCATCCCTAGCTATCTTCAGGCAGGGGGCAGAGGACACCCTGAACTGGTTGCCAGCCAGTCGCAGGGCTATTTGCCATTATTAGCAATGTTAAAACAATAAAAAAATACCGTATTTCGAATGATTAATAATGGAACAAGAATCTTTTTTGTATTTTTAATTGCTTCATAGAAAATGAGGAACTTTATCATAATATTTAAATTTTTAGAGACTTAGATTAGTTCAGTGATCCCCAAACCTTTCTGTATAAAGTCTGACAACATGTTTACAGTCCAGCTCAAGGGTGGCATTAAACATGTTCATACTTTTTCTATATTCACAATAACAATAATAATAGTAATAATAATAATAATAATAATACCAATTGGTGTGTATCTATTGTGTAATTACTTTCAACATTTGGGCGTCCTCATAACATCCCACCCCAAACAAATGACAAATGCGCCAAATTACTGCATCACACTAGTCGCTAATGTAACGTTTAGCGCAAAATGTCACATCTATCTGTTTGCCAAGTGATCAACAATACAAACTTACCACATAAATCAATAAAGTGCGTTGGCGTTGTGTGTTCTCGATATAAGGATTCCACAAGCTGCAGTGATCGATCTTTCCTCCATTTAGCATTTGTCTAGTTTGTTTACTGTCTTTGTAACATGACATATGGACTGCACTTGACCATTCTCCACCCTGATTGGTTATAAGCCAAGAAGTTTGGTTTGATTCATCCCTCGTTCTATGGTCAACACGCGAGGGTTTTCAATATCGACGTGACAGTTGCACCGATCGACAGGGAACTAAACCCGCTATTGCGAAGCCCACTGATTTTAATTCAAACGCCCCGTCCTAAAACCCTCATTTTAAATTCCGTGCGATGTAGTGGTTCCAATAAAACAAGGAAATAATAGAATTCATTTTTCTGTGCAGCGCAGTACCTTCATGGCCCGGTGGTTGGGTATCAATGAACTGTGGTACCTCTACTTACGAATTTAATTTGTTCCAGCAAGACATTGTAAAATGAAACGGTTGTAAATAGAGACACCTTTTCCTATTGAAATAAGTGCAAATATGATTAATCCGTTACAAGGTCATCATACGCAACCAAACCCCCATTTAATCAACCGGAACTGCCATGGAGGTACATTCATTCTCACTCAATGTTCATAAATATAGCGCACATTGGATACAAAACAAGAAAAAAGGCTAAATAAATGCTTAAGATGAAGTTACTGTACAGTACAACGCTTTATTAACCAAGAACAGTTTAAACAGCAGCAACCGAATGAAAGTGTTAAAATGTAAAAAGTCTGTGTAAATGCCATCCACTTGGGCACACTTTTCCATTCCCTTTGTCCCACTTGCGTTGCGTTTCCCACAAGTTGTATTTGAAGAAAGAGAAAGGGTTGCGCCCACGATCCTGTGATTGCTGGACGCGGGAAGCAGGTCACTCTGAACGCGGAAGTGGATCCTCCGTGGCGAGCGATGGCGGTGTCGGGAATGGAAAATATGGGTCAGCAGCAAAAACGTGGTTGGGGGCGGAAGCAAGTCGTAAGCCAGGAAAGGAGAGTAGACGTGGTCGGGGACAAAAAGAGGTCGAAAGCTGGGACGAGAGAGTAGACGTGGTCAGGAGCAAAAACGGGTCGACAGACGGGAGCAAAAAACAGGTGGGAGTCAGGGTCGGAAAAGGCTTGCCTAGTGTTAACTGAGGTTCGCAGACGGACTGACAAAAGGGGACAGATAGGAGTGGGTTTAAATAGGGACAGGGAGCCAATCAGAGTCGGAGGCAGTTGGCGCCAAAGGTGCGGGCACAGGTGATTCACATCTGTAATCATGACAGATTTTCTGTATCATTGTCTTCGTCAAAGTGCCAATTCGCCAACTCCCACTTTCACTTTGGCGATGATATTTTGTTTTTTTTTCAATCGTGAGGGGAGCACTTGCCCTTTTTTCCCCTCCACTTTTTGCAAGACCCATGGTTAGAAATTAATTATCTCTGTAAACTGTAAAGAGCACTATAAACAAAGTGCAATGACGAAATAATTTAACGGACTAAACCATTTGGCAATTGAATGCATGGGTTTGCTAGGCTCTCACCTCGCTGACACATGCAGGATGCTGTTGGTAAAAAAATTTAGTTGCGGCGTCACTGACTTCGGATACTGGAAAACTGATCGTATAACGAGGAAGATTTTAGTCGGACACGAAACTCAGAGGTCAAAACTTTCTTTAACTGTTCAATCGTACATACAGTAGATGTACCACTGCATTTGTATAACACACGGTTTACGTTAAGTGACGTTTAGGTTTCTGTTTCACTTGTGCACATTTGTATTATTTTGATGGTCCTAAGCTTTGTGGGACTTTTAGTTCACAGTGGAATGTTAGACACAATCTCTGCCTTACTCGTTAAAAAAGCCTCATTTGCATTGGTTATGTTCTCCGGGATATTTGTGTTTTATATTCTGCTCCCACGTTGAAAATGCTACATTCCATGTATAGTCGATGAAGCAGTTGTATGCATCCATATGCAGTGTAAGTCTATGCTTCGGGTAAGTCGAGTAGAGAGCACGTCGTGTAAATAGACGCAATACAGCTATTGAGCAAACAAACCCCGTACTGGGTTGATTTTGGTGAGTGACATGAAAGAAATGATCGGTTATTTAATGTCAAACATTAACTGCAGGAACAGTCTATTTGCATAATAACGTCAATCGTGCTTGCCCTCCTGATGTGATTTCCCTCAAATGGGATTATATTTTTTTTTACTTGACATGAAAATCCTTAATTTAGATATTGCCAATCAGTGCCCAGGAAACAGAAGGTATTTCTCCAATTGGTTGAGGACTAATTCATAGAAAAGAAAACGCAATAGGCTGAGGTAACACTGTACTCTGTGAAGACAGCGGCTTCAGTGATAGTTGTAGACACTCCACAGAGTTGTGTGTGCACCATTGTTTTTTTTCCTGAGAGCAACATAAATCATTAACTTCACTCTAGCTCAAATGTTGCATTAAAAATAAATTGCCATGAACGGCAATTAGCCTTACAAGTAACAGATTGGACCTGTCCACAATGTTGTGTTATGTTGACGGTTGACTTCTAGAGCGATGCGAGATTTATGTGTTCCACTAAATGGGCTCTACATATTTTGTGATGGTTTAAATTCAATTACAGTAGATTAATGAAGCCGTTCGGCAATGTGCTTGTTTCATTGTCTTCTTTAGAGCTACACAGCTAAGCTTCACTCTGTCCCTGATGTTACATTAAAAGTAGAGATGGTGCTAGTAATTCACGATGGTAACTAATATTGGCTCCTCGTCCTCACCTGTCGTCACACGTGTATAAGAGTCATTGACAGATTGGGTTTCTGTCTTTTTAAGCTCAGTGCTCTCATTTTTTCTTTGTCAGTCCGTCAACGAACCTCTGCCCCGCAAGACGTGGGTTTTGACTCGGTCCTGTTTTTCTGTTGGTATTCCCTGTCCGGTATTGTTCCCGTTTATTTTTGTTCTGTTTGATATCGGTTTCAAGTTTCGTTCCCGTCTATTTTTGTCCTTTTTATGATTCTCTCCAGTTTTTGTTCCCGTCTAGTTTGTCCTGTTTATTTTTAATATCCTGTTTCATTATCTATCCTGTCTGTCCTGTCCGATATCAACTCGGGTAATTGGTATCGATCTAGTTTGCCTCTGGCTTCCTACCAGACTGCTGCCTCACGTGCATGACACACCATTTCCCGTAAAATAAAAGGCTTGTCTGAAAATATCACGCGTTTGGGTCCTGATCCAGTTCCGGTTCATGACCATATCCTTGTGATATGTTTACTAATGAGCTGTTTTGTTCCACTTATTTTGTTTTGTTCCACAGCTATCTTCAGTGGGCAGGGGACACACAGAGACAGACAACAATTCACTCGCCCATTCACACTTTGTGACAATTTGGAACGGCCAATTAACCTAACATGCATGTTTTTGGAATGTGGTAAGAAAACCACGCAACATGAGAGAACATGCAAACTCTGCACAGGAAGGCTGGTAACTGGATTTGAATCCATGACAGCAGAACAGTGCTGCGGGCTAACCGCTCAGCCGCCATATATATATAAAATCTATATATTGGGAAGAAGGGCTGGTATAGAAGGGAAAACCAGGTACTATTGGCATATCGGTACTCAAGATTTGGGTGCTATTATTTGTTTGGGAAAAAAAAAAAACCATCATCGACAAAAATGCCTGGGTTGCTCAACAATGTTGTGTCATTTTAAGTTTGTCTTCTAAAGAGATGTGCAGCCCCCCAGTCGCTTTCAAATCTTTACATTCTGTGAAGACTGCAGCTCATCGATGGTTTGAAATCAATTCCATTAGACGGATAATGTCACTTCACAATGCTAAGCGTGCGTCATTTTGCTTCTTCCTGAGTGTTACATAAACCCATTTTTAAATTCACTTTAAAAAGAATGTGTCGGAAATTGATGTTCCAATTGAGTGTCTGGGTTGCTCCACGATGTTGTGTATGTTTCAGTTCTTTTAAAGAAATATGGGAATTATTTGTTCGACCCAGTTGGTTATAAATCTTTATATTATATGAAGACAGCAGTTTAAGTTTTGCTTTAAAATCCATCCTTTGAGACTTAAGAAGCCACTTCACAATGCTGTGCATGTGTCATTGTTCATCTTTCCGAGAGTTAAATGAACAAATATTAAATTCACTACGTCCCTGATTGTTTTGGGTCTGACACACCTCCTATGGCCAGAGAGCCCCAACTGGGGTTTGAAATGGACACGGGTGTGTCCAATCGCAACCCACCGGTACCCAATTAACCTGAACCCTTTGAAAAGGACATTTTGACCTGCACACATTTAATGGGTCATCTTCAGATTTAATTTTCTGGTTTCCGGTTTTCATTGTAATTTTCACTTCCACTACTACGCGATGTTTGTTTGTGTTTGTTTCCAGTTTCTTTGTTCCATGCAAAACTTAATGTCCAGTTTCGGTGTTTGACTTCAAGTTTAGTTTTTGTTTCTGGCTTCTTGTTTGGACGTTTTGTTTGTTGCTTTGTGCACTTTGTTCCTGGTTTTCTTATTTAATGCGACCTCCTTTGAGCACCTCTACCCTCAGATCTTGCATCCCATACATGGGTCCACACCTGAAAACAAATTCACCATGTCCCAGAAATTACATTAAAAAGATTATGTGGGCAAATAATGTATCAATAGAGTGCCTGGATTACTCCACAATGTTGTGTATGTTCAAATTTGAGAGTTCTGCCAGTTCTGCAATCAATCTCTATATTATCAGTGTCAGAAATAATGTGTGCCCGGACGCCCGAGGCGTGCATCTTTTCGTCGGGCGTACAACTTACACAACCTTGGCTGACAACTTTTTCAAGAAAGAAAAAAAAATATTTTGTTTTAATTTTTTTCTTTATTTTTCCAAAATCAAACGTTTGCTTTATTCCGATTTCAGAATCTTCGTTCGGTTTGGAAATGTCGGAATTTTGGTTTGTTTGGCAATTTGCATACTCGGAAGCAAATCAGAAGCCTGCATCGAATGACTTTGTGCTTCCGGACTTTCCCGAGCGTTATAAGGTCGCGCATTTGCATATCATTTTCCAAATTAGACGCACAGAGAACACAAGAAATATGGATAAGTGGTTAGGGATCAAGCCAAATCCTCAGCCCCAAAAAAAAACATTCAAAAGAAGCTAACAAAATTGATGACGCTACAAAACATAAAGGTAAATTAAAAGCATCGTGGAAAAAGGAGTTCACGTGGCTTGTAGCAGATGACGCAACGCAAACATTGCATGAATGGAGATGAGTAAATACAGGAACAAACTGATGGCAGATGGAAAACAGCAATGTCATATATATGCCATAAATGTTATAAGTAGATTTATAATAAATTTAATTTTAAAGTGTTGTTCTGTTATGTATTCTGATTATTAATCCTTAATACTTTGCAACAATGTTTGTTTTTTTTTGCGATTAGTCGTCTTATTGTATTTCAAGTTGTGAAAAATGGAGCAGGTAACTTTTTCAGAGTTGTCTGCCCTGGTGTCCGGTAAATTTTTGTCATGAGTTTCAGACACTGATATTATGATGTTATTAATAAGACAGCAATTTATGTGTTGGTTTGAAATTTATTCCATGGAGCCGATGAAGTCAATGTTAAGTGTGCGTCATTGTTTGTCTGATCGGGAGTTACAGTACATAAACTGATAGTTGAATTCAGTTTGTCTCAGATGTTACATTCAAAATAATCTCTCCAATTACCGTTCCAATTTCAGTGCCTGGGTTCCTTCACAATGTTGAGTATGTTCAGGTTTTAGATGCGATTTATTTGTTCCTCCCAGTTGGCCACAAACCCTACTTTATGTGAAGACAGCAGCTTAAGTATTGGTTTGTAATCAATTCTAGGAGATTGATAAGTCGCATCACTGTATTACGCATGTGTCACTGTTTTTCTTCACGAGAGTTACATGACGGATTGTTATACTCTACCTCCCAGATGTTACATTTATAAGAATCTGTTAAGGTTCCAATTGAGTGCCTGTGTCGCTCCACAGCGTTGTGTATTTCACGGTTCTCCATTATGACATCATTTCCTCACACTCAGCGAGACGAGCGCATCTCCAGTACAGTCACGGCGGCGGCACAACGCTAATGAAATGTCACTTTAGTGCCGGATGATCGCCCCGCTCTGCTTTTCCACCAGCGCCGCGTCTTCACGGCGGGAGAAGGGGGGATTTGGGATCCCTACGGAGAACCAACCCCCCACCCACGATCTCCACTCCCCGAGGGAGGCGAGGCGGCCACGTGCCGATATTATCGAGCGTCCTCACTCAATGAGGACATTCCGCCGCACTCTAACCTCACTTTCTTTTTCATCTACCGCCTACGCAAACAACAACCTTGTCCCCCCTGTTGCCTAGACCTCACTCCCATCTCCCCTCTGTCATACCATCATCCTGCAAGGCAAACTTAGAGTGACATTTAATTAGGGGAGTTTTCCCGCCACAACGCCGTCCGCAGGGAAACTCGCTCTCGGCTCGTCGGCATGAAGTCGTCAAATGTTGCTTTTTAAATGCTCTCTCCGTCTCTTTGCAGTTTGTGTGCTGTACACTCAGGGGATAGCGAACAGAGAATGGAGAGAGGTGAGTCACGAATTGCATTTTTTGGGGAGGGTAGGGATGTATAAAATGCTGATTGTCAACTGGCCAGTCGGAGCGAGAGTGTTGTTTTCACGTCTATTTGGGCTCCACAAGAGGAAGAAACCTTTTTTGTCAACAAATGTATCATGCATCACACACGGGGAAACACACAAAAGCTGGCGAGCAGGTTAGTGCCACGCTTTGATGCTGTTTAATGGGCAAAATCCGGATTAGTGTAATTGTGTCCCAGGTGGGACACAAGATGTTTTCAGATTGTCAGGCGGACACCCTGCTGGGTGCCACACATGACTGCTGGCGACAATTTGTGTTTAATAGATACCGTGATACCTCGGTACTCTACCGTAATCCAGGATCAATTCAAGTCAAATTTTTTTTAAAGGCCTTAGTCACAAAATTTGTCCAAAGACTGCACAGGCCACAATTACACCAGCCCCTGATCTTAAACCAACATGCGGGCAAGGAGTAACTCAAAAACCTCAGCATGAGGAAAATAAGCAGTGTTGGGCATGTTCCTTCAAAAAGTTATTAGTTAGAGTTACTCACTACGTTTTCCAAAAAGTAACCGAGTTATAACTGAGTTACTCTGTAGTAAAAGAAACTAGCTGATTTAAAACCTACATGAGAGCAAGGAAATTTAACCTCAGCACAAGGAAAATGAAGAAACCTTGAGAAGGGGCCGCACATGAGGTAATCCCCCTTCCAGGATGACCAGGCTGCAATGGATGTTGTAATAACAATTAACACACATCTTTTAGTATCATTCCGCCTGTGGTTTTTTTATGTTTTTGTATTGTTTCCCTCCAAGACAGTAATTTACATTTACGCTAACTTTTCTGCTATTTTCCCCAAAATTTACCTGAAACATTTCCTTCTGTAGGCCTACGGGTGGTAATTGTTCCTTAAGATAGTAATCTTTATCTCGCCTAAAATCTTGTCATCGGTAATTGCGTATTAAATATAAAGTTATATTTAGGTACATAACTAAACAGCAAACATTTTACATTTAACGATTACATATCGTATCCCTTCCAAGGGGGAATAAAGCCCAATTTTTCAAAAAAAAATCCAATGCAAAGAAAGGCGGTGCTCTGAGTTGTTTTATATATGCTTTGGACTGAATGACAAACTAGGGTACTGAACATCAGCCATTTTGGTATTTTCTCCAAATTCTTTCTTCAGGTCACATGGTCGCGAGCCTCTGAACACTTGCTCTTTTATTCGGAAGTACCACAGGGTTCTTACTGGTGCTTGAAATTCTTGGAAATGCTCGAATTTTAATGCTGTGTTCTCAAGGATTAAAAAATGCCTGAATTTTGGGTGAAGCGCTTGTAAATGCCTGAAATTGTTTCTCAACAAGCCTGCTTAAAAAGGACGCTCACACTGCTCTCTGGTGGCTTTGCTTGGCCATTGCGTATTGTCATGATTACCGATATGCTTCACCTGTACCCGCTCCTTTGGCGCCAACTGCCTCGGACTCTGATTGGCTTTCTGTCCCTATTCAAACCCACTCCTATCTGCCCCCTGTTGTCAGTCCGTCTGAGAACCTCAGTTTACACTAGGCAAGCCTTTTTTTTCGACTCTGACTTCAATCTGTTTTTTGCTCCAGTCCGTCCCCCGGCTGTGACCCGTTTTTTTATTCTGATCACGTCTACTCCCCTGTCCCGGCTTACGACTTGCTTCCGACCCCGACCACGTTTTTGCTCTCCTGTCCCGGATACTGACCCGTTTTTCCGTTCCCGACACTGCCATTGCTCGCCACGGAACTCCCACTTCCACGTTCATAGCGACCTGCTTCCCGCTCCCAGCAATCACCAGATCGTGGGGGCAACCCTTTCCTTTTTATTCCAATAAAACTGAGAGAAACGTAAAGGAAGTGGGTCCTGTCTCCGTTCTGGTCCTGACACATATGGTCTTGCTCGTGATTAACGGCAGCTGGCATCAGTTTGTATGGCATTGTATTGTAAAACGCCATCGCCCTCTAGAGGACAGTTGGATGCTACACCTAAACTGGGCAAAATGAAGTGTGTATTGGTTCAAGGATTACGCATCAAGTATGGACATTTATTATGGGACATGAAGTGAATTGCAATGGGAAACTACATACTATCCATCAATCTTTTGTCATATTTAGCATTTTAGCCACTAAGTTCCAGACTATATTTAGCAGCTGTAGCATATAGAAAATACCAGCGTGTGTGTTTCTAATTTTTTGTCTATTTTTCTCTTTCAGTTTGGCAGGACAGAAGTGATCGACAACACACTCAACCCTGATTTCGTCCGCAAGTTCATTTTGGATTATTTCTTCGAGGAGAGGCAGAATCTGCGATTCGACCTGTGAGTTAACCAATGAATTGTGCACCTCACTCCATGCGTCGTAGCAAAGCTAAGCGTGAAATATTCATGCCGTGCGCGGGAGGGGCGATGTACGTTATTCGGCCTTTTAAATAAAAGACACGTTTTCTTGTCACTCGCGTTTTTTTTCTGTTTTTTTCCCCCGTTTGCGAGCGGCGTTCTCATTCTGCTCGGTCGCACCCGAAAAGGAAAAATAAGTCAATTTGACTTGAAGATGCTTTGTGGAGACAATGATGGGAAGGCAAGGCCGCCGTGTCCATCACCAGGAAGGCATCTTGAGGAAAAATGGAGCCCTTCGAGGCGTTTTTGTCATTAGTACAATCGCAAACGAAGTCAATGGAGCAAAGATATGGCGTAGGGAAATGGAGGTGCGACCAGAAAATTGGAAATTCTAACTAAACAAAACGGATTCACCATTAGACATTATTCTTCTTCCATGTCCTTCCTTATCTTTCCTCCATTTATCTTCTTTGTTTCTTCCTCCTCTTCATTTTTCATGAATTATATACAAGTAGTACAGTGGTACCTCTACTTACAAATGCCTCCACATACAAATGTTTCAGGTTACAAAGTACCTGAACAGGAAAATATTGCCTGTAGTTCCAAAAGTGTTTCAGGATACAAATTCAAAAATACAGTGCAGTACACGCTGCCATTCTTTCTGGCAACACGGTGCATATGCATGAATCCCGGCATGCTTTTCTCGTCCCCTTTCTGCTCTGTAAACAGTCAACTGTATGGATCATTTCCACTTACTCCATGAAATAAATGCAGCAAAATGGACAAGGAGAAAAGAAGAAGATACTGAGAGATCGTGCTAGGAATCAAGTTGACTGAACCATTTCAAGGCATTGGAGTGTTTCCGGCATCCGCATGAATCCTGGCATGCTCTTCGCGTTTCCTTTCCGCTCTGTAAACAGTCAACTTTATGGTACTGCTCCAATAAGCTATCATTTACAATTGACCCAACGAAAGACAGGCAGCAAAGTGGACAAGGAGAAAAGAAGAATAAGATACTGAGAGATGGTGCCAGGAATAACATTGACTGAACCATTTCAAGGCATTGGAATGTTTCCGGCATCTGCATGAATCCCGGCATGCTCTTCGCGTCTCCTTTCCGCTCTGCAAACAGCCAACTATGTGGTACTGCTACGAAGAGCTATCATTTTCAGTTACCCCATGAAAGACATGCTGCAAAGGAGACAAGGAGAAAAGAAGAAGATACTGAGAGATGGTACTAGGAATCAAATTGACTGAACCATTTCAAGGCATGGTTTATTGACATTTTTGTTTTGTTTTAGTTTTATTTTTTTAATCTCGCGTTTTTCACTATCCAGTCTCCATTATCTGCACCGCCTATCCTTGGTAGGGTCGTGGGGGTCTTCGAGCAGTGGGCAGAGGACAATGAACCGGTTGCCAGCCAGTCGCAGGGCACAAAGAGACGTACAACTCACTCTCTCATTTACACCTAAGGACAATTTGACCAGTTAACCTGACATGCATGTTTTTGGAATGTGGGAAGAAACCGGAGTGCCCAGAGGAAACCCACGCAAGCACGGGGAGAACATGCAAACCCCGCACAGGAAGGCTGGTAGCTGGAATTTGATCCCATGACCTCAGAACTCAGCTGTGAAGGAAAAGAGTTTTTAAAATGCTATCATTTTTGGGGGTGCTTGGGTTAAAATTTGAGGGTACTTGAGCACCCCCAAAAACGGGCTGGTTACGCCCATGACCTGAACTAATTGCTCAAACGTTTCTCCTTTCTCCGCCGTGTCCTTTAACATCACTAAATGAGATCGCAGACAGCACAAGGAAGTGGAATCCTATGTGGAACAGTGCCCAGTGATGTCATCCACAAATTTGGTGCCCACGAGGCGCCGCCGGGTATCTGCCTGTGCACGTTATTGTGTGCGCGTGCTCAAATCAACGTCCATCCGTCACGTTTTTTTTGTTTTGAATGCCTGCATTCCTTCCACTTTTTTCTCGTACACACATACACACACACTAGCTTCTCCTTACGAAACGGTTTCAGATGAATAATTCATGAGACGTCCAAAGTGACAGAGGCCAACGGAACGCATGAAGCGCACCTGTGCCTTGCGCCGCTAGCGCACACATAGCATTGAGACAATGCTAACTGTTCCATGGTGTGTTGGTCGTTAGTAAAGAAATTGAAAAATGTAGTTAATTGCTTTAACTACAGTAGAAACTCAGGTATGACATTCACTGTCTTTGAGGTGGGGGTTGCAGAGGGAATTTCAGGGTTGGTACGGGCGCTTGAAATCTATGAAAAGGCTTCCATTTTAATATTGTTTTTGTGACAATGCTATTTCTTCCATGGTGTGTTTGATGTCATCATAAAAAAATTGTAAAATGTAGTTAACAGCAATAAATACAGTAGACCCTCGGGTGTGACAGACATTCGTTCTGAGGCGGGTGTCGCAGAGGGAAATTCAGGGTTGGTACGGGTGCTTGAAATATTTGTAAAGGCTTGAATTTTAATGTTGTCTTTTTGGGACATTGATAAGACTTTCATGGTGTGTTTGTTGTCATCATAAAAAATTAAAAAATGTAGTTAAACGCTATAATTACAGTAGACCCTAAGGTAAGACATTCATTCGTCCTGAGGTGGGGGTCGGAGAGGGACATTCAGGGTTGCTACGGGTGCTTGAAATCTTTGAAAAGGCTTGAAATCTAATATTGTTTTTCGAGACAATGCTAACACTTCCATGGTGTGTTTGTTGTCATCATAAAAAAATTGTAAAATGTAGTTAGGCGCTATAATTACACTAGACCTTAGGGTAAGACATTCATTCTGGGTTGGGGTGGCAGAGAGAAATTCAGGGTTGGTACGGGTGCTTGAAATCTTTGAAAAGGCTTGAATTCAAATGTTGTGTTTTTAAGTCATTGCTAACTCTTTTGTAGTGTGTTTTTTGTCATCATAAAAAAATAGTAAAATGTAGTTAACCACTATGATTAAAATGTAGTTACAATTACAAATACAGCAGACCCTTGGGTAAGACATTTATTCAAAAAGTGATATTCAGGGTTGGTACGGGTGCTTGAAATCTTTGAAAAGGCTTGAATTCTAATATTGTGTTTTCAAGATTTGGAAATGTGTGAAGCGTTTGTAAATGGTTGAAACCGTTGCCTTGTTTCTCGGTAGTCTGCTTTAATAGACCACGTATTAAATGAAGAAAAGTAAAACAAGTCTGCTTAAAAATGACGGCAATGCTGCTCTCTACTGGGTTTGCTTTGTCATTGCATTTATTTTACATTCGGCATTCAAGTACAGTGGAACCTCGGTTTTGGAACGCCTCTCAGTTCGAACAAAATTTTGAGAAATTCTTGCTTCGCTTTTCGTTTAAAAAAGTTCGAATGCCAGTACGCTAGGGGCGATGCTGAGCGGCGTACGGGTGTAGATTGCCCCCACCCCTCGTGAAGAACTGTTGTCACGTGACCAAGCACTTCTTTTTGCTTTCGTTTTTAATATCGGTGAACGGTGTGTTTTAACCCCTAATTATGTCTCGGAAGAAGGTCGGTGCAAGCAGCAAAGTTGTTACAGGTGAAAAAAGAAGAGTAGTGCGTACAACTATTGCATTTAAGAAAGAAATAATAGCAAAATATGAAGAAGATGTGCGAGTTTCCCTTCTTTCGAGGGAATAGAGCATGGCTTCTGCAGACCACCTCAGAGGTAAGAAATCCTATTCATAAATCTTTTCTTTATCCTTCAACCGCTCACCACTTGTTGTGGAGACCCCGGTGCTAAATGACGTGTAAACGACCTGATTTTTTTATTTTCACTCGTTCATGTTAGCGTAATCTTTCGTACGGAAGATTACGCTAACGCGAACGTACGATTAGCCTGGGTTAGCTTCATGTTTACGTTCATGGTAAGCCTTCAAGGATTTGGAACGGATTAAAATGATTTTACATTACTTTTAATGGCAAAAATGATATTCGGTGATCGACCAAATCGGTTTTAGAACAGGGTTCTGGAACGGATTATGGTCGAGAACCGAGGTTCCACTGTAAGTCTAAATCGCCACCATAACTCACCAGATATGACACGGATATTCCTAATGATGCCCAGCTCGACATGTTGTCTTTGTCAATTGTGACTCTGAAAATGCAACTCACCATACAAATCTTCCCTGGCTCTATTCAAACTCGTACTCCTACTCCCACTGTTTTCGGTCTACAATGCGCACGCATTCTGTGTTGGTCCGGTGATGACGTTGGCTGGAAAGGGATCCATATAGGGAGAGGTTTGTCTTAAAAGTTTTTACACACGTATTGTTCAGATCCACAATATATTTACGATCGATTCAAGAGCTAAATACTATGTCTTGATAAATGCACATGCAAGATTAGAAATTGCATGTGTAAATCAGATACATATTTGTGAAACTGAAAAACACGTGTGAAGATTGCAGACATATTTTAGGAGTATTTGATGACCTCTAACAACAGGGTTATGGATTGATTCTCACCAGATTTTTTATTTATTGGTACTGGAGAAATTGGAAAAGTGGCTTGAAAGCTTCTTAAATTCAGCCTTGAAAACAATGTATGAACCCTGAATTTTGAACTTTTGTCAATCATGGGAAGACACACCCACACAATTCGAGGATTCTGAGCACGTCTGTCATTTTTGGCTGTCTGAGGCTCATCTGGACCGTTTCCAGGTGACATTTCGTCCTTTTGCTAGCAAATTCGGATCACGCGAACTCGACAGATGGCTGCCGCTTAATCGCAAAACGTTTGAGTTTCAGGCACAGGAGGAAAAATCGGATTTAGGACGATGTACTGAACTTGACCTTTCCTTGCTTTTTTTTCTCAGGTACGATTTGGATTGCAAGAGCGACAATCTCTCCAAACATGTGAGTTTTTGCTCGTATGTTGGGTTCGTAAAAGACAACATAATAATGTCTCACCTGAAAAATGAAGTTCTCACTAAAATATACAAAGCTACCAAATACAAAAAGAAAAGGTCAGTATTTAGCATTTTTATAAGCAGGATTCTCATTGTACAACCACAATACGGTAATAAAAATGTTGTGCTTTTCACTTATAGTGAGAATTGAAAGTAGCTACCATTACATGATTCAGATAAGGACTTTATTACCATCCATGGATTGTAAACAACAATATCAGTGTTTCCATTTGGTCATTGTTCTTTATAAAACTTGTATGTGAGGCTCCCCGATACTACTATTTTTCAGACTGATCCCATCACATGTTTTCACTTCAAATCAGGGCTCACCAACTAGTTTTCAAGCCGAGAGATCATTTTTGTTGCTGGTTAGGGCAAGCATCTTCAAAGTCCGGCCCGAGGGCTAGTTACGCCCCCAATCAATTAATAATATGTGGGCTGCCACTAATGTTGACCGCAGTATAAAATACATTTGTACAAAAAAAGGAAATCGCTATTTCACCAGATGATGTCATGACCACAATGGAAGTAGGACCCAGAAGCGTAACGTTAATCACAAGTTTATTGAGATACAGAGGAAAAGCAGCGCCCGCGATCCGGTGCTCGCTGGACGCGGGAAGCAAGCCACTCACAGAATCGGACCGTGTTCCGGGGAGGGAGATTGTAGCGTAGTAGACGGAAAAAACGGGTCGTTAGTCGGGACGGGAGAGCAGAACATGGTCAGGGTCAAAAAACAAGTCGTTAGCTGGGACAGGAAATCAAAACGCGGTCATGGTCAAAAAACGGGTCGTAGCCGGAGACAAAATGGGAAATAAGGAACGAACGTGTGGAAAACGGGTGAAAAACGGGACCGGCGGGCCTTGTGAAAACAGAGGTTTGCTGACGGACTGATAACCGGCGAGTGAAACGACGGAGCTTAAGTAGGACGGGGAACCAATCAGGAAGCCAGCAGCGTCTGGCGCCAAACAAGCGGGCACAGGTGAAATAATTCAGTCATCATGGCAGATGATTGCAATAGCCACCTTGCCCTTGGCTTTCTGAAAGATTTTTACCCCAACCCATTTCTGACATGGCAACCGCAAATAAAATTTAAAAAAGAAAGTTAACTGAGAGGGCTGCCGCTTCCAGGACAACACGACATTGGAGTAATTTTTACACCCAAACTCCTGCGTCTGCCTAATTTGCCAAGAGACTGTGGCTGTTTTCAAATAATATATGACAAAAGGCACTGCCAGACTTAACATGTTGACTGCAAAAGGTTAACTGGAAACGAAAGCTGTGAAAAGGTAAGGCAACTGGAAGCTGTTGACATTGCACAGCAGCGCTTTTTCACAAGACCCTTTGAGGCAAACGAAAGTGCTACAAAGGTGAGCTAGGAGGTCCCGACGCTGATCGCCGAGCACTGCAAACCTTTCACGGAGGGTGAATTTTCTAAAGACTCTTCAAAGAAAGTCAGGTCGTCTAGTTGGCCCTCACTTGTTTGCCCCTTACCAAATCTGGCCCGCTTTCCGAAAATTTTGGACACCCCTGGAATAAAGAAAAGGGCTACCTGTTAGATATGCATTTCTTAAATAAAACCTTATTTTATAAATATGTCATTACTATGTTACAATAATGTTATTACCAGGTTGTAATTATTAGAGAATGGTTAAAATAGGTTTTGTTCACCGCTAGCTCTATCGCTAAATATTGGGCTAATTTTTAAAAAATTGGGGGAAAATGTCCAGTTTATTTAAATATACTGATCATCAAGTTCTGATGACGGTGAGGAATGGAAATTCCTTAGAAAGTGACCATGACCCATCTCCGCTAAGCTTTTTTTTGAGAGCAGGTCCACAGGCTACTCAGGTGTTCTTAGGGTCCTACCCTGATTATTGGGTCATTACATTTGTTTTATTTAAGTTATTATTACCACGATTATTATTGTTAATTTTACTACAGTATTAAAAGTATTGGAGCGTTGGGTACGTTACGATGGTATACCTGCAGGATCAGCTGCCTTCTAGTTGCCATTTAACAAACAGGAACTTAAAATTAGACAATCTATAAATTACTTGGTAGCAATGTAAAAGAAAAATTAAATATTGCAATAAATTGTTTTTCGTACAGAGGAAACAACATTTTATGCACTAGAGGCATTGATATGTGCTATCGCTAATTATGACCACCAAGATATAAGTAAAAAATGTATCAAACATCCTTAATTCAAAGCTGTTTGGTGTGGGAGTGACTTCAAATGTTGTATTGATAAATGCAATTTTATTTATGAATATTGTCTTGAATTAAAGGAAAGATGGCCAAGATGCATTAGGTAGAAAAACAATGGTTTTGAATGTATAATACTTAAAAAGATAATTACATATTAATTGGGGGGCTTCAAATGTACTTTTTACTGAAAAATATTTTTTTATTGTTTATTTTTTTGCTGAATTAAAAAAAAAAACACATCAAAGAGGCGAAAACTGGAATTACAGCGCTTATTAATAGATAATAATAACAATAAATTAGATAATGAAAATGGGACTTCAAACGTCGACTTTTTCTAAAAAATACGATTTTCTTTTTGAAAAACAAGACTTTTAATGGCTAATGATCATAAACTAAATGGCAGTTGGGGGTAGGGGTGGCTACAAATGTCGATTTTTCTTTAAAAAAAAAAAAATCCCCCCCTCAAATATATGGTGAAAAAGAAAACATTGGAAATACAATGCTTTTTAATGGATGATAATAATTAGTATTTTATTACATTTTGATCCCGGAGTGCCACGTCTAATCCTGTCGTGAACGATGTACACTGCGTTGTAAACAATGACAACAAATAATATTTTATTCAAAATTAAATAAAATAAAAATCCAAATGTCCAAGCTTTGGACTTCCCGTCCCAGCTTTTCTCATCCCTTGAGCTATCCATTGCTTTCCAAATGGAATCCTCCTTGTACAACCTAACGCCTCCTCCTCCTCCTCTCGGTGGCCCCTCGCCCATATTTTACTTCAATGATGCTGCCGGTCTCTTTTTGAGCGAGGCACCAAGGCCAAGAATGCCGAGGATGCTCAGATGCATCTTGTCATCGCCGCAAATGTGTGGGATTGCAGACGGCCCAAGCGGCCCCCTCCCTTATTATCCGCAAACTCGCCGACATCCACTCGCCCGACTATAAATAACACCTTTATTGGAGAAAGCGAGCTTTTCATTAATGAAGGCAATTGTGGTACAATGACCAAAAGAAGTGAAAATCTTTGCACCTTCATGAAATCCCTCAACGATCAAAATTACCCTGACATTACGTCATTACCGACTGAGAGTATACAACTGTAACACAATAACAATTATAGTAAGGCTGCAACTAACGATAATTATTTTCATAATCAATAAATTGGTCGATTATTTTTTCGTTTAAACGATGACTAGGATCTCTTAAATACGTTTTTAATTTCCTCCTCTTTATTAAACGCACAGAATGTTATTTAATATAAAATAATTAAAAACAATCCAAGTATTTTACAATTATGCGTGTGTATATGTGGGGTTACATTTTGGAACAAACTGAGCTAAAAAAATGTCCAAGTATTCACCTGTTCAAATCCAGATACAAAAGAAAAATATTGGCATAGTACGGAGAGGAAGAAAATGGCGTTTGAAGGATATAGCAAAAGATAGAAGTAAGCAAATCAACATTGCTATAATTATTATTATTTTTATATTAATATGATAATAATCCATCCATCCATTATCTGCACCGTTTATCCTCAGTAGGGTCGCAGGGGTGATTGTGCCCATCCCAGCCATCTTCGGGCAGTGGGCAGAGGATACCCTGAACTGGTTGCCAGCCAGTCGCAGGGCACATAGGGACAGACAATTCGCTCGCTCATTCACACCTAGGGACAATTTGAACCGGCCAATTAACCTGAAATGCATGTTTTTGGGACGTGGGAGAACATGCAAACTCCACATGGGGAGGTTGCGGTAGATGGACTTGAACACTGAACCTCGGCACTGTGGGGCTGCGCGCTAACCACCCATCCACCGTGCTGCCTTATAATAATAATAATAATAATAATAATTGTCATAACTGTCAGTGAATTGTTACTATTGTCATTATTGGTGACTGAGGATAAGCGGTGCAGATATTCGATGGATGGAAGGATGTTAGCTCTAACAAAGAACCTTGCTTATAAAAACGGAGCAATATATGGGGGAATTTATAAATTAACACTGTGACAAGCTTAAAAAATGATATTGTACTGAAATTGCCCAACTGACAGATATTTTGCTCTTTTTATTAAAAATAGCCATGTTTCTTCTTGAGGAATACAAGAGAAATTATTGCGAATTGGAATAGAATTGTATAGTGTTGGCTTTTTAATTGAAAAAAGACAATAAACAACTAAAAACTAGGAAATTAGGTTAAAAAGATCAAATATTCTCTCAACTTGTGACTCATGCTTGTTGTAGATTAAAAAAAAACTGCCCCCGGAATGTAAAGCAGTAAATACATCGTGGTCATCCTACATGAGTGCTTATGTGAAATCCAGCGAGCTCCTCTCGGAAAGGTGGCATGTTTTGTCTTGCTGGGTTACAGTTCTGTCCTAGCCGCCATCTTTGCAGAATGTTTGTCCCCGCGGGATGTGAACGAGCACTACGTTTGTGTATATGTGTTTCTATCATTGCACAGACCTCTTGTAGTTTTTGAAGCTTTTGAAGCCAATCATCTTGCGGAATCTCCCCCCCCCACCTAACATAAACAAGGACACTACTAGAGGTCCTCATCTCATGCCAAAACTATTGTGCTGCGTTTAAAAGAGCCAGGAAATTTACAGTACCTTGGAAATGTATTTCACCCCCCATAGAACTTTATGACATATTGTAATATTTCAGGCTTTAAAGTTATTGATTAGAAACTCTTAAGTTTTTTCTAAGATTTAACAACATGTAAGATACAATCCTGAAAAGAAAAAAAATGTATCCAACATTTAATATTGTGCTAACAAATAAAAAATGTAAACGTAGGTGTTGCATAAGCAATGGCCCCCTTTAAGCTATCACAGCCACAAGTCTTTTGGACATCTTTAAATAGAAATATTGGCCCATCCTTCTTACAAAACATCTTATGTTCCTTAAGGTTTTCTGGTGATTGTCTGTGCACAGCATTTTTCAGATCAATACGTTCCCAAGTCCCCGTAAGTGCTTCCACAAGGATTCGTTCTCGTTTCATTCATTCATATTTTAACAGCACAAACGCGGGTTGAGAACATGCAAACTAACTTGTCAGGATGTCTTTATTAACGTTGAAGTTTGGGGGGGATGTTTGTGTCTCTAAGGATTTCCTTGGACAGGCCTTCTGCACGCTAGGTGAGATCGTGGGCTCGCTTGGAAGCCGTCTGGAGAAAGCTTTGAGGTAAGTCGACAACAAAAACGAGGACAGAAAACTCACAGGAAGAGTTCTAAAAGCAAGGTCGTTTCCTTTGAGACGAGACACTGAAAACATACATTTTGACCTTTATTTTTGGATTGGTTAGCCAATTATCACCAGTTACAATATAGCACGATTTTAACGTCAAATTGTTCCCAGTAAACCAGCTGCTGTTTGCCAAGACAATTATTAAGTTCGCCGCTATTTGCGAAAAGGACAGCTACGTTAGTTGCAATCTGCCGACTAGCTATCTAACACCTACTCGCATGCTTTTTTTTTGAAGATTTCATTGAAGATGTACCGGTAAAAACAAATAAGATATTAAACAGTAAAAAAAGAAAACATACATGAAAACTTCAAGCATCGGTTATATGTTCAAAGGCTGTACGAGAAAATAAAATTATCGAGTTCAACCTCTTATGTTTTTATGATTGAACGTCTTTTTTAATATTCAACCATCCATCAAATAATATATACATTCCTGTCAACCTCAGCCAATTGCTCCCATTATTAGTCTTTGCAATTCCCCCATAATAAACTTTACAAATGCAATGTGGCACCTATTTACTCACAACAAGACATACTATGAAGAATTAAAACAAATAATTCATGTAAACAATTATACCTTATATACCAAATAAATGCACGATTAGGAGAACATCTAGTAGTGTACCGAAACAATATTAACAATCTACGATTACGTTGTTTTTTGCTACCATTGACCGAAACCATCCGGATTACAGTAGAGCCAAAACGGGCAAGACAAGATCGCTTTATCAGGACCAGAACAGGATCAGGATCCAAACACGTGACCTCACACAAGCATTTTATTTTACGGGAAATGGGGAGCCGTGCACATTAGGCAGCGGTCTGGCGTAAAAAGACAGAAAGCCAGAGGCCGAGGAGAATGATACCAATTGCCCGAGTAGATATCGGACGAATGGGGTCGATACAGGACGGGACAGACAGGATTGATAATGAAACAGGATATCGAAATTAAACAGGACAAACTAGACGGGAACGAAAACTGGAGAGAATAATAAACAGGACAAAAATAGACGGGGACGAAACTTGAAACAGATCTAAAACAGGACAAAATAAACGGGAACAATACCCGACAGGAATTACCAACAGGAAAACAGGACCGAGTCCGAAACCATGTCTTGCGGTGCAGAGGTTTGTTGAAGGACTGACAAAAGGAGAGTGACAGGACTGGGTTTGAATAGCAGGGAAGCCAATCTGTCAATGAGCCGTGTCTGGTGCCACATGGGTGGGGCCAATTGGGCACCATGGCAACCGTGACAGGTTTTTTCATAAAACTTTTTTTTTTAATTGCTATAAGGCATAGTCAATTTAAAATGATAAAAAATATCTTATAAATTAAGAGGAAAACGTACAAGTTGATAGCTGTGCCGATCACAAAGAGAAATTGCCATGTAGCAAGGTTAGAAACCTATGGTAAGGAAAAGCTAATGCTTTCGCAATACCCTGGTTTAAAACATAAAATAGCAAAAAAGCATATGGTAAGGTCCTACTTTTGTATAATATACATACAGTATCTATGAATATATATTATTATAAATACATAAGTGAGGGATAGTTGAAATTGTATTTACCTTTCGTATGACGTGACTTGAGCTGGTACAAGGGAGTTAGTGGTGGATGCAGGGAGGGAGACGGAGGATTAAAAGTGAAAACTCATTTTAAACTTTCGTTTGCGTCGATTGTCATGCCCTTAGAGCAGACCGGGGTGCCCCAGTCCTCGAGGGAAACATGTCCTGCCTGTTTAATATCATTAAAATGAGTCAAAATTTGGCTCATTTTTCTTCTTTTTATGCATACAGTAGTTTCTTTCTTTTTTGTCTTTTATATTCAGCTCAAATATAACCCAACACCTATAGAGCCCTTTCAGTGTTTATAAACAAGTGTGATGTAGCTATTGTTAAAGCAGAACGGCAGAATATATGTCAGTTTATAGCAGCCCTTAAACACAAAAATATCATAGGAACAGCTCAAAATAGCACGAAATATGTTCAAGCAGCAAAATAGCGACTTTATTTTAGTAATCAAAGTCAACAGAAAAAACGTTCTTTTGATCGGCGCTAGAAAAGGGTGTACGAACTCTGTTATATGTAATAAATCTATGAACAATACTATGCTCAAAACAGTCTTGTAACGCTAAGCTCAGCTACTTGTCATGTTTTATGTTTCAGTGGGATTCCCGGAAAGAAATGTGGAACGTTCATCGTGAGAGCAGAGGAGCTAAGCAACTGCCGGGTAAGACTCACAAACATCCCAGGTATCCTAAATGCACCACAAAGAAAATGCCTTGACATTTGATCGTCGTATACGCAGATATCTACAGAACACTAGAACCGATTTCTAGTCCTAGAAAGCCTGAACATTCGCCCAAATTAGAATGGTTTTACAAGATTTTTTTTTTGTTGACCTGGAGAGGAATAGGCGCCACCAGGCTGTACTTGCCCAAGACACATTACAGAAAATGTTGCCACTACGACCCTAGTTAAGGGATCCAACCAACCAACCTTTGAGAACAAGTAGAAATATATGTTGGCCTGTTGGGCGCCTCCAGGCTGTACTTGCCCAAGAAACACCACAGGAAATGGCGCCCCTACAATCTTAGTGGATAAGGAATCCAACTAACCATTCAACTTCCAAAACGGGTGGAAACATTTGTTGGCCTGGAGAGCAATGGGTGGCACCAAGCTGTACTTGTCCAAAGCACACCACAGGAAATGGGGCCTCTGCCACCCTAGCTGTTAAGGGATCCAACCAACCAACCAACTAACCAACTTCGAGGACAGTTAGAAAAATGTGTTGGCCTGTAGAGGGGATGTGCATCACCAGGCTGTACTTGCCCAAGACACATCTCAAGAAATGGTCCCCCTACGAACCAAGTGGTTAAGGGATCCAACCAAACAACAAACCAACTTCTAGCAGGGTGGAAACATTTGTTCACCTGGAGAGGGATGGGCACCACCAGGCTGTACTTGCTCAAGACACACCGCAGGAAATGGTGCCCCTACGACCCTAGAGGTTAAGAAATCCAACAACCAACCAACTTCGAGAATGAGTGGAAACATTTGTCGGCCTGGAGAGGGATAGGCACCAGGCTGTACTTGCTCAAGACACACCGCAGGAAATGGTGCAACTACGGCCCTAGGGGTTCAGGAATCCAAACAAATAACAACCCCATTTCTGGAACGGATGAAAACATTTGTTGGCCTGGAATGGGATGGGCACCACCCGGCTATACTTGTCCGAGACACACCGCAGGAAATGGTGCTCCTACGACCCCTAGTCGTTAGGTGATTCTACCAACCAACTTCATGAACGAGTGTAAACATTTTTGGGCCTGGAGAGGGATGGGCGCCACCAGGCTGCACTTGCCCAAGACACACCACATGAAATTGTGCCACTGTGACCCTAGTAGTGAAGGGATCCAACCAACCAACCAACCAACTTTAAGAACAGGTAGAAACATTAGTTGGTCCGGAGAGGGATGGGCGCCACCAGTCTGTATTTGCCACAAAAACGGTGCCCCTACAATCCTAGTGGTTAAGGGATCCAACCAACCATCCAACTATCAGAATGGGTGGAAACATGTGTTGGCCTGGAGAGCAATGGGTGCCATAACCTGTCCATTCCCAAAACACACCGCAGAAAATGGTGCCACGAGAACCCGTGTGGTTAAGGGATACGCCCTTATACCCACCAACCCCTTTCCACCTTGCCAAAGGCCCGGGCTTTCACGGGCGTATCGCAGCTGAATCACGGCCAGAAGTTTCTGCCCGTGAAGCAGATGCGGTGGAAAATGTGCAAAATTGGCTAAACCCGCTGTTTACCGGTGGTATGCCCGCGAAACAGACGCCGGCGACTGTTCCACGTCCTTATCGCGGGTAAACGCGGCTGCATCGCGTTTGACCGTGCTTACACGCGGTACACACGCTAATGCACGTGATTACACCGCGATACAGGCGCAGAACAAACGTGCTATGACCGTGCTCCACCCGCGATTACCCGCTAAAATTTCGCGTCCTACCCGCGTGTAACCACGTCTTGGCCGCGGCCGTAGCACGTCCTAGCACGTTCGTTCCGCGTCTTTACCTCGTGTGTACCACGTGTGCCGCCCGCGGTTACCCGTGGTCTAAAGTTTTGAGCAGCTCAAAACTCTTTTGCGCGGCCAACCGCGTGTGAATTTCTTACCGCGTGTAAAGCACTGCTGTATTTCGTCTATATGGCGATCTCAAAGCGTCCAACATCGTCTGCTTCACGGGCAGAAATTTCTGGCCGTGATTCAGCCTCGATACGCCCGTGAAAGGCTGTGTGACCGGGCCTCAATCAAGAGAAGTAAGTCTGGGGATGTGGTGCGGCCTTATTTTCAAAAACATCGAAACAATGTTAGCCTCCAAGAGGGACTGGAGCTACTGGAGTTCTCAACAAGATTGAATTATGAAAGAAATCGGGCCAAAAGCACTTTCACCTATGAAAGGTTATTCCATTCCCCGGGACTCTATGGTACGGCGTTTAGGATTATGGCTCCGCCCACATGTACCGAAAGGTTCTGATAGGTTGGCCCGACAATCTTAGGCTCGCAGCAGTCATGCCGCTCTACAGGGCATGGCATATCTAGCCTTCTATACATATCTGTGGCTGTAAATCTGCACTATTAGTGTGCTAATCAATAGATGTTCTGCCTCCTACGTTCACTGAACACACCACGCCGAGAGTGTCACTCAGCAGTCATGGCATCACAAATACCCAAAACACACCCCAACGGGAGGGTTTGTCAGTCAACGGCCGCTCCGATACACAAACGTCCTTCACGTCCGGAATTTGTTTGTCTCTGCGACTCTCTCGACGGGGAGCTAAATTTAGAAAGCCAGTGGCCGAAAGTGGACTTTCTAAAAATAGATTCTCGGCGCCGCATAGAGCAAGAGAAGCAGATGATGTCAGCACGTTTGATGTTTCTGTATTGAGAGCTTCGTTGTGTTCGGTGTTATGCGAGCTCAGCGACAGCTACTGTAATTCTCTACGTTGCGCTTGGTTGCTAGTTGCTATGGGAACAAGAGTCTGGGAATTTTGACCCCCTGGGTTTGATTCTTTTTTTTTTTTCTTTTTTTTAAATCAATAGATAGCTGTTGTTAGGAGTCACTGTAAAAGTGACTGTAAAAAGGATCAAAAGTCAGCTTTTGGTTTACATAATTTTTAATGTTTAACTATTAACTTTTTTCATACATTTTTATTGAATTTATTTATGGATGTTTTTTCATAATTTAGTTTTTTTCCACATTTTTATATTATTTTAATGATGGCCCCACCACCTATTAGCAAATAGCTGAAAATGTGCATTTCAAAACTGTATCTGTATAAAACTGTATATTTTCCTTCAGGAGAAAATGTCACCCATTGGTTTAGATTATTTGTAATTATTAATCATTATTATACATTTATTTTTTATGAATTTATGTACAGATATTTTTCAGAATTTACATTTTGTTTTCTTCCTAAATCTTCTGTATGTGGTAACAATATGTTCCTTTTTATGTATTTGTGTAAAAAAGAAATGTGAATTTTAGTTTGGTCGAAAAAGTCACTTTTTTTTATTATTTTTCATTTTTGTCAAGAACCGAAACAGGAGAAGAACCCAAATGCTTGACGTTTCTCACACTAACTTTATTTTATGGGAAATGGCGCAGTTATGCACCTTAACCCAAACGCCAGTGATTCGGTGATCGTTGAGTGGAAGACGTAGGCAGCAGTCTGGCGTGGAATGACAGGAAGCCAGAGGCCGACGAGATCGGTGTCAATTGCACGAGCAGATATCGGACAAATGGGGTCAATACCAGACCGGATGGGACACACAGGATTGATATCAAAACTGGATATCGAAATTAAACAGGACAGACAAGACGGGAACGAAACTGGGAATAGATATTAAACAGGACAAAAGAGACGGACAGGAAACACAAGCAGGAAACTGGACAGTGTCAAAACCAACGTCTTGCAGGTGCAGAGGTTCGTTGACAAAGGGTGAGTGAGAGCACTGAGCTTAAATAGAAGGGAAGCCCATCTGTCAACGAGCCGCAGCTGGCGCCACACAGGCGGGGCCAATTGGGCGCCATGACAATCGTGACAATTTTATTATCAACTTGTATTTTTTCATTTAATTCATTTATGTTTTTTTTTAAATTATATTTTATATATATATATATATATATATATATATATATATATATATATATATATATATATATATATATATATATATATATATATATATATATATATATATACATATATATATATATATATATATATATATATATATATATATATATATATATATATATATATATATATATAAATTTAATTCCTTTTTTAATTCATATATAATGCACCCCTTGCAAAAATAAAGAAAGTAAAAAAATAATATATATAGAAAATACTGAAAAATAATAAATAAAATAATGTCTTTTAATAATGACAAATGTGCCACAAATATACTCGTGAAAACTATATATTTTTTCCAACATTTTAGAAAAAATAGTGATCATATGTATTTAAAATCACAGCCCTAAAACCCCCCCAAAAAAACGAAATAAAAAAAGACAATTTAAAAAATCATAATAATGTAGAAAAAACGTAAATAAAATAAATAAATAGATAAATATCCGCACATGTACCTTATGAAGAAAGGGGAGAAAAAGTCACGTTTAGATTTTAGATTTTTTTTATATTATCAATTATTTTGTTTTCTTTTTTAGTCAAGCTATATATTCTCTTCCTCATTATTTCCTTTGAAATCAAAATTATCCTATTTGTATATTTTTTAATTATGCCCCCGTTAAACGCAAAAGTAATCAGCCGCGAAATGTGTCTCTGACGTGGTTATAATTACAAAGCCTTTTAATATCGTTCAAACCGATCTGACAATATTACTTCCAAAAAGGAAATGACTTGTATGATTTGAAGGAATATCAATTGGAAATATTCGTAGACATGCATTCATCTCCACGAACAACTCAGTGAACGACCAAAACGGAATCAGGACCCAATTGCGTAGTGTTTACCACAGGCTTTATTGAAAGGAATAGGGAGGGCTGCGCCCACGATCCGGTGTTGGCTGGACACGGGACGCTATTCGCTCTCGCACTCAGATTGTGATCCGAATATGGAAGTTGATCTTCCGTAGCGCGCGATGGCGGTGTCAGGGACGGAAAAACAGGTCGGTAGCCGGAACAGGGAGAGCAAAAACGTGGTCAGGGTCGGAAATGAGTCGTAAGCCAGGACGGGAGAGCAGACGTAGTCTGGATCAAAAATGGGTCGTAAGCCGGGACAGGGGAGCAGACGTGGTCGGGATCAAAACAGGTCTCAGACAAACGCGAGCAAAAAACGGGACAGGGTCAAAAAAGGCTTGCCTTGTATCAACAGAGGTTCGCAGACGGACTGACAACAGGAAAGTGACAGGACTGAGTTTAAATAGGGACAGAGAGACAATCAGAGCCCACAGCAGTTGGCACCAAATGAGCAGGCACAGGTGATTCACATCGGTCATCATGACACCCAGGCTAAACAGATTTTTTTTTTTATTGTATTTATTTGTTTTTTGCTTTTCTCTCTCTTTTGAGAAAGCGAGCCAAAACAAATACTGACTCTCATCAAAACGAATGTTACGTGACTCCATTATTTACGGCAGAAAACAAGTCGAACGGAAATTCTCTTAACGGCTTCCAATCGTGTTTTTGTCGCCATGGCAGTCGTCACATCGTGCGTGTGCATTTGTTTGTATTTATTCCCTTTTTGTTTGTGTGCGATGTTGTCAGGAGTCGGTCATGCTGCAGTTCTGCGGCAACAAATTGGACAAGAAGGATTTCTTCGGCAAGTCGGACCCTTTCCTCGTCTTCTACCGCAGTAACGAAGACGGATCGTGAGTTGACAAGCTGCCGCTCGCGTTTCTCTATCTAACGCGCAAAAAGGCACACAAACGCACGCAAACACACATATAGACGCCGATTGTTCACGCTCCAGAAAGCCGTCGCGTAGACTCCATAAGCACTCAATGTGTTGTTCTTATATAATCATCCTTACGGGATCTATAGATTCATGTGTGCTGTGCACACAGCAAACTTGAAGGGGGGAAGAAAATCATCAATTAAAAATAAATAATGGTAATTATGATAATGGTAATCATAGTGGTAATAGGTAATAGTAAAATAGAACTATAACTGCTACTTTTACTATTCAACTGCTTAATAGCCTTTAGTCTACTGTAGATTTAATCAACTGTTCCAAGTGTTTTTTTCTTTGCTTTGGTATCTAACTATTGTCACGAACCGTACAAGCAGGGGACCAGAATGCGTAACGTTTCACACAATGCTTTATTAAGGGTGTTCATAGGGCAGGAGGAGCTGGAAGCCCTCGCGAACAAAGTGTGGTCGGAGATCGAAACAAGTCAGGTGGCAGGGACAAGCGGAAAGACAGGGATCGGGGATCGATATCGGAAAGGCAAGGCCTTGTAACACTAAAAAATTGCAGTACTTGTACAGTATGGTTTTTTTGTAAAAAAGGTCAACTGAATATTAATTTAAGTCAAGCAAAGTCAAGTCATGTTTATTTATGACGCCATTAATCTCAAGGAGTCTAAAAGGGCTGCACAGACAACAGATTATTGCAAACTACAGACTATTATTACAACAACCTCTGATCTAAAACCTACATGAGGGCAAGGAAAAACTCAAAAACCTCAACATGAGGAAAATGAAGAAACCCTGAGAAGGGACAGCACATGAGGTTATCCCCTCTTCCAGGATGACCAGGCTGCAATGGATGTTGCAATAACAAATAATACACCGATATTGTCAACAGGAAATATAGGTTATTCATAAGCTATAAAATAGAAGTGTGTTTTAAGCCTAGAGTTAAACAGTTCCACTGAGGTTGCAGATCAAATCTCAGGGAGAAGAGCATTCCACAACACCGAGGCCCGAATAGAGAATGCTCTTGAACCTGCAGATCTCTTCTTGGCTCTTGGGATCAATATTAATATTAACTGTATTAATTATTAAAAATATTCCCAAAATAATTATTTATTGTATTGGTATTGTAAGTTCATAGAGTTGGACTAACTATATTATTTTATTATTATGAAAAAATCTTGTGAGAAATCTTGTTCCCAAAAATAGTACAACAAATAGAAGAATGAAGGAAGGGAGAAAAGGAAAGAAAGAATACAATAGAGAAAAGCTGCCACTTGCATGTTTGCTTCTTCTGAAACCATCAAATGCTTCTGCAGTTTTATGTCCACCAATTGTCTGAGTCAGAAATAATGGCAGAGAGTTTCTTGGCTGGATGGGTCAAACTGTGGCCATTGTGAAGCTTCTCCAACATTCCGAAAAGAAAAGGCTGACGTGCAAGTGCAGTCTAGTTGCCCCCGCTGGGAAAGCCAGCCCGCCACTTAACAAATTCCGCTTTTGTCCCCATTTTGAGTTCCACGAAAGCAGGCTAAAAGTTCCGCCGGCGGGTTCCTGCAAGGTTAACGTACGTTTGTGTGTGTCCGACAGGTTCACCATTTGCCACAAGACGGAGGTGGTGAAGAACACTCTGGATCCTGTGTGGCAGGCCTTTAAGATTCCCGTCAGGGCCCTCTGCAACGGGGACTACGACAGGTACGACAGTGGTTAGCATTGCTGCTAGCGTGAACATAGCTAATATCAGTCACTATTAACTCTTTTAGTGCAAGGCGTTTCTCACAAATGGGAGAAGCCGGTGCCAGACTAACTTTTGAATGTCTACAGGACGTTTAGTAGCTATATAGGCATAGGACATATATAAAAACACTTCAACCCTCATCTTATGTTTCTAGCTTTTACCATGGTGTAGTTTCTTAAAAATGCTTGACAAAAACATCTTTTTGTTTGACGATGTATTTCAAACAGAAATCTCACTTCTGTGCTTTTATTTTACATTTGTGATTCCTACAATATTCAAATAATGCTTTCTATTTTTTAAGAAAAAAACGTAATTGCGAATTTTCAGTAAGTTTAGGACTTATATAAGTAACCTGTATTGTTTTGAAACTAAAAAATAATATGCTCTAGAACGTTACAAAGCAGGCTGAATGATATAGCATAGTACTGAAAAACAAAGCTACACATTAGGCATTGACATTCTGTGGTCTGCGAAGCCCTTTGAGACACCTTGTGATTAAGGGCTATACAATAAATAAAGTGAAGCTTAACTTACTTTTGGAAGAGTTAGGCGTCTTCCTCCTCCGTAGTAAAAAGTGTACAAAAAAAAATGATCTAACCATTTTCTCAACCGCATAAAGCTTCCTTATTCCACATTCATTTCGAAATAAACGGCTCGCCTCTTCTTTACACTTTACACCAACCATATCGAATGGATGCACGAGATATTGAACAATAACATGTCAAAGCGCGCTAGAGATACAGTGCAATGTGTTTACACATGAACTAGGAAGAGGAAGCGGATTTCTTCTTCAAGTTGGATGCTGGGTGACCTCTCACAGCACCACCACACGGCGGTAGCGGCAGAAAGAAGCATTATAGCAATGTCCTCTATTCGAAAAAAGGTGCACACAATACAAAATCTAACTTACAGCAATGTCCGGATAATTTTCGACATCCCGAAAAAAATGTTATCTATTGTTTTGGGTAAGTCGAATGGTCAGGAATCAAAACGGGTCTTAGCCGGAGACAAACAGGAGCAAAAATGGGACAGGCAGGAGTCAGGATCGAAAAAAAGCTTGCCGTGTAAAAACAGAGGTTCGCAGACAGACTGACAACAGGGGATAGACAGGACTGAGTTCAAATACTGACAGGGAGCTAATCAGAACCCACGGCGGTTGGCGCCAAATGAGCAGGCACAGCTGAGTCACATCAGTAATCACGACAGTAGGGAGCGCCTTTAGTAGTAAGATTATAAGTTATTTAAGAAATGCATATTAAATCGGGTGCCCTTTGCGTTAACTAGCAACAAATAGTAGCTCTCAGCTTGAAAGAGGTTCAAGACCCATAAATAGCCAATGGTCAATCGTGAAATGTGTGCTTTAAATATCATTCTAAACAATGAATTAATAATTAACTCATTCAATGCCAGCCTACTCAAACAGAATATGCAGGATAGTTCTTTTCTGTCGACGGCACTTAAGTAAACGATTTTGAGCGTTTTTTACTACGCAATTATCCTTTCCAAGTTCCCACTGCGGCGCGGTACATTTTTTGCAGCAATTTATCGGAGCTAAAGCATAACACTTGTACAACCACCTGTGACAAAACGTTGGTGCGAGTCGTTTTCGCAGCTAATTGCGTAACATTACAACGAATTAACCTTGAGTCGTGATTCGTGTGGAACTCTTAAAGCTGGAACGTGCGGTGTAATTTGTATTAACGGTCACCGCTTCGAGGCTAATGAATAACCCAAAAGGCAGACTCACTCCAGATACTTCAACGCCTATGAATCTCGTTCCATCTTCACTCGTTGAATCCATCATATTAAAAACGCACGTTTCATATATTACATTGAAATATATATAGATAGCATATGCGCATGGGCGAAGCGGCACTCGATAAAGATTAAAGCGTCGCCTTTGGGCCCCGAGATTAAAAAGATGGAGCGCAGCGGGTTTTAACGCCGCCACGTTCTCTTACTTAGACTCCTCCTACTTGTTAGGGGGAGAGATTTGCATTTGTAATGACTTGACCTTAAACCCGCAGCAGCACATTTTTTATTCATGCACTTTAAGGTTAAATAGCAAATCGTTTGGTGGCAGTATCTGTCAGAATAGTGTAGAAAAACAGCCTTTTTTAAAATTCTGAACTGAGAAATTAGTTGAATAATGTTTGTAAAAGAATTCTAATATAAAAAACTGATTTTCTTTTTGTCCTAGGAGCATCAAGGTGGAAGTGTACGACTGGGACAGAGACGGAGGGTGAGGACACGCTGTGACTGTTTTCTCACGGTCATGCTTGTTTCTAGTCTTACAGTATGAAATAATGTCTGCCCGGACACCCAGGGCGTGCATCTCTTACATCGGGCGTACAACTTACAAAACGTCTTCGCCCGGGTGTCCGACAACTTTTTCACGAAAGAAAAAAAAAATCCTTCGTTTTTTAAAAATGTTTTTTCTTATTTTAAATTATTTTCAAATCAAACGTTTCCTTTATTCCGATTTTGAAATCTTCGTTCGGTTTGGAAATTTCGATTCGTTTGGCAATTTGCATACTCGGCAGCCAATCGGAAGCCTGCATCGAATAACTTCGTGCTTCCGGACTTTCCCGAGCGTTATAATGTCATGCATTTGCATATCATTTTCCAAAGTAGACACACAGAGAACACAAGAAAAATGGAGAAGTGATTAGGAATCGAGCCAAAACCTCAGCCCCAGAAGAAAGATTCAAAAGAAGCTAACAAAATGTATGACGCTACAAAACATAAACATATATCAAAAGCATCGTGGAAAGAGGAGTTGACGTGGCTTGTAGCAGACGACGCAACGCGAACATTGCATGAATGAAGATGACTAAATACAGGTACATACTGATGGCAGATGGAAAACAGCGATGTCATATACAAGTAGATTTTAATAAACTTAATTTTAAAGTGTTGGTCTGTTATATTTTCTGATCATCAAACCTTAATAATTTGCAACAATGTTTTTGTTTTTTGCAATGAGTCGTCCTATTGTATTTCAAGTTGTGAAAAATGGAGCAGGCAACTTTATGGCAACTCTGAAAAGTTGCCTGCCCTGGTGGCCGCTAACTTTTTGTCATGAGTTTTAGACACTGTTACTACTCTGTTGTAACTATGTTATTACTATGTTATTGTCGGCTTGTAATTATTAGAGGTACAGTTTAAATGGGCTCAGTCAACCACTATGAAATTTGCATGAGTGATTCACATCTTGTTAAGTATATGTTAGTAGACACTCAAAGTAAGGAGAGAAAACAATAGATTTTGATTTTGCAAGGAGAACAGGAGAGGGCCAAGTCCTCAGATGAAAACATTGCTTAAAGCTCTCACCTCAGCCGTTCCTTTTTATTAAATCTCATAGGTTGCAAAAATAGATTTTCCCAAAAAGGTGTGGTGATCAAAGAACAATAACATTACTGGCCAATAGTAACAATTACATAAAGGTCAAAATAACAAACAACCATGTTCAAAAATTCAGTCATTCATTAAAAAATAACAATATTCTTTAAGATTATAAGCAATATGACAGGAACTCTCATACATCATACATTTTCCTAGAGGGTGTATTGGTTGACCACTACATGTTGCTGTATTGTGCAGAGCCATAGAAAAGCAGTGCTAGAATGCACAAGGTAGAACAAAGACTACGGAGGCCCAAAGTGACCAAAAAGCAGCATTTTACTTTTTTTTTTGCCCAAACTCTTTGAGGTGTTTAGGTACCTGTAGCAGCAAGATTGCGTACAAATACAGAATTTCAGCTCTTTTTAGGTGAGGCTCATATTTTCTTAAATGGATGCTAATTTCCCAACCTACGAGTATTTTAAGAAAATGCATGTTCATGTATTTTTGCTTATAGTTTAGATCAATATTGTTTTATTTCCCCTTTAAATATACCACTAAGACACACTCAATAGTACGCAATGTATATATGTATAGTGGTTAAATAATAAACACTGTCCTTTTAATGACTACATTATTATGTTGCCCTAATTGACAGGAAAGAGTTTTTTGTGGTCACCGCGGTCACAGCATAGTTATAATGGGCAGTCATTTTGTTGTAATTTGGAATTGATATATTTTATATTCTTTTGTAGTGCTATCTTAAACGGATTGAATGTTACAATTACCCTGCTGATTAATAAATGCTTATAATGAAAAGATGAAATTTCCTGCGGTACACTAAACAAGGTCTCATGACACACCAGTGTTCCCCGGCAAACTAGTTGAAAAACACTCGTCCACCGTACAATCTGAGCGGAATGCCGATTAATTTACATTTGTTAGCAGCATTAGCCAGATTAGCTACACGGCTCAAACTTATATCGGCTTTCACGCAATTTGCCAATGTCAGATCGGCCTACGTGGCAATTAACGCGCACGTCTGTCAATTACGCGAAGAGCCGAGTCCTTAGCGAGGCCGCTGACGCGATGTCACGCTTCTAACGGGACGATCGTGCGTCTTGGCGTCCGTAATCTTGCGTGTCTTCGTGTTCCTGTCCGTAATCTTGCGTGTCCTTCCTCACGCAGGCATGACTTTATCGGCGACTTCACTACCAGCTACAGGGAAATGTCCAGGAGTCAGTCACAATTCCATATCTATGAGGTAATGTTTCAACCCCTCATGCACACACATGCAATTTGGTTTTCTATTCACCAAATGGATGATTTAAGCCACTAGTTACTCTTGTTATTATTATTAATTATTTTTATCATAACAGTTATTATCACTATTGTTCTTAGTGTCATTATTATTGGTGTCCTAATGATATTTGGTGATAGGCGCCCTCTGTTGGCTGCGGCTGCATCGGCTCGCTACAACGGGTCAGGTGCAATCGACATTTCGTTCTGTGTACATTGTTACACAGAATGACAATACAAGGAAATTATTATTATTATTATTATTATAAGTAGCATGATAGAGTTAATAAATGGGTAAAACTATTAATTCACCCGGTTTTAACTATTATGATGATGATTATTATAACTATTATGTGACTATTGTTGTTATTATTATCATTATTAGTAATTTTGGTTTTCAAAAAATGTTGGACCAGGGTGCAGACCAGTACTTCGCTTAAACCATTGTCACAAGCCAGGAACGGAGACAGGACCCAATAGCGTTCGTTTACTCAGTTTTCATTAAGAAAGAGAGCAGTGCTTGCATCCACGATCCAATGATCGTCAGTCACGGGGAGCAGCTGGCAGGAACGCGGAAGTGGCACTTCCGTGTCGAGCAAGGGTAGTCGTTGACAGCGAGAAACAGGTCGATGGCCAGGACGGGGGAGCAAAACAGAAACAGGTCCAGAAACAGGTCGGCAACAGGTATCAGGCAGGAAAACAGGGCAGGATAATGTCGGAGAGTACAAAGCTTGCCTAGCTGAGTGCATAGGTTTATAGACGGTCTGACGGGTTCCTTTTGGAAGACGGGAGTTTAAAAAGAGTCCAACAGCCAATCAGATCACGTGGCTGTTGGCGCCAAAGGGGCAGCCGCAGGTGCCCTGAATCAGCAATCATGACAACCATATTTACTTGTGTATATATATATATATATATATATATATATATATATATATATATATATATATATATGTATATATACAGTGGGACCTCGCTACTTTGCGGTTCCACGTTCGCGGGTTCAGAGCTTCGCGGGTCTAAAAAATAATAATTATTATATATATATATATATATATATATATATACCACAGCCATATCCCCCTAGTGGGAGGTGGCTAGAGTCATCTCTGACTCTTTTTGGGAGATTGATTCAGAGGAGGGGATTCCCAGCCCCCTCGCTCAAAAAATAATAATAATACTATACATTAAAAAAAAATATATATATATATATATAATTTTTGGTGCGCATAATATATGGATTTGAAAAATGATCGATCAATCAGGAAATACCACTAAGCAAATTAACAAAATTAAAAAGTAGGCGTTGGACGCTTTTAGTTGCAATCAGAGCCACAAGTCTTTTTGGGTATGTCTCTATCAGTTTTGCACATTTTCAAACATTTTTCCTTACAAAATTTCGTTATGATTCTCATTTATTGTATTTTGTGACATTTTTACACAGGACTTTGCTTGCACCTTGTTGAAAAGTGGGCCTCATCACTTTTAAGTAACTGTGGGAGGGGAGACAATTTTAAAATGGAATACTTGTTGATTTGGGACTCATGCTCTGGCATTAATATTATTTCTTAGATTTGAGTGAGATAAAATGCACTGAAATATTAGTTTTTGACTGGCGAGCCGGTTTGAGGTTTTTTTTTAATTGTGTCTTAAATATATAATGAATATATGGTATGGCTCTCTCATTTTTGTTTTTAGATATTTAGCTTTCATGGCTCTTTGGGTCAAAAAGGTTCCTTGTCCCTGTTCCAGACCGCTAGATGTTTTATGGCCAACATGCACAGCCTTGGAGTTTATAGCCTGCTTGATAGTAGTAAATCACTGTTGATTTATACTGTTGGGCAGGTAGATTTGGGAAAATGAAAGCCAAACGCGGTCAATGTTTAAGTTTTTTTTGGCAGCTAGTTGCTCACACCAAATTTGATTAAAGATTTCTTAGAGAGTGCAGTTATGATTAGTAACAGTATCGGTTTTACTGACAAATTTGTGTAGATTGAGTAAGCCTCAAAAATGGGACTTAAACAGCAAATGTGACTAGATGCTAATGCTAACAGTGACCTCACCAATATCAGGTGTATTAGAATTAGCAGTACTTGAGCTGCCAACATTGACGCTAGCATCTGGTTAGGTAATGCTAGCCACATGAGCAGATTTTACAATTATTTTTAATATATCTCTTACAGCAAACCCTTGCTATAACACAGTTCACTTTTCACATTCTCGCTACTTCACTGATTTAGATTGTACATTCTGTTCTGTAGTTTGAAACCTGAAATATGGCATTATGTTAAAAAGTTCTTGGTGGGGGGGTCAATACTTTGTAGATAATTTCATAGGCTTAACCCCTTCCATCTCGAGTCATTCGAAAATGGAGATAATAATAACAATTCATTGCATTTATTGGAGGGCGGCAAGGCAGCGCAGTGGTTAGCGCGTGTGCGGAACAGTTCTGAGGTCATGAGATCGAACCTCCTGTGTGGAGTTTGCATGTTCTCCCTATGCTTGCGTGGGTTTCCTCCGGGCACTCCGGTTTCCTCCCACATTCCAAAAACATGCATGTCAGGTTAATTGGCCGGTCCAGATTGTCCCTATGTGTGAATGAGCGAGCCAATAGTCTGTCCCTGTGTGCCCTGCGACTGGCTGGCAACAAGTTCAGAGTGTCCCCTGCCCACTGCCCGAAAATAGCTGGGATGGGTTCCAGCACCTCCGCGACCCTACTGAGGATAAGTGGTGCAGATAATGGATGTATGGATGGATGCATTTATAGGGGCCTTTCTTGTACGCATTTCGTAAAGCATTGTCACAATATGCTGTTGTCATATTAGACCCACATCGTCTATTAATCATTTAAAAGCCATTACTTTGAACAAAACTTGAAGTTTCCTGAAACCCCTGACACAAACAAAGAATAGTACTTACTAAATACTGTGGTATTTCTTGAACAAAATCAACCACGTACTTGAAAAATGGTTCAGTGCAGTGAAGCGATGACTTTCGCTGATAAACGTTTGACTGTCGTGCAAATATTAGTGTTGGTTGGTGAATGAGCCACATAATCATTCGCATAATTACTTGGAGGAGTTCGTCAAAGGTCGAGCCCCATGAAAAAAAAACGCTGACGAGAAGAAGATGAAGAGGAGAACCCTACGCATCCTTCACATAACATCAAACACGGGTGTTACCATAGCGACGCAATACAGTAAGGTACTTGTTTTTTTTTCTCTCTATAGGTTTTAAATCCAAAGAAGAAAGGAAAGAAGAAAAAAAAGTACCAAAACTCAGGAACGGTAAGTTCAATAACGTGGATTTTTCGAAAGACTCGAGAGAGAGTTTTTTAGGAACTAGATTGTTTTGTGATGTAATTTCATTTTAATCAATTGTGCAGGATTTTTTTTCACGTTTGTTTTCATTATTAATGTTATTTTCAGTGTTTTTTCTATTACTATGTAATGTTGAAGCCCCAATGTGAGTAGTCACGAATAGCAACAGAATTTATCGATACAAATAACATTAAACAAACTGTGTATTTTCAAAGAAATACTTTTGAATTGCATTGTGGTATTTTTTCTTAAAAATGCATAATTTTATTTGATACATAATTCACGACCAGAACGGAATTAGGACCCAAATGTGTAGCGTTAGCCACAAGTTTATTGATAGAAAGAGGAAGGGCAGCGCCTGCGGTGCGGTGCTCGCTTGACGCTGGAAGCAAGCTGCTCACACAATCGGATCGAGATCCGAGTACGGAAGTGGATTTTCCGGAGCGGGAGATGGCGGTGTCAAGGACGTAAAAAACAGGTCAATAGCCGGGACAGGAGAGCAAAAACGTGGTGGGAATCAAAAACGGGTCAGAGCCGGAGACAAACGGGGAGATTAGGAACGGATGGGTGGAAAAACGGGTGGAAAAACAGGACAGGCGGGAATCAGGGTCAAAATGCTTGCCTTGTAACAACAGAGGTTTGCTGACGGACTGACAACCGGAGAGTAAAAGGACTGGGCTTAAAAAGGGACAGGGAACCAATCAGGTAGGCCGCGGCAGCTGGCACCAAATGAGCGGGCACTGGTGATCCCAATCAGTAATCATGACAATATATTGGCCATTCTAAAACGATACTGGTAACAGCCTGCGTCACTAGTACCGTTACCTCAAAATAAGATAAGATAAAATAATCCTTTATTCGTCCCACAATAGGGAAATTTATTTTGTTACAGCAGTAAGACAATGAATAACAGCTAAGAATATCAACAAAGGCTGGTTTTAGCATTGATACCTTTACCTGTTCTTTTAGCTTCTTAAGAACGCCCATTAGCCTGCACACTGGTTCTGAAAATAGCTCCCCATTAATTAGTCATTGTGATTTTCTAGTACATTTTATTTCGTACTGGCACGAGAAATCTTTTATATCATCGTTCTCTAAGTATATGATCACTTCTTCCGTAATGATTTTTAAAATTTTCCTACAACAAGTAAATTACTAGGGCAGATGTTTTAGTAGTTGACTGAGCCAATTTCAACCCTTCTGCTACCAATTCATACTTTATAAAAAACTAATAATAGCATAGTAACAACAAAATAAGTTCTTATACTAAACAGTAACAATAGAGTAGCTCTCAGCTGTAAAAAGGGTGTTAACCCTCTATTTGCATTGAATACGTATATTGTGTATACAAAGATATCTTTGTTTTCACAGTTAATTGGGACCAGAACCACCCGCCAAAGTGAAAATCCACATAAAAGCGCCCAAAGGTTGAAACTGATACCTATTTAGAGTATATGACTGTGACAAAATACCTATAGTTCTACAAACAATAACAAACATCGCATAATTGCAGTTGAATGGATAGGTTTACTGTCATTATACAAAAGTAAAACTTAATCAGGGGGCTTCTTCTTTAAGAGTAAGAAAGCAATTTAGAGAGCGTCTGGCCGCGAGCATGCATCGGGGGTCCTCGATTTGAGCAAAGTCTGTGCAAAAATGACACTAAAAGCGTTCCAAAAGTAGCGTTTTCCCAAGAGTTGTAGTCTCAGGTCATCCGTTTCATGGGGAATGGATCTGGCGTTGCTGAAATACTGGCTGCGCGGAGGTAGTACCTTGTGAGGATTGTTAGCTAGCCATAGCTGTGGGCCGGACCTGCAGCCTTGCTATTATATTCTCTCTCGACACCGACTCAGTTGATTCCTAATAGCAATCCATAGGGCACCGGCTGGTGATCAGCTCTTCTAACTTTCCTCAGAGTCTGATTTAATTGATGAATTTAAATGTCAATGTAACAAGCCGCTTAAAACTAGCGGTAGCTGTCGCCGTGGGTCTAGATTGTTTTGATTTGGACACGTAGACTAAGCATGCCCATCCCGGCTGTATGACTGACAGCATACACAAGCCTATCACAGTCGCGCACGCAGCCACGCCCACCCATTACACCACACACAATCTGCCCCATCCAGCACTTACTCTGCCCTCTCCCTGACCACAATAAACAATATGTTAATATCAATGACAAAAAAGACAATGCAATTAGAAATCCACGATGGAGTGAACGAGCAATAATCGAAGCGCAAAGTAATGACTCTCTACATAGATATCCCATCGTATGCGAGAAGTTCCAACAACACCAGAGAAACGTCTATGATGTTTTTGTGGATTTCAATAGGTGTTTGACAGAGCATAGCAAGCCCCTCTACGGGCCACTATGGTACAACATGGACAAGGAACTAGTTCAGACCATTGAACAACTGTATGCCAATGCCAACAGTGCGGTACTGATCAATGGTACCATTGAAGCGTTTCAAACCACAGTTAGCGTGAGACAAGGCTGCCTTCTACAACTTTATTCTACATCCTCCTGGATAGGATCATGTCCGAAGATCTGGAACAACATGAAGGTACAGTCAGCATTGGGGGACACAAAATCACTTACCTCCGTTTTGCTGATGATATTGCCAGATTGGCAGGAGAAGAACAGGAACTCAGAGATCTGGTCAATCGCCTGGAAAAAGCATCAACCCAGAATGGCAGAGAAATCAGCACAGAAAAAAACTAAAATAATTATCAAAAAATGTCCTAGGTATCACCACTTACTTCCTGATCAAACACCAAGAGCTTAAACCTGTCACCAAATTTAAATATCTCCGAGCTGCAATATCAGAAGAGGGGTCATAACTAGAAATCGTAGCCAGGATAGCTCAAACCACCTTGCTGGACTTAAACACACCTGGAGGGACAAGAACCCAGCATTCAAACCAAAGATCAGACTCATGCAAGCTCTGGTGACATCCATCTTCCTCTACGCTTGCGAGACATGGACTCTCACAGCAAAACTGGAAAAGAAAATCCAGGCCATGGAGATGGGATGCTACTGGAAGCTTCAAGGCATCAGCTATTTGGTCCATGTGTCCAACAAAACAGTGTGCAACACCGTAGGGGGGCACATTGGGCCCTAGGACGAACTGTTGTCATCTGTGTGCAGACGGAAACTTCAGTGCTATGGTCACGTCACAAGATCATCAGGACATTCTCCAGGGCAGAGTCCAAAGGGGCAGGAGGAGAGGAAGACCCAAAAAGAACTGGGCCGGCAACATTAAGGAATGAGCTGGTGCCAAGTTTGACACGACCCAAGACGGGCCAGGGACCGTCAACAGTGGAGAGGACTGTCCGGAGTCGCGTCCTCGCCGGTGCCCCGACAATCCAGGCAGTTAAGGAATCCGTGAACTGTGGGCATGTATTGGTATTAGCCTGTTAAACAGTAGTATCGGACATCCCCACATACAAGTTTTCAAATTTATAATGACCAAACGAAAACACTGCGCTTATTTTTGATACTGTGGTTAACAATAAATAGATGCTGATAACAATTCGTCCCAAGGGAGGATCATAAGGTGTGTGACAGGATTTTATCGTATTGAAGTTAATTAGTCTGAAAATTAATTTGACGAATAATGTCATCCGTAATATCAGCCAATGGCAGCCTTATATTGAGTCTAGGCACAAAACGACAATGACTTAATTATGAAATAGGGTTTTTTTGTGTCTGTGTTGCAGGTGACGTTGTTGTCATGCCTGGTAGACACGGAGCTGTCCTTCCTGGATTACATCCGAGGCGGGTAAGACGGAGGCGGGCCGTAACGTGCCTTTTAATTGGGTTGTGGGTTTTTTTTTGTTCATTTCCTTTTCTTAACAGCGCCACATGACGCCAATCACAGATAGATGCCGCTGATTTAATCTCCTATCTTGCTTCTTATTTTGCCTTTGCAGAACGCAGATTAATTTCACGGTGGCAATCGATTTCACGGCATCAAACGGTGAGCCTGCGTTTTCTCTTCACTTCTTTTTATTTTCTTTTTTTCCTTTACTTTCTGTTTTTTCCCTTTGTTTCTCTTTTTGTTTCCCTTTTCCTATATTTATTTCACCTATATTCTAGTTTTTTTATTTTTTCTTGCTTTAATTTTCTTTTTCCTCTTTTTTTTCCCTTTCTCACCTTTTTTTACTTATTTCATTTTTTCTTTACTCTTTTTGTTTTTCCCCTCTTTTTTCTTTTTTTCCGTTTGATCTCCTTTTTTTCTTCCTTTTATTCATTTTTTTCTGTCTTTTATATATTTTTTTCCTTTCTTCATTTGTCCATTTTCTTGATTTTACTCCTTCATTATCGACTTATGTATTTTCGAGTGTTTCCCATTTTTTCTCTTTATTCAATATTTCTTCTTCCTTTTTTTGTTCTTGTACTCTTTCTTTTTCACTTCTTTTTTCTTCATCCCTTTTCCTTTTTTTTGTTCACATTTTTTTCATTTGCTTCTCTTTTTTCCTCTTCTTTCTTTTTTACTGCTACGTGTAACCACAAACCAAAAAGCTTGTAAAAAGGCTGGGCAAGTAAATGAGAATTTTGCTGTTTGGTCATTTGCACTATCTGTAATTTGTATTCTACCTTGTGCTTTGTAACACACGTTTTAGGTTGCACTAAACAATACAGTGGCATCTAGTGGTCACATATAACACAGTGTTCCATTAAGATGAGCCAAATTAGAAGTTTTTATTGAAAGGAAGAGTAAGGGTTGCGCCCACGATCCGGTGATTGCTGGACGCGGGAAGCAAGTCGCTCTGGTACTCAGATTGTGCTCCAAATGTTGAAGTGGATCTTCGGTGGCGAGCGATGGCTGTGTCAGGGACAGAAAAAGCGGGTCGGTAGCCAGGACAGGAGAGTAAAAACGTGGTCGGGGTCGAAAGCGGGTCGTAAGCCAGAAAAGGAGAGAAGACGTAGTCAGGGACAAAAAGAGGTCGATAGCCGGGACGGGAGAGGAGACATGGTCAGGATCAAGAACGGGTCGAAGCCGGGGACAGACGGGAGCAAAAAAACGGGACAGGTAGAAGTCAGGGTCGAAAAAGGCTTCCCCAGTGGTCACTGAGGTTCGCAGACGGACTGACAAGAGTGGACAGACAGGACTTTGTTCAAATACAGATCGGGAGCCAATCAGAACCCGCGGCAGTTGGCGCCAAAAGAGCGGGCACATCTGAGTCACAGCAGTAATCATGACATTTTTAACTCCGTTCTGACACATGCATTGACAATAATCTCTATATAGATGTCCCAAGTCCCGCAGCAATCGCTTAAAAAGGTGCAAAAAAGCTAAAAAAGTAAAAGTACTTTCCCCAAACTTTAAAGCACTGATAATGTTTCTCTAGTGAGACTTTATGAGGCGCCCGGAGGAAAACATGCGTAACAGCAGCAGACTTATTAAACGTAATTAACTTCCGACAGCCGCGTGCTGTTATGCCCCCTCCTCAACTTACCCCTACCCGGTTCCTCAGTGATCCCTTCGCTGCTTGGTGTGATTGCGCGTAGAAATGGCGGCATTAGCGGCGTAATTGTTTTATTCCTGGCAGTTTGTCTGCGGGCCACGGCAAGTTTTTATTACAGAACAACTCGAAGGCGCTGGAGCGTGAGGTGTGGTGGGGGGCGGTTCTGGTAATTATTTATGTGATACTTTGGGAGCTGTCATTTTGCAAAATATTGAAAAATGCATCATTTTTCATTGATATTCCTGCAGGGCATAATAATATCTTATTTCCGGAACATTTTTCTCCATTAAAAATAAATGGGGGAAAATGCAATTTAATGAGGTTGGAACTCGGCGTTGTGAAGATTAACAGGCTCACTTATTGTTTGCGTGCCGGAGACTTCCTCATCACGGACACTAGTTTATGCGTCCATTGGGTGCGTTACTGAAAAGTAATTAGTTACAGTAATTAGCGAGAGGTGGGGAGTAACGGAGTACATTTACTCCGTACATTTACTTCAGTAAGTTTTGGGACATTTTGTACTTTTAGGAGTATTTTTTAATTCCAATACTTTTCCTTGAGTAAATTTGTGAAGAAAAAAACGCTACCTTCACTCCGCTACATTAGGCAACATTAAAGTTGTTACTTCTTTACTTCATAAATCCCCTCCACGCAAATACGTGTCTGTCTGTCTCCGCTAAGGCGCAATTATTTGGACGGAGATCTCCGGCAGGCCTCACCATGTTTAACCAATCTAACGTTGCAGCCTCGTCACGTGACCTGATTCAACTTCAGCGGAGGAAATTTTGTTTACGGATGAAAGAGATCGAAAATGTCGCTTAGCAATAGCAACTATGAAAACACAGAAAAGGAAGAAAACCCCTGGCCTCACCTTAAAAGCAGGTTCCCCTTAAAAGGGGTTCCGAACTACAGCTACAATCTGCAATGTCTCCTTTGTTCAAGTTCGTTGGCAAGCGAGCTTGTTGTTAGGATAAGTATTGCTTGATGCCACATGTGCTTCATTTATTTACTTGATTTTTACTATTTTTATTATCATGTTTATCAAAGCATTTGAATTTACGTTGATTTTCTTAAATCTACTTTTAAGTTAAATATATTTTTTACTGATTGGATGGACTTTGATCATTTGATGATCTGATTGGTTGTTTAAAAATAAATGAATAAATACGACGTTGCTACAGTTACTCAGTACATGAGTGATTTTTTTCACCAAATACTTTGTTACTACTTCTGAAGTATGTATTTGGATGACTACTTTTACTTCTACTTAAGTAATATTATTCTGAAGTACCAGTAATTATACTTGAGTAAAATGTTTGGATACTCTATCCACCTCTGGCCGGTCTTTCGCTAACTTTTTAAAAATTTTTAATTATCCTCCTGTCATTGTTCTATCTTTCTTTTTCTGTGCGCGGTGGGGGAATCCTCCCTTTATTGTCGATTAATGATACTGGCGAAGCGAGTATGTTGTATGTGAAACATGAAAGATGCAATACAGGATCTGTTTTCAATGAGTTGCAGTATCATAGTGCAGTATTGCACTATGAAGTAACGAAGGGAGAGTTACAACATTTCATTAGTAACGGTTTACAATACTTGTTACCGAAAAATATTTGCCCTCCAGGAACACATTCCTTTGTAACGCATTAGTCCCAACACTGCATGCAATGAAATGAAATGAAAATGAAATGATCTGCATTTATATAGCGCTTTTCAAGTCAATGACTTCCCAAAGCGCTTTACATTGTGCTTCACATTTCCCAATAGCGGCCGTGATCTGTGCAGCCATGTAAGGCGCTAACCTGCTTATTGGGGGTATTGGGGTTTCAGTGTCTTACCCAAGGACACTTCGGCATGTAACACGGACAAGCCGGGATTCGAACTGGGATCCCTTAATCCTAAAACGATCGCTCTACCTCCTGAGCTACTGCCGCCCCAATGCAATGCATGCAAGCGACTTCCTCATCACCGACATGAGTTTATGTCCGTTTTATGTATCCATGCAGGCAACCCTTCGCAACCGACCTCCTTGCATTACATGAGCCCTTACCAGCTGAATGACTACGCTATGGCGCTCCGAGCGGTGGGCGAAATCATTCAGGACTACGACAGCGACAAGATGTTCCCGGCACTCGGCTTTGGAGCCAAACTGCCTCCTGACGGACGCGTCTCGCACGAGTTTGCCCTGGTGAGGAGTCACGAGGCTTTTAATAACGATACCAGAGTATCGTACGAAAAAACACAAAAATCTTTAGATAGATAGTTAGATAGACAGACGGACGGACGGACAGACAGATAGACAGATAGATACTATATTCATCCCCGTAGGGAAATTCACACCTCCAGCAGTATCCTTGTGTTGAAAAATAAAATAATGAAATACAAAAATACCCAATGTAACGTTTTGCAATAGAGTATTTAAGTTGTGCTACGGAAAATACACACTGTAATAAAAATAGGGTAATATGCAAATGTGGGGATGAGGTTGGGTTTAATGTGGGCATTTACTTCCCCGGGTGGACTTAAAGAGCCTCATGGCATGAGAAAGAAATAATCTCATTTCATTAATCGTTTAATTACTTTACATGAGAAACAAAAATCATGTTATTCACTACACTTAAAAAACATATATCTTTCCATGGGGTAAGTTGAGCTTTTGTTACATTATTTTTCATTTTTATCTCAAAGTTGGGGTGCGTATTTTGAGGTGTCCTTAAAGTTTAAAATTAAATACATTTTCTATTAAGTACTGTATGTGTTAACAATTCCCAACTGAGTTCAAAGACACTTACTTTTACCCTCTGTGTTTCGGCCACAGATAGCATTACACTGAAGGAAAGGAGGCAGAGGAATGGGGGCAAGGGGGATTTTACGTGCACCCCCTCAGTTTTTTTTTTACTTAGAAATGAAATGGTGAAAGTAAGAATACTCCTGTTTCAAATACAGGCCAACATTCGTGTTTGCTTCCAGCTCAGTCCCTCAAATCAAGTTATTTGGTCAGGTTCGGTCTGGGTCAGGTTAATAACCCCTTAACATTTTTTGTCAGATTCGCCTTAAACCCCAATCCAAGATGTACCCAAAGTCACTTGAATAATGTTCATTAACCATTTAGATAATATGGACAGATTTGGTCTCTTTTTATTGTAGTTATTTAAATATTTTGTTTAAGTAGAATAAGAAAAAAAAGAAAAAAAAAAAGGTTTGCAAAATGATGTACAATATCTTTAACACTCATTTTGTGTTTTTCCCCTTGTTTGTCATTAAAATGATTTGAAAATTCTCAAGAACCAGATCTGGATCAGGACCCAAACACAAGCCTTTTATTTGATGGGAAATGGGGAGTCATGCACGTTAGGCAGCGGTCTGGCGTGGAAAGACAGGAAGCCAGAGACCGACGAGACCGATTCCAATTGCCCGAGGTAATATCGGACAGATGGGGTCGATACCGGCCAGGACAGGACAGACAGGATAATAGATCATTAATCGGCATTCCGAAAACAAACATCTAACGGGGCAGAAGTTTGTTGACGGACTGACCAAGGAAGCGTGACAGGTCTGGCTTTAAATAGCAGGGAAGCCAATCTGTCAACAACCCGCAGCTGGCGCCACACGGGCGGGGCCAATTGGGCGCCATGGCAACCGTGACAGAAAATAATAATCATTAAATTATAACAAAATTAATATATAATATAATATGTAATAATCAGGGTTGGGTAGGGTTACTTTAACTGGATTACTTTCAATTACTTTTGGATTACTCCAATACCAAATATAAAAGACAAAATAAACTAAATATGAATAAAATTACTAAATTTTGTGCACGCTTGGCAAGCTGTTTGGATTTATTTTCATTTTGTTTCTGTTGCATTTTATGTTAGTTTTGCCGGAGATCAAAGAGATCAAAGCGAGGAGAGAAAGCTTACCACGTGTTGTGAGTCATAATAGTATTCATATTTAGTTTCTTTTGTCTTTTATTAGCATATTTAGTATTCGAGTAATCCAAAAGTAATTGAAAGTAATCAAGTTAAAGTAACCCTACCCAACCCTGGTAATAGTACATAACAATATATCTCTTTAATGTTACAATTATTATGGTAAATGGTCTCCATTTATATAGCGCTTTTCAAGTCAATGAAGACTTCCCAAAGCACTTTACAATGTGCCTCAAACTTACCCATTCACACACACTCACACACCAATAGCGCCAACCTGCTTATTGGGGGCATTAGTGATTCAGTGTATTGCCCAAGGACACTTCGACATATAACACGGAGGAGCCGAGAATCGAACCTGCGATCTCTTGATCCCAATATGAGCGCTCTACCTCCTGAGCTAATGCCGCCCTATTACTATTATTATAAATATCAAAGTGACATAATAATGCATTTTTTGCCCACATAGTTGTCACACCCAGAACAAACAGGGTACCTGGATTAAGGAATCGGGGGAATCCGGGACGAGGGGTTAACAGCGATCTGGTGCTCGCTGCGCAGGTGGAACAGGAAGCCCTTGCGGCCGGTGACAGGTGGGGAGGCGGACAACCGGGGCCGGGGAGCAGAGGGTGATCATGGATCAGAGCAAGTTTGTTAGCCGGGAGAGGAGAATGAAGCGTGGTCGGGGATCGGAAGCAAGTCAGGGAACCGGAGACAATTGGGAAGCCAGGGGCAGGGGATCGATTGCAGGAATCAGGGGAAGGAATCAGGCAGGACGATGAGGTGGGCAGGCAGGTTGCAGGATGCAGGAACAGGTGGGAATCAAAACTGGAGCCATAATCCAAAGTGCTTGCCTTGCATGTTCTGAGGTTCCCTGACGGACTGACAAAGGGTGACCGGAAAGGAAGCGCTTAAATAGGGAGAGGGATAATTAGGAAACGAGTGGCCGTGGGGCCGAAGAAGTGAGCGCAGGAGAGGGCAATCAGCGGACAACTGACAGGATCTTGACAATAATGGCCTGTCAGGTACTTGACAACTTCTTTCTTGGCCCCAATAACTATAGACATGCGTAAGACCTTTTATGTCATTTGAACTCGTTTTATTGGCTGTTTTTTTACTCACGTTCATTCCAAAATATCTTTATTCTTGAGGGGTCTCATTACGATGGACATATTTATAAGATGTCATTTTGTGAGGTCAAAATCCCCTTGAGGGATTCGTTTTTCCAAAACTACACAATCTCAAGTGTCCATTGGAAACCTAATGTTTTTACTTCTTTTGTATGGTTTCTTTCTGTTTCAGTCTAATGGTCAAATCCAACTCATTTATCTCATTTTTTCTGCATCCTTGACTCCGTTTTCCCATCCGCTTATTCCCAGTCCATGAAAAATAGATGTTTGTCGTTAGCGCTAACAGGCGCACTTGCGCTAAGGGCCGAAACGTGGTCATCTCGCTGCACGTTTGACATCATTACACGGAGAAAGCCTCCAAGTAGGCAGCTCTTAAATAATGCAGCGTAGCTTCTCAAAGAGTTCGCTGTTTTGTTTGTTTCGTCATCACTTTTGTGTGTGTTGCAGAACGGCAACCCGCAAAATCCGTACTGTAGCGGCATCGAGGGCGTGATGGAAGCTTATTACCAGAGTCTCAAGTCGGTGCGTCTCTACGGACCCACCCACTTCTCTCCGGTCATCAACCACGTGGCCAGGTACTCATTTGTGTTTTATGGCCAATCATCAAGTCTCGGGTGATGGAGAAAGCGCAAATGCTTGCGATTCAGGTTTGCCCGTTCATCTGTTTTTTTTTTTATGAGGACTTCGATTTTGGGTGCAAACTCGGCAGAAAATGCAGGATAACCGGCTTAGAATTGTGATTTGCATATTATTAGATTTAGACCAGGGGGTTTCAATCTCGATTTATTGTATTTTTGGTTGCAGTTTTTCTAATAGTTTGGGCGGGGGTGTCAGGACCAGAACGGAAACAGGACCCACTCGCGTAACGTTACTCACAGTTTTATTGGGAAGAAGGGAAAGGATTGCACACAGGATCCGGAGAGTGCTGTTCGCGGGGAGCAGGTTGCTCAGACACGGAAGTGGTATTTCCGTGGCGAGCGATGCCGGTGTCGGGAACGGGAAAAACGGGTCAGTAGCCGGGATAGAAGAGCAAAAACGTGATCGGAAACAAGTCGAAAGCCAAGAGAGGAGAGTAGACGTGGTCAAGACCAAAAACGGGTCGTTACTCGGGACGGGAGAACAGACATACTCGAGATCATAACAGGTCGTTGTTGAGATCAAACAGATCGTAGCGGGAGATAAACAGGAGCAAAAACACGTGATAGGCAGAAAAGGGCTTGCCGTGTAAAAACAGATTTGCAGATGGACCGACAAAAGGGGACTGACAGGACGGATTTTAAATACTGACAGGGAGCCAATCTGTCAACAAGCTGCAGCTGGTGCCACACGGGCGGGGCCAATTGGGCACCATGGTAACTGTGACACACAGGCAAGGCCAATTGGGTGCCATGGCAACTGTGACAAGGGGTGCGACTTATGGGTGTGACTTAAATGTGAATTGATTAACACATTATTCAGTCATTTCACATGTTATTTCACACTAAACCAAGAGGGGGCGCTCTAGACCTGTGTGGATGATTTCTACATTGCCGGTGTTCTTTTGAAAATCCCGCACCAGCATACATCACTCGTACAGACGTCACCAAAATGACTTTGTATCTTATATTTTGGGGCAAAATGTAATAGAACTGTAAAACACAATTAATTTCCGAGTTGAAAATATTTACTTTGGCAAAACAACATGCCTTTTGTTACCAATCGATGGACACTAAAGGAATTGCTTCGATTTCGATGAACCAGAGATTCGAAACAGTAATCTTCAGAATATCCCATGTATTGAAATCTCACAGTGGTTAGCGCATGTGCGGCACAGTTCATATCTTTGGAACCTCCTGCGTGGGTTCAAATCCAGCTGCAGACTTCCTGTGCGGAGTTTGTATGTTCTCCCCGTGCTTGCGTGGGTTTCCTCCGGGCACTCCGGTTTCCTCCCACATTCCAAAAAAACCCATGCCTTTCAGGCCGGTCCAAAATTGTCCCTAGGTGTGAATGAGCGAGTGAGTTGTCTGTCCCCGTGTGCCCTGCGATTGGCTGGCAACCAGTTCAGGGTGTCCCCTGCCCACTGCCCGATGTTTGCTGGGATGGGCTCCAGCACCCCAGCGACCCTACTGAGGATAAGTGGTGTAGCTAATGAGATGAGATGAAATCTCTTATGTGCTCTACCATTGAGCTTATCCCGCGAAATTGAACCGTTAAATGGTCAACGGATAAATTGGGAGACGGATATTCAGAAGATAAGGCGTCATTTCTACAAAGTCAATATTTTCTACATACACAAAAGTGATTTTTATACAAAGTACAATTGCTCTGTGTTTTACTTTTCTAAGACATTTACCAAAAACATTTGCTCAAATGACTCATGCTATGCTAGTGCTTTTTTAAATGGCCTTTCAAGATTACTTGCATGTTTTTGGTGTTTTGTTTTATCAAATAAATTGTGAATAATACTCCAGTGCAACCTATTTCTGTTTATTCCTTCTCAATTAAGCATTTTTAGCTGGTGCGATTTATAATCTGGAGCGACTAATAGTCCGAAAAATGCAGTACCTAGGGGCCGCCGGACTTAAGGTCTAGTTGAGGTTGGGTTGAGTCGTGTTTTCCACAAAAAGTTAGAATAAAAATATATATATATTTTTTTTTAATTCCCTACACAAAATAAGATCTAAAAGTTAAACAAAAGATTAAAGGAGTTTTACAGAATTTTGAACTTTGTTACTCCCTGCCACCATTTCCTGGTTCAAAGTAATAATTGTAGCCTTAGTAATTTTGCCGAGTGATGTCAGATTGAAGCAACTGACGTCATTGTCTGTCATTTTACTGGTTTAGGTACCCAAAAAAACAATAACTTGACAAAAATGCTTGACAAAAATATATAAAATAGTTCTTTATGGATTGAAACAAATTATTCTCTACTGCAATCAGTAAACAAATTGCCCAAGTTCTATTTGATCTCCAGATGTTCTCTTGAAAAGAGCCGTATATGGCCCGCTAGCCATAGGTTCCCGACCCCTACTCTAGTCATTTCTTATTAAATTTGATGACGCTGAGTTTTTTTTCCATTCCAGGTACGCATCGGCAGTAACGGACGGCTCTCAGTACTTCATCCTGCTCATCATTTCGGACGGCGTCATCACGGACATGGCTCAAACCAAAGAGTCCATTGTCAACGTGAGTTTTTGCTTTCATATCATTTTTTGTTGGGGGTTTTTTTTCAAACGTTTGTATGGAAGAAAATGTATTTTCTAAAGGCCCTGCCCCAAAGGTTATCCCGCCAGAATGTTCCCATCCCTCCACATTAACTACCGACACCGGAATGAGAAAAGCGCAGATTGATTTTGGTCATTCCCCTTCACAATGGTGCTTGTTTCTTTTCTCATGGGCTCAAGCCAGTAATTAGCAGCACTATTTCACTGGCAGCCTGCAGCCCCAAAGATAGCAAAGAGTGGCAAATCCTTTCCTCCCCTCTGATGCCTTCTCTCTCCTCTCACCCTCGCAGGCCGCCTCCCTGCCCATGTCAATTATAATTGTCGGGGTCGGACCAGCCGAATTTGACGGTAAGCGCCGCACCGATCCTCTCGTGCGTTTGCAGTTAATCCCCCCTTCCGAGCTCGCTATCTCCACTCCCACACGGCAGAAAAGCCTTCCTCTTTCCCTGCCCTCTTCTCCATAATTGTTGCTCTTCCTTTGCACGGCGCCAATGAGGGGAAAATTCCACGTTGTCACGAGCGCTTATTTCCCACTTAACGTTGCGGGATAACGCTCACCCAGTTTATTTATTCATAGAATCGAATACTGGGTTGGGTAGGTGGGTTCCACTCCAAATACGCTTTAAAGATATTTTACATACAGAGATACCTCGGTTTTTACGTTTAATTGGGACTATAACCACCCTGAGAACTTGAAAATCCGCCACCTGATAAAAGCCAAAGGGTTAAACTTACTATGAGATGCCGTCAATACCGACTGAAAGCTAATGACTGTCACAAAATAACAATTATAGATCTACAAGTAATAACACGCACCACATAATTGCACTTGAATGAGTGGTTTTATTGTCATTATACAAAAGTAAAACAAAATTGGAGGGCTTCTCCTCTCAGTTTAAGAGAGCAATTAAGAGAGCGGCCAGCTAGCTGCACACCAGCATCGGGTGTCCTAAAACGGGGACAGATATCCGTGATGATTAAAGTAAGACCGTCACAAATGTAGTGGTGTCCCACGAGTTGTGGCTCCATGTCATCCATTTCATTGCTAGTGGACCTGCAAGATACAGGGTCCCAGCGGTGGCTTAAGGGAGTCTTTAGCCTAGCCGTGAGCAGTTGGCCAGACCAGCAGCAATGCTCTTAATTTCACCCGGACGCTGCCCGAGTTGCTTCTGGAAATAGATAATAATCCACGCAGCACCCACTGCTAATCACCATTTTGTTGGATCTTTTGATTATGCTCAGTGTCCAATTTAATTGATTAATTTATTTTCAATGTATCGAGCCGATAAAATCTAGCGGTACCTGCCCGCTGTTTGACTGGCACTATACACCCGCCTATCACCGCTGCGTACACATGCAGTCACACCAACCAAACACAGAGCACCCTCTCTAATGCTCCCTATTGAACACAATGCATCATACAATGATATATGAATGACAACAAAGACAAAATCAATTCATTTAAAACCCACAAAGAAGTGAACCAGCAATAACCAAAGCTCGCAGCAAAGGGTTCTCTGTATTTCCTTTTAATCAGGTTCTAATTTGTAATAAGCAATGATAAAATGCCAACTTGCTTACTTGAGCAAAGGGGTAATGCAGCAAGACAAACTGAACAAACCTTGGAAATGCGCATTACTAATGCTGCACTCCAGAAAATTAGGAAGTCTGATTTATCCCATTCGGATGGTACAATATACGACCTCAAAGCGTTCCAAGCTAATGCAAACTGGGAAGATGACGGACAGTGGAAAGTTTCTTTCATTAAAAGACACTTGGACCTTTTCGCACTATTTATTGAACAATTAGCACAATTAGTTAGACAATATGAATATATAAAAGGAGTCGTCATAGAAAGAGAAGAACATAAGATAGAGTTGTTTGCAGGTGACATATTTATATATTTAACTCAACCCGACAAAACTTTTCTTATAATGATGGAACTCCTAGAAATTTACAGTAAATACAAAACAATGTCAGAAAAACAAAGGATGTACCAATTATTATGTTCCATCACAGGGAATAAAGGTCAGATACAGTAATAATTGAAAGAGCAAATCAATAGAATATTTAGAGGTAAAACTCTTGAAAAGATTGGACAAGACATCGGATGTTAACTATACGAAATTGAATGAAGAAATTAAGAGTCAAGTCATTTTTATTTGTATAGCCCTTAATCACACAGCGTCTCAAAGGGCTGCGGGAAGATGGATCTTGAAAAATGGACAAATGTAGTATTTAAGAATAGAGGTAGTTAAGATGAGTGTGTCAGGACCCGAACAGACGGTGGACCCAGACGCGTAACGTTTTCACACAAGCTTTATCTTAGGGAAACGGGGCAGTCATGCGTGGGAACACAAACGCCAGCGATTCGGCGATCACTGGGCAGAAGTCAGGCGCGGGAAAACAGGGAGCCAGGGGCAGGCGAGATCGAAAGCGGACAGGACAGACGGGATCGATACCAGATACAGGATACACGAGTAGATACCGGACTGGATGGGACAGACAGGATCGAGAGCTGATACAGGATGCACAAGCAAGATACGGGACAGGAAGGGACAGACAGGATCGATACTGGATACTGGATACAACAGCAGGATACCGGACAGGACGGGACGGACGGGATAGATACCGGATACTGGTTACACGAGCAAGATACCAGACAGTCCTCATGCTACCATTGTCACTTCCTTTTTTCCTGTGGATAAAATGCTAGAATGCTAACAATTGTTATGCTAAAATGCAAAAAGAGAGCACGGTTTCCAAAAACAAATGAAACAGATTTGCAATTGTTTTGTAAATTCTGACCCGGAAACGCTAACACTTTGTGTTCCGATGATATACATCTCCCCACTAGAAATGATCGAACTGGACGGGGACGAAGAAAGGATCTCCTCCCAAGGACGTTTTGCTGAACGTGATATAGTTCAGGTATGAACAATTCCCAAAGCATTTTCATTCTTCACAATATTCAAAAACGGGTTGCCTTGCAAAATTGATATAGCTACAGTAGACCCCAGGGATACAACATTTATTTCTGAGTTGGGGATGGCAAAGTGAAATTTCTGGATAGCAAAGGACAAAGAATGGTAATTGGCTCCAAATCCTGGTACCCCAGATAAAAACATTAAAATGGGTAAGTACTTGTATGTACTTTTAATGTAATATATGTTTAGATGATTAAAATCATAAATAAACGTAAAGGAAAAGTGACATTTTATTTACCTTTAGTTGGACATGGTTTGATGCAAAGAGAAGATAAGACGAGGAATTCAAATTAAAAATGATTTTAAAACTGTCACTTGCAGGATTGTCATACCCTTTCTTGTTTTAATCACTTACTTATTTTTAACAATAGCCCAGATCGTCAATTGGTTCTGGCCATACAGTTTAGTGAGTGATAATCGTAATCATCGTTTCCATGGTTGTTTTTGCTTCTCTTTCTAGCTTCACTGCAAGCCTTGGGACCCATAGCAAATGAATATAGGCCAAAGAATACAGTATAGTATCCCCAGCTCGTAAAGTCTTTTCAAAGGGAACTGAAATCTGAAGAATGAAGGGAAAGGCATTGTGGGAGGTAGTTCAGCTAGTAGGAGATTGGCATTTTCATGATGCCGTAACGCAAACCAATAGCAGACTAACCTCTTATATGATATTGATCAATAGTACACAGGCATCTTAGGAGCCAAAATCTGAATACACACCCTTGCGAAGTGATTGGGCACACGAAACAATTGGTCGTTGTATAGTGGAGAAAATGTTGCAAAAAGTGGGCCTGTCAGGACCAGAATGGAAACAGGACCCAATTGCGTGACGTTTACCACAAGTTTTATTGAAAGAGAGAGGAAGGACTGCACCCCCGATCCTGTGTTCACTGGGCGCGGGCAGCAAGTCGCTCTCGTACTCTATTTGTGATCCGAACACGGAAGTGCATCTTCCGTAGCGAGCGATGGCGGGGTCAGGGACGGACAACTGGTCGGTAGCTGGGACTTGGAGAGTAAAGCGTGGTCGGGGTCGGAAACGAGTCGTAAGCCAGAACTAGAGAGTAGACGTAGTTGGGGACAAAAAGAGGTCGTAAGCCGGGACGGGAGAGCAGACGTGGTCAGGATTAAAACAGGCCGTAGCCGGAGACAAACGGGAGCAAAAACAGGACAGGTGAGAGTCAGGGTCGAAAAATGCTTGCCTAGTGTACACTGAGGTTCGCATATGGACTGACAACAGGGGACTGACAGGACTGAGTTTAAATAGTGACAGGGAGCCAATCAGAACCCGCAGCGGTTGGCGCCAAATAAGCGGGCACAGGTGAGTCACATCAGTAATCATGGCAGGGCCAACATTTTTTATTTCCACAATGTAAAGTGAAAATGTTGTAAAGTAGGGATGTTGTATCCCGAGATTGAACTGTATTTTCCCTTAATTTCGCACTATTTCTTGTCTTTTTAAATTAATTTTAAAGGGCTCTAATCATACTATGTTTACATTTCTTCTCCGTGTCTTCAAGTTTGTTCCTTTCCGGGACTACATCGACCGCAGAGGCAACCACATCCTAAGCATGGCCCGCCTGGCCAAGGAAGTCCTAGCCGAGATCCCGGACCAGTTTCTGTCTTACATGAGGACGCGGGGGATTAAACCCGGTCCCCTGCCTCCCCCTTACACGCCGTGCCCCCCGCCGGCGCTTCACCCTCTCCTCACCAGACGGGTAAGCCGCATCTAAGCTGCCGAGGACTCGCCTTTCCCGTCTTCATCTTCTTCGTCTTCTTCTTCCGAGTCTTCACTGGAAGCTTTTGAGGTAGCGACCGATCGCTGTTTTCGGAGCACCGTGCGGTTCGATGCCAATTGGCGGCTGGACAGTTAGCGCTTTTCGGGGCAAGCGAAAGATGACGGACTTAAGGATCCCACTTCTGTTACCGAATCGCGTCTCTCCGTATTTAAATGTTTACAAGTTGAGGCCTGGAAAAAGGAGGAAACTACAATCAGTGCGAGGATGCAGTATCAGAAGGACTTTTTTTCATATTTACTATGTTATTCAATGGAGCATGTGCTAGTTAAAGAGAAGCATGCACCGTCGTCCTGCACTCAGGGCTTCGTCCCGCCCAACCGTGGACGTAAACCGGCCTTACTTTTTTGGCAGGAACCGTAGCTCGGCAGTAATCCACAAACTTTCACTCTTAAAACCGGACTAAAGCGTGTCGTCATCGTTTGGGGATTTGCGTATCTTTTATCCTCCTACCTCTCAGTGGGTTGCCAAAGCATGCTTGCCTTTTTGTTTTTCCCCCTTTTGAATTCATACTCTGTTCTCACTGTCTGATCTCAAGCACATTCATTACAAAAACAAATCAAGCAGACAAACAAAAAGGATGAGAAAACTGACTGGGAATATTTGCCGAATTTCTTGTAGCATTTACTCATTTTCCTTAAAAGTATGTATCAAGTGGTGCTGAAATATCTGTGGCTAATACGCTATTATGACTGGTCATTTATAGATTGGTTACCGTAAATTCTGGACGACAACCCAGTACGTTTTTTCTTTAGTTATTACACTACAGCTAAAATTACTGTGCGGCTTTTTCTTTTTTATGTGGCGGCACCGAGGAAAACAGTGAGCTGCTCTTTTCCACAACAAATGCGCTCTGAAAACAAAACACAACGCTGACGCCTGGACACATTGGACACGATTGCCCTTCGAGCACAATTACTCTTCTTTTTTTGTTTACACTATCCATAAAATACCTAACAGACATTAACATTACCTTTTTCAATATTTACAACATATTCACAATATTTTCCCCTATTCATCCACAAAATCCGAATTGAAAGGCAGTAGAAATTATCTATCAAAAGGGTACTCTTCTTTTTTTGTATCATCAACGTCGATATCAGGTCGCTGAAATGTCTTTAATCCTCGGGGAACGATGACAAGCGAATGTAAATAGGTCCAATACATCCGTCCTGCAATCCGGCCAAAATTCCACACAGTATGGTCGCCCTGGCTTGTAAGAAGACAAAATTGAGTTTGGGTCTTCAATTTAAACACGCAGCTTTAAATCAGGTGCGCTCTATAGTCCAGAATTTACGATATACCCAATGATAGGCGCCTTGGATGGCTGACTCAACTATCAGTGTGTGCGTGTGTGTGTGTGAGGGTAAAGTGCGAAGTGTATTTTAAAGTGCTTTGGACAGTGACTGGTCAAAGCGCTATATAAATGCAGTCCATTTACCATAAAACCCACCTTAACTGGTGATGACTTCTTTCATCTGCAAAACCCGACATAACTACTTATAACTTTTTGTAAATGATAATAACTATTATACAGTGGTGCCTCAGCTTTCTAACTTTATCCATTCCAGGTTGCGAACGAGGTCTTCTATGGGCTTGGTCTGAATTTATTTTGTCCATAAGAAATAATGCTTAACCTATCAATCCATTCTGGCCCATATGAAAAGTTGGGTTTTTTTTTTTAATAAGAAACATGTATTTAACCAAAAGTCCAAAAACAATTTCTAACCCATTGACAGAAAAATTAGCTTTTTTGTGTATTTTTCATTCTTATTTTAACACATTTAAACCGTGTATTTTTTTAAAGACAAGGGATACATTGTATAAGAAAAGTGTTGAATGCGGTAAATTGTTAGGTTCATTTAGATTAACTTTAGTAACAGCTCTGTCCGTTCTCTGATCACCTCTCCCTCCAACCTTGTGTGTGCGTTTTCTTAATTCTTCCGGAAGACCACGTATGATTGGAACAATACTGCCTTTCGGATCGATACCAGTTCTCTGCTTGAACTTAGAAAAACTAACTTTTAAAGTAAATCCCTTTTCATTGTTTTCAACATCCTCCTCACCGCATGTACCCTAACTTTCGAAAAGATGAACTTTGGTCTGAATCAAAGGCAAATTTTCCCCCAAAATTCGGCACAATGGTCGAATTTTTCAAGACTGGATGCGTTCGAAAGTTAAGGGCACCACTGTATTTCATAAACTGACTATTTTTCAGGACCTCTTCCATTGCTAAATGATGGAAGGGGTGACTATTCATGCACCCCATTAAAGTTCAGGAAAAAGGTCCAACGCCAAACTGCACCGACACATTTATTTATGATTACTTATTTTTAGCCCAGCAAAAACCAACAACTGCTCACTTCCTGTGTATAAAAATAAATACTAGTCCCGGGTATTAAGGTTTACAACATTTTCTAAAGTCAGGCCTCAAACTACACATCCAACGCACGCTTGTAAAATGTTTTCTTATACAGGACGTTTAAATACAGTATATACATATATATATATTTATACACTGTACAAATCAATGCCTTTTTTTGGTGTACGGGCTCATGATATTTATCTTCTTCTTACATGTAATGCTGCTTCTTTACGTATCATATTTTGTACCGAGGCCTGTAATCATATTTAAATTATGACTAACAGGCCTTATCCGTGTTTCTATGTTGAGTTATTCATATTTAAATGATGAACGACAGGCCTGTATTTTTTTATAAGCGTACTGTATATCGTGAACACTACGTAGCATCGTTACCCTTCGACTCCTTGTTGTGTAATCGTTTTGGCGATGAAAGGGTGGTCTGACAGACTTTTTCTATTCTTGATTTTTTTTCTTGTATTTATCCTGTACCCCGAATTTCTCACTGCAGTGACAAATGTAGCATCCGAGAGAAAAAGGTTTGTCAATACCAAGGCAGTGAGCATTTTTTAGGTATGCCCCCAACCCAAAATAAATAAACTAACAATATTATGTTGTATGGGCACCCATGACCGAAATTATAATCTTATAAGGAAATTGCTCAATTTTATCTTTACAAAAAAGCATGACCATATTCAATGTCCCTGCATTCTTCCGGGGATTAGCCAATTAACATTCATCCATATCAGTAGGTGGCAGCAGATTACATTTGGTTTTCTTTTAAATTCTAAATACTGTTATCGCTTTCTTCTTTGCTCTTTGTAATTCGCGGCCTCATTGCAGGTTGTAAAATCACAATCTAGCCAGCGCGCATTTTTCTTAGGTCAGACGAGGGTTTTTTTCTTTGTTTTTTGCAGTTCTTTCCACCAGAGAGTGAACTAGACTCATGCGATTGCGACCCATTATTCCCGATTGCTTATTGCTGCGAGTGGGGAGTGGCAGAGTACGATTTTGTTGGGCCCGGTGGCTCTTTTTTGCCGTGCTGTCTACCAAAAATGAACTGCACTTGTGTGACCGCGATCCATCATCCCTAATTGCATATTGCTGCAAGAGGGGACCAGCATAGGATACTTTTGTCTGGGGCAGTCCTGTTCTGGCCTGCTTAAAATGATGTGCACGGTTGTGGCCGTGATCCATTTTCCCGATTTAACTCGGAGCCGTGGCCGGCGGAGCACTTTTTTTTTTTTTTTTTTTTTCTGTTTCAACATTGTTGGCCGCCTAAAACAACCTGCACTTTTTTATCAGCAACCCATTATCCCCAGTTGACAATAGCTGAGAGCGGTGGCAAAGAGAGCAAATTTGTGTCATGTATGTTGGCTCCTTTGTTTCCATCCTTTTTACCTAAAATGAACTGCATCTTTGGTCAACTATTGCTGAAACCAGGGTCCGAGAGAGCAAATATTTGTCATTCATGCCAACTACTGTTTGTCCTTGTTTTTTTTATGCCTAAAATGAACTGCACCCATGCAGTCACAATCTGTTATCCTCGGTCGACTATTGCTGAAAGTAAGGGCTGAGAGAGCAAATTTGTGTCATACATATTGGCTCCTTTTTTCAGTTTTTTCCGCATAAAATGAACTGCACCCATGCAGTCACAATCTGTTAACCTCGGTCGACTATTGCTGAAAGGAAGGGCTGAGGGAACAAATTTGTGTCATGCATATTGGCTCGTTTTTTAATTTTTTATTTTTTTCCACCTAAAATGAACTGCACCCATGCAGTCATAATCTGTTATCCTTATTCGACTATTGCTGAAAAGTGAGAGCTGAGAGTGAGAATGTTTGTGTCATGCATGTCGCCCTTTCCGCCTAAAATGAACTGCGCCCGCACGGCTGCCACTTCAGTCGGGCCTGGCGGCTCTTTTTTGCCGTTCTGTCCACCAAAAAGTGAACTGCACTTCTGTGCTTGTGATTCATTATTCTTATTCTTTCCGACCTGTGTATAAGACGCAGCTTTTAGTTTCTCTTTAAACTAAAAAAAATGTGCGTTGTACAAATATATAAAGTATTTTGTTTTTGGTTTCACGACACAATACAGTGATAAATACTACTCATTGTCCCTTTAATAAAATGCAATGCTTAGAATAACAGACTAGTAATGGCCCATACAACCATATAGTATTGTTAGGGAATCTTTTAAATTCACTTCCACTTGACTTCAAGAAGTGTTTTTCAGATGTATCCCCTTACAGGTCCAGTATGTGCACAGTCCATCGGCGTATATACAGCACATAGTGCAGCAGAAAAGCGTGTATCACGAGGCCTCCCCCACCCTCCTCCTATCCCTTTCATTTATTCATGACGACATGGTCGCCCACGCTCTCCCCGTCTCGCATATGTGCATCTCGTATGAAACATGCATGCACGCTCGTGTAGCCGGACCCACTTTTGATCGTGATCTCGGAGGAACAGCGCTTTCATGTCGCTTGCCGTTAATTGCACCATCAGTGACGGCGTGGAAAAAAAAACAACAAAAACAAAAACACACATCTGACGTTTTTTTCTCAGGCAGGGATGAGGAAATACCGAGACCTCGCGAAGATGTTTGAGGCATTAGCAATGACCCGTCGTGCTACGCGGCGGGATCATTAGCTAATTGGCTGATGCTAACGGGAGCAGCTAATGAGACCTGGAAAGACAGACGTAAGCTGGTATGTTGTCAGTAATGATCCTTTTTTTTGTGTCTGTGTGTTGTTGTAATCAAAATCGAGTTGAAAATATTTTGTTAATAGTCCAGAAATAGTCGGGAAAATTGCGCACTTGATCAAAGGTGGGGTGCGCCGTTTGAGTTTTCCTTAAAAAGTTGAAAGTAGAATATTTTCTTTATTAAGTATGTGTTAACAATGCCCTTTGGGCTTTTCCGGGACGCACAAAACATTTGGAAGCAGGAAAGGGGAAGAGAGTGATTTAAGGCTCGTCACTAGGGTTTTTTGTTAGTGCAGCCTGAAAATGGTAAAAGTAGGAAAAGGCCTGTTATCGGGCTGCACAATTAAGCAAAATTGAATCAACATTGCGATTTGACGGAGTGCGATTGTGTAAACGTATGAGTTTTTTTTCTAGGATTTATGGACAGTAGGCCTACCAAACCCCTCAACAATCCTGTGAAGTTTTCATAAAATCCCAATCTGAGATGGACCCAAAGTAAGTTCAATGCTGTCATTGAACCACTTGGAGAATCTGGGCGGTTTTGGTCTCTTTTGAAAGAAAACACTCTCGAGTTTTGTCCCCAAACTGAAATAATCACTGCAAGCGCTACTTACATTTACTAATCTAAGTCGGAACACACAGAAATAGTAGGTTTTTATTCTCGGCAATCACAATCAAGGTGAGTGTAGCATAGGCATCTTAGCTTGGTAACCATGAAGCCTTACCTGGTCCAAAGTCAAAGTTGTGAAGAGTCCCCATGGGTTGTTTTTTCTCCAAAATCTTTAAAAATAAAAACAATGACAAAACCTCGAAAATGATAATATGGCAACCCATATTGTCATTTTTAATTTTCCCCCCACTAATTACTGACTCCACTAATGGACATTTGTATGTACTGTCAGGACCAACACACAGGGTAGACCGAATCGCGTAACGTTTTCTCAGAATTATATTAAAAGAAAGAGGAATACGATGTTCGCTGGACGCAGGAAGCAAGTCGCTTTCATACTCGGATTGTGATCCGAACACAGAAGTGGATCTTCCGTAGCGAGCGATGTCGTGTCAGGGACGGAAAAACTGGTCTGTAGCCGGGACTGGGAGAGCAAAAACATGGTCGGGTTTAGAAACGGGTTGTAAGCCGGGACAGGAGAGCAGACGTGGTCGGGATCAAAAACGGGTCGTAGCCGGAGACAAACGGGAGCAAGAACGGGACAGGCGGGAGTCAGGGTCGAAAAAGGCTTGCCTTGTAAAAACAGAGGTGCGCAGACGGACTGACTACAGGGGACTGACAGGACTGGGTATAAATAGGGACAGGGAGCCAATCAGAGCCCGCAGCGGTTGGCGCCAAATGAGTGAGCACAGGTGATTCACATCGGTAAAAATGACATGTACTGGTAGGTCATGCATCCAAGGGTTAAGCACTTAATAATACAAAATTAGCACAGAAAATGCACATTTCTTTTAAAATCGAAAATGTTATCAACATTGCAATACTGAGGTTTTCTATAGGATTTCTCTAAATCGTGTTGCCCTTGGCTGTTTCAAATACAGTCCAAACGCAAATTCCAAACATTCCAAAAGGATGTACTTGATGAATGAGCAATCATGAATTTAAGCCCGGAGATGGCGGCAGAGGAGAGCAAGATTTCAAGTTGTGGACACCACATTTCAAGGTTTTATTAGTCTTACCATTTTAGTTTATTTATGTGGTTTATTTGTGCTCTTTAGTATATACTTTTATAGAATTTGGGCCATTCCCGCGTACTTTCGACGACTAGCAGACTCGAGTAGCCAGGAAACCAAAAGCAGATTTAGCAGTTTGATCAACATTTATAGGTAAGGTCTGTGAAATTGGCATTAGTTCTGTTTTAAGTTTCGAAGGCTAAAGGGATGCTAGTGGCTAGAGCGATGCTATTCACCGCCCGAGCAAAAACATATGCTAAATTCAGGACAAAGACTGTCAGAACAGAAGACTACCTAACAATCTTTTAGTTTCTCGAGGACGATAATATCGTCATATCACCCACCGTTTCTGATATTTTCGGTGTATTGTGGGGCATTTCTATTGGTTTCGAAGACTTGTTTGACCTGTAGATCGATTGTCTTTCTATTGTGTTGCTCAGGGAATCGGTCACCGGTGATGGTACAATGAGATTTCCTAAGACTGTCGGTGAGGGATATAATTTTAAAATGTAAACACTTAAAGATTTATAAAAGTGGAAAACAGTAGAACAACCGGATACAACAATAATCCGTTCTGAGGTGGGAATTGCAAGCGAAATAGCTGATAGCAACCAATGGTAATTAGTTCTGAACACTGTTAACCCAGATAAAAACGTTAAAGTAACAAAATAGTGGATACTAATTACAACATAATGTAAAATACGTTCATATGATTCAATCACATTATAAAAATTAAAGGTAAGGGAAAACAAACTTCAATTTATCCTTGACGTGACTATCTTCAGCTGGTCGAGTGGAGTAGCGGGTGAATGCACGTGGAGGGGAGACAAAGCTGATTTTAAATATTCCTCTAAAGAGGATTGATCAAATATTTTTTAAAAACTATTGATCTGATTACTAATCAACCATACATTCACTATAAGATCTCATCTCACTAGCTGCACCGCTTATCCTCAGTAGGGTCGCTGGGGTGCTGGAGCCATCCCAGCAATCATCGGGCAGTGGGCAGGGGAAACCCTGAACTGGTTGCCAGCCAATCGCAGGGCACACAGGGACAGACAACTCGCTCGCTCATTCATACCTAGGGACAATTTGGACCGGCCAATCCACCTGAAATGCATGTCTTTGGAATGTGGGAGGAAACCGGAGGGCCGGAGGAAACCCACGCAGGCACGAGGAGAACATACAAACTCCGCACAGGAAGTCCGGCAGCTGGATTTGAACCCACGCAGGAGGTTCCCAAGACCTTAGAACTGTGCCGCACACGCGCTAACCACTGCGCCGCCGTGCTGCACTCACTATAAAATATATGTGCATTTTAAAATACCTATAGGTTAAGAAATGTGTATTTATTATCCGTAACAGGCTCATCTAGAGCGAGATGACATAATTGTCTGCCATCTTGCTTCTATGGGTACCAAATCACAAGTTCCTGGTCACTTTGAGTTTCCATAGTTTGTTTTCTTCCTTTTGCTTTTTACCACTCGCTTTTGGTTGCACTACACAATACAGCGACATCTATTGGTCAAATGTTACTGTTAAGTTTATTGTTTAGTAGACCCTCAAAATATAGAGATAAGATATCACCTGATATTGAAGTTGCTTGGAGAGCAGAAGAGAGTTTCCAATATTGAAAAAAAGATTCAAATGATCAATTACAGTGTCGAATTATAACTTTTAGCTTTTTGTGTACAGTGGTACCTCTACTGACTCTACATATGTAAATTTCAGGTTATGAAAAATGGAACATATTGCCTCTAGTTACAAAGGTGTTTCAGATTCCAATGTCATAAATACAGTACACGCAATTATTAGTCTCTCACAGAGTTTAACGATTGTAAACAAACTGGCTATCGCTTAAAATCTGCCAGGCAACCCAGCGCACATGCATACTCCCAGCATGCTCTTCGCGTTACCGTCAGAGTTTGGAGACGACAAGGAGGACGGTCCTAGCAAGATAGTGTGGAGGAGGACGCAGCCATCATTCAATCAGCCCGAATTAAAGACATTTAGCGGAATTCCATGAAAATTTTGCGGAAAGGGTTCATCCGGAAAAAGGGTTTAAAAGTCAGGCTATTGCCATACTGCCTCGCGCATTGCTAATAGATTGTCAAAAGCCAGCAAAAGCAGACATCATTGGATCAGTTTTTCAACAAACGTGAGGCAAAAAGTTAAATAAATATTTTAATAAAAATGTTATTGAAGTATTGTGCCTCACATTTTATCTTTATAAATCAAATTTTAACATGCTCTTTTATGATGATTTAAAAAAATTATACTGTACCTGTGCGTGGCTTGGAACGGATGCACATTCACATTCAAGCTAAAAAGTTTTCAGGTTACGAAGCTACTCTGAGAACAAATTCATTTTGTAAGTAGTGTCATGACTCACCTGTGCCCGCCCATTTGGCGCCAGCTGCTACGGGCTATCTGATTGGCTCCCTGTCCCTATTTAAACCCAGACCTGTCACTCTCCTGTTATCAGTACGTCAATGAACTTCTGGCCCGCAAGACCTGGGTTTTGACTCGGCCCTGTTCCCTGTTGGTATTTCCTGTCTGATATAGTTCTCGTTTATTTTGTCCTGTTTAATATCGGTCTCCAGTTTCGTTCCCGTCTAGTTTTTGCTGTTTATTTTCGATATCCTGTTTTGATATAAATTCTGTCTGTTCTGTCCTGTCCGGTATCGACTGCATCTGTCCGATATCTGCTGGGGCAATTGCTATCGATCTCGTCGGCCTCTGGCTTCCTAACATTCCACGCCAGACTGCTGCTTAACGTGCATGACTCCCCATACAATACAGGATAACGGACGGGTCGGGAACAAAACGGGAGCCAGAGTCAAAATGCTTGCCTTGCAAGTGCGGAGGTCCATTGACGGACTGATAAGGAGTGAATGAGGGCACTGAGTTTAAATAGGAGGCGAACCAAACAGGCAACGAGCAGCAGCTGGTGCCAAACGAGGGCAATGGGTAATAGTGACACAAGTAATTATTTGGATGACTAGTTTTTTACCTTTACTTGAGTCATATTATTCTGAAGTAACAGTACTTTTACTGTGAAATGCTTGGCTACTCTCCCCACCTCTGCCCTGGACCTCTCCTTAGAAAAGCTTGTGTCGATTTTTTTTTTGTAGTACTGTTGACAAATTTGAAGCGGAGCTCGGTGAAGCCTTTGGGCTCTAAAATCCTGTTGTGTTAATCAGGCCTACTACCCTGCTACATTTGTTTTTCGGGATTTCTGGACAGAAAAAATAGGAAATCAAATTTAGGATACTTTTTTGTGTGTATTCAAACTTCCATAATTCAGTGTCAGTCATAACTAAACAAATGTAGACGAGGAAATTTCAATGTGTTATTTTCAAAAAGAGACCAAAATCGTGCGGATAATACTTTGGTTGGATGTTTTTAGGCGTTCAGGTAATAATACCAGGTGACCCTGCAATGGGTTAAGAAATGTGTCCCAGACTAAGTAACCGAGAACACTCCTTAGTGATATTCAATATCTCTCATTGTTTTCAAGTATAGTCGGTGACGTGAGTGCAGGCGGAGTGAGTCATAAATGAAACTCCAATCTTTTAATGCCGACAATCATCGTTCCTTGGAGATAGGAAAGCACGAAGGTCTATTTGTGTCGGACAATCTGTGGTTTGGCACGCTTTCTCACTGCCTTAGGGAGAGCCAATGAACATGACGACGGGGCGCTCGGCGGAGGTCGCATGACTAGTGTTAAATCGCTGTTCCTCCGAAAACGCGTAGGAGTAACAATAGGGCGCATTGCTGGACCACCGGGCATAATAAAGGACCACCGCCTCCGTGCGTTCAATCCCAGCCAGGCCCCGTGATTTCCTTGTTTGTTTGGTTTTTTATCGTCTTTTAAAAAAAATCTTATCCTATTCTGTGGAATGCTTGTGAAGAATATCCTTTCTTATCCGAGCATGCATTGAGTTAGCATGTGTTTAATGGATTTTCAACGTAAGCGTATCGTTGGGAATTGTTTGTACTGTTTTGCCTTAAGAGAATCTTACAGGTCGATTTTGGAACCTATACAGACGTTGTTACGATTTTTATTTTGATTTACTAAGTCATTCCTCTGTCAGACTCATCCCAGGTGGTTGCCAGGTTTCCAACAAGCAGCTGACTATTTTTGGGGACTTAATCGATTAATCAACAGTTAATCGATTCATTGACAACTACTGTTTCTGCATTATAAGATGCATTGGGTTTATTAAGCGCACCCCCTGAAAACATTGTATTTTGTCATGTATTTTTTATATATAAAGGGCCCTGGCCTACACCGGGAATGGGTTGCATTAAAAAATTAATACATACAATTCAATTTAAATAATTTGTTTCATACAACCAAATTATCATTAGGACTATTTTTCAGTTTTTATTTTTTATTTATAGAAACCAAAATATTTTTTAGCTTATGCCATGAATCAAGAAAATGACTCACGATCGACTATTTTAATATAATTAATTATAATTAATATAATCGTTCTTTACCGACCTACCTGTCCTTTCAGAATAAAACATTCGCGAAGGTTGATCTCTGGGGTGAAACAAAATAAACTGTTTAACCATATTTTTTTTCCTTTTTCAATTTAAAAGACACAGATGCATGAAATTGGACCAAATTCATTGTTTTCCTTTTTGCAATAAATCGAGATAAATATATTTACCTTGAAAGGAGAGAAAGGAGTCGGAAAAAATGATCCTAACACAAAAAATTTTCCTTTTTTGAGTAATCTTTTTCTATTATCTTGCAAATGGGCAATTATTTTGTTGATGTTAAGTATTTTATTCTTGAAAAACAAGAAAATTTGCTTACTTTAAGGATGATCTTTTTATTTTATTAGAAAAACGAGATGAAATGTTTAATATAAACAACCGTTCATGTCAATGAGCAGAGTTCCCACGGATCCTTGAAAAGTCTTAAAAAGCATTAAATTCATTATTCTAAAAATAAGGCCTTTTTGGAATTAAAATTTCTTAAATCTAATTTTCAAAAGTCTTAAATGTGAACATAAGATTTATATTTGTTTGAAATAAAAAGATAAGCAAATTAGTCATTTTTTTCATGATTACAGACGCTGCCCTACTCGATCGTTCGTAATTTGAATTTGTTAATAAGTTGCTTCAGTGACATATTTTGTATGTTTAAGGTTTATATAAGTCTGTTTAAGGCTTGTATAAGTAACCTGTATTGTTTTGTACTAAAAAATAAACATTTCATATAATAATATGCTCTAAAAGATAAATAAAGTTGAGTTTAACTTACTTTTGGAAGATGCGCTTCAAGAGGTGCTCCTCCGTGGTAAAAAGTGGCTGAAAAAAAGGCTTCCGACCATTTTCTCAGCCACATCAAGCTTTCTTATTCCACTTTCATTTCAAAAGAAACGGCTCGCCTCTTCTTCACACTTTACACCAACCATATTGAATGAATGCACAAGATATTAAATGATAAAAATGTCAAAGTTCTTAGCGTGTTAGCGATACAGTACACATTATGTTTACACGAACCAAGAAGTAGAAGCCAGATTTCCTCTTCGGTGTGGTTGCTGGGTGAGCTCTCACAGTGCCACACGCCGGTAGCGGTGAAAAGAAGCACTACAGTACTGTCCTCTACTCGGAAAAACGTGCACACAATACAAAATCTAACTTACAGCAATGTCCTGATATTTTTTGAAGAATCTACCGTTTTTCGTAACTCGAATGTTCGTAAGTAGGGTAGCGTCTGTAATAATAAAAATGTTCATTAATGTAGCAGAGTTCTATGGAATTAGTAGTCATCTGCCAGTGTTGACTGAGGATCCAAGAAGTACTGTAAACATCCTTTTTATGTATTGTTTTCCGTGTCTAAAACTTTGGAGAGACGGAACCTTTTCATCTGGACCAAAATGTGATTTAAAAAAAAAAAGAGAAAAAAATAAACATTTGTTTATAATTGCCTCTAACTCATCTTTTTTGTCGAGTTGGTCTTAAATTTGATTTTAAAAGGTATTAAAGAAGTCTTACATTTTTTTAACTTGCTTTCAGCTGTAGGAACCCTGATGGGGTCTAATGCCAGCTCTTAAAACAGAGTCCTTTAGAATCTGCATCTGAAAATAGTTACCGAAAATTCCCTTAATACGGACGGTTATTGAATGGACTTACAGCAAAAATCGAGGTAATACTTTATACATTTAATATCCCTTTCAATCTTCAGTTTTATCAATAAGTATTTGGGGTATATATTTGATACAATCCCTTCAAAATTGAACTGCTTGATGGAAACCTTCATTTTATGGACCGGGGGGAAAAAGCAGGGATCAGACCACAGATCCCACTCCAGAATGAAACAGTCAGTCTTCCTGAACTCAAAACAGACGAGTTTTTACTCCTTTCAACAAACGAGTTTGTATTCCTTTCCTGGCTGTTGACGCCATTTGCATGACGCTTGTGTAAACAGCAAAACACATTTGATGAGCAAACGTGCCATGTTTTTTGCCACGTCACTAACCAGCACCCGTTTACTCTTCTTCGTCATCAAATTGGTTGGAAAAACATTATTTCTGTAAGAAAATTTCAATAAATGTGAATATTTGAAAACGAGTGCGTATTCTCATACTTGCAGGGACGAAGGAATCAAGAGGCAAAATGTTTGGACCAAGTCAAATTCAAGTTCATGTCAAAGTCGAGGCCCGCGGGCCATATCATGCCCCAGAAAAGATATTCTACGGCCCCTTAGTGTCTCTCTTGATACAATATCATATAATACACAAAGAATCTTTGGGTATTTCTTTACCTGTACATTACTTCTTGAAAAAAAGGTTGTACTTAGATAATACATTTCTATTCTGGACCAAACCTGCCATTTGTAGAAATGATTATATGAATTTATAGATATCTACACATACCATATGCAATATAATGAATCAACACATAAATTAATCACTTGATAACCAAATGTATGACCTAAATGCAATGTATTCATTTGTCATTTATTTAGTGAATTATTTCTATATTTATCTTGTCATGTATTTGCCCTGGAGAGGGATGGGCGCCACCAGGCTGTACTTGCCCAAGACACACCACAGGAAATAGTGCCCTTACCACCTGAGTGATTAAGGGATCCAATTGACCAACCACTTTTTTTTGTTGTATTACGCCACAACAAAGAGTTATTTGAATGAAGAGGCTGGTAATATGTACTGGTTAAACTTTTACTTGTGTAGTAGCTGATTCGGTCATCACTGATTAACCAATGGGTGAATATCTCAATCTGTTTGACCCGCCTCCTCCTTTGAATAGCATGCACGACAAAATGAATGACAAATACAAGACAAAATACATGACAAAATAAATAACGAAATAAATACGTCACAAACTACATGGCAAAATACTCGACATAATGCATGATACAATAAAAAGCCAAAATAAATACATGACAAATCAAATACTTGACAAAATACACAAAACAATACACAACCAAACAAATGGGAAAATACCCAACAAAATTCCCGACAAAATACACGTCAAAATATATACATGTGTCAGAACCGGAAAAGATGGTAGGCCCAAACGCGTAACGGTTCACACAAAAGTTTGAGATATCAAGGAAGTCAGGTGCAAGGAAACAAACGCCAGTGATCCGTTGATCGCTGGACAGGAGAAGCGAGCAGCTCACGGGATCGCAGCTTGATCAGGGGCAAAAGCGGGTCGATAGCCGGAGTGGGAGATCAGAACGTGGTCGGTGGTCAAAAACGGGCCGTTAGCCGGAGCGGGAGATCAGAGCGTGGTCAAATGGACAAAACGGGTCGATAGCCGGAGACAAAAGGTAAATCAGGAACAGACGAGTAGGAAACGGATGAAGACGGGACCGATGGGAACCACAGTCAGAGTGCTTGCCTTGCATATGCAGAGGTTCGCTCACAGACTGAGAAGGAGTGACTGGAGTACTGGGAATAGATAGGAGGGAAATCAATCAGGCAACTAGGAGCAGCTGGCGCCAAACAAGCGGGCACAGGTGAGTGCAATGAGTAATCATGACAACATGCCAAAATGCACGATGGAATACACCCAAAAATATATGGCAAAATACATGACAAAATAAATAGTGAAACGAATACTTGACAAAATACACAATTGAATTCATAAAAAAGCAAATACCGAAAAAAGAAATGCCAAAATGCATAAATATATGAATAAATTATGTGATCTATTTATGTGTTCATTTATTTAAAGGAATTACATTTGTAAGTATTTATTTATTCATACATTCATTTCTACATTATAGCAGGATCAGTTCGTCTCAAATTTTTGCACTTTATAGTATTTCACGCCAGTTATACTTACAAATACTTAAACTGAATGAATGATAGGTTTTTTTTTAGGGGAATTCTCTCACTTTTGATAAAATGTTGCCTAATAGAGGCTACAATTAATTTAAAACAATGAAAAATTGAAAATGAATGCACATTATACACAAAAAAACATGTCTTAGTTATTTCAAGTGATAAGCTCATATTTACCTTTAGCAGTAAGCTTCTATCTTTCGTATCTGTATTGTCATCACTTTGACTAGCACATTAGCAACTAGCATTAGCAGTATTTTCCGTTTATGTCTGTTTTATGGGGATTTTTGTCTTTGTACCTGATGCTCTTTTTAGCATCCCAAAAAAAATGAAAACAATGGCTAAATGCTTAACGCGTGGCCCGGCCCACACAGGGAGTACGTGGGCCGCTTTGCTAACAAGTGACAGGGTGCTAATTACAACTTTGACAAAAACACCCCCCCCCCCAAAAAAAATCCTTTTAAAGTTCTAACATTTAATGAGCCTCCGTCGGTGTGCTTATCGGCGTATGACTTTTAAGCGCCTGTTTGGCCCTTATTATTATTTTCCAATAATACTCGCCTCCTACCGCTAGCTAAGTTTAGAAGCTCTAATTGGCGCTGGCGCGCAACACGTCGGAAACACGTGGCAGGTTAATATTTTAAAGGCGACTCGCTTTGTATCCACGTTCAGTCGGCGACAAAACAAACGGGAGCGAGTCGTCCTGTGGCAAAAAGTCGGGAACTCGAAATCCCCGCCGTGGTTTTTTGTTTTTCTCATCCCTCTGAAAAGAACAAAGGATTTGCCTCAATGCCAGTCTGTTGCTTTCAAGGGCCAACTCGGCTATAGGAAACTACAGAACCCATGACAACATATTCTCCAGGGAGCAGCAAACGTGGGCAATGAAAGACCTTTTCTAGATATATGAGAAGGTAGCTGGATTGAATTCAATTTATTGAATTGAAACGTCGTTATTGTCATTGATATCAACGTAGTGAAACATTGTATGCAATCAGATTAGGCAAGGCACTCCAAGGCATTTTCTTACTTTCTGCAGTCTTACGAGAAAGGGCACTTTTCACACTGCTCCGGAATATATTTTCTTCTTCATTCTTTAATGTTATGGCTTAGATTTTTTTTGTTTTTTCCTGCTGCTGCTGTTTTTTGGGGGTTTTCTTTTTTGTTTTTTGTTTTGTATTTGTTTTTACAAATCTCTATTTCAACTCACATGGTAAATGTCCAAAAATAAAGAAAGGAGATGACATGGACTCCATAAAATCAGCTATAAATGAAGGATTTGAAAGGATGGACTACCAAATAGAGAACAATGCTGAGAAAATCTAATGGAAACAGAAAAGGAGCTGGAGGACTCCATGGGACAACGCGGTGAAATTGGAGAAAGAACTAATTAATATCAAAGGGTAATCCAGCCATATCGACAGATCATCAAAGAAAATCAACAACTAAAGTGGCTTGCAAAACTATTTGGCCCCCTTGAACTTTGTAACCTTGCGGGCCGATCTTGGTAGATTTGCAGTGGCCTATTACTCCTTCTGTCTTGACCAGAACGGAAACAGGACCCACTCGCGTAACGTTTCTCACAGTTTTATTGGAAAGAAGGGAAAGGATTGCACACACGATCCGGTGATCACTGGTCGCGGGAGCAGGTCGCTCTGAACGCGGAAGTGGGACTTCCGTGGCGAGCGATGGCGGTGTCGGGAACGGAAACAAACGTGTCAGTAGCCAGGATAAAAGAGCAAAAGCGTGATCGGGATCGAAAACAAGTCGAAAGCCAGGAGAGGAGAGTAGACGTGGTTGAGAACAAAAACGGATCGTTATTCGGGACGGGAGAACAGACGTGGTCAATATCAAAACAGCTGGTAATTCGGGACGGGAGAGCAGACGTGGTGCAAATCAAAACAGATCGTAACGGGAGCAAAAAACAAAAGCAAAAAAACAGCGAAAAAGGTCTTGCTTTGTGGAAAACGGATTCGCAGATAGACAAAAGGGGACTGACAGAATAGAGTTTTAAATACTGACAGGGAGCCAATCTGTCAGTAAGCTGCAGCTGGCGGCACACGGGCGGCGCCAATTGGGTGCCATGGCAACCGTGACACCTTCCATTTCAATATTATTGCTTGCACAGTGCTCCTTGGGATGTTTAAAGCTGGGAAAACTTTTTGTATCCAAATCCAGCTTTAAACTTCTCCACAACGTTCTTCATGATGCTCTCTGCACTTTAAACAGACCTCTGAGACTATCACATTTATACAGAGACTTGATTAGTAACAAGTGGATTCCATTTATCATGGTTAGTCATTTAGATCAACATTGTATCATTCAGAGAACCTCACTGAACTTCTGGACAGAGTTTGCTGCACTGAATGTAAAGGGGCTGAATCCTTTTGCACACCCACCTTTTGTTTTTTTTTAATTTGTTAAAAAAGTTTAAAATACCCAATAAAGTGTGTTCTACTTCATTAATGCGTCCCACTTATTGTTGATGCTTCACAAGAATTTACAGTTTTGTGTCTTTATGTTTGAAGTCTGAAATGTGGCAAAAGGTCACAAAGTTCAAAAGGGCCAAATAGTTTCACAAGCCTTTGTACACAAAGAAATGGAAGAGAAGATTAAAACAACATAAGGTAATTGATTTTCACTAATGTCCTCGTCCTAATGATTCAATCCTTACAGGACTAAAGGTTCAGCAAGAAATTCCAACCTAAACCAAAACATGGAGATAATGACTCAACAGGTTATTTCTCAGCTTCAAAATTTCAACCTAACAGTAAATGAAGACCTTGTTGACATCTGCTATCAGCTTCCATCAGGAGGGAAAATACCACCATCTGTTTTGCTACGGGTTTCCAACCCAATAAAAGAGCCATTTTGAAGCAAGGTCCTAAATTAAAGCGCCAAAAAGTCTACATCAACAAATGAGTGCCAAAATCTCCCGGAAGGCACATGAGATGAAAAAAATGGAATGATAGACAGCACCTGACGAAGGAAGTCTCCTAGATCAAAATAAAACACAGACCTGGGCACTCTGGCCGCTTGTCCTGCATGATTCTTTTCAGGTTTCTCGACTTCAACTTGGAAGATACCAATTATCAGCTCATTAGCAAGCTGGCAGGAGCTTGTTCGCGATCCTGGGGATTGCAATCACCTTTCTTAGAGCAGAGAAACCTCCAAAATCATGCAGGACTTTTTTCATCATTATTTTTAATTTCCTACCCGAGATCAGTTGCAGCTAGAAGTAAGTTTTTAAGCCCAAACCAGAACCCGACCCTAGCCCGAACTGAAATTTGGGTCGAGACAAAAATATCAATCAATATGTTCGGGTTTGGGCCTGGCTTCTTTCTTGCTGACGTTTCATTTTTTAACTAGCCACCCCTCATTTTTATTGTTTTTTTTCTGTGTACTGCACAATGGTTTCTGTCCCTCTCTTGAGCAGCCTGCGTCCAACCCCTTGGTGTGGAGGGGGTGGGGGGGTACTCCGTAAGTGGGTGGGGGCGGTTGCTTCGGCCCAAATCATCCCTTCCGGAGCCCTCACACATAAGATTATATTTTCTATTATGAAAATGTGTTTTTTCAACAGGCTGGAGTCCCAAATCAAGTTTATTTGGTCTGGCTCGGGCTGGATTTCTTCAGACCCGATCTCAACTCTAGTTTCAACCGAGCAATCGCGTGATCACTCCTTCATCGGTAGCGAGCATCCCAGGCCGACGTCCCGGCAAGTAGGAGGCGCACTCTGCACCCAAAGAGGCACGGCTCGCTATTAATAGAAACGAGGGAGGCATCGCTCCGACTAAATATAACCCCCTTCCTTTCCTTTCCGTGTCCGCCGTTCCATTTTTAGCCTCTCGCAGGCCTCCCTGAGCCGTGCTTGACTTTTTTGGGGTCGCGTTACGTAAGGGTGATTCTTAAGGCGAGTGATGCAGACTTTTGAGAATGAATTATTACATCACTACGTGTCACACGCATTGCACAAGCCGCGTTAGTACCAAGAGGTTTTGCACGACAGCAGACTCTAAACATGCTACGTGGGTCAAAGTGAAGTCACTTTTCGACCTTTCCATTTACTGGCAAATTGTAGCTTTCTTTTGTTCGAATTGCAATTGGCTTTATTGTCATTGATAGCGACGCAGTGAACATTGTTTTCAACCGGACATCCCACTTATCGTCAAATGACATTTTCTTCTTCAGATTCTGGGTAGTGAGAAGGTAGGGTACCAAAATAATGACTGGAAAAGGATGTTCGGATCCTGACGATTGTTTCGGTTACATAATTTTCCAATCACTGACAATAGTGCTAAGATTTCCGGCTTACTTTAGGGACCCGGCTCTTTCAGCTCGGCTCATTAAAAACATCCGGCTCTTTTGGTTCTCAAACGGCTCTTCAGATTGTATTTGTTGCTAATCCAAATATTACACCTTATTATGCAGCATTTTGCATGAAATGACGTAAAAGGGTAGGGCGATAAGAAGAAAAAAGAAGAAAAAAAGAAAAAAGTAGAACCTAAAGACAAATGACACAAAAGAAGGAGAAAGAAAAGGGAAATCAAGCAAAAAAATAAGCAAGAAAAAAGAAGTAAAATGCTCAAACGAAACTCAAGCTTGAAGAAAAACGAAACTTAAAAGTATAGCAGCTGTGGAAATTTCCATTGCAAAACTCCTTTTGTCTAAACTGGTTGTAGCAAGTCTGATGTGCTAATGTTCTTGGCCAATTCTGGCAACAAAATAAAACACAACTGAAATAAGAAGAAAGTTGTAGAATTACGTCTGAATAAAAAAAGTCATATTTTTACGACTAAATAAATGAAGAAATTATCAATGAAAAAAACATACAATCACGACATAAGACTAGTGAAAGAAGAAAACATTTTTAACACAGATGAGAGACTAAAGTTTTAAAATGAGACAAGAATATCTTCTACATGTAGTTGCTGAGTCCTGTCATTCGCCCATCTCTGACTTTTTTCCCATTTTTTCCCTCTCCAGCCACTTGGCTTTAGGCTATGGCTGGCCGCTAGCCATTACTGTTAGCAGCTGCGTGTAAACAAAGCATGTTTTTACCAGACTTTACTTGCCTTTTATCAGCTTCTCCCATTTCCTGCTTAATTCGGCTACTTAAACCAGCTCTACCCAACTCCATCTAGTTGCTCTTTTCAGCCGCTCCAGGGATTAAAACAGCCTCAACTCATTCTTGCTTGCGCAAGAAAATATTCAAATTTTGAAAAACGGCATCCATAGTGTTTTTTATTTATATGCATATGCTTAGCTCCATTCCAGACTACAGGGACCTCTCGTGGTGAATTATTAGAAAATGTTATTTTACACGTTGGGGTTTAAACTATGTTAAAGTAATCGGTGTAGGGTAGGCGTGTCAAACATGCGGCTCCGCGGGCTCGATCAGGCCCACCAAGGGATTGAAACTTCGAAGGGATTTTTTTCCTCTTTCTCTCTTTGTCTTTTTCTCTTCTGTTTCTACCTCTTTTTTTCTTTTTGTTTCTCTCTTTCTCTCTCTTTCCAAATCAAAAAATAAATGTCCACTTCTCCAATTTTCACAAGAGATTGTAGAATATATTAACCTTTTTTTCAATAAACAAAATGACCGCCAAAACCAAAAGGACTGCAAGTACGGTATATACTCACATATAAGCCTACATCACAAATAAGCCACTCCCTAAAACTGCTTAAAAAGGGACACGTATAAAAGAAATTCAAAATATTAAATAAGCGTGCGCCTAAACATCTATCGTTATTTAAGTATGTAATTAATTAAGATGAATGTACTGGTAAAAATGTTAAATGTACGATTTTTAAAATAAATACTTTACCTTCCTTTACATTACCTTTTCGTAAATTCGCAGTCGTTTCCTTCTTCAATCGCTGTTGTCACTGTTTGCCATTTTTCCTTCCCCTTATTTTTTGACACCCATTATTATGGGCACAAAAAGGAAAAAAAAACCAACAAAATGAGATGTGGTCCCTCTCAAAGACGACGAGACAGCTTACCCAAACCACACTGACTGGGGACGTGTTTGAGGCAAAGTGCCACTGCGGGAAAATCTGTAAAAACGCAAAGGGTCTTAAGATACATCAATCCAAGACCATCTGTGGGAAAGGGGTAAAACAGATGCAGCTCATAGTGGAGAGACTCAGTGAGACGCAGGAGGATTCCAGTCAGGAAGCACCCCACAGTACAGGAGACCTCTCGGCATCTGCAATACCCCTCGACCATCGGGTCCCCCCTCACACTATCCCAGGCGCCCAACCCCCAAAAGAGAGAGTGAAATGCCCTCCAGCAAACAACAACCTTACGTGGAACCGACTTGACCAGGACCTTGATAGAGTCCTAGAGGCCACTTTGGCAGGATCAGCAGAAAGGAAAATCAACAGCATGGCTGCTTGTGCTTACTCCATGGCCAAGAGGCGTTTTGGTACAAAGGAGAAGAAAGGCAGCAATATAGCACCTGCAAAACAGTCCAACAGAAGGGAAAAAGAGATCAAGAAGTTGAAAAGGGAAATCAATGCTCTCAACTTGCAGTACAAACATGCCAGTCCCAGAGAAAAGGAGGGCATAAAAGACTTGACCATTGGACTTCAAGGACAATTGTGCAGACTAAGATGGGCAGAGAGGTCTCAGAGACTGAGAAAGGAAAAGGAGGTCAAACGTGCTCAGTTCACTAAGAACCCGTACAAGTTCACCCAAACCTTGTTGGGGGAAGCACGATCTGGGAGACTGAATAGCCCTAAAGAAATGGTAGAAAGTTTCCGTAAAGAAAGTCACAGCGACACCTTTTGAGGCCAAGCCTTGGACATCCATCCAAGGATTGGAAGCACCAAAACCACAGAAGAGAAGCTCAACACTAAGGAGCCATCATGGAGAGAGTTCCAGGACGTTGTGAAAAAAGCCCGGTCATCATCTGCCCCAGGACCCAGCGGTATACCTTACAAAGTGTACAAGAGATGTCCAATACTTCTACAGAGGCTGTGGAAGCTACTGCGGAGAATTTGGATAAAGGGCATAACCCCGACATCCTGGAAGAGAGCGGATGGGTGCTTTGTGCCCAAGGAAAAAGACTCATCTGACATAAGCCAATTCCGAACCATTTCTCTACTAAGTGTTGAATGTAAGAAATTGTTCTCAGTCCTGGCACAGAGGCTGACAACGTACATGGTCAAGAACAAATATATTGACACATCAATCCAGAAAGGTGGCATCCCAGGGTCCTCTGGATGTCTGGAGCACACAAGCGTCATCAGCCAGTTGATCCGCGAGGCCAAGGAAAGTAAAGAACACTTAACAGTCGTCTGGCTAGACTTGGCCAATGCATATGGGTCAATTCCCCATGATCTCACCAACACTGCGATGGAGCATTACCATATCACACAGCACATAAGGGGAATGATCACCTCCTACTTCAGTGGATTCAAGTTCCGGTTCCAAACCACCCAGTTTACCACCCAGTGGCAAGACTTGGAGAAGGGGATCGTCACGGGATGCACCATCTCCCCCATCCTGTTTGTTATGGGCATGAATCTACTCATCACTGCCGCGGTGAAGGAGACCAGAGGGTCGATGACGAGGTCTGGCACATGTCAACCTCCGTTGAGATGCTTTATGGATGACCTCACTTTTACAACAGTAACCCATGTGCAAGCAAGATGGATCATGAAGGCACTTGACGAGGTTACAACCTGAGCTCGGATGAAATACAAGTCTAGAAAGTCAAAAAGCATGGTGATCAGGAGTGGGAAGGTCACAAGCAGGTTTCAACTTTGAATCCAAGGAGAAAACATACCATCAATCAAAGATAACCCAATAAAATGCCTCGGAAAGTGGTACGATTCATCTCTGGGCGAGAGGGGAAGCGTTCTCAGGACAGTGGAGCAGGCTGCAAAGGATTGAGCGATCAGGACTACCAGGCAAGTTCAAGACTTGGTTGTTCCAGTACGGTCTGCTACCAAGACTGCTGTGGCTGCTAACGATCTATGAAATCTCTATGACGGCGGTCGAAGGAATTGAGAGGAGGGCAAATAAGCATCTCCGCAGGTGGCTTGGGATTCCACCAAGCTTCACCTCAGTAGCCTAGATGGTAAGGCGCCCGCTTTGAGACTGGGAGGTTCGGGTTCGCGCCCCGGCCGAGTCATTCCTAAGACTTAAAAAGTGGTCGGCGGCGCCCTCTGTTGGCTGCGGCTGCATCGGCTCGCTACAACGGGTCAGGTGCAATCGACATTTCGTTCTGTGTACATTGTTACACAGAATGACAATACAAGGAAATTATTATTATTATTATTATTATTATTATCATTAGGGCTTTACATCAGGTCGGGGCAGCTGCAGTTTCCCCTGTCTTCGGTAGTGGAAGAGTTCAAGGTGGCCAAGTGTAGGGCTGTCATGATGCTCAAAGATTCTAGCGACGAGATGGTTAGGGGTGCGAGCGTGATTACATGATCAGGGCGTAAATGGGCAGCAGACAGCCAAGTACATCAGGCAGAAGGCAGGCTGAGGTTGAAAGATCTCATCGGGAATGCATGTGTAGGGCGTCAGGGACTAGGGTTTACTCATTTCCAGCAATGGTCAAAAGCTGATCCAAGGCAGAGGAGAGACATGGTGCAGGCCGAGGTCCGTTAACTGGAGGAGGAAGGCAGGTGGTCCAGGGCGGTGGAGCTTGGAGTCCAAGGAGCCTGGACGAAGTGGGACCTACGAAAGCGGAGGATCACCTGGCCAGAACCCTGGAGGTTGGAACCGTTCCGGATCTCTTTCTTGCTCCGGTCAGTGTACGATACTCTTCCAACACCAACCAACCTGTGCAGGTGGGGGTTGAGGGAGGACCCAACGTGCAGGTTATGTGGTGGGAGAGGGACACTGGCGCATATTCTGGCAGGATGCCAGATTGCTCTTAGCCAGGGCAGATAACGCTGGCGCCATGACAAGGTCCTCGGTGCACTGGCTTACATCTTAAAGCAGGAAAGGCGGAAGAAGCACCAACCTCAACCCAGTCCAATAAATTCCATCCAGTTTGTCAGGGAAGGGGAGAAACCAGCATCCTCCAAGAGGACCAAAAAGAGCCTCCTGCAAACAGCACCAGCGTGGGAGATGAATCTAGGCCTGGGAAGGAAATTACACTTTCCCCGGGTAGTCCAAACTACCTTGAGGCCAGACATCGTGATTTGGTCAGAAGAGGCTCAACTGCACCATGGGAAGAAGGATGCAGCGAAGCCCATGAAAGGAAAACCGCCAAATATCAAGAGATGGTCCAACAGTGCAGGGACAAGGGATGGCAGACCTGGCTATTCCCAGTGGAGGTCGGGTGCAAGGGCTTCCCAGGACAGATTGTATGGGACACATTAACAGCTCTGGGAATAAGTGGAAGGGAGAGGAAGGCAGCTGCCAAAAGGTTGGGGGAAGCCGCGGAGATTGCCTCTTTCTGGCTCTGGAGTAGGAGAGAGGAGTTTAGCTGGGGACCAGGAGAAGATGGCTAGTGACTGGCCATCACTGCCGGCCCGCCAACTCGAGGGCTTTGTGGTTAAGGGTCAAAACGCCCAATGACGGTTGGACACCACCTGACGACATCTTCTCCTGGTTGAAGGCTACAGTCACTGTTTGAGTGACTGCAGAAGTTGCACTTATTAGAAGTGTATGTAATAGCTATTTCTTTATTTTCCGAAGGATAGCAAAATAAATGAGGTTTTTAAGCACTATGTTTGGTATGTAGTTTCGTACTTATTGTGTAGTATTTTTTGTTGTATTTCTGTAGAAGTATTTTGGAGTAAACACACAAAGTGACAATGTTGGCACGAAAAAAGAGAACCACTCTTGGGTGCTCCCTAGTGGTTGTGAGGCGCTAAGCAGACGCTTGGGCCGGCTCTGGGTGCCACCTTTAATGAAGGAGACGCCGGTGCCGAGTGCGCTGTGGAAAACGCAGAAATTATTGATGGAGTGCGCCGCAGCGCTGAAGTTTGATGGCGGCATCAAAAGCGTCTTTACTGTGAGCTTAATGGGCTTTTCCTTCTCTCTTTTTTTCCCTCCCGGCGCCTATAGAAAGATACGGCGCCCCCATTGTTCCAGCGCGACGCTAAAAATAGAACACGTTACACTTTCAATATTTCACAAGCTCCGACGCGCTCTTCCGTATCAATCATTCATAGTTGGCTCACGGGCGTAACTGGCCCGTTTTTGGGGGGCCCCCAAAAAAGCCCTCTTTGACTTGATGAAGAACAGCATACCTGTCAACCTCCACGGCTCCATGCCCGTACAAACTGTCGTATTTTCCCGTACAAAATAATCGTATACCATTTTTTTTTGAATGATGCCTGATGGGAAATCCCCAGGCGGCAGACGCATGCGATTGACAAATTTGCGTTGTTCCGTACAGATTTCCTTGTACGTCGTACCCGTCTTAAAATGAATAAAAAAACGTACTTTGTACGGCAAAACCGTACAGGTATGGAACAGTATAAGACAACCCAGCGTCGGAAATACGCCACTGCCTTGAAATGGTTCGATCCGTTTGATCCCCCAGAGGTAAGATCTTTCACGGACCAGAAACGGTGGCGGGACCCAATTGCGTTCGTTTACTCAGCTTTATTTAGAAGGAGGAAAGGGGCTTGCAGCCACAATCCGGTGATCGTCGGTCACGGGTAGCAGATCGCTTGGAACGCAGAAGTGGCACTCCCGTGTCGAGCGACGGCAGTGTCGAGAGCGAGGAAATAACAGGTCGATGGCCGGGACGGAGCAGCAAAAACGTTAAACAAGTCCAGAAAAAAAGGTTGGCAATGGGAATCAGACAGAACAACAGAGCAGGATAGAGTCAGGAGTCACAAAAGTTTGCCTAGCGTGTAGCGTAGGTTCACAAACGATCCGACGAGTATTGTCAGGAAGGCGGGGGTTTATAAAAAAGGAAACAGCCAATCAGCGTCCGCTGCTGTTGGCGCCAACGGAGCATACTCAGGTGCCCCGCATCAGTAATCATGACAAGATTGAGCCTAACAAATTCAGCCCGACACGACCAGAGTCAGGGGTATATAATCCCGAAGCCGTCCAAAAGTGCATTTCGGCGACGTGCAGCGAACGAAAGTGAAACTAAACAAAATGTCACCGGAAAGAAAATCTTATTTTGCAGATTACAAGCTGCAAATAGGGAAAGATTTGGCCGAAAAGCGGAACGTTTGTGAAGCTTGTAAGCAATTGGCAAGAAGCAGAAATGACGTCTGCTTAATTGGCGCCAACAGCCCGGACAGCTGACAGGCTGATGTACTCCTTTTAAACCCCCGACTTCCAAGAGATACCTGTCAGATCGTTATGCGGACTGTTGCCCCCAGCTCGGTAAGCTTTTACGTCAGACTCTGTTCCTGCCCTGCTTTTCTCTGCCCAATCCTCGTTGCCAACCTGTTTCCGGACCTGACTCTGCCCCGTTCTGCCTGCCTGTTATCCGATCTGTTTTGCCCCGTTACCTGCCTGCCTCCTGTTGCCGACCTCGTTTCCGAACTTGACATCGCCCTTGCTCTCCAGTCCCGGCTAGAGACTTGTAATTCCCGCCTGTCTTCGACCCTCCTCGCTAGACACGGAAGTGCCACTTCCGCATCTCCTGCTCCTCTTGTCCGTCAACCATCGGATCGTGGAAGCAAGCCCTGCTCTCCCTCTTTATCAATAAAAACTGAGAAAACGAGCGTTATTGGGTCCTGTGTCCGTTTCTGGTCTGTGACAGTCTGACATAAGGGAGGTGAAGGGAGAAATCCACGCGTCTTTTATCCCGAAACCGAAGAAGACAATTTCTTTGGATTTAGTGATTTGGAGTTAAACTGATAGATTGGTAAACCTTCTTTATTGAAATAGTTACTTGAGTAAAAGTAAGTACACGATGTAAAGATCCCCACGAAGGGGGGAGAAAATCATCATCGATTTCAGGCCGCGTTTGGATTGGGTTCAAACCCAAGACCTCTAATCCCTGGCACCGCATAGTAGTATCTCTACAGTGGAAAATCGGGCCGGGTTCGGATCGGGTTCAAACTCAAGCCCAAAATCTTGTATTTTTGTAGTATTTTCTATATATTATTTCTGTAGTGATATTTTTGTAGTATTTTCAATGTAAAATCTTTGTAGTATATCTGTAGTATTCTTGGAGTATTACTTGAGTTGCTTTTTTGTAGTATATCTGCAGAAAGAGTTTTGGAGTATTGCTATAGTATTTTTATAGTAGTGGGTGGATGGGTGTTTGTTAAGCCGCACCATTTCCTTTTTTGGGGAAGTACAGCCTGTTCGCACCCATCCCTCTTAGGGCCAATTCACGGTACTTTTATTTTGTAGTATTTCTACTGTCTATTTTTTGTAGTATACGTGTAGTATTTTTGTACTATCACTTTAGTTGTATTTTGCAGTATTTCTGACGTAATATTTCTGTCAGGACTAGAACAGAAACAGGACCCAATTGCGTTACGTTTGTCACAGGTTTTATTGGAGAAAGAGGAAGGGCTGCGCCCACCATCCGGTGTTTGCTGGACGCGGGAAGCAAGTCGCTCTCGTACTCGGATTGTGATCCAAACGTGAAAGTGGATCTTCCGTAGAAAGTAATGGCGGTGTCAGGGACGGAAAATCTGGTCGGTAGCCAGGGATGGGAGAGCAAGTCAGGGTCGGAAACGAGTCGTTATCCAGAACGGGAGAGTAGACGTGGTCGGGGACAAAAAGAGGTCGTAACCTGGGACGGGAGAGATAACGTGGTCAGGATCAAAACAGGTCGTAGCCAGAGACAGACGGGAGCAAAATGGGACAGGTGGGAGACAGGGTGAAAAAAAGGCTTGCCTTGTAGAAACAGGGGTTCGCAGACGGACTGACAATAGGGGATTGACAGGACTAGGTTTAAATAGGGACAGGGAGCCAATCAGAACCCGCGGCGGTTGGCGCCAAATGAGCGGGCACAGGTGATTTCCATCAGTAATCATGACAATTCCAGTATAAGTATTTGGAAGTATTTTCATACTCGTATCCTTGCAGTTATTCTTAAGTATGTTTTATTAGTACTGTAGTTGTATTTTTGTCGGTTTTTTTTCTGTTTTTATATTTCTGCAAGAGTATTTTTTATAGTATTTTTATATTAGTATTGTTATAGCATTTCTCTAGATTTTTTTTTAATCAGACTGAAGACAAAACAATATGTTAGATCTGGTAAAGCACTAAATTTGATATGTAGTTTTGTCGTAAAATTATAGTATTTTTGTAGTATCATTGTAGTTGTATTTTGCAGTATTTCTGTCATAATATTTCCGTAGACGTATTTGGAAGTATTTCCATACTCGTATCTTTGCAGTTATTCTTAAGTATGTTTTAATAGTACTGTAGTTTTATTTTTTCTGTTGTAATATTTCTGCAAAGCTAATTTGATCTCTAGTTGGAAACCCTAACTCAAGTTCCAAACGTAATTGTTTATCTTTAAAAATAATACTGATCAAAAAGTTAAAAATTTCTTCTGCGCATCATCGTCGTCGCCATTAATTTAACCAACAGCACACCGTCCCCTGCTGGCTTTAAGGCAGAACTGCAGTTGCAAAAGTGGTGAAGAGTCACGGTACTTGAATTTGACGATTTGTTTTACACAATTATTATACATTTTCCACCAATATGTTCATTTATCTATTCAAAGTGACTACATAATGTCTGACAGTAGCTATTTCCGAACCAAGTATGGAAACTATTAGGTTCTGCCCATAAATATAGACAGGAAATAACATTTTAGAAAGGGATGAATTCACAGAAAATATATTTGTATTTGGTAGTGTACAGAAACCAAAAAATGAAGATTAATAGGATCTTCAGAATTCAAAGAGAGCAAAACTACTTTAACACAGGTTCGAATATACTGTACATCCTTGTGTTAAAACACTAAATCTAAATGAACAAAACATAAAAGGAAGAAGATGCATGATATAGTGGAAAAGCAACTTGTTCAAAACATAAAAGAACAATGATGCAAGGAACATACTCACACGTGGAATCCATTATTCCCCACTGCTGAATGCACGGGGCAGGCAGAGAATGTTTTCCAGGGGGGCGAGCCAATTTCTTTCAGGCTGCTGTAACTTGTAGCCAGCCTAAAATGAGCTGCACTGTTTTGGCCGCAATCCATTATCCAGAGTCAACTATTGCTAAGAGCAGGTGACGTGAAAACAAATTTGTGTTTTTTTTCCGTACTTTGCACCTAAAATAAACATTACAGATGCGGTTGCAATACATTATCCCCAATCACCTATTACTTCGAGAAGAGCCCAGCAGAGTGGATTTTTTAGGACCTCACTGCTTTTTTTGGTCATTCTGCCCACCAAACATCACCTGCACTCGCGCAGCCTTGATCCATTATCCCTCGCTGCTGATAGGTGCTGGCAGAGCATACTTTTGTTGGGCTGTCTGGTTTTCTCCGTTATTTTCTGCCTAAAACAAACTGCAGCTGTGATCCATTATCCCTAATCACTTATTGCACTAGACAGGGACACAAGTTCTCAAGGAACTTTTTTGTCGGGGGTCAGCCAGCCCAAAATGAAATGCACAGTTCATGGGCATGATCCATTATCCCCGTTCGACTATTGATGAGATCAGGGGCTGGCAGAACACATTTTTTCAGTGTTGGCCATGAAGGGCCAGAACCTAGGGTCAGTTTAAAATGATCTTCATTGATTCAGCCGAGATCCGTTATCCCAAGTCGAATTTTAATGAGAGCGGTGGACACAGTAAATTTGTGTCATTCATGACAGCTCTTTATTACTTTATATTCACCTGAAATGAACTGCACCCATGCCGGTGCCGTTCATTATCCCCGGTTAAATCTAGTAGCAAGCTGGCATCGGCAGAGCGCATGTTAAAAATTTGGTGGGTGGGGGGCTGTCCGGGTACTTTGTGGAATTTTCCTGGGTCCTGGTCCCCTTTAACTAGGATACATACGGGATTACAGTATCCTACTGAAGCAGTAAAACACAGAACATAACGGTACACAAAGTACTGTACACTGAACATGATATGGAAACTACACATTCAGCAGGTGGGCACTTCTCCAGTGATTATTCCCCAAAAAGTCCAATCAGCACGTTTTTAGGAACCCTTTTTTTCCCGGCAGGAACAGCAGCTGGGAACGCAACACCTGTTTGAGCGGCTGGTATTTATCGGGCCAACGGTGCAGCCGACACTTCGTTTTAGTGATTTAAAATGAAGACGGGAGGATTCGGGGGCCTTTGGGTGCTGCTTCAGCTTCTGCTTGTGGCACAGGCCGAAGCCCAGCGCGTCTTTACCGGGTAGGGAATGTCGCGACTGCAATTTCCAATACGCTCGTTTCCCTTCTCCGTGACCTTTCCGGGACCCGGTTGAATGTGTGATGATGAACCCGGCTCATTTCAATGATTTATGGATCGGAATGGTCTACCGTGTAATCAGCCAAAGAAGATATCGTGATAAAAGGCTGAAATCGAAGAGACAAAAGGCAATCAAAATGTAAATTTATGGGTTAAATTATTCCGGGAACCAGAGTACTCGCTCCTGACATTTGACCAAAATGTTTGATTACGTGAAGTTTAAGAAATGCAATGGATCTGATTGAAGCAAAAGTAAAAGGTTAGTTTAGAATAATAACATTAAGGGTGATCAATGAGACTCGAGTCATAATATGAAAGCTCTTTTTTTTTTTAATTAAAGAAATTTTTCATCTATTGGTATAGTGTATTTGTTGAAACTGTATGAAATGCAAGCTTTTTGTGATTTTTCTTAATATTTTGTTATTACTATTAATATTGGTGGTTATTTTACTACTAATAATACAATTACTCTTATTATTACAATGATATAAAATAGTATTTGTGTATGGATGGTGCCCCTAGAGCAGGCGTGTCAAACAGGCGACAACGCTCGGAGAAGCGCGAGAGAAAAACGAGCTACAGGTTGAAATATGTCCACTTGATGTTGCCAAAGCCAGATGCCTCTCACAAACGCTGTACTTGAGTTTCTTTCTCTCTCTCTCTCTCTCTTTCTCTCTCTCTCTCTCTCTCTCTCTCTCTCTCTCTCTCTCTCTCTCTCTCTTCCTCCCTTTTTCTCTCACTCTCTAGCTTTCTCTCTTTCATTCTCTCTCCCTCTCTCTTTTTCTTTCTCTTTCCCCCTATTTCAATATTTCTGTTCTTATCTATTTGTTTCTCACATTCTCTCCCTCTCTCTTTTCTCTTTTTCTCTTTCTTTTTTCCTATTTGTCTCTTTGTGTCTTTTTACCTTCTTTTGCTCTCGCTTCCTTTGTTCCTTTTCTCTCTCTTTTGTCTCTCTGTCTTTTGACCTTCTTTTGCTCTCGCTTCCTTTTTCCTTCTCTCGCTACTCTCTCTCTCTCGCGCGCGCTTTCCTCTTCTCTCTTTCTCCCCTTCTCTCTTTCTCTCCTCCCTTTTCTCTCCTCTCTTTCTTTCCCCCTCTCTCACTATTTCTCTTTTTATTTATTTTGTTTCTCACATTCTCTCTCTCTTTCTCGCTCTTACTTTCTCTCTCTCTCTCTCTCTCTCTCTCTCTCTCTCTCTCTCTCTCTCTCTCTCTCTCTCTCACTTTCTCTCTCTTTTGCTTTCTCTCTGTCTCTCGCTTTCTCTCTCTCTCTCGCTCTCTTTTTCTTTGTCCCACCCTCTCTTTTTCTTTCCCTCTCTTTCTATTATTTTTTCTCTGTAATCTACTAGTCCGGCCCCCGAGAGAATGTTTGTTCTATCGTGTTGCTCCCGAGTTAAAATGAGTTTGACACCCCTGCCCTAGAGATTAGGGGATCGGACCAACCAACATGTATTATTGTGCATTTGTTTATTTGTTTTTTAATAAATATTATTGTTAATATTTTTTATCATTATTTATTAAAACTTGTTGTTATTCTGATCAAATAATGATATTTTGTATTTGTTACATACTAATATGATTTTTATCGTCTGAATTTTTGGGAGATATTAATTAGTTTAAAATATTTAATCATTACAGTACTGTAATAGCTATCTTACTGTAATACTTAATCAGTAGACAATTTTTTTATCATTACCATTGTTAAAAATATTAATGTCTGTACCCTTTGTTACATATTACTATGTTTCATACTGTAATATTGTTTGAATGAGGAAAACATTTTTTTTTTAATTTTACTATTTTTATTGTTACCATTAGGTGTAGTAGTAGTATTAGTTGTCAAGAATCCGAACAGGAGGAGAACCCAAATGCGTGACGTTTCTCACACAAGCTGTTATTTTACGGGTAATGGGGCAGTCATGCACGTTAACCCAAACGCCAGTGATTCAGTGATTGTTGGGCGGAAGACGTAAGGCAGCCGTCTGCCGTGGAATGACAAGAAGCCAGAGACTGACGAGATCAATACCATTTGCACGAGCAAATATATGACAGATGGGGTCGATACAGGACAGGAGGGGACAGACAGTATGATATCAAAACTGGATATCAAAATTAAACAGGACAAACTAGACGGGAACAAAATTGCTGATCGATATTAAACAGGACAAAATAGACGGGGACAATACCGGACAGGATACACAAGCAGGAAACCGGAAAGAGTCAAAACCCACGTCTTGTGGTTGCAGAGTTGACGGACTGACAAATGGTGAGTGAGAGCACTGAACTTAAATAGAAGGGAAGCCAATCTGTCAACGCGCACATGGGCGGGGCCAATTGGGCGCCATGGCAACCGTGACACATTATCCATTTTTAAAGAATAATGATCCATCCTATGGAAGTATTTTTTCTATATTCATTGGTCGTACGGGCGCTTGAATTCCTTGAAAATTCTTGAAAAATGTTAATGTTGCTTTTCAAGGATGAAATGGAATGAAAATGACTTCCCAAAGCGCTTTATATTGTGCTTCACATTTCCCAATAGCGGCCGTGATCTGTGCAGCCATGTAAGGCGCTAACCTGCTTATTGTGGGTTCAGTGTCTTACCCAAGGACACTTCGGCATGTAACACGGACAAGCCGGGATTCGAACTGGGATCCCTTAATCCTAAAACGATCGCTCTACCTCCTGAGCTACTGCCGCCCCATAGGATTAGAAAGTGCTGGAATTTTGGGTGAAGTGCATGGAAAAACTATACAATCTGCCATTTTTCTCAACAAATTACTTAAAAATGTCACAGACAATGCTCTCTGGTGGCTTCGCTTTGCCATTGCATTTCTTCTTCCTGTGTGATTAACTGTAGCTAGCATTAGCATGTGTAAATTGTTATGGGAAGAACTTCCTGCAACTTAAAAAGTAAGCACCCAACACCTATATGGGGAAGGAGTTGTCTCGAGAACATATTCACAAATTGCCCAAGATCTAAAAATGTTGTGTCTTGATAAATGCACACGCAAAATTTAAAATCGTGTATGTAAATCGTGGATATATTTGCGGCTCTGCAAAATCCATGATTCACATGTCAAGACCAGAACGGAATCAGGACCCAATTGCGTTACGTTTGCCACAAGTTTTATTGAAAGAAAGACGAAGGGCTGCGTCCATGATCCGGTGTTCGCTGGACGCGGGAAGCAAGTCACTCTCGCCCTTGTGATCCGAATACGGAAGGGATCTTCCGTAGCGAGCGATGGCGGTGTCAGGGACGGAAGAACAGGTCGGTAGCCTAGACAGGGAGAGCAAAAACTTGGTCGGGGTCGGAAACGAGTCGTAAGCCAGGAGGGGAGAGTAGACGTAGTCGGGATCAAAAATAGGTCGTAAGCCGGGACGGGGGAGCCGACGTGGTCAGGATCAAAACAGGTCGTAGCCGGAGACAAACAAAAACGGGCAGGCGTCAGGGTCAAAAAAGGCTTGCCTTGTATCAACAGAGGTTCGCAGACGGACTGACAACAGGAGAGTGACAAGACTGGGTTTAAATAGGGACAGGGAGCCAATCAGAGCCCGCAGCGGTTGACGCCAAATGAGCGGGCACAGGTGATTCACATCGTGAATCATGACGTCACACCATTTTTTGCTTTAAATGGGACTGGAAAACTTGGAAATTTGTCTTTAAAAGTCCTTAAAAAGTGCATGAATTTGGCCTTGAAAAGGTGTATAAACCATGAATACTTATTATTTACGTTATTTCGTTGGCGCACCTAATAAAGTGTATCTAACCATCTCCCTGTTTGCAGAAGAAAATTGCTTCACGGTCGAAAGCCTATTTAATGTCGCGCACACTTTTTAAAAGTGCCTCTCAGTTGCCATCTGTTCAGGGCAAAAGGTAATTACATCAAGACTAATTACAGCGAAACAAAGCAGTAATTAGCCAGTCATAACACCGTACTGTATTCAAAGCGCTTCACATCATCGTATGCCTTTTGATTGCGACAAAAACAAACAATTCCAATCACCCGCAGTGATCAAGTCATTCGGGTCAATGTGCAGTCGCAGGAACAGATCCAACTCCTGCGGGCGCTGGAGCTGGAACAGGAGGTGTGCAAACACACACACACACACACACACACATACACACAAACAAACACAACGAGTGTGCAATTTGGTCGCTCCTGACTCCACTGTGGGATATGCCAGCTGGACTTTTGGCTCCATCCAGTCTCCGCAGACAGTCCTGTGGACATCCGAGTGCCTCCTCCGAGTCGGGACGCCGTTAAGGAGTACCTGGACGCCCACGGAATCCCCTTCGTTGTCATGATCGACAACCTCCAGGTGGGTCCCGCCCCTTCTTGGAGTTAGATCGGCCAATCGGGGTATGATGCTTTAGAACTGCAAACTGCCTAGCAACAAGTCATCAGCAATGACAAGGGAACTCTTTTAAAACAAGAGCTACCATATTTAATCATGTTTAACACTTTTTTTTAACTTTAAAGTACTCGAAGTTTGGGTGCTCCATATACACGTTTTTGGTAGTATATGTAATATTTTGATGAGGCATATGGCTTTGTCTTGCATTTATTGTTTGGCAGGGCAGCGTTTACAGACCGTGTTCGTCTCCCCCCTAGAGGCCTTACGGCACTCCATTTTATACTGACAGGTACGACTGCCTGTAAGCAGTATCTGAAACTTATGACAAAAACGTTAGCGGGCAGACAACTCTGAAAAGTTCCAAGAGTTCCAACTTTTAGAGTTGTCTGCCCAGCCATAAAGTTGCCTGCCCCATTTTTCACAACTTGAAATACAATAAGACGACTCATCACAAAAAAAAAAAAAAAACATTGTTCCAAAGTATTAAAGATTGATCATCGGAATATATATCAGAACAACACTTTAAAATAAGGTTTATTGTAAATCTACTTATAACATTAATTGCATGTATATGGCATCGCTGTATTCCATCTGCCATCACCACGTACCTGTATTTACTCATCATCATTCATGCAATGTTTGCGTTGCGTCGTCTTCTACAAGCCATGTGAATTCCTCTTTACATGATGCTTTAAATGTACGTTTACGTTTTGTAGCAGCATAACTTTTGTTAGCTTCTTTTGAATCTTTCTTCTGGGGCTGAGGTTTTGGCTTGATTCCTAACCACTTATCCATTTTGCTTGTGTTTTCTGTGCGTCTACTTTGGAAAATTATAAGCAAATGCATTACCTTCTAACGCTTAAAGTCCGGAAGCGTGAAGTTATTCAATGCGGGCTTCTGATTGTCTGCCGCAAATTGCTTAACGAACCGAAATTCAGAAATTTCCAAACCGAACGAAGATTTCGAAATCGGATCAAAGCAAACGTTTGAGTTGAAAAAAAGATAAAATAAAAAGAAAGATTTTTTTTTTTTCTTGAAAAAAGTTGTCGGCCAACCAGGCAGAGACATTGTGTAAGATGTACACCTGAGGTAAGAGATGTCCACCCCTGGCGTCCGGGCAGACGTTATTTCAGACACTGCTATAAGGTACATTCTCGTGACCGTGCTCTATAACACAAAACATTCGATACATAAATTATCTACAACAATATGACTGTATGTTATCTTATGTGTGCAAGGATTGATCAGTCAAAAAATATTGGAGACCTCAATCATAAAACACTGGATGCAATAGGAATCGAACCTGGGTTGCGGCAAATTTATTATAATTTTTACATTATCATATGCTTTAAAAGGGAGTCTTTCATTCGTCATTGTGTCTGTGAGTTTGGGCATTTTCCTAGCAACAACGAAAAAACTATCAACGTACAGGGAATTAGCAAAGAAACATTTGTTTTTCTTTTCTTTTAGGATATTGTGGGAGTTTTTTTTTTGTGTCAACTGTTTTATTATTAACAGACCTGTTCTATTAAGGAGCCTTTATTATTGGTCTTTGTGGTGGTAAGGTTAATCATTCTGCCTAGCAACAAGGAAAAAACTAATAACTAAAAAAAGAAAGAAAAATGCCAAGAAAAATATTTTTGGGGGGGAAATATTTCCTTTATTTTTTTCCTGAATCTTTCAAAAAAAATACGTTTTTTTATTTTATTTTGTGATTATCTGATATATCCCTAATTACCAGTACTCTAAATCCATTATCACTGATATCTCCCTCACAACAGGTGAGTGGATAAATATGTGTACTGCAGAGGTAAGAAACGTTTTTGAAGATGAGAGATACTTTTTTGTCACCGGTAATTGCAAATGGCCACCGGTTTTAAAACAAACAAATAGAATGTTATAACTTTGTTTTTACTATGTGTTTTTTAAATGATTTAGAGTAATCGATCTTGAAGAAGACATTGATCATAATGACTTAGAAATCCAATATCCAAGAAAATCGCAACGACCCATCACTGGTGAGATACTTTCAGGAACCGGTCTCCAGGCTACTTATGAGTCCCTAGGAGCTATCTGGGGTCCACGTCGGTAACCCCTCCTGTATGTGATATACACAAAAATGGATGTTTAAATTTGTGTTTCAAGAAAGGGGATATTTTATCATTTTTGGGTGGAGTATGTTTTTTTTTGTCTGGAAAAAAATCGTTTAGTACAGAATGTCCACAATCAGGATCTTCTCGACTCCGAGAAAGCCGAGATGCAGGAGAACCAGAGGAATGAGCGTCGTACCGGGAGCTTCAACTTTGGGGCCTATCATCGTCTGGAGACGGTAGGCTTAATTTAATAAGTGAATATGCCGTATTTTTAAGATTATAGGGCGCACCTAAAAATCCCAAAATAGGCCAGAAATTTGAAGGTCCATGTCACGACCAGAAAAAAAGGGTTGACCCAGTCGCGTACCGTTTCTCACAAATTTATTGAGATATAGAGGAAAGGCAGCGCCTGCGATCACATCTGGCGCGGTTGCCATGGCGCCCAGCTGGTCCCAGCCGGGTGGCACTGGATTCTGGCGCGGTTGCCGCGGCGACCAATAGGCCCCGCCCATGGACACCGGCTGAGGTGCATTGACTGATTGCTCTTTTGGAGTACTTAAACGCGTTCCTTCTAACGGTGCTTTGCTGGAGCGTTTGTTATACCTGACTTCTGTGAGATTTCTGCAAGTTCTGTTCGACTCTGAGAAATGCCTAGTCTGTAAATTTGCCAGCGTTTGATCCTGTTTTGTTTTTGGTCTGATCCGTTTGTTTTTGGCCATTCTTTTCTTTAAAGTGGATTTCTAATCCACTCCTGCGACCATCGATTCCCGGATCGATTGTGCGCCCTCCTCCTCTTTCCCCAATGAATTGTGAGTACCTCTACGCGAATGGGTCCTTGTTTCCTGTTTCCCGCTCCGTTTCGTGACAGAAACAAGCCGCTCACGGGATCGTAGCGTGTTCCGAATGTGCAAGTGGATCTTTCGGAGCGGAAGATTGTGGTGTCGAAGACGGAAAAAACAGGTTGATAGCCGTGACGGGAGAGCAAAACGTTGTCGGGATCAAAAACGAGTCATAAGCCGGGACGGGAGAGCAAAACGTGGTCTGGTCAAAAAACAGTTCGTAGCCGGAGACAAACGGGGAACTCAAGGATGGGTGGAAACCGGGTGAAAAAAAGCGGGACTGACGGGAGTCAGAGTCAAAGTGCTTGCCTTGTAGAAACAGAGGTTTGCTGACGGACTGACAACAGGCGAGTGAAAGGACTGACTTAAGTAGGATGGGGAACCAATCAGGAAGCCAGCAGCGGCTGGCACCAAACGAGCGGGCACAGGTGAAATACAGTAATCCCTCGGTTATCGCGGTTAATGGGGACCAAAACCACACGCGAAAAGTGAAAATATATATATATATATTATTACTATTACTTTTTTTATTATTATTATTATTTTATTCTATTATTATTATTTTTAGACCTGCGAAGCTCTGAACCCGTGTGATGTCACTGTTCTGCCTTTGAGAAACATAAAGAGTGGTCTTGGAGTCCCCTTTTTGGTTAACATGTTCATTTTTTTTGGCTGAATAAAAAAAAGAGAAAAACGCAGAACTTGGAATGCAGCACAGACTCCGACTTTTGAATACAATCGCTCCCCTACTTACGACCGTTCGAATTACGAAAAACGGTAGATACGAACATTTTTTGGGGGAATGTCGAAAAATATCCAGACATTGCTGTAAATTAGATTTTGTATTGTGTGCACATTTTACACTACAGTACAAGACAGTACTGTAGTGCTTCTTTACGCCCCATGGTGGCGCTGTGAGAGGTCATCCAGCAGCCACCCAGAAGTAAAAAAAATTCTCTTCCTCTTCCTAGTCTGTGTGTAAACATCTCTCCTTTACCTGCTCGTAATCCCACCGCTGCCACCAATGTCGCGTGTCGTTTTGTGTGGGTAATGGATTACTCCTCGTTCATGAGAAAAATACATTTACGGTCTCTTTGGAGAGCGACAACCGTCAGCACCCGTCTATTGTAAACACACCGAACTCTCTAACAAAACTAAACTCTCCCGCTCCTCGACATTCGTCGCCCTCCTGACATCATTCATGCCCACCTCAAATTCTACGCCAACACTATCTCCAGCGCGCTGAAAACTTTGACATTTTTATTGTTTAATATCTCGTGCATTCTTTCCATATGGTTGGTATAAAGTGTAAAGAAGAAGCAAGCCGTTTCTTGTGAAATGAAAGTGGAATAAGAAAGCTTGATCCGGTTGAGAAATTGGTCAGAACGCTTATTTTCGGCCACTTTTTACCACGGAGGAGGACCTCTTTAACCGCATCTCCCAAAACTAAGTTAAACTGAACGTTATTTATCTTTATAGAGCATATTGTTTTATGAAATGTTTATTTGTTTAGTACAAAACAATACAGGTTACTTATGCAAGCCCTAAACATACAAAATATAGCACTGAAGCAACTTACGAACAAATTCAACTTATGAATGATCGTGCAGCAAGACTCGTTTGTAAGTCGGGCAGCGTCTGTACTCGTTTCTTTTTTGTCGTTGCACGTTCCAGATGTAATCATGTCAATTTATGTTCCATGAAATAAATGATTTTAATTTAAACATATTTGTTTATTTATGAAACCTTAGCTTTTACTGTAATTCCATCCATCCATTATCTGCATCGCTTCTCCACAGTCGGGTCGCGGGGATGCTGGAGCACATCCCAGCTATCTTCAGGCAGTGGGCAGGGGACACCCTGAAATGGTTGCCAGACAGTTCCAGGGCACACAGGGACAGACAATTCGCTCGTTCATTCACACCTCGGTACAATTTGGACCGGACAATTAACCTAACATGAATGTTTTTGGAATGTGGGAGGAAACCGTAGTGCCCAGGGGAAACCCACGCAAGCACGGGGAGAACATGCAAACTCTGCACAGGAAGATTGGTAATTGCATTCAAACCCATGACCTCAGAACTGTGCGGCGGATGTGCTAACCCCTCATCTGCCCGTGCCGTTTCAATTCTTCATGTCTTATATATGAAAAATATATCATAATTGCCTATTTTCAGGGGGTTGCGCTCTATAATCCAGTGCACCTTATAGTGCCGAAAATCCGGTACACATTTCCCCATGTATCAGCATTAGAATTAGCTCATGCACAAGCCTTGTGTATAACTGTTGATGTTGGTGCACAGATCTACAACTGGATGGACACGTTGGTGGCCCGCTACCCTAAATTGGTCACTAAGGAGCTGATCGGAAAGTCCTACGAGAACAGGCCCATGTATGCGCTCAAGGTAGGATTTTTAATGTCATTTGTTCTAAAAAAAATGGTTTCTAATTCTTTGTACAGTTTAGCACAGGCGGCAACAAGCGTCCTGCCATATGGATCGACACGGGCATTCACTCGAGGGAGTGGGTTTCTCAGGCTACTGGTTTGTGGACTGCCAACAAGGTAAAAAAAATACAAATATAGTTGACACCTGTGATATGACATCGATCCATCTTGAGGTGGGGATGGCAAAGGGACATTGCTGTATGGAGGGTGTCAGGACCAGAACGGAGACAGCCGGGACAGGAGAGCAAAAACGTGGTCGGGGTCGGAAACGCGTCGTAAGCCAGGAAAGGAGAGTAGACGTGGTCGGGGACAAATAGAGGTCAAAATCCGGGACGGGAGAGTAGAAGTGGTCAGGATCAAAAACGGGTCGAAGCCGGGGGAAAGACAGGAGCTAAATTAACAGGGTGCACACACTCCTTTTCCCTCAGCTCCATCTGCACTGAAGGTAGATATGATATCCCTCATGTTTGCAGTATTTTGTGACATTTTTTTACAAAAGAACTGTGCTTGTACCTAGTTTCGAAAGCATTATTTAGGACAAAAATGACTGTCAAAATGAGCCTCGACTGCGGGAGGGAGACACATTTCAGTGGTATACTTATATGGGACACATGCTTTGGCATTATTATTATTATTTCATACATATTATCAAATCATCAAATGTCGCACAGTGGAATAAAATGTGCAACAGAATTAGCTTTCGCCTAGAGAGCGGGATTACCTGTCTTGTTGAATTTTGTCTTAAATATATATGGTGTGACCTCCTCAGATAAAAAAAATCAGTATATTTGCTGCTTTATAGTCTGCAATCCACTCGAGTGCTCGCAATAACTTTTGCTTTTTGTCCAGATCGCCACCGATTACGGTAAGGACGCCTCTGTGACGTCCCTGCTGGACAGGATGGACGTTTACTTGCTGATCTTGGCCAATCCTGATGGCTACGTCTTTACACACACCAACGTAAGTTTTCTTAGTTTTTTTCCCCAATATATTTGCATTCATTATACATATATCAGGGTTCGTACGGGTGCTTGAATTACTTGAAAATGCTTGAATTTATTTAACGGCAGCTGGTATTAGTCTGTATGGTATTGTCTTGGGATGTGTTATCACCCCCATCCGCGTTGCGCCCAAAAGGACAGGTGAAAAAATCATGTTGCTGGGTACTGGAGAAAATGGAAAATTTGTTTTGTAAGTGCTTAAACAGTGCTTGAATTTGGCCATGAAAAAAGTGTACGAACCCTGTAAAGATGCCGACTGGCAGGGTTGCTCTACTCATCTTAGGTATCAATTTTTTTTTGTGAAATTATATTTTAATACATATATTTTACATTTTTGTTTTCAAGGATTGAAAAGTGCTTGAATTTTGGCTGAAGTGCTTGTGGATGCCTGGAATTGCTGCTATGTTTCACAAGTCTGCTTAAAAATGATATGGACACTGCTCTCTGGTAGCTTTGCTTTGCCAGTGCATTTATTCTTCCCTACTGACTCACAACAGCTGGCATTAGTCTGTATGGCATTGTCATGGGAAGTGTCATCACCCCATCGGGATTGCGCCTAAAAGGACACGTGCTTGCTACACCAAAACAGGGCACTATGAAAGACTCTAACCATTTTCTGTGAGAGAAGCCTTGTATATAGCTCCTTCCAACTCCCCAGTGATCATGGCAGTCCCTGCTGAAAAACAGCAACCCCAGAGCAAGTTTGAAAATGGGGATGGTGTTTTCAGGGTGATGTGCAGTGTTACTCTTACACCAAACGTAACTCTGGATTTAGCCCAAAAAGTTCAATTTAAGTCTCATCTTACCAGAGCACCTTGTTCCACATGTTATTTGTGTCTCCTATGTTGCTTCTTGCAAATTCCAAACAGGCGTTTTTATGGTACTCTTTCAGAAAAAGAATTCTTCTTGCCACCCTTCTATGAAGGGCATATTCATGTGGAGTGCAACTTATGGTTGTCTCATCTCATCTCATTAGCCGTACCGCTTATCCTCACTAGGGTCGCGGGGGGCCTGGAGCCCATCCCAACCATCTCCGGGCAGTGGGCAGGGGACACCCTGAACTGGTTGCCAGCCAGTCGCAGGGCACACAGGGACAGACAACTCATTCGCTCATTCACACCTAGGGACAATTTGGACCGGCCGATTCACCTGAAATGGTTGTCTTATGCACAAATTGCCAATATCAGCTGTCAATGCCTGCAGGTCATCCAATGTAATCATGGGCCTCTTGGTGTCTTCTCTGATTAGTTTTTTCTATTTGTTTAGGCAATAAGTTTAAAGCAGGGGTCAACAACCTTTTTAAGGCCCAGAGCTACTTTTTGTAACAAATTAGCACAAAGGGCACTCAAATAAGATATCCATTGATAAAATAACAACGTATCATGTTATCACTATGTTTCACTATGTTTCACTATGTTACTATTATGTTAATATAATACCAGGTTAATTATTGGAAATAGGTTCGAATAGACTCAGTTAACCACAAAAAAAATAATTTTACTAGAAAGTGACAATGACACAGAACTGGTGAGCTATTTTCAGAACGGCTCCACGGGCCCCTCAGCTGTCCTTCGGGGGAACCCTGTTGCCCGTGAACCCCACGTTAGACAAACCTGGTTTAGAAGGACTTAGTAGGTTTGCAGTGGTTTATTGCTTCCTCCATTTTGATTATATTGCTCCCACTGTGCTCCGGGAGATGTGTAAATGTTGCAAAATCTACTTGTATCCTATTCCTGCTTTAAACTGTCTATTCTCCAGCGTCTCTTTTCACAGCTCTCAAAGCAGGTGCATTTAGACGGAGACTTGTCATTGATAGTCATGTAGGCCGACATTGGATAATTCAAAGGTCATTAAGAGAACGTCTGGAGTCAGTTGGCTGAGCTGACAAAACAGTTTTCTTCGTTGTAAATACGAATGAAATGGTTCAATAATTTGGTTCCACTTCACGACTGTGCCTCACATGTTTTTAAATCTTAGAAAATATTTTCAGTTTTCTAACTTTGAAGCCTGAAATGCGGCAATATTACTTTTATTGGGAGGCCATTATTTTCGCTGGGGACTGTAATTGCGTTCCTGGAACATGTTCGTGCCAACACTGCCCTTGACCTGCACTTTTCCAAATGAATAATTCACCAAGCCTAAAATTGTCATCCGCACAGGATCGAATGTGGCGCAAAACCCGCTCCAAGAACCAAGGCTCCTTCTGCCGCGGAGTGGATCCTAACCGCAATTGGGACGCAGGCTTTGGCGGTCAGTAAACATCTCAGAATCCGTTTAAAAGGAGAGCTCCTCACAAACCTTCATTGGCTGGCAGGCCCCGGGGCCAGCAGAAACCCGTGCTCTGACTCCTACCACGGCCCTTCGGCCCACTCGGAGGTGGAGGTGAAGAACGTGGTGGACTTGATCAAGAATCACGGCAACTTCAAAGCGTTTGTGTCGGTGCACGCCTACTCGCAATTGCTCATGTACCCTTACGGGCACTCGTGCAACCCTGTGGCGCACCAGGCCCAGTTGGTAAGAAGTAAACAGCCTTATCTATCTATCTATCTATCTATCTATCTATCTATCTATCTATCTATCTATCTATCTATCTATCTATCTATCTATCTATCTATCTATCTATCTATCTATCTATCTATCTATCTATCTATCTATCTATCTATCTATCTATCTATCTACCTATCTATCTATCTATCTATCTATCTATTTATCCATCTATCTATCTACCCTGGTCATATCCCTTCAGAGGGGTGACCGACAGCAAGACAAACAAATACGCAAAAACAAAGGGAAAAAAAAAGGAAAAAATTAGCAAAAAACACCAAAAATTTGACCATGGCCAACCCAAATGCCAAAACACCCAAACAAATGAAGGACCTCGGCACCCAAGTTGGTCATGCTTTCGTCCCTCCAGATGAAACGGGACACAAGAAAGCGGCCGTGTCACTCGGGTCAGGGTGACACAACACATTCTTCTGTTCAACAGGAGGGCCCAACAACTTTCACTGGTTTACCCCTGCCGTATCATACAAGTGCCCTTTGAACGCGTCCAAACATCCCACTATCCTTTCACAACACCTCTCCACTCATTCCTATCACCAATAAGAGCTCTAGCTTGCACTACATTTAGACCTCTTTCCTCCAGTGCACTCAAAACAACATCCATCCACGTCAATCACGGCCTTCCTCGTGGTCTCCTTTCATTTACTTCTGCTCTGTAGATCCTCTTCAACATCCGCTCCTCATCCATCCTCTCCATGTGTCCAAACCAACCGAGTACTCTCTCATCCACTCCATTCCACCAACTGCAGCCACATTACAATCCAAGTACCTAAAGCTTTCAACTTCTTCCAACGCCACGCCACTCCATCACGTGAACACTTCATCACTTTACTCTTCCCAACATTCACACATAACTTACGCCTATCACGCACTCTTCCAAACTCCATAAGAATTGTATTATATTACCCTAAAAAGACGTCTTCAAATTACAGGTACATTAAAATAAGAATTTCAAACCTTGTTTATATATACATAATGCGCTGATAGACTACTGTCAATCATATTTTCAATTCCTCACTGAAGTCACACGAAGTGCTCGTGTATCGTAGTGACGTCTGCGTCTGTTGCGTAGATTGTACAAATTGCATGTTTTTCAAAATGTATAGCAGGTAAAGGTACTTTTCTTTTTGTTTGTATTTTATTTCTCATTTTGTTGAATGGGTTCAAGCCGGCACTTTCGTGAGGCAGAGTGTGCGTGTTGCCTAGTGGTGCATATTGATACATTCAAGGACATTTAGTAAATTTGAGTTTTTTTTTTTTGCATTTTGCAGTTAATTATTGTTTTGCATTTTCATCACTGTATTGTTACCCTGTGAGAATGTTTTAATTAGTTTAGTAAATCGGAATATTTTCATGAGGATTGGCATCCCCACTTTAAACAGGTAAAACTGTTGAAAACAATATTGGGTTCTTCATTTCTTATCTTCCATGTGAACGAACATTTTCTATTTATTTATAGTTGGCATTAAAGTAATCCAAAAGTAATCGTAAGTAATCAAGTTACATTACTTTAACATTATAGTATAGTATTGTTTTTAACAGACTCATAGGTTTAGAAATGTATGAATTTCTCACACAAGACATGAAGCGGACATGTTTGGCTGCCATCTTTTTATACGGAAGCCCGAATGACTGTTTTGCCAAGGTAGCTCGTCCAGGTGGTGCTATTAGCATTTAACGGCCACTTATCTTTTTTAGGCACGCAAAATATTTTTTGTTGATGTCATACAGTGAGGAAAATGCCATAAAGAGGGGTTGAAAAAATATCTTAGTCATAAGGCAGGGACTACCCTGGGGTTCCACTGTACTTTATATTTCTGCATGAAAAAACTATCACGTACCAGGAACCCAGTTGTGTTCGTTTTACTCAGTTTTATTTAGAAGGAGAAAAGGACTTGCAGCCACGATCCGATGATCGTCGGTCACGGGTAGCAGATAGCTGGAAAGCGGAAGTGGCCCTTCTGTGTCGAGCGAAGGTAGTTGTTGACAATGAGAAAAAACAGGTCGATGGCCGGGGCAGAGGAGCAAAAACAACAACGGGTTCAGAAAAAGGTCGGGAATCAGACGGAGAACAGGGCAGAATAGAGTCAGGAGTCACAAAGTTTGCCTAGCGTGTAGCGTAGATTCACAAACGATCCAACAAATGTTGACAGAAAAGCGAAGGTTTAAAAAAAAAGAAGCAGCCAATCAGCGTCTGCGGCTGTTGGCGCCAACGGAGCAGACTCAGGTGCCCCGCATCAGTAATCATGAGCGAATGTTGCTGTAGTATTCTCAGATTTCATGTGCTTCCTATTTAGGATTCCCTGGGCAGAACTGCTGTGCAGAAACTGGCCTCACTTCACGGCACAAGATACAAGGTTGGAAGCATCTGTAGAATCATCTGTAAGTATTTTCCTTTAACTTTATTTTCTTAGACAGCAACCTTTAAAATGACACTTACCAACAGCTCAGGCAAATTTGATATACAGTCCCCCTTGCTTATTTTTGTGTACTTTTGCACATTTTATAGGTTTAATATCACACAGAGACAGCCCAAGGATATACAAAAAACTGTTTTGAAATGTTGATTCTATTAATTAAGGCACACAAAAATCAAAACCTCTTTGGCCACCTTTGGCATCGATAACAGAAATTGAGCATTTATGATAATTGGTAATGGGCCTTCCACAACAACCACAGCAAGTCGTCCTGGTCCTGAGACAGCAAAGCGGCCCAATACTATCATACTGCCATCACCATGCTTTACAGTTGGTATCATGTTCTTTTTGTCAAATGCTGTGTTGTTTTTATGCCAGATGTAACAGGGATCACATACCTTCCAAAAGGTTCAATTTGTTACTCATCAGTCCATAGAATGTTTCTCCAAAAGTCTTGAGGATAATTAAGATGTTTTTTGGAAAATGTGAGATGACTCTTTGTGTTTCTTTTGTGATAGCAGTAGTTTTTTGGGTGGGGGGGCGTTGGGAGTTGTTTTTGTTTTTTCGGCTAGTGTATTTCTTTTAGTGGATTCATGAACACTGACCTTAACTGCGATAGGCAGGACCTGGAGCTCCTTGGATGTTTTTCGAGGTAATTTTGTAACCTCATGGATGAGCCTTCATCACACTCTTGGAGTAATCTTATTTGGTCGACCACTCCTGGGAGGGTTTGTCACTGTTCCCAGTTTTCTCTATTTGTGGATAGTGGCCCAGACAGTGGTTTGCCGGAGCCATACAGCCTTGGAAATGGCTTTGTGACCTCTTTCGGAATTAAATATTTCAATCACTTTTTTTCTAATTTCTTCTGGAATTTTTTGGCATCATGGCATGTCAGTTTGGGTGTGGTTTGTGGAATTAAACTCAGCTTTCCCAAAACTTAGTTAATTTGTGATTTAACAAGAAGGGGGTGCAATTGATTTTTCACATAGGACCAGATCATGTTTTTTTTGCCTTAAGAAATTGGATCAACATTTAAAAACTGCATTTTGTTGGGTATTCTCTATCTGATATTAAAACTGTTTTGATTATCTGAAACCTTTGTGAGCGATAAATATGCAAAAAAAAACTAAAATCGGGAAGGTGGTGCAAATACTTTTTCACTCCACCTAAATGTGCCTCTAGACCAAGCCAGCGGCGGGAGCATCGACTGGTCTTACGATCTCGGCATCAAGTACTCGTTTGCCTTCGAGTTGAGGGATACAGGACGCTACGGCTTTGTGCTGCCGGCCAATCAGATCATCCCCACCGCTTCCGAGACCTGGCTAGCTCTCAAGTACATCATGGAGTACACACGGGATCATCCTTACTGATTTATATCAAGCTGAAAACTACATCAAAGAAAGGAGAAATTCATGAAACGAGAGATACATATAGAGCAATAAAGCTTTGTATTGTATGAGTGCTGTTTTCTTTCCTAGTGGTTGAAAACATTAAAAACCCATAGTAATATAGCTTTGTGTTTAAATTATTAATATATGCTTAGATATTTCTAATATATGTATTTATGTATTTTTTACTTGTGTATTTTCGATGCACTTTTGGGAATTGTTGTACAGGGTTCGCACAAGTGTTTAGAATCCTCAAAAATGCTTGAATTGTAATGTTGTGTTTTCAAGTTCTTCAATATTGGATGAAAATTCTTGACATTGTTGCCATGTTTCTCAACAAGTCTGCCTAAAATGACGGTAACACTGCTCTCCAGTGGCTCCACTTTGCCATTGCATTTCTTCTCTCGTGATTAACAGGTGCTGGCGTTAGTTTGTGTGGCATTGTCCTATGAAGTGATATCACCCCCTACTGGTCACTTCCAAAAGACCAGGTGCATGCTATACCTAAACAGGAAACTATGAACTGTGTGTTAGTGCGATGTAGGGCTGCAACAACTAATCCAAAAAAATCAATTAGAATGGAAGAATAAAAGCATTGGCAACTAATTAGATGATTGATCCGTTGTATCTGTCACGAGGCGTGGTGGAAAAGAAAGGGGTGACCGGACCAGAACGGATGCAGGAAGGGAGAACTCAATTGCGTAACGATCCAAAAACTTTTATTCACAAAAAATAAAAGTTGTCCAAAACTCTGGGACGTGGCAAAACAAACAGTTGATTCTTCCAACTCAACTAAACAGGACAAGGCATAACAGAAAGGACAAAGTTTTAAACTAAAAACAGGACAAGGCATAACAGACCTGGGATTGTGTAGATAAGTAATGAACCACCCCCCGCAGAGCCCACAATGCAGCCTTAAATAGTAGACACACAATTAGTAGAACTGCTTCAGCTGTTGCCCCGAGGGCGGGGCAGACTGGTCACCAAGGCGACCGTGACAGAGCCCCCCTCTTAAGGGACAGCTCCTGAGGTCCCAAAAAGAAAAAATTACTACCTCACGCCCCGGAATGTTGACGCTCGCGATTGGGGCAACCCCGCTCCCTCCTCCGAACACGCAGGAACGGGGAGAGGCAGGCGCCATCTGCGTCGGGCGGATCGGAATCGGCGCTCGGCAGGGAGGGGGTCTGGTGGGCAAACTGGACAGGCGAAATCAGGGCAGAATCAGAACAGGTAAACAGGACAGGCAAAATCAGAACAGGTAAACAGGACAGGCCGATGCAGGAGAGTCGCACTCAGGACAGTCGCACTCAGGACAGGCCGATGCAGGAGAGTCGCACTCAGGACAGGCCGATGCAGGAGAGTCGCACTCAGGTCAGGCCGATGCAGGAGAGTCGCACTCAGGTCAGGCCGATGCAGGAGAGTCGCACTCAGGTCAGGCCGATGCAGGAGAGTCGCACTCAGGTCAGGCCGATGCAGGAGAGTCGCACTCAGGTCAGGCCGATGCAGGAGAGTCGCACTCAGGTCAGGCCGATGCAGGAGAGTCGCACTCAGGTCAGGCCGATGCAGGAGAGTCGCACTCAGGTCAGGCCGATGCAGAAGAGTCGCACTCAGGGGGTTCAGATTCAGAAGAGTCGCACTCAGGGGGTTCAGATTCAGAAGAGTCAGACTCAGGGGGTTCAGATTCAGAAGAGTCAAACTCAGGGGTTTCAGATTCAGAAGAGTCAGACTCAGGGGGGGCAGATTCAGGAGTGGCGATTCAGACAGGACAGGCGGAATCAGAACAGGCAAGACATGAGAGGGTCAAAATCAGAACAGGCAAAACATGAGAGTCAAAATCAGAACCGGCAAAACATGAGAGTCAAAATCAGAACCGGCAAAACATGAGAGTCAAAATCAGAACCGGCAAAACAGGAGAGAGTCAAAATCAGAACCGGCAAAACAGGAGCAGCGGAGTCGGACTGGCAGGCAGCGTAGTCGGACTGGCAGGCAGCGTAGTCGGACTGGCAGGCAGCGTAGTCAGACTGGCAGGCAGCGGCGTCGGCCCGGCAGGCAGCGGCGTCGGCCCGGCAGGCAGCGTAGTCGGACTGGCAGGCAGCGTAGTCGGACTGGCAGGCAGCGGCGTCGGCCCGGCAGGCAGCGGAGTCGGCCCGGCAGGCAGCGGAGTCGGAGTCGGCCCGGCAGGCAGGGGAGTCGGAGTCGGCCCGGCAGGCAGCGGAGTCGGAGTCGGCCCGGCAGGCAGCGGAGTCGGAGTCGGACTGGCACGCAGGGGAGACTGAATAGCAGGCCATCGGCACGGGAGTCGGGCAGGCAGGCATGAGAGTCGAACAGGCAGGCGTCAATTCTTCCCGGGACCCCATTCGAGGCACAGCAAGGGCCACGACGGGCGGGGCCGTGGTTCGAACGGGCAGGGAAGGCCAACTCAGTAGGCGCCTGCCAAACTGCGCTCTCCAGCTCTCCCCAAGTCGCGCTGGGATCGTTCGCTGAGTTCTATTTGGGGCTGGTTCATTCTGTCACGAGGCGTGGTGGAAAAGAAAGGGGTGACCGGACCAGAACGGATGCAGGAGGCAGGAAGGGAGAACTCAATTGCGTAACGATCCAAAAACTTTTATTCACAAAAAATAAAAGTTGTCCAAAACTCTGGGACGTGGCAAAACAAACAGTTGATTCTTCCAACTCAACTAAACAGGACAAGGCATAACAGAAAGGACAAAGTTTTAAACTAAAAACAGGACAAGGCATAACAGACCTGGGATTGTGTAGATAAGTAATGAACCACCCCCCGCAGAGCCCACAATGCAGCCTTAAATAGTAGACACACAATTAGTAGAACTGCTTCAGCTGTTGCCCCGAGGGCGGGGCAGACTGGTCACCAAGGCGACCGTGACAGTATCACGTGTTTGATAGCCCCCAATTACATCAAATTAATGCAAATAAGTGAAGACTTCCGTTGAGACGCTGTGAGCTGTAGTACCGCTTTGGTCCTGCAGAGAGCACTAAGGCCCTTTTCATAAAAAAGTTATCTTTCATTTTTTTTTAAATCCCTCATATTGCACATTGAATCATTACAAGCAAAATTGGCATACAAGGTTTAACTTTATAGTGTCTGACAGTTTCATCATGAAACAAAGTCAACAATTTCCAAGGGAACAGACAGTACATTTAGTGCGCCCCAGTGGTAAAATAAACGTAATCGGGAAAAAAACAGTATTGATTTGAATGATAAGCAAAAATACACGAACTATCATATAAACGTGCATTTATTTTACACAACATAAGCCTTACCTTAAGGGAGCTGACATAATTGTCGGTCATCTTGCTGCTAGGGGTCCCCAAGAACCTCAAAAAGGCTGGACAAAAAAAAAATCCCAAGAGTTAAATTGTTTTGGTCACTTTGAGAATCCATAGTTTGTATTTGTCTTTGTGCTTTTCAGCACTTGTTTTTGGTTGCACTACACACCAGAGCGACATTAAGTGGTCCATTTAAACACGCTGTTCCTTTACATAAACGCAGTCAACACTGTTATAGGTCCTTTTAAATGGACAATGTGTAATCCTTAGTGCCTCCTTATGGTACTAAAACCTTCATTTAGTAAAAACCAAAACAAAACATTGATTTGAGTACCAGGCAAAAATACATAAAATATCCTACAAATATTATTTTCTATTCAAAAAAAATATCATGAGTCGAGAACTTTGTATTCCTTTTACATCGTGGAATCCCAAACTAAAAGTCGCCGCCATGTTTGTCAGGCATCTTGACCATGCCCATACAAACTGTCGTATTTTCCCGTACAAAATACAAAATAATCGTACACCATATTTTTTTTTCTGAATGATGCATGATGGGAAATCCCCAGACAGCAGACGGATGCGCACAGTAGCATCAAACCGCTCGCTTCGTTTGCAACGAAAAAAAACGATACCGAGATAGAGGCTTCCGCGGCGAACTCCTTTGACTTGATTGATTTGCCGTTTCGTGATAGTCGGTGTATACCGGATGGTACCCATCATTGACAGATTTCCTTGTACGTCATACTCGTCTTAAAATGCATAAAAAGCGTACTTTGTACAGCAAAACTGTACAGGTTGACAGGTATGTCTTGATGCTATGCTGTGCTCTTGGCACTGGTTGCACAAAAATTACACAATACAGTGCCATCTAGTGGTCAAATGTTTCACACTGGAGCTTTATAATGTGAGAAAAAATATTCCGGCAAGACAAAAAATATAACCAAAGAAAGAAAAATGATTGAATGAGTAACATTATCTACAAGGTACGCAGACCAACCATTTCCTGCGGAGAAAAATGTTTGTAACCAAAAAAGATAATAATGAATAATGAATTTTGTTTATTTTTGTTCACAGCTATTTCATTTTTTAAAAATCTAACTTAAAAAAAACACTTATTTGATTGAGTAACATCACCTACATCACGGGTGTCAAACATGCGGCCCGCGGGCCAGATCAGGCCCGCTAAGGGATTGAATTCGGCCCGCGAGACAACACTCGAGAAGCGCATGAGAAAAACAAGCTGCAGGTTGAAATATGTCCACTTGATGTTGCCAAAGAAAGGTGCCTCCAACAAAGACAATGTACTTGTATTTATTTCTCTCTCGCTCTCTCTCTATGTCTTTTTAACTTCTTTTGCTCTAACTTCCTTTTTTCCTTTTCTCTTTCTCTCTTCCTACCCTTTGCGCTTTCTTTTCTCTTTTTTCTCCTTCTGTCTCTCTGTTTCTCTTTGGATTTCTTACTTCCTCTCCCTTTCTTTCCCCCTCTCTCACGACTTCTCTTTTTATCTCTTTTGTTTTTCACGCTCTCTCCCTCTCTTTATTTGTCCCACCTTCTCTCCTTTTCTCTCCCTCTTTCTCTTGTTTCTTTATCTCTCTTTTTCTTTCTCTTTGATCTACTAGTCTGGCCCCCGACAAAATGTTTGTTCTATTGTGTGGCCCCAGAGTTAAAATGAGTTTGACACCCCTAGGTCCTACTTAGTACTCTGCCATTAACCTTGAAAACAAGTTAAGGGGGAAAGGCATTTGTTTTCTCTTATCGTACACTTTTATTCAACATTTATTATTTTCATTAAAACAAATCCATTAATCCATTAATTTACACTGCATTAAACCATTGCCTTAGTACAATATTAGCTATTAGCTCGCTAATGTCCTATTACACTTCCGGGACTTTTCCCGCCACTCCCGAATTGTACAGGACTGTACTGTAATGTACATTTGGCACTTGACTTGACAAACTCCATTGAAGAATTGGAAGACCCAGAGTAGATTCCACTTTAAAAATGGGCTACCTAAAACAACTTGTTGTTGAAGACTTTAAAACATGGCGTGGAAAACAAGTCATTGGACCATTCAAAGATTTTAACTGTATTATTGGACCAAATGGCTCGGGTAGGTACCGTCTTTCTTTGCCAAGTTTGACGAAGCTAAGCTAACTTGGCGAAGCTAACTTGTGAGTTAAGCAAATTGCTGAATGTACTGTACACACAAAATTGTTTTTTTTTATATTTATTTACGCACGTAAATTGTATCTCTAATTATTCGATGCTTCAATCAAACTGTATATGTTTGTAAGAAGATGTTAAAACGATATTTTCATGTCAAATATTAACAAATCGGACACGTGGCTAGAGCTAGCTTGCATAGCTCGTGTTAGGTTGCAATTACAGTAAGAATAGAATACTCATAATTGCAGTTTATTACAATGGTGTGTACTTTGTTTAGGAAGTAATTGGACGTGTTACTCCTGGATGAAAATGCAATTAAGATATGTAAAAAAAGTTGTAAAAATAATATTAGAATATAAAGGTAATATATACATGGTTGTATACTGGCCTAAATTGGATGTACATTCTTCATATTTTTAAAATGGACTGGCAATGAGTATATTTATTATCAGTAATAGTGAACTAAGGACTTTCCATTGCATTGCAAAAGCTACTTCCTATTTTTCTTTATCTTCAAATAAGCACACAAAACTGGCGAGGGGGGAGCTTGCTCCTTTATTTGTTTTGCTCCTTTAATTCTTTATTTTTTGATGCATTGTTGCTGCTGTCATTGCACTCGTTCCCGATCAGCATATCTTCTAAATATGACTTATTTATTCAAATGTTGTTATTACCCCATTTTTTTTCTTCCAAGTGCTTAATTACGATATCCTGGAGTGCCACATCGAATCTCGTAAATAAAGTTCACTGTGTTATAACCAATGAGAATAAAGACTTCTGTTACATTGTAATAAAAGCATATCATTCATAAATCTATTACAAAATTTTATCCTAATCTCTTTATTTCAAAAAGGAGGGAAAAGTATAAAATATAAATAAATAAACAAATACCGCACAGAGTTTGCAGGTTCTTCCCGTGCCTGTGTAGGTTTCCTCCGGGCACTCCGGTTTCCTCCCACTTCCGAAAAACATGTCAGGTGAATTGTGAATTGGTTTCAAACTGTTCCGGGGTGTGAATGAGTGAGTGAGTTGTCTGTCCCTGCGACTGAATGGCAACCAGTTCAGGGTCTCCCCTGCCCCACTGCCCGGGATGGTCTCCAGCACCCCCGCGACCCTATTGAGTATAAGCGGTGCAGTGGATGGAGATATATATATTTATGTATATATGTATGTGTGTGTGTATATATATATATATATATATATATATATACTGCGTAGGTTCTAATCCAGCTCCAGACTTCCTGCGCGGAGTTTGTATGTTCTCCCCGTGCTTGCGTGTGTTTCCTCCGGGCACTCCTGTTTCCTCCCACATTCCAAAAACATGCATTTCAGGTGAATTGGGCGGTCCAAATTGTCCCTAGGTGTGAATGAGCGAGTGAGTTGTCTGTCCCAGAGTGCCCTGCGATTGGCTGGCAACCAGTTGAGGGTGTCACCTGCCCACTGCCCGATGATTGCTGGGATGGGCTCCAGCACCCCCGTGACCCTACTGAGGATAAGCGGTGTGGCTAATGAGATGAGAAGAGAGACACACATATATATATATATATATATATATATATATATATATATATATATATATATATATATATATATATATATATATATATATATATATATATATATATATATATATAATAGAGAGAGAGAGAGAGAGAGAGATTTCTATGCAGAATAATCTTTATGTAATATATTTCAGTCATGAATATTTTTATTTTTAGCAATAATTGTTTTATATTTAAAAAACAAAAAGTTTGATATTAAAAAAAACAATTTGTATTATTATTGTATTATTTTAAGGTGGGGTGCGTTGTTTGAGGTGTCCCTAAAACGTTGAAAGTATGTGGTAACAATGCCGATCTGAGTTCAAAGAGCCTTTATATATATTTTATCCACCTTGCCTATCTACTTTTATCTTAGTCTTCACACTGCTGTTCCAAGGCACACAACACATTAGAAATTGGGGGGGAGTAGAAGGGTTTAAGAGTGATTTCATGTTTGTCCTTTTGACTCGTTTTTTTTGTCACTGAATCCTGAAATGGTTAAATAAGAAAAGGCTGCAGAGAGTAGCAAAATTCAAGTTGCAGACACCTTCTTTAACTTCTAATAACAGAGGCTGTTAAATGATTAAAAGTGATTTTTTTTGAATAGCTAAAGATAGCTCCGTTAACCAAGATATCTCAACAAAATCAGGAAAGTCTAATTTGATGGACGCTATAAGCTTCGCCTTGGGGGAGCGGGCAAGCTTTTTGCGAGTGAACCATCTCAGTGACCTGATCCATGGTGCCCATGTGGGACGGCCAGTGTCCAACAAAACCTGCGTGGCCCTGTTCTACCAGCACGACCGGGACCAGGAGATGGTGTTCTCTCGGATGGTTTCAGGTCATTGTAATTTGACTTTTGAGTTGAGAAGAATCTCGTTTTCTAATTTGTTTTCATTTTCTCAGGTGACTCCTCCGAGTATCTTATCAATAACAAACGAGTTACCCTCAACCAGTACACTGAGGAACTCACCAAGATCGGCATAATCACCAAAGCTCAAAATTGCCTGGTTTTCCAGGTAGTAATAGTATTGCGTTCAGTGGAGGAGGAGGTGTTTGTAGAACATGTTGTTCACACATTTGTTACCAGGGGACGGTGGAATCCATCGCTTTGAAAAACCCCAAGGAGCGCGTCAAGCTTTTTGAGCTCATCAGTCAGTCAAAGGAGTTTGTGACTGAATACAACCAGAAGAAGCAAGCAATGGAGAAGGCCAAAGAAGACACCAATTTTCAATTCAACAACAAGAAAGCAGCGACTGCCGAGAAGAACAAGATATCTGATGAGAAATTAGAGGTGAATACTGCACAATTCACTCTACATTACTTCAACATAGAAATACAATATACTTAAACCTGATTGTATTGAAGTTTTGTCGCTAAACTTACGATAAATAACATTTATTGTATTTACAGTATTATCCGGGGATGCGACTTGTATGTAAAATTAACACATTATTATATCATTAAGTTTTACGTTTTTATTAGCGGTATATTATTTCGCGTTATTTTCATACTAAACTGTTAGGGGGCTCTGTAGGCCTGATTTGATAATTTAATCATTGCCAGTAATTTTTAAAAACAACTGAAGGGATCAGAACGAATATGGCACGAAAAGAAAATCATAGAACGGAAAGAGGAAGTAGCGCATTGTCTACCGTGACACAAAGGATTTAATTTAATTTGATGCAGTGATTTGGAGTGAAACTGATAGTTTGGTAATAATTTTCTCCATACTGGAGTTATTTGAATTACTCTTAATATTTTACGTCGTTACTGACATTATCAGGGATTTCAATAATGTAATGTTCATATACCTTACATTTATTCAGCCTGTTGTTCTCTATTTCATTTTATTTTTTTATTTGCTTCTCAAGATGACATGTATGTTTTTGGTTTTGGATTTTATCAAATAATTTCCCTCCAAAATGGGACTTATACTCAAGGTGCCACTCACATATGTTTTTTCCATAATTATGCATTTTTTGGCTGGTGTGACATATATTCCGGAACGACTTTTAATCTGGAAAATATGGTATTTGTGGCATTGTTCGTGTATACCACCTTTCGTTCCTTTTTGACAAGTTCACTGAATTCAAATAGCAAGACCGATAGAGGTGATTCACAAAGTGCTATAAATAGAATGACACCAAACATACAATTTTCATATCCTTAAACAATATTGACTTCCCGGAGAAGCCTTTTAAAACCACAATATTATAAAAACACAATATCAGCGATTAGTCACTGGGTTAGTATTAAAGCATTATTAATGTGATTTTTTTTTTCCTTCACCAGGCTCAGAAATACCAGGACTTGGTAGATGACATTCAACAAAAGCGTTTGCAGCTGAGCCTTGCTGATCTATATCATAACGAAAAAGCCATCAAAAGCACATGTAACATTCTGAGTGTTAAGCAGGAGAAAGCTACCGCTCAGCAAGGTCTCGTGCAAGACGCGGAGCAGACCTTGAAAGCCCTTAAGAAGGAGCATGGGAGCCTCGTTAGAGAGCAGCAACAAATGGAGAAACAAATCAGGTAGGCTTGCATCATTTTGTCTTGATATATATATGTATATATATGTGTGTGTGTGTGTGTGTGTGTGTGTATATATATATAATATGTATATGTATGTGTGTATATATATATATGTATATATATATGTATGTATATATATATATGTATGTGTATATATATATATATATACATATGTATATGTGTATTTATGTATGTATGTGTTTATATATTTATATATATATATATATATATATATATATATATATATATATATATATATATATATATATATATACATAAATAATAATAATAATAATAATAATAATAATAATAATTATTATTATTATTATTATTATTATTATTAACGTAAAATAATATACCGCTAATAAAATCATAAAACTCAATGATATAATAATGTGTTAATTTTACATATGTATGTATGTGTATATATATATATATATATATATATATATATATATATATATATATATATATGTATGTATGTGTATTTATGTATGTATGTGTTTATATATTTATATATATATATATATATATATATATATATATACATAAATAATAATAATAATAATAATTATTATTATTATTATTATTATTATTATTAACGTAAAATAATATACCGCTAATAAAAACATAAAACTCAATGATATAATAATGTGTTAATTCTACATACAAGTCGCATCCTGGGCCAATCTAGGAAAAAATATGATGTAAAGGTAATTACTTAATGTGCATGTATGTGTGTGTGTATGTGTTCAAATCCAGCTCCAGACTTTCTGTGCGGAGTTTGTATGTTCTCCCCGTGCTTGCGTGGGTTTCCTCCGGGCACTCCGGTTTCCTCCCACATTCCAAAAAAAAAACATGCATTTCAGGTGAATTGGCCGGTCCAAATTGTCCCTAGGTGTGAATGAGCGAATGAGTTGTCTGTCCCCGTGTGCCCTGCGATTGGCTGGCAACCAGTTCAGGGTGTCCCCTGCCCACTGCCCGAAGATGGCTGGGATGGGCTCCAGCCCCCCCGCGACCCTAATGAGGATAAGCGGTACGGCTAATGAGATATATATATATATATATATATATATATATATATATATATATATATATCCCCTGCCCACTGCCCTAAGATAGCTGGGATGGGCTCCAGCACCCCCGCGACCCTACTGAGGATAAGAGGTGCAGATAATGAATGAATACATTGTATATGTGTGTGTGTGTGTGTATATATATATATATATATATATATATATATATATATATATATATATATATATATATATATATATATATATATGTGTATATATATGTATATATAAATGGATACAATTCTTATTTTATTGTTATTATTATTATTTTTTTGTTCAGTGCAGACACCAAAACCAATTGTGAAAGCATTTGCAAAATACAAAGCGTTCTTTAATGATTCTCACGCCTAGGGCCCAGGAGCAGGTGCTGTACCAGTCTCAGGCTAACTTCACTAAAGCCAAAGTCAGCACCTCCTTTCATCTCAAAAAGATTGACGAGCTTCAAGCATCTGCAAAAAAGAACCAAAAAGTCTCAGCACGCATGGAGAAAGAGCTTGCTGAAGTTCATCAAGAAAAAGAAGAGCTGCTGAAGACATGGAGTGTGTATGAAAAAAAATTTCGGGAGCAGAGACTATCCCAGGGCATGGAGGTAGAACTGGACGAGAATCAGGTGAGTGTGCCAGAGGAACTGAACCCAGTTTGAATTAAAAGTTATTTTGATGTTTGCTGGGCCTGCCTAATAGAGAGAGCACTACAAAGAGCTGAAGGAGCTTGCCAGGAAGCAAAGTGCATTGCTTGGGATTGAAGCTGAAAAGATGCACAGGGATGTCAAGGCAGAGTATGACCAGATGGCCTTCGACCAGCGCAAACACAATGATGTAAAGGTAACTGCTTAATGTAAAGGGCAATCTTGTGCTTAAAAAATGCTGAAAGTCGCCAAAATTGTGTACCCTAAACCCAAGCCTATACATACTGTATAAAAAATATGAACTTCAATGAATATTGCTTCATTGTTAGGCTGGACTCCAGAATACCAAGACACAGTTGGATGATTTAACCCAAAGAAGAGAGAAGCTTGAGGAGTACACCAAGACCTGCAAGTACGTTATAATACGTTAGCTTTTTACATAACAAAATGCTTTACATATACAAGTTAGTTACAGTCAGTCTTCTCTGTACATGGTATGATAGACAAAACTGGAGACGATTAGTAGAATTTTAAAACAAAGACTGTCCAATATTAAGTTTAAACAATCAGACCTTTGTGATGTTATTAGGTCATCGCTTGACAGCTTCAGTCAGAAAGAGGAGACCTTGCAAGCGCAGCTGCAGAATAGCAGAGAGCGCACTGTTCAGGTAAAAGAGGAACTTAGCCAGGTTCTGGAGCAGCTTGGGGATGCCAGTCTGGACAGCCAGGAGAGCAAACGTGAGCGAAAGCGCAGAGAGATTCTGGACAAAATGCATAGGCTCTTTCCAGACGGTGTGGTAAGATACATCATGATGATATGAAACGAAAGCGGAAACTGGAGTCATCAGTCAGGTGTTTGTCGTACCAGTATGGCCGCCTGTGCGACTTGTGCAGCCCCATCCACAAGAGGTACCAGCTTGCTGTCACTAAGGTATTTGGCCACTTCTTGAAGGCCATTGTGGTGTCGACAGAGAAAGTAGCCCAATCCTGCATCCGCTTTCTCAAGGACGAACGGGCTGAGCCTGAGACATTTTTGCCTATTAACTACTTGGAGGTAAGAGCTTCCCTGTAGGATGCTTTGGCAAAATAAACTTTGAGACAATTTTAGTGGGGGTCAGTTAAGGAGATACTTCCATCTGTGAGAAACCTATTCTCAATATGTAGGACGAAATTCTGGCTTCATACAGCTTGAATTGTCTTAAAACCTGAATTGCGTATCCTTAATAATAACAATTGGCATAACCAGGTCAGTCCCCTGAATGAAAGATTGAGGGATATACCAAGAGCCAAGATGGTAGTGGACGTTTTGCTCATCAAAAACGCCACAAGTATGCCAGAGCTGAAGATAGTGTTGCAGTTTGTTTGTGGCAACACTCTGGTGTGTGAAACCATTGAGGAGGCCAGGAATTTGGCCTTTGATGGGAAACAACGTCTCAAGGTAAACATTATATTATGTCAAATGCAGAACATGCACATAAAGGACTGCTTTCATTTTAAATCGGTTACTGTAGACAATATCACTGGACGGGACTCTGTTTTATAAATCTGGTACAATCTCTGGAGGCTCCAGTGACCTGCGCACCAAAGCTCGTTGCTGGAACGAAAATGACATCACCAGGCTGAAGAATAAGAAAGAGCAGCTGACTGTTGAGCTTCATGTAAGTCAACATATTCAAGTTTATCACACTTTTTGGCTGTAGGGAGTCCTCACTGGTTTGATATTCCAAGAACCAGGCCATGATTTAATTTTAATCAGACATATTTGTCATATGTACAATAAATACTGTAGAAATAATACAATCGCCAATTGAAATTAATGATAAGGAATACATATTAAAATTAAAAGTCTAATATACAATAATATAGTCAGAATATTACAAAAGTTATTTCCCTAAAAGATTAATGATTGTATCTTAGTGTGTCCTTTTTTAAAAGGGACCAAATATTAATTTACTGCTAACAATTATAGCTGTGACTTTCAGGTTTCTTGTCTGATGATCTGAGTTTGAGACCCAGTGATGTAAAGAATGTATATTCTGTTGCAGGGACTAATGAAGCTCATGCGGAAGGAGTCCGACCTGAAACAAATTATTGCTCAAGCTCAGGGTGTAGAGACTCGTCTGAAATATTCCAAAAACGATCTGGATACCCTTGAAAACAAGAGCATTCCAAAATGCCTAGAGGTAAAATATATTGTCCTAAATTATGTTAGGGAAGTTGAAACTTTTCATGGCGTGTAATGACAACAGTCGCCCCATGTGCTTGGCAGTTCAGCGTGTTGTTGTCAACTATTTTTCTTTCATATCATTTCATTTAAGATCATTTCACGTATGGAAAGTGAATTGGCAAACTTGGACTTCCAGATCCAATTGCAAATGAAAAGTGTTGAGACAAAGGAAGATGCCCTAAAAAATCTCAAAGGCCAGATTGAGCAGGTATCGTAAATTTAAAGTTGTCAAGGAAAAGTTTATCTTGGTAAAATACTTAATAAATATATACTTTTTAGACAGAGGACATGGTGTTTTCTGACTTTTGTGCTGAGATCGGTGTGGACAACATCAGAATATATGAGCAGGATGAACTGAATCTCCTAGAAGAGCATGACAAAAAGCGGTAAGAGCCATTAATACAATTACAGTTTGACTTAATTATGCACACATTTTTCAATGTACTGCAAATACCTTTAGTTTAGAGCTGGAGAACCAGTGCACTCGCTTGAATGCCAAGATGGAATATGACCATGGAGAAATACAAAAGATCACAAAGAAGCTCAAGGATATACAGGCCTCCGTTGACCAGGAAGGAAGAAAAATGGCAGACAAAAAAAAGGTTAGAAGTTAGTGATGAAAAACTTGATAACAGTCCCAAAAGGTTGATGATCATCTGAAAATACTGATTAAAACAATGAGCTATTATTATTTTATTTTTGTTTTAAATCAACAAATGATCGTTTAAATTATAATATAATCAAGGTCTGGGTAAATACAGTAGAGGTGATTTTGATTGGAGATGTCACCTGCTTAATATTTTGACTTACCTTTTAGGAGGAAAAAAAGCTGCACATGGCTGTTGAAGAAAATGACAACAAACTACAGGAGATGAAGGAGCAACTACAAGTAAAAAAGAGGAAAATAACATCCGCCAAAAGTGAGGTGGATGAGAAAATCCTGCACCTAAAAGAGTTAAACAAGTAAGACGAAACACTTGTATCACTCCTGCTCCTGTTGGAATGTATTCAAAGGGCATCTGATATCTAAAATGAAGAAATGGCCTTTAAACTTAGGGAGTTGGTGAAAATTCAGCAGGAGGTGATGAGTGCGGAAAGCTTCCTGGAACAAAAACGTTTATTCCAACATAACGCACTACTGGCCTGCAAAATCGAGGGTCTACCAATTGTTTTTTTGTCAGGTGACCTGGATGACATCAGCCAAGTGGAGGTAAACTTAGAAATTTAGATTTAATAAGAACAGTATTCTGATTTTTAACACAGTTGTGTCGTATTCACAGTACTTTAGGACATGTGCATGTATTAAATATGTATTCAGGGTATTCATCTTGTGAAAAATATGACAGTATTTTGAATGTACACATTTTGTACATTTGTGAATTAGTAATGGGCATAACACTTTCTTAAGTAAACTGTATTCCAAACAAAATAGTTCTTTAACAAGAACTGTTCATAATATTTATTCATTATTTTAATTGACCAAAATAGCAGTCTACTTACTTTTCCCATCTTCTGTCTAATTTCTACCACAATTAGTATTCAGATTATGTAGAGCCATGTAAACGTGCACAATAGTCCGAGTAAAGTCTTAGTCTGATTGCAATGGTTTGGTTACTCAGAACCCAAAAAGTTGAAAGCCAAATTGGACCCAAAAACTAATTTGTCTGGAGCTGCAAAAAAAATAAAAGCAAAAAGCGCTATATAAATACGGATCATTCACCATTTATATAAGGCTTATAATAAACGCAACACATGCTGTTTGACCTTGTTGGATGCAGAATGATGCACAACGTGACTACTCTGTTGCAGGATACTGCCTCAAGTTTATTTTCGTGACTATATTGATGAGTTACGGTATGTTTCATTGCTTTGATAAAATTTAAGAAATGCAATGAAGAAATGCAATTTTTTTGTCATTTTAATTTGAGGCTTCAAGAAAGAAGAAAAATAGAACGTGCGTAACGCCCCCCCCTATCTAGGTAATAAAATGCAGCATACATTTATAAAAATAGAATAGCAGCCTTTTGAAGAGGCAAAGTAAATAAAATCACATTAATACAGGTTTTAACCCCTTACCGTTCTTGTAAAATATTTGAAATTCCAATCCAAGACGTACCCAAACTAAATTGAATTTTGTTCTTAAACTGCTTGGTGAATAAGGACGGTTTTGAAAGGTAACACTACGAAGTTTTGTCCCAAATTGCAATCACTGCAAGTGCTACTAACAATTAGTAATCTGAGTTGAAACACACAGAAATAGTTTTTATTCTCGCCTAAAAAAATTATTTTGCAATCAAAAGCCTGCTTATGAGTGTAGCATGGGCCTCTTAGATGGAAAACAGGTGAGACAATAGCTTGAGGCCTTATACATTTTTCTATGGATAGGTTTAGGCGTTTCCAAAACTAGCCATCTGGAGATGGCCACAGCCCTCCAAACTTCTGTTTGTGTACTTTACTTTGGCCAATTTTTAGACATTGTGAAAGAGTTTTAAATGTTTGACTTCTCTTTCTTGATGTGAATCCGTAATTGTGCACACTTGCGCATAAAAAAGTAATTAGTGATTGGCTTTGTGCATGTTTACCTTCAATTCTGATTTGAATACACACCCTAAATTTGTACATATTTACTTTGGGAATTCAATGGCTAACCAATGTGTTAATCCACATTTGAATCGGTCACTATTGACTCAAGATTTTTGAAGCCGAAGTAGGTCATGACGTTGTCTATAATACACTCTCTCATAGGTTGTCACAGGCTAAGGAACGTAAAAAAAAAGGCTTGCAATTGGTCAAGAGTGATGTCAATCACAAAGTCAGGAAGATTAAAAATAATCTGATAGGTCTGTTTTTTTTAAACATTGCAGGAATGGTTTTAAGGTAGATGGTTTTGTTTTTCTTATCTGCCGGCGTTATCGAATGTTTGGAGTAAATATCTTATACGGTTGCATTCACTGGACTTTCTTTAATGTAACCATACCATATTTGCGGGGAATCGTATCATGAGCTGACTCCCAGGAGACATAGGTGAGCAGTACTGGCTTTATAGTTTTCGGATATCTTGTTTCAGACTGATCGTAATGTTTCTGTAAGTATTATATTTCTAAATGCTCATCTTAGAGTTTAAGATTTCCAATGATATGTGGGATAACATATTTCTGTGTCTGGAACATCATGAAGACACAGCTTTGTTTACCAGCGGTCTCTCATTACGTTAAGGGGTCATAGGGTTAAGTTTGAATCGTTTGCAGTTACTTTTTTTCTTTTCACCTTTGAGGTCCATGGCAGATCACACACACAGGCCATTTTTCTACCAGCCAGGCTTGTGGTGCTGCCAGTTTAAAAAGGGGCGGTACTTGGGCCGAGCAGCTCGTCCCTCACACAGGGGACACGGGAGAGATGAAAGCAAACTATGTAGAAATGTGCCTATACCAGCTCATAGTTAGACCCCTTGTTGAAATGTAGTATTTATTTTACGTATTTTTAGAGCAGGGCTCAGGAATCTTTTTGACCCAAAGAGCCATAAAAGCTAAAATACTTTGATCGTTTTATTTTTGGGTTATTTTTTTTGTTTGTTTTTTGAAAGTGTCTCACCATCCAACAAAACCACCAAACCCTCTGTCTAGACCAGACATGGGGACTTGAGACTTAGTGACTTGGACTCGAGTCGACTCGAGTCGCTGTTTTTATGACTTGTGACTTGACTTGGACTTGGCAATCTAAGACTCGGGACTTGACTTGTGACTTGACTTGCCCAAGAAAAAAATACTTGGGACTTACTTGGGACTTGAAGGTGAAGACTTGAGACTTACTTGAGACTTGCACATGTGTGACTTGGTCCCATGTCTGGTCTAGACAAAATATTATTCTTCAATGCATTTTATTTCACGGTGTGAAGTTAGATAATTTCATAAAATCTATGAAATAATTGTTCCAGACCCTGTGTTCCTTATCAATATAAATGTACAACTTTATATCGGTCTTCCTCCCATAGTAACTTATAAGTGTTGAGGCTCATTTTGACTGCCAGTTGTGTCCCAAATAATAAAAATGGTGTAAGCAAAGTTCTTTTTGTAAAAATGTCACAAAATACTGCAATCGAGGATTTCACCGTATTTACCTTCAGTGCAGTCTGATCAATTGTGTTACGCATTGCTTGTGCGCACACAGTATCCCTCATCTGGGATATTTTTATGGCCCAAAGAACAGGTAATTGTCCCAAAGCATTTGTAGTGCAGAGATGAACTATATACACAAAATGAAGCTTACTTGCTAAAAAAAATGTTCATGTGGGACATTTCCATTTTATTTTCTGCCCCCATGGTGGAAGTGCCACTGTTGTATCCATCTATTTGTAGTGGAGGCCACAATTGTATCCATACATATATCGTGTTAGTCCAATCTTCTGGCATGCTACATGGGAGCACAACTTGTTAACAGACTGGGCAAACAAGGTACTTAGTTGAATTTAGTGAGAGACATGATTAAAATAATCCTTTATTTAACGTCAAATTTACATGCAGAAACGTCTATTAACATCGCTTGTGCTTCGCCCCCTTGCGATCGGAATATTCCCAAATCCATGTATGTATATGGTGTTACCTGTTTGTATCTTGGTATGTAAACAATTCATTGAAATTGTTTTGTACCAAATTTCAAACCTGGCGCAGGAAGTCTTTCGCTATAACAAAGATTGCAAGACACCAGTGCCAAAAAGGAGCAGTATGAGTTTTTGTGGTTAAATTGAAGGGAATGTGTTTGGGTCTCTCCAGTTGACTGAAGCATCTACAAGTACTGAAAACACATCGCTTATCTTTGAGATTGAATCCCAGCTTGTTATTGACTACTCTTCCCTGGAACCTGAAACCAGGGTAATGTATAAGCACTATGCTTTACTTAACAATATTTGGTATCTAATTTCTCACAGAGTGATACATTTGTGGTATTGTGCGTGTGTGCATATTTGTTTGCAGGAAATACAAACAGAAGAAGTTGACAACTATCTGCGGAGCCTGAAGGAATCACTCCAAGCTGCAGAGGAACAGTTGAAACGCACGGCTACGCCCAACCTTAAAGCTGTACAACAGCTGAGGGAGGTGAAGAACAGGCTACAGAATGTGACCCATGGTATCTTTACTTTTTTTCAGGAGGTTGGGGATTTTCTCATCCTTTTTGTGACAGCATTTGCAGGGTTCTTGTGGTTCCTAGAAAAATGTATTCTTCTAAAAAGAAGGCCTTGATTTGGCATTAAAATGTCTTAAATCCAATTTTAAAAAGCCTTAAAATGTGAACACACGGATAAGAAGTATATCATGTGCCCACAATAACGGAACTATCAAAACTGTGATGTAGTTTCAGTTGGCCTTTTAGAGCAGACACACGTCTTATATTTTCCCACAATACACATAGTAACATTGGACAATTTACTTTAGACCATGGGAAAGTGTAAATTGAAAGAGAAGTAGCTGTCTGATGGCCGTTTTTTTCACATCATTTTTGGATAAAAGCTGTACCAGGAAACGTGTGAGGCACAGTGTATTGTGTGCAATAAATAGTTGTGTTTTGTTTGTTTCAATTGGGGTTTTTTTGTCGACTTGGTCTAAAATTTGAATTTAAAAGGCTTTAAAAGTCTCAAATTTAACTTGCCTTAAGCTGTAGGAACTGTTCAGCGTACGATTTTATAAATGTGTGTCTTTTCCTACAAATAAGCCCATTTACGTGATATAGCTAACAAGTGGAATCATTTGGTCAAGAAAAAAAATCTTTCTGACTCAGCATTCAGAGCCTGCACCTTTACTACAATGAAGTGCCAGCAAGAATTTGAAGAAATTAAAGAGAAGCGTTTACACCTCTTCAGCCAGTGCTTCGATCATGTGTCCGCTGTCATCGATTGCATCTACAAGAGGATATGCCGCAACAACAGCGCCCAGGTGAAAAGACGACTCAACAAATTTGGACACATCAGCAAACGATATCACAAGTTGTGAAATGTGTTACAGGCTATTCTGTCTGCTGATAATCCCGTGGAACCATACCTTGGTGGCATCAACTACAACTGTGTGGCTCCTGGAAAGCGTTTCGTGTCCATGGAAAATCTGTCAGGCGGGGAGAAGGTCATTGCCTCCCTGGCGTTGGTGTTTGCCATCTACAGGTAGAACCACTGACGCACACACAAAAAAAGTCTAATGTCAGTTCAAAGTCAGTATTGAATTATAAACCTAGTGGTGGGTAAAGTACCCCTTGTCTGTCTGCATGTGTATTTCTTCTTTAGTTACATCATCATGATGCTGTATTTTTTATTATTGATTAAGCTTTTCAATTTTAATCTACCGTATTTATTTGTGTGCAATGCACATTTTCTTGCCTAAAAAAGAACTAAGAGTTTGGCTGCGTGTTACTCTATACACAAGGTCCTACCATATTGGCGCAATGATTGATCAGTCGAAAATATTACTGACCACAATCGCAAAACATTGAATGCTACCACGTCTCTCAATCCACAAAACACCTAGGGTCTATTTTTAGTAACAATATACAAATCACGTCCGTGGATGTTCTATCATAAATGCGGTAATTTTCGATAGCTCGTGCGCAGAGGCCAGGCGCCTTTTCATTTCTTTCCTCGACTTGCTTACACTGAAACGTGTTTTAAGCATTGCTGTTTTGCGCAATTACTAGTATCTAGAGCAGGGGTCTCCAACCGTTTTTCAAGCTGAGAGCTACTCTTATTTACTTATTAGTGCAAGGGGGACTCAGTTTGATATGCATTTGTAAAAACGTATCATGTTATTATTATGTTGTTACTATGTTATTACCAGGTTAATTATTGGAAGTAGGGTTAAATGAAGAACCACTAAGAAAATAATTTTACGAGAAATTCACAAACACCCAGCACTGGTAAGCTATTTTCAGAACAGGTCTGCAGGCAACTCAGCTGTCTTTAGAGAGCACCCTGGTGCGTGCGATCACCCCAATGGACACCTCTGATTTAGGATTATAAAATTTTAATTCAGTCTTTTTTATTCTTTTAAAGATACATTGGTACCTGTTGGATGGCAACGTTCTACATATGCAGGGATCAGAATTTTCCGCGGATCCGCGGATTTCCGCTGTTTTTGAACCCCAAAGGCATTCCAACTTTTTCTCTTGCGTAGCAAACAAATTCAAAATCCGACTGTCTCACTCTTTCCTTTATTGCTCTGGCGCACCCTGGCGGCCGTTAGAAAAATTGGCCGCATTGTTGCTCAAGCTGCAGGGACTGAACTGCATTTGAACTTATCTTGCAGTATTTACAAAAAATCAGTTATGTGGGCAAATTATTTTAATCTTCTAAAAAAATGTTACTTAAATGATAAATATAAGCATGGTTTTGGACAAGTAAATTGCCTAAAACCCAGGAGCTTGGGGGGGGGGGGTGCTCCGCCCTGCTTTATTCCTGGACCCTGGCTATTTCAGCTGAAAATGAAAATCTCCATTCTGATCCCTGAATACATGTATTAATCTTTTTCATTGCATATAAGTGTTTAAAATAAAGTCAATAATAAGAATTTATAAATGTTTTGTCGTTTTACTTTATACATGATAAACATTTTCAACTGCAGTTTTTAAAAATGTGAAACCACGCTGCCATGTCTCTTTTCACTAATCACGAGAGCTCAACAGTTTTTTCATCATTCAGTATACACTATACTTTTCTTATTTTAGTTTCTGTCCTGCTCCCTTTTTGATTCTGGATGAGGTGGATGCTTCCTTGGACAACACCAACATTGGAAAAGTAAGATATTTACAACAAGGGGGTTCATTGTTTGGAAACTGGCATGAAAGCAAATTAATGTCATTATTTTTTGTTCCTTGTGCCAGGGCACTAGTGGCTGGGAGACCATTCAAACTAAACTTGTTACCAAAAAAGTGTGTTTTCAACGGTGGCAACACTTTTTTTCATAGCCGAAAATATATACTGTAGTTAAGGTCCCGGTGAGTTTGGATCATAATGGCCTTCCAACAAGAAAATTTCCAATAAAGACATTCCACTTTTTCTCAAAGATATTTACACACAATAATAAGATCTAAAAAAAATATTAAAAATAATTTCAATCTGTAACAAATGAAAACAATAATGAAAATAATAAACTTGGCTCAAAAGGCATAAATTCCCCCCAAATTACATGTAAGGTGCATTCCATTGCCGCTTAAGCTTCAGTTCAACAGTGGTGAAAGTCTCCCACATTGCACAAGCCACTCGTTCTATTTTCAATTCAAATTAAGTATTTCACAATTCTATCTCTCTATCTACCTTGGTCATATTTCTTGAGAGGGGTGACCGACAGCAAGACAAACACATACAATAACAAAGAAAATAAAAATGGGAACAAAATAGCAAAAAACACAAACATTTTTGGACCATGGCCAACCCAAATTCTTGATTAAACCGCAAAAATGATCAAAACATGAAGTAGCTAACCAATCAAATTCCGGGACAGATGTACATCAATCTCAAAATATTGGTGTGTGAATTTTGAGCCCTGCATAACTAATTAGAAAGGAGGTACCATCCATACTAAACTAGTACGAGCCGCATGGCGGGTTTCACAAACCATCCTCTTGCTGGCCGCAGAAGATATCTTTGCTTTAATCACCTACTGTCATGATTGCTGATTCAGGGCACCTGTGACTGCCCAATTGGTGCCAACAGCCCTGAGAGTTGATTGGTTCAGAGACTCCTTTTAAACCCCCGGCTTTCAAGAAGACGCCGTCAGATTGTCGCGAACTGATGCTCCCAGCTAGGCAAGCTCAAACCTTCAGACATTTTTCCTGCCCTGTTTTCTCCTAGCTGATACCTGTTGCCGACCTGTTTCTGGACCCGTTAATGCCCTTTTCTGCCATCCCGACATCCGACCTGTTTTGCCCCGCTTCCTGCCTGATACCTGTTTTGCCCCGCTTCCTGCCTGATACCTGTTGCCGACCTCGTTTCTGAACTCGATACCGCCCTTACTCTCCCGGCTAACGACCAGTATCCCTTTAGTCTATGATTATCCTCGCTCGACACGGAAGTACCACTTCCGCATTTCAGCCACTTGCTAGCCGTGTCCGTCAATCATCGGATCGTGGAAGCAAGCCCTGCTCTCCCTCGTTATCAATAAACCTGAGTAAACGAACGCTACTGGCCCCTGTCTCTGTTTCTGGTCCATGACACCTTCTTTACAATAATAGTCCCCAATATCGATTGGTTAAAGCTTTGCACCTTAACAAGTTTCACGCACGTTCAAGCACCTCAAGTTTTAGGGTGGTTGAATCCACTCCTCTTCCACCCTCTGCTCAATCTTGAATTTTTCCAGGAGAATGATACTGAGGAGCGGATTCCCAGCCCCCCTCCCGCTTCCCCTTTAAAATGCCGCTAACGTTAGGCTGGAGATATATTGGGAGAAATATAGTTTTCTGCAGAAGCACACGGTCGTAAGCATATTACTCCACACCGCATGCAAACAGGAATGAATGGTTGGTGAATGTGTGTTCTTGACTCTAGCCAGCTCCCATGAGGGGTATATGGCTTTGGTTTATAGATAGATAGATTGGTACCATCTATCCTTTTATCCATTTATCTATCTATCTAACTTACGAGAGTAACGATCTGTGCGCCTTCTTTGAATTTCTAGGTAATCACAAGCTTCATTTCCATGAGTCGTGATTTTGTCTCTCCCTTAGGCATCACTCCAAGTCTTGCGATCTATTGCTAATAGATTTTATATTTTACTAAACATAAGAGATTCTGAACTGAACAAAAATAGAGAAAGGCATCATGGGAGGGAGTTCAATCAATAACATATTGGCATATTTATGATGCCGAACGCAAACTGCTAACAGACCAGCATCTTTAATCATGTCAACCCATAGCAGACAGGTATCTTTCGTCATTTGCAAAATCATACACACAAACACCACAATGTTTGAATGTTTGAAGTTTTGGGCTGTTTACGTCATATGGAAGAGAAATGCCATAAACAGGGGGCAAAAATATATCTCATTCCACACTGTATAGTAGAGATGCTGTTAACCCAATGATTTGCTCTATATTTTTCTCTTACAGGTGACGAGCTTCCTGAGGGAGGAATCCAGAGGGAAAATGCAGTTTATTGTTATCTCTCTGAAGGATGATTTTTTCTCCAAGGCTGACACTCTCTTGGGAGTTTACCCCACTGTAAGAACACAAAGTTAAAATCGATTTGTGAGCATGTTCATTTGACATTTAACTTTTGCCTGGGTTTACGTGTTTTAATTATGCTACCCAGATTTCAGGTAAAAGGCCAAACAGTCGGGACAAGATTCAAAAGATCAAATTGGAGCTCAGTCAGTCATGTATTCAAACCAGCGATACTCTTAAGTGACCCGCTGACTGTTTAGGAGACGAGTTTCACGAGAATAGCCTTTTTTGGTATATTTGTCATATATCAGGCGCTCCGGACTTTAAGGCACATGGAATTAAAACTACAGTCAGAGCAAGGGTTGCATTAAATATAAAAATGCATTTAAATTAAAATAACTTATTTTATCGAACATGAATGAACCTTTCGACACCTGGTTTTACCACTAAAATTTATTTTAGCAACAAACAGTAAACGTATAAGCCCACAGGAGGGCACTCAAAGACCACTCTACATGCTTCTCTATATCAGGGATCGGCAAACTACAACCTGCGAGCTGTCAGGCGTTTTCATCCAGCCCTCCACACGAAAATGGTCAAAATATGACAATATAAAGAATAGTTAATAAAGTACTACTAATAAAAACATATTTTAGTGCCGACCTTGTCCCCATTGTCCTTGTATGTTTGAACACCGCACATACTACTACAGACATACTACAAAACTATCAAATCTAGTGCTTAAAAACAGGGACTGAACACATTATTTTGCTTTCTTTCTGGAAAGAAAAAAATACAATACAAGTACTACAAACTTACTACGACAGTAATACTATTATACAAAAATGCTACTACAGAAATATCACAAAGGAAATACTATAAAAACGACTACAATAATATTACAAATATACTGAAGAAATTGTACATAAGTACTACAGAAATACTACAAGTATACTACTACAGAAATACTTCAAAAATAACTTCAGAAATACCACAAAAACACCATGACAGTAATACTTATGATAGGAAAAATACTAAAACAAAAATATTACGACAGAAGTATTAAAAAACTACTACTTTCGTTTTGTACAATTCTCATGAAATCACAATTGTCTACAAATATGAAACTGGCTCATATATTTCCCCCCAGTTTGATGGCTGTACATTCAGTCGGATTCTGACGTTGGACCTGGGGCCCTTCCCTGACCGAGAGGAGAATGGCCAAACACCTACCCAGCCTCAAAGCCACGGGGACAGCTTGCAAAATAGTTCTTCCTCACTCGAATTCCTTACAACTTTTTAGTGAAATTGTTTTAACTTTGAATTGTATTGTTCACCCTCCATTAAATTTAGTGTTTCAAAATAACATTTGAGGGAACGTTGTTCTGGAATTAATATATTGAGTAGTAATTCTTCTTGAGGTGTGCATTTGTTTTTCCACCCGTCAGTCTATTTTCTTGGAATTGGGCTTAAAAAGATAATTAAAATTAATGTACTCGTTTTGGCTTCATTTGGCCACCAGATAGCGCAAGCTTCTTCCTAAGCTCTTGACGACTTGATGAAAACAGAATGTTCCTTAATCCTTGTAACTTTGTGCAATTTCTAAACTGTGCTTATTTTTAGATTTTTGCAATCAATAAAAGTGTTTTCACATTTTTTTCCTACTTTCCTAGTTTTTTTTCCGGAGAGGACACGTTTCGCTGGGTACGTCATCCATCACGTGACAATTATTTACGGAAGTACACTAAAAATGTCTTCCACATTCGAATATGGAAAAAACGAATAAGAGAAATTACAAAGTATCAGTAAATAACGATGACCCAAGTGTATGAGAGCTTGAAGATTTACACCAAATGTTTCGTAGGTTAGAAAATTAGCCGCTTTGCTACGTTAACTAGAAAACCAAGCTTGTGATATTATAAATGCATGCTCAATTTTGAGTCAAGTAACGTTCTTTGAGTAGAAAGGAAAATCCTGGACGCTCCTAAGTCTCACCCGATAGTGGATCACCCAGTAACTATCAGTTATCGAGTGTGTGTTAACAGCTTTTGTTCAATCGTTAGCTAGTTAAGTTAGCATCATGGGCGCCGAGCAGAGCGGAGATGCGGAGCACAAGCATTCTGACTTCAGTTCGTCAGGTGGGTAAGATTTTGCCTTATTTTTTTCTTCGCTAACCTTCGTGCTGTGTGATACGTTTGCTTGTGTTGCTACTGAATAAAGCGTTATTAGCGGTGCTGCAGGCGATTACCTTGAACCAGTTGTGTCAACTTTTTCTCTCTGTTATATTTCTCCTTTCTTTTACTCTGTATTGTTTTGGCTTAATCTACTTTAAATTGAAAATTTCCCAATGCTCATAGCATTTGCAAAGACAAACAAATGATGTGTATATTGGTACTGTGTGCTGCAGTACCAAAAGTTGTAAGATTACAATCGTGAATAATGCCTATGTTCTTCTGGGTATTTTACTTTCAAAAACCAATATATTTTAGAACACAATTAGCCTTCCATTGCAATAGGATTTACTACGAATATGACATTATATTTATGATTCCAGTGTTGAATATTTGCTTTTTGCCCAAGAAAATGTTTTTTTTTAATTTTGACCTGAATTGTGATTTGGTGAGGGGGAAAAAATAACATACTTTTTTTCCTCCCCAGTGGTTCCCTCCCCTGCGAAGCAAAAGGCAAAAATGGATGACATTGTGGTGGTGGCTCAGGGCACTCAGTCCTCAAGGAATATCAACAGCGACCCTGATGTCATTAAACTTCAAGAGATCCCCACCTTTCAGCCACTCTTGAAAGGTGGGCGTCTATTGAAAGCCGCATATAGTCTTAAATCCTGTTGAAGTGTTTTAAGTCACAAAATGGAATACGACGACTGTATAAAATGAGCCTCGTTTTGTCTTATTCCTGGTCAGGAGTTCTGAGTGGCCAGACTTCCCCCAGCAGCGTGTGTCTGGAGAGACTTGATCCAGTGCAGGTTTTGCAGCTGTGCACCCGGTACCAGGACCACTTGCACCAGTGTGCAGAAGCTGTCTCCTTTGACCAGAATGCCTTAGTCAAGCGCATCAAAGAGGTAAGCTTTACAAACACTGCCCAAATATAAAATCCATCTAAGGCAGTTGTACTGAACATGATTCAATTATTGTGAAAAGTGTCTCGAGGCTTAGACCGTCATGGTGACGGACCAAGTTAAGCTGCGGCTTATTACCGTCAGCTAATTTTTTCTTTCGTTTTTTTCTCAAATGTTTTTTAAAATTGTTCATTTGAAATTGATTGTAACTTTGTATTTAATAGAAAGAGGGTGAAAAACAAAAATGTCAATCCAGGATTCTCGTGGATCCTTAAAAAAGCATTAAAAGGCGTTAAATTCATTATTTTAAAAATAATGCCGTAACTAGTATTAAAACGTCTTAAATCAAATTTTTGAAGTTCTTAGAAATGTGAACACACTAATGATATTTATTTTGGTTTAAACTAAAAAGATAAAGTAACATTGATGAATCTTCTTTCTTAATAATTCACCTTTTTTTTTTTTAATGTTATATTGCGGTACCACAATAACGGAACTATTAAAACCATGTGTGGTTTCAGTCCGGCTTTTCGGAGCTGACACATGTCTTAGGTCACATTGCAATACACATAGCAAGTTCGGTCAGAAACATTCACTTTGGACCATTGTGAAGTGTCAAATTGATTAACAAGTGGCTGTCTGACAATCGTTTTTCAGCTGTGACTTAAAGCTGTGCCAGATAATGTCTACAATGCACGATGTACATATGTCCAAGAAATATTTGTGTTTTTCTTTTCTTTTTTGTTTTGTTTATTTCAATTGTGTGTGTTTTTTGGGTCAATTTATTTCTTAATTTGATTTCAAAAGGCATTAAAAATACATTAAAAGTCTTGATTTTAATTGTCTTTAAGCTGTAGGAGCCCTGCAATCAATCAATCATCTTCATTTGCGACATTTTTATTTATTGGTTGTTGATTTTTAAAAAAGAAAAGGGTTCTTTTAAAAAAGGTTATTTTAAATTTCCCGTAATTACTTATTACTACATAACACGTTGTATTTTATCCTTATGTTAAAAACGTTTTCGTTTTATTAACATCTGTTTTTCTCAATTTGCCTTTGTATATATATTTTTGTTCAATTTTAATTACATTTAAACATTTTTCGTTCCCTAAACATTTAAATGTTTAACTGTAAACATCTTTATTGTGTAGACAAAATGTTATCAGCCAATTACTCCTCTAGGTAGAGCATTTTTTTTTTTTTTTTAAACAGTGAGGAATTCGGGTTGTCTGCAGACATTTTTCAAAGAAAGTTATTTGAGCGGAGTGGCACAACAAATAAAGTTTATGAAACATATCTAGGCAGAAATATCACAAAATGTGCATTTACTGAAATTATTTTGATCTTTTTTTTCCTCCAATTCCTTGCAACTTTACGTATTGTGACATCTGTACTGCCCATAATGAATACCAAAATATTATGTTTTAATGAATGCCAACAGGACAGATAGAGGGATGATTGTGCATACTGGAAAACTTTGTTGATTCTCACTTTATGTTGATCTCAACATAACTCAGTTTGTGGAGTTTGGCGGTTGATGCCATAGCTCTGTAATAGGTTCTTTACGAGCTGGCTTTGTGGTTGCACTCCAGATGGACCTCTCGGTGGAAACTCTTTTCAGCATCATGCAGGAGCGCCAGAAACGCTACGCCAAGTATGCCGAGCAGATCCAGAAGGTCAATGAGATGTCCATGATCTTGCGACGCATCCAGATGGGCATCGACCAGACGGTGCCGCTGATGGAGCGCCTCAACAACATGTTGCCGGAGAGCGAGCGCCTGGAGCCCTTCAGCATGAGGCCCGAAGCAGAACCCGGCGCCAAGTAAGCCACAAAACTATGCCCTGGACCCGAGCTGAGGGCTGCATACATTTGTTTTGTTTTATGTGTATGTGGAGCTTCTACCCTGGATTTAAGCCTCTTGAAGCTCTTGGAAGTGCAAGACATGGATGCAAATAAACGTTTCAAAACTGGAACTCGGTGGATTTAAAAGCAGAAGAATCAAAGATTGAAACTTGAGCAAATGGCACACCCTGTTTGGGCCCAGGTAATTTGTGTTTCTGTCTATGAGCTGACTGCTTTTTTATTTGGTTATTTTGACCGTACAAGTGGGATTTTAATTTATTGTATGTTTATCAGTGTTTTTAAGTGACAACTGAAACATGTTTAAGATTTTATTGTCTACAAAGCCTCTTTATTCATCTCGTGTTTTAAGCCTTACATAAACAACGTAACCAAGATCAAACCCCAGTGCAAAATATTTGACCACCCGATGGCCCTGATGTATACAAAAACCAGTGCCAAATGAGCACAGCCTAGCAGCAAGATGCCAGGCAAACGTGGCGGCAATGTCAAGGTAGGGATTCCGCTATGTAAAAGAAATACACATTTTTCAACCTATCATTTTCTGAAAAAAATAACATTCTTATGATAGTTCATGGGCAGCTGAGTGGATAGCGGGTCTGCGGCACTGTTCTGAGATTATGGGTTCAAAACCAGCTACCAGCCTCTCTGTGCGGAGTTTGCACGTCCTCTCCGCTTCTGCTTGTGTTTCTTCTGGGCACCCCGGATCCCACACATTACAAAAAGATATGTGCAAGGTTAATTAGTGACTCCAAATTTTCGCTAAGTATGAGTGAGCGTATGGACGGTGCTCTGTCCCTTTGTGCCCTGCGACTGGGCGGCAACCAGTTGTGGGTGTCCCTTTACCACTGCCCGAAGATAGCTGTGATGGGCTCGGCACCCCCACGACCCTAATGAGGATAAGCGGTGCAGATATCAGATGGATGATAGTTTGCCTGGTATTCAAATCAATGCTTTTTTTTTAATTGAATGAAATGGTATTTGTACCTCTAGGTAAATATACAGTAAATATTACACACTGTCCCTTTAAGATGGAACTACTGGCACGATAAGAATGAAAAAAAACAATGAATAATCATGTGAAAAGTTGCATTGTAAAAATTAAAGTGCCAAAATAAGGTGCCACTTGGTACTTTTTGATGCTATGTTTTGATTGGCTGGACTCCTTAACCACTGGCATGACTGCTTTCTGAAGAAATCACTGGTTTTGTGTTTGTTAAATCCATGGCTATATTATGTTACATTGGCAGATGTACGATAATTATCCCAACATATTCAAATAATATCCCCCCACCCCCCAAAATAATAATAATAATTGGTCCCTGAGCCATTATTGTCAATATAATTTTCTTTATACTGTCAACTCTTTTCAAAAATGTATTTACCAAAGCTGTAGAATGTTGTAAATATAAATAAAGATGAAGGCACACTTAATCATTATGATTTCATTGTTTTTCTGGTTTTATTCTTTTAACATTATGCACATAAATACCGGGTTTGTACAGGTTATTAAAATCTTTACAAATGCGTGAAATTCAATATTTTCAATGTTTTGGGTGAAGTGCTTGAAATTGTTGCCATGTTTTCTGGCAGTCTGACTCACTATCGCAGGGGTCGGGAACCTTTTTGACTCAAAGAGCCATAAAAGCAAAATATATTAATTTTATTTTGGGAAAGAGCCATATATTATGAGACAAATTTACTATAATGCTAAACACGCGCCCCAGACAAAAATGTAGTCTTCAGCACATTTATTTTTGATGATTTGATCAAAATTATGAAAAGAGAATAATGCCAGAGCCCGTGTCCCAAAATCAACAAACATACCAATTTAAACTTGTGTCTTTCTTGCAATTACTCAAGATCGGTTAAACTCACTTTGACCCTTTTTTTTCATACATATTGGTTTCAAAACCAGATGTAAGCAGTTATTTTGTAAAAACGTCCCAACATTCTGCAAAAAGGGAGCCTGATGTGCTTATCTATGGTGCAGACGGCGTAGGGCGAGAGATGGGATGGAGTGCTTGCACTTTTTGCATAGCTCCACCCAACCCTCCCACTCACCCAATCAAAAAACTTTAAGTTCTCTTCCTGTGTTTTGGCGTATTTACAGTGTGTTCTGTGGATTCATCATAAGGTATCTGAACACTGAAGACAGATAATATAGTGAGGTTTTATATAACGGATTCTTTAGCGATGTACAGCCAGAACGAGTTTTTTTTTTCTTTTTTTCGTGTGACACCTTGACTGTAGATTGTAGTGAAAAACGTGCCCTATATATTCTGCCAAGCACTGCTCCAAAATCAGCTTTGGTATGGCTTTGTGTGTACCCGAACAGGATTAGTAGCTTACGTTTTGGACGAGATGGAGAAAATTAGCATGCAATCAAATTTGTCTCCGAGCCACAGGTACTCATAGAAAGAGCCATATATGGCTCGCGAGCCATAGGTTCCCGACCCCTGCACTATCGCATTAAATGTAGAAAAATAAATGAAGTCTGTTCAAAACTGACGCTGGCACGCTTCACTTTGCCATTGCATTTCTCCTATCCTCGTGACTAACGGTAGCTGGCATTAGTGTGTATGGTGTTGTCTTGTGAAGTGTCCTCCCAAAAGTATGAAATTCATAGGCATGAGAAAAATAATACATAAAATGTATGATTTTGGTGTTTGTAATTATTTTAAGGCCGTCTTTAACACCTAAAAATACAAATAAGGTAAAATACATCAAAAAACTAGTTATTGTAGGATTAAAAAGATAACAATTAAAATAATCATCCATATATATTTTTATTTTCTTTTTTTTTCACCATGCAGTGGAAAGCGTATTAAAGACTTTTTTGTCTGGAAATCAACATTTTTCCTTGGTAAAAATACAGTAATAATGTATCCTGACTGGTTACAACAAATTAAAAAATTAAATTGTCCTTTTCCACAACGTGAGCAACCGGCTTATTCTTGCCTCTTTATTTTCAGCGCTTCAAGGCGTTGCAGCAAAACAGTTCCGTCGGCGCTTATCGGCCTCAAAGCTGGTGTGAATGAGGATTTAGAGGATTTAGCTGAGAGATGAATGATGTTTTAAAGCTGCTGTGCTTCCCCTCGGGGAGGTTTTGGCTGGTGCCGGTCTAAGCTTGTAAGTGTCCCTCTGTCATTTGAATTGTCCTTTATTTTTCAAGGTAGGAGACCTTTTTCTGGAGGTTGTGCAAAAAAAAACCAGTGGTCATACGTTAGATTTGGCACAATCTGGCAGCAGAGAAATTCAATTCATCTTTAAAGCTCTAATGTGTATTGTATAGCAACCCATAGTGGCGTTAGAATCATTCCTTCGAATAAAACTATTAATTTTTTAAAAAAGGATTAAAACCTGATGTACATATCTCATACACATGATTGCTCTTAAAATAGTCATAGGTGTAGAAAATTGTAAATAACGTATATTACACAATTTGAGACGTCATCTAGAGAAGCTTATATGTTTGGCTGCCATTATACTACTACGGAAGCCCGGATGAGCTTGTCCCCATGGTGCTTATAGAACCACTTACTTTCCACAGCTGAGCTCTGCATGTGCTAGTCACCCAGTCCTGTCATTCAGACTTCTGGTGCTATTTTTCTCCTGTTTCCTGTCCTACTCACTCTTGTAAGCCATTTTACGGCTTTCTGCTTGCCACTATTGTTACCTCCTCCATGTAAAGCTTATTACTGCCTTATTAGTAGCTTTTGCCCCTAAAGTTATTCACCATATTTTCCACACTATAAGAAGCACCCCCCAAAAATTGGTAATATAGTTTACAAATATTAGGTGCTCTGGACTATAAGATGCATGGAATTAAAGCTACAGTGAGAACTAGGGTTCCATAAAAATAATGATTACATTTAAATTTAAATTATTTATTTGATAGAACACAAATTAACATGACATCTAGTTTATTATCAATAAACTACCAATAAACAGCAGCTTGCACACCCCGACGGAGCTTTTATCGTCACCGGCGACTTTAATCAGGCATGCTTAAGGACTGTACTTCCCAAATTCATTCAATACGTGGACTGAGCAACCAGGGAAAAACACTGGACTGTGTGTACAGTAATATCAAACACCTAGTTGGATTCGGCCATCTCTGTCTGTCCCTTACCCCACTCCGGAGGAAAACAAAGCCTGCAACAAGGACAATACAAATCTTCTTTGTTCCTTTATCTTCTTTGTTTTCTTTTATCCTCATTGTAAAATGTGAACCTGGAGACCCACGTCCAATTTCGTTGTCACAATATGTTCAACCCATTTTGTAACAATGACAATAAAGCTATATTCTATTATTACTAGAACGGATTCTAGCAACAAACAATTAACATGTTAACCACAATAGAGCACTTAAAGATCACGCTATCTGTTTCTTAAAAGCAGAACAGTTACCATATGCAGTATCATCTAATTGTACCTAGGCATATCCAATTTTATTCACCATTTGGAAAAATACTTGAATTGAGATATTTCAGACCAGTTTTGTGATTTCAATGCGATTTTCGATTTGAAAAGAAAAGTGCGTTTTCTGTGCTCGTTTTGTTTTTTGTGTTACATGCTTTAACCTTAAGAAAATAGCTTTTGGGTTCGTAGGTGCGCCTGATAGTCCTGAATACAGTGGAACCTCGGTTTTCGAACGCCTCTCAGTTCGAACAAATCGGTTCTCGACCAAAAATTTAGAGAAATTCTTGCTTTGCTTTTCGTTCAAAAAATCGGAGTTCGAACGCCGGTACGCTAGGGTGCGATGCTGAGCGGAGTACGGGTGTAGATCGTGTAGATTGCCCCCACCCCTCGTGAAGAACTGTTATGACGTGCGCGCGCACTTCTTATTGCTTTTGCTTTAAATATCGGTGAACGGAGTGTTTTAGCCCCTAATTATGCCTCCGAAGAAGGTCTGTGCAAGCAGCAAAGTTGCTACAGGTGAAAAAAGAAGAGTAGTGCGTACAACTATTGCATTTAAGAAATAAATAATAGCAAAATGAAGAAGGTGTGCGAGTTTCCCTTCTTTCGAGGGAATAGAGCATGGCTTCAGCAGACCACCACAAAGGTAAGAAATCCTATTCATAATTATTTTCTTTATCCTTTAACCGCTCACCACTTGTTGTGGAGACCCAGGTGCTAAACGACGTGTAAACTAACTGATTTTTAAAATTTTACACGTTCATGTTAGCGTAATCTTTCGTACGGAAGATTACGCTAACGCGAACGTACGATTAGCCTGGGTTAGCTTCATGTTTACGTTCATGGTAAACATTCAGGGTGTTGGAACGTATTAAAATGATTTTACATTACTTTTAATGGGGAAAACGATTTCGGTGATCGAACAAATCAGTTTTGGAACAGGGTTCTGGAACGGATTATGGTCGAGAACCGAGGTTCCACTGTATATGGTTTTCAAGCTGGCTCTGACCAACTCCAGCTAGTTGCTCTTTTCATACGTTTCAGGGTTTTAACAACAGCATCCATGTCCTGTCGCTTGCTGAAATTCCTTTTTGCTCATGCTAGAAAGTATAGAAGTAGGCTTCTGAATTTTGTGAAGTGGTATCATTTGGGTTACTATACAGTAATCCCTCGGTTATCGCGGTTAATGGGGACAAAAACCACCCGCAAAAAGTGAAAATCCGCGAAGTAGTGACGCCCCTTTAATAATGCTTTTAAAAAAAATTTAAAAAAAATTTAAATTGTATTTTATTACTATAATTTTTAGACCCACGAAGCTCTGAACCCGCAAACGTGTAACCGCGGAGTGACAAAGTTCCACTGTAGTTCGAATGCACACACTTCGCACGACTTCGAGGGGTGTATTATTAAGCTCTGTCAATTTTAACATGTCATTCAAATGGAAATCATAGAAGGCTGACTATTCCTACTCAACTTTGTGTCCCGTTTAATAAAATAACTTAATTTGGGTTGAAATAGACATGGTATTATTCGTACGCCGTTTTATTGGTTGCACATATACTAAACACAATGTTTCCCTGGTTACACACTCCACTTGAAATAGCAAACAGCACATCAAACAATCTACGTGGTTCATATGCAAATGAGCACTCACACGAGCACGCCCTCCTCTTAACATCCTGCAATTTGATGCCACCACTTGAGTCTTTTGACAATAATGATAAGTGGCCTCCTCTGCCTGATTAGCAGGCAAGAGGCTGTTGAGATGATTTGAGGCGCACTTGTCGCAAATAAAACCAGACGTCGCACAAATATGGCAAATCCGAAACAGCGCAGCTATTGAGACAATGCGGATTTGCATGGAATTGTTCTTATCCCTATTTGGGAAGCGAGAATGCATTTACCAACGATAAAATGCAGAGTTTAGCGAGTAACGTTATACATGTGACGGCGTTACATAGTTAGGATGCAAAAAAAATGTAATTGTAATCCGCTACAGATACAGAAAAAAAAGTCATCAAATTACAGGCACATTTACTGGTGGTTAAAATAAGTCCTGTGGATGGATAGTGTTATGAGTGCACTGCACGAAAGGGGTCTAAATATAGTGGAAGCTAGAGCTCTTGTTGGTGATAGGAATGAGTGGCGAGATGGTGTGAAAGGATAGTGGGATGATTAGATGTGTTCTAAGAGATGGGCAGGGCAGGGGAAAAAACACTGGACCGTGTGTACAGTAATATCAAACACCTAGTTGGATTCGGCCATTTCTGTCTGTCCCTTACCCCCCTCCGTGTTACATGTCGAATTGTCCTTGGATAAGACACTGAACCCCTAATAAGCAGGTTAGCGCCTTACATGGCTGCACGGTCGCTATTGGGAAATGTGAAGCACACAGTAAAGTCTTGACTTGAAAAGCGCTATATAAATGCAGATCATTTCATTTCATTTTACCTCTACGATGCGGCAGGGGTAAACCAGTGGAAGCTGTCGGGACCTGCTGTTGAACAGAAGAGTGTGTTGTGTCACCCTGACCTGAGTGACATGGCGGCTTTCATGTGTCCCCTTTCATCTGGAGGGACGAAAGCAAAGCCGAGGTGCTTAACTTGTTTGGGTGTTTGGGCATTTGGGTTGGCCATGGTCCAAAACATTTTGTGTGTGTTTTTTGCTACTTTTCCCCTTTTTTATTTTCTTTGTTTTTGTGTGTGTTGGTCTTGCTGTCAGTCACCCCTCTTGAGGGATATGACCATGGTAGGTAGATAGATGGATAAAATAAGGATTACTTTGCAGGATTTCAGTTTTATTTGAAGCTACAGTGGCACCCCTACATGCGAATGTCTCTACATATGTTGTTTTACGTGAGCCTCTTGTTATGTCGAATGACTACAAATTTCCCAACTGATGAGTATTTAAAAAAAATATCCCTATATTAATGATAGGTCATGTATGTCTTCTTATTCAAATCAGGATGTTTTTTTTTATTAAATATATAAAGTTTTTACACACTGACTCCTTTAAAATGATATTATAAGTGAATATACATGTTTAGAAAAAAATTGATTTTATTTACACAATTTTAGCTGATACAGTAAAGTTAGTAGGTGGATGCAGACTAAACAATGGATTAGAATCAAAACTGATTTTAGTTCATCTATTTTAATGGCTTGTGATTCACATAGAAGACTGTTGCTTTAATGGCATACCCATTCTTAATTTGTGTTCCAAACGTGGATCGGTTATGGTTATACTTGGATATATATATCAATGGTTATAATGTTCTGAATTTTTCCATTAGCATCACTCGAAGCCTTGGGACCCAAAGTACAAAAGAATACAGTATTGTATCGTTCTCGCTTTAAAATCTTTCTGAAGAACACAAGATTCTGAACTGAATAAGAGACAGAAAGGCATTGTGGGTGGTAGTTCAGCTAATATCACTTTGGCATTTGCAAAATGCTGTGACGCAAACCAATAGCAAACCTGCATCTTAAATGGCATCGATCAATAGTTGACAAGCATCTTGTGTAACTCGTCATCCGCAAGAACACAGCAGAGGTTAAATTCTGCACATTTTTGGCATACAAAAGAATTTGTCGTTGATGCCATACAGAGGGGCCGAAAAAACATGGTTTCCACTTTGTTACGTGAAAACATCATAAGGTAGGGACATAGTAACTAGGTTTTTAAGTGTTGCTGCTTTGGTTAGCAACAGGAGCTTTGCATTTATTCATTCCCATGCAATTTATAAGAACTTTCACAGTGTAGTCCCCAACATTAAATACCACTTTGACTCCTATTTCACCTCCACGTTTATTGTGCTTAAATGCCGCAGCTCGTGCGCGTGATGATTGATGAGGTTGTTATTCGCCTCACGGGATGCATTTTACAGACACGGGATCTTTCTTCCGCGCTTTATTTCCTATTCATCATCCGCAGAAGTTGCCTCTCAATCCAAACAACAGAAACATTTTAACAGCCATTTCCACGTTTTAATGACCGTTACGATTTCCAGCAGCCGTCCCGCAAGGTTGCGCGCCGACTTCTTTGGTGTTAAATGCAATCTTACATAAAACGGACTTTTTAATTACTTGTTTAGAAATAGTTGCTCTCTGGAGTGCGCTGCTAGCCATTAGGTGTGAAATTAAACAGGCGAGTACAGTAAATCTTTGGTCAGGTGCCTTTGTTCGCAAATGTGCCTTTGGGTTAGCCTTATTGTATTTTTTTGTTAGTTTAGTAACTGAAACAATGACAACTGCTGTCATAAACAACACAGCATTACTGTTGCATTCTTATGTAGGCTTTCTGACGTACTGTATTTAATATTACTTATCTTAAAGATCCTTTTATTTGTTTGGAAACATTGAAATGTATCCGGTGAGCAGGGCTTATTCTAGAGACGACAAAAAAAAAATAGAACGTGTCGAGTTGTTAACAAGCACATGTGCTAAAACTTCGTTCTATCAATAAAATATATAGCCTTGACGCTAGAGACGATATCGTAAGCGGAAGCCGCGTGGACCCAGCAGTGGCAGCCGTGGGCTACCAGTACACTCAGTACGGCCAGAGTAAGTAAGACTATTATGCATTACGGCGGTGAAGCGGAAGCCGCACCAAAACCGCGCGCCGGTGTTGTGCCCAAATCCGACTCCCGTACAAAATCCCCCCCTCGCGTGAACGCGCATTCTGCTGCGCTTCCGACAGGCCGTCGCGGTGTCGTGCGTATCGCGCCCGAAAGTACCCGCGCCGCAGGTCAGGGGCTCGCTCGCGAATAATAAGGATAAGCGGTGCAGATAGTGAGATGAGATTTTTTTTTTCTTTTTGAAGAGGCGTCGCTACTTCGCAGATTTTCACTTTTTGCGGGTGGCTCTGCTCCCCATTAAACGGGTATAAAAAAATAATAATAATAAAAAAAAAAGTGTGTTTTTTGTTTTTGTTTTTTTTTTTCTCTTTGAAGGGGCGTTGCTACTTTGCAGATTTTCAGTTTTTGCGGGTGGTTTTGGTCCCCATTAACCGGGTCTAAAAAATAATAATTAAAAAAAAAATATATATATATATATATTTTTTTTTTTTTTATCTTTTATTTTTTTTAAAGGTGCACCGCTACTTCGCGGATTTTCACTTATCGCGGGTGGTTTTGGTCCCCCATTAACCGCGATAACCGAGGTCTTACTGTATCAGCAAAATATGTCATTATTTTCTTTGCTTTAGCTAACTGTTAGCCGCAGGGGTCAGGAACCTTTTTGACCCAAAGAGCCATAAAAGCAAAAAATGTTTTAGAAAGAAATTGAGAGAGCCACATCATATATTTTCAGACAAAATTGAAAAAACTGCCAAACACGCTCTCAAGGCAAAAGTTGATTCTTCAGCACATTTTATTTCTCTGTGTGTCATTTGATGATTTAATCAAATGTGTGAAATGATAACAATGCCAAATCCTGTGTCCCAAATCAATGTAAGTATGCCATTTACAATTTGTCTTCCACCTTCAGTTAAGAGTGTTGAGGCAATTTTTTCCATGAAATTTGTCCTTAATAACGGTTTCAAAACAATGTGCATGCAAAGTTCTTTTGTAAAAATGTCACAAATGACTGCTAACGATAAGCATATCGTCATATTCACTTTCGGTGTAGACTGCACTGAGCGAGAGAGAGGGAAGGAAGTGCCTTGCGCTGTGTGCAGGGATCCGCCCACCTGTACTGCTCACCCAATCAAAGTCGTTTGCCAGCGTTTTTATTTATCAGTTTAAATGGTTTCTTATCAAACTTCTGCATTAAGTTGCTTCGGCTTTATATGGAGCAAAATCGGGATGAAATCACTTGACTTTGGAACGCCACAGAGAGATGTGCAATATTTACATTTTATTTCGGAGCCATACGTACTCATGAAAAGAGCCATATATTGCTCCCGAGCCATATGTTCCCTGCCCCTGTGTTAGTCTTACCTCTCATCTCATTAGCTGCACCGCTTATCCTCAGTAGGGTCGCGGGGGTGCTGGAGCCCATCCCAGCTATCTTTGGGCAGTGGGCAGGGGACACCCTGAACTGGTTGCCAGCCAATCGCAGGGCGCACAGGGACAGACAACTCGCTCGCTCATTCACACCTAGGGACAATTTTGACCGGCCAATCCACCTGAAATGCATGTCTTTTGTGGGAGGAAACCGTTTATGTTTAAATATTAAGATATATTTGTGGCTCTGCAAAATACATGATTCATACCATTCTTCTTTTAATGGTAGTGGAAAATTGGCTTTTGAAAGTCCTTAAAAAGTGCTTGAATTTGGCCATGAAAAAGGTGCATGGACTTTAAGTCGGCCACAGTGTTTAAAATGTAGAAAAAAAAGGGCAGCTTGTAATCCAGTGGTTGGTTGGATCTCTTACCACTAGGGTGGTGGGGGCACCATTTCCTGTGGTGTTTGGTGTGTCTTGGGCAAGTACAGCCTGGTGGCGCACATCCCTCTCCAGGCCAACAAATGTTTTCACCCGTTCTATAAGTTGGTTGGTTGGATCCTGTAACCGCATGAGTTGTAGTGGCACCATTTTGTGTGGTGTGTCTTGGGCAAGTACAGCCTGGTGGTACTCATCCCTCTCCAGGCCAACACATTTTTTCACCCGTTCTTGAAGATGGTTGGTTGGATCCCGTAACCACACGTGTTGCAAAGGCAGCATTTCCTGTGGAGTGTCTTGGGAAAATACAGTCTGGTGGTGCCCATCCCTCTCTAGGCCAACAACTGTTTCCACCCGTTCTTGAAGGTGGTTGGTTTAATCCCCTAACCACTAGGGTGGTAGGAGCCACAATTCCTGATGTGTGTCTTGGGCAAGTACAGCCTGATGGCGCCCATCCCTCTCGAATCAGGGAGCTTTCGCGTGTTCGGCAAATGTGCTAACCACTGCCCTACAGAAAAATTATGGTAATTGAAATAACTGCTGAATTCACTTGAAACCCCTGGAAAATAAATCACCGTTTATTTATGCTGATAGTCTGTTTACCCGATTTTGCTCTGTGCAATGCCGGAGCTTGTTCTTGTTGTTGTCTGCCGCTATCAGGAACACATGGCAGCTTGCGTTTGGCTGAGCAGGGACAAATTTTCGTCTTGATGGGCGCCCTGCGCCTGCTGCTGTCCTTCACCTGTCACACGTCCACAAAAGAACACGTTGCCGCCAGCATAAACACCATCACGCTAACGGGGTTTTTTTTCTTACAAGAAGCAATTTTCCGCTGATTCGGGACATGGATCGAGATACTATGCAGGCACCGTCCTGTTTTTATCTTCCGGGAGATTTACTTTAAATATTTAAGGGTTCGTACAGGTGCTTGAAATCCTTCAAATTCCTTGAATTTTAATATTGTGTGTTTAAGGGTTGAAACGTGCTTGGTTTTGGGAGAAGTGCTTGTCAATGCTTGAAACTGTTGCCATGTTTCTCCACGAGTCTGCTTTAAAATGACGCAAACGCTGCTCTCCAGTGGCTTCGCTTTGAATTTCATCTTCCCTTGTGATGAACGGCAGCTGGCATTTGTTTGTATAGTACTGTCCTATGACGCGTCATTGCCACCAAGAGTACAAATGCATGCAACACCTAGACAGGGCACTATGAAATGTTAGTGCAAGGTTTTAAGCTAGCATTTCCCGATGGTTGTTTGGAATGGGAAGATCTCGCGTCAACTGAAAACATTTAGCTACATATTACATTCATTTTTCACAATTTCACCCAATATGGGGAGAGATTTGTCTCAATGATATTTACACACGTATTTGTAAAATTCACAATTATATTCACAAGTTCTTCGAGATTTGAAAATAATAAAAATGACAAATGCACACGCAAGATTGAAAGTTGCATATGTAATTCGCAGATATACTCACATATATGCAAAATAGATGATTCACCAAATTTCTTATTTTAATGTTAATAGAGAAGTTGAAAAATTGGCTTTCAAAGTACTTAAAAAGTGCTTGATTTTGGTCATGTAAAATATGTACAAACCCTGATATTTAATTTTAATTGGATCTATTTTTTTCTTTTTGGTATGTGCCGATGAAGCGTACCATTGCAGTCTGCACTATTTTCGGCCCCGATCCATTACCACCAATACTATATTTAACCGGAAGAATGTACTTATGTTGGGTGGCATGCTGTTCTAGTTTAGTCCGCTTTAATTGAAATGCACTGTTTTAGCGCCATTCCATTATCCCTGGTCGGCTATTGCTGAGAGCAGGGGGCCTGCAGGGTGCTTTCTCTTTCCTTTTTGGTTCCAGCCGCTGAAGTGCGCCATTGTGGCTTGCTTAGAATAAACTGCACTAAATTGGCCGCAACCCGTTATCCACAGTCGACTATTGCTGAAAGCAAGGGCCAAGAGCAAATTCGTGTTATATGTAGTGACTGTTTCATTCTTTCCGGCTATAAGAAACAGTACTCGTGCAGCCATGATCCATTATCCTCGGTTGACTTTTACTATTACTTTGAACATGTTAAAATACTGTTTTTGATATACGGCGGCGCAGTGGTTAGCGCGTGTGTGGCACTGTTCTGAGGTCATGAGATCGAACCTTCCTGTGTGGAGTTTGCATGTTCTCCCCGTGCTTGCGTGGGTTTCCTCCAGGCACTGCGGTTTCTTCCCACATTCCAAAAATGCATGTCAGGTTAATTGGCCGGTTCAAATTGTCCCTAGGTGTGACTGAGCGAGTGAGTTGTCTGTCTCTGTGTGCCCTGAGACTGGCTGGCAACCAGTTCAGGGGGCCCACTGCCCGAAGATAGCTGGGATGGGCTCCAGCACCCCCGTGACCCTACTGAGGATAAGCGGTGCAGATAATGTATGGATGTTAAACTTATCATATACTTGTATAGTGATATGTATAGATAACAAAATTGGAGAGTTTCTCCTTTCATTGCGAGTAAATAAAATTTAAAAGTTAAAAAAGGATGAAAATGTTAAAAAGCAAAAACTTTATTGATATATAAGAAATTACTTCATGTTTTCTTGCATATCGCGGTGGACAGGGCTCTGGTTCCTATTAACCGCGATTAACGAGAGATTACAGTATATCTGTTTGTATAGTATTGTGAGCCCTCATATCAATTCATGGGTAAAATAAGAAATTCGGTCTACTTGTAGTAAAAAATGATTTTGGCTGGTTTCTTTTGGGGGGGACTGAGATCCAAAGTTTAACTGACCGGTTCTAAATCGTGTGAACCTGAGGCGCAACATTGAAGGGAGGTGTCAAACTCAGTCATGGTGGATGCACAACTGCCATGTGATGCAACACACATACAGGGGGAGACGAGCCAATGAGGCATTTGGTGCAGACACACACTGTTTGTGACACCTTGTGGCGGAGGTGTGGGGGTGGAGAGAGAAAAAGAGAGAGCGAGAGAGAGAGCTAGAGAGAGAATGAAAGCCTCGGATGACGGGAGAAGTGGATGATTAGGACGAGCAGATGTAGCGGCGGCGCAGCCGGGGAGGAACGCTTCACTCTTCTCCCTTCCCCGTCTTCTTCATCTTCACCGCTGTGAGTCACGGGAATCATTTCAGGTGAGACCATCCTCCCCCGCCAACTTTTGAGCTCACTTCTTCAGCCTGCATCTTCCAGAAAGCGAGCGAGAATCTCGCTTGGGTTTCCCCCCGGAGCCGACATGCTGCCGCAGCCTCAGGACCGCCCGGGAACATCCGCCTCCTCCACTCTATCTTGATTGACAGCTGAGCATCTCCACAGACATCGAGAGGCAGATTGCGGTAATTACCCCTGATTTCATGCCGTATTTTCTGTAATGGGTTTAGACATAATAAGTTCCCGGTTTTAACATAAAAAAAAACTTTATTACCTCATATACGGTCCCTTCTCAAGGTTTCTTTATTTTCCTCATATTGAGGTTTTTGAGTTTTTCCTTGCCCTCATGTAGGTTTTAGATCAGGGGATGGTGTAATAATAGACTGTAGTTTGCAATAATCTGTGGTCTGTGCAGCCGTTTGAGACTCTTTGTGATTCAGGGCGTCACAACTAAACATGACTTGACTTGAATTTAAGGAGGCCCCTAAACAAATAATGGAATGGAAAGTTGATAAGTTTAAAGTTTAGTCGACGCTCAAAAAAAAATAGACTTGTGCTCGGATTCCAATGTTTCTTTTTGTAAGAGGTCCAATTAAGCTGACAAACAACATGATACAACAGAAGTGTTACATTCAAGGAAAGTGGGACATCAGCATGTTCCCATTGCATGCCAGGAAGTAAGCATCAGAGTCTCAACCAGCAGGCTCAAGGACAGCTTCTTCCATCAGGTTGTCGGGACTCTCTCGCCTAGCCCCTTTGCCTTCTGCCAAATCAAGGCATAAATGCTCTATTTAGATTCCAGCTGTACTTTCTACATTTTTAAATTCTAAACCTTATATATTTGTATATGCATACTTTTTCTTTTTGTACCTCGTTGTTATTTGTGTTGTGTCTTATTTATTGCATGTTTGCACGTGGGGAAGAGGAAGTAAATCCATCTGTGCTGTAGGTTTTGCATGGATCATTTTGGACAGTAAAGTTCAAGTTAAAAGTTGATCAGATTTCAAATTATTCACAAATATTGACTGATATTGATTTATCTTAGTAACAGGGTTGGGTAGGGTTACTTTAACTTGATTACTTTCAATTACTTTTGGATTACTCCAATACCAAATATGCTAATAAAAGACAAAAGAAACAAAATATGAATAAAATTACTACATTTTGTGCAGGCTTGGGGAGTAACGGAATACACGGAATGGCAAAAATGATGTTGGCAAGCTGTTTGGATTTATTTTCATTTTGTTTCTGTCGCATTTTATGTTAGTTTTGCCGGAGATCAAAGAGGTCAAAGCCAGGAGAGAAAGCTTACCACGTGTTGTGAGTCATAATACTATTCTTATTTAGTTTTGTCTTTTATTAGCATATTTGGTATTGGAGTAATCCAAAAGTAATTGAAACTAATCAAGTTAAAGTAACCCTACCCAACCCTGCTTAGTAATAATAATCACCTAACTCAAATTGCAAAGAACAATTAATGGGAATCAAACTACTTTGTTGGTTACTCCACCTGGACTCATCTGACGTAAGGAAGACCCTGAGAAGGGTCAACACAAGGAAGGCTCCAGGCCCGGACAACATTCCGGGGCGGGTACTTAGGGAGTGCGCCGATCAGCTGGCTTGTGTACTAACAGACATTTTCAACACCTCGCTAGACCAAGCCAAAGTACCATCATGCTTCAAATTTGCCAACATCATCCCAGTGCCAAAGAAACCCCAGATCTTATCACTCAACGATTACCGGCCCGTTGCACTGACTCCTATCATAATGAAGTGCTTTGAGAGACTGGTTAAAGAGCACATCACCTCCAGTCTCCCCTCCTCATTCGACCCCTTTCAGTTTGCCTACAGGACAAACCGCTCCACCAGGGATGCCATCTCCTCTGCGCTTCACCTGAGCCTGACACATCTAGAGGAGAAGAACACCCATGTGCGGATGCTGTTCCTGGACTTCAGTTCAGCATTCAACACCATCATCCCACAACATCTGGTGGACAAAATGAGACTCCTGGGTTTCAACACCCCCCTGCGGAACTGGCTGCTGGACTTCCTCTGTGACAGACCCCAATCAGTGCGGATAGGTCAGAACAGTTCAGATGTCATCTACCTCAGCACGGGCTCCCCCCAAGGCTGCGTCCTAAGCCCCTTGCTGTTCACCTTGATGACACACGACTGCGTCCCTAGGTCCGCCACAAACCACATCGTGAAGTATGCTGACGACACAACAGTGGTGGGCCTCATCAGGGATGACAACGACCTGGCCTACAGAGAGGAGGTGGAGCAGTTGGTGGGCTGGTGCAGGGACAACAGCCTGGTCCTGAATGTCGACAAAACTAAAGAGATCATTGTCGACTTTAGGAAAAACCAGCCCAACCATGCCCCACTTTGCATCAACAACAAGGCTGTGGAGGTTGTCAGCAGTATCAAGTTCCTAGGGGTGCACATTACAAACAAACTCACCTGGTCCGTAAACACTGCATCACTGGTTAAGAGGGCACAGCAGCGCCTGTACTTCCTGCGGAGAATGAGGAGAGCCCACCTGCCCCCACCCTCCCTCATTACATTCTACAGGGGCACCATAGAGAGTATCCTGACCAGCTGTATCTCTGTGTGGTGTGGAGGCTGCAGCGCTACCGACTGGGGTAGTGTGAGGAGGGTAACGAGGACAGCAGAGAAAATAATCGGGACTACACTTCCCTCCATTCAGGACATTGGCCAGAAGCACTGCCTATCCCATGCTAAAAACATTACCGGGGACCCCTCTCACCCCCATCATGGACTGTTCACTCTGCTAGCCTCTGGGAAGAGGTACTGCAGTGTGCGGTGCAGGACCACCAGGCTCCGCAATAGTCTAGTCCCCCTGGCCATTAGACTGTTAAATGGTCAATCTAACATATAGTTAACTTAAATCTAAACGGCTGCTAATCTGACTTTTGCACTACTGGCAGTTTTTTTTATAGCTTGCCACTCCTTGCACATTGCTCTCTGCACTATTGTAATTACAGCGTTATTGTTACAGTGTTAATGTTACTGTGTACCTGACTTGTTAACCTGACTGCCCATTTTGCGCATCTGGTTAGCTACTCTTCTTGCACTATCGACACTATGGTAAAATACTATACGTAGCCAAAATACAATACAACATTATTTATATCTGTACATTCAAGGAAACTGTGGGGGTCAGATGCATCGACATTTCGTTCTGTATACACGTGTACTAGAATGACAATAAAGTAGATCTGAATCTGAATCTGAATCTGAATCTGAATATTGCCCAAGAAATGCATTGAAGTTCTGACCATTCTGACTTCCTTGAATGCAACTAAAGAATTAATGTCTAATGCAGTGTTTTTCAACCAGTGTGCCGGGGCACGGTAGAGTGCCGTGAGATCTTGTCTAGTGTGCCGTTAAAATTTTCCCAATTGTATCTTTCCAAAAAAACAAGGAACTGTAATAGTCATCCATATCAGTAGGTGGCAGTAGATTTTTACATACTTTTTAAACGCTAATTATCTGCTCATGAGGTCGGACAGTACATTTAATAGCTCAATTTGTTCAACAAAGCGGTTTAATATTGCACTGTAAAAATAAAAACAAATCAAGCACATCATTCTTTTTTATTTTAGGTATTATTGTCTTCTTTTTATATACTAATTGTCTGCTTATGAGGTAGTACAGTGAAATATTTGACATCACTTCATTTTCAAACATTTTCGACGGACGGTGTGCCACGGATCTTTTTTTATAAATAAAAGTGTGTCTTGGTTCAAAAAGGGTTGAAAAACACTGGTCTAATGTGTAGCAAACAATAACTGACCACGGTTTGTTTTAATTTGTTTTTTTTTTTTTTCCTAACAGATATTTAACCCTTCATTAGGACTTAAGGACATGTGCTGACCAGCAGATGGGACACCACCCACGGAACTAGCCAAAAGGTAAGACAATAAAACTCAAAACTTCCTTGTTAGAACACATTTAGCAAAATGTTGTTGATTCACGATTAGACTAGGTATTGAATGGTGATTTCCAAATCACATAATATTTAAAAAAAGAGAATTGCACTCGTGGATGACATTGTTCGGAAATGAATCCCAAATACAGACGCTGCCCAACCTACGAACAATGGTTCGTAAGTTGAATTTGTTTGTAAGTTGCTTCAGTGCTGCATTTTGTATGTTTAAGGTTTGTTTAGGTAACCTGTATTGTTTTGTACTAAAAATGAACATTTAAGAAAATAATATGCTCAATAAAGATAAATAAAGTTGAGTTTAACATACTTTTGGATGATGCACTTCAAGAGGTCTTCCTCCGTGGTAAAAAGTGGCTGAAAAAAAGCGTTGTGACCATTTTCTCAACCGCATCAAGCTTCCTTATTCCACTTTTATTTCACAATCAATGGCTCGCCTCCTTTTTACACTTTACACCAACTATATTGAATGGATGCACAAAATATTAAACAATAAAATGTCAAATTTCTTAGCGCGCTGGAGATACAGTATAGAATGTTTACACACGAACTAGGAAGAGGAAGAGGATTTCTTCTGCGGGGTGGATGCTGGGTGACGTCTCACTGCACCACACTCCGGTAGTGGCGGAAAGAAGTGCTACAGGACTGTCCTGTACTCATAAAAAGGTTCACACAATACAAAATCTAACTAATCCAAAAGCAACGTCCGGATATTTTTTGACATCCCGAAAAAAATGAGCGCATTTACTGTTTTTCATAAGAATTAACGTCGTAAGTAGGGGAGCATCAGTAGTCACTTTTTCCGTTTACGGTTTTTTGTTTTTGTTTTTGCATCATCAAATGAAACTGAGGTGTTTAAGTTGGGGGAAAAAATATTTTGAAAAACATGACTCGTGAGGTTTTGGCATGACCTCAGCGATAACTAGCCACTTAAGATAGATAGATAGATAGATAGATACTTTATTCACCCCCGCAGGGAAATTCACTTCATGCGAAGTTGATAGAATTTTCATTTCTGAAATCATCCCTGAAACCCCGCAGTGCAGGCGAAAACATATGTAGTAATTTGTTTAGCGTTAAAAAGAAAACAATTAAGGAAATGTGGCTATATGACATGAGTATCTGTCCGGCTACTAGTGTGGTCTGATAAGCGGTACAGAAAATGGATGCTTGGACGTGTAATTTCCCTCAGCAGACACCCTAATGCGCATCCAGCGGTCGGGAACGACTGACGTAAGCAACTTCCACAAGCAATCATGTAAGTGGCGCTTAGCACAAGCTAACGCTTTTAGCTAACCTAATCTGCTCAGACAACAAATTTTCATGTAGCTTCACTTACCTTTAGCCTGGGCATGAACCGGATGATGCCATTGCTACGCTGGTAACTTGACTTCAAAAGTTTCAGTCTTCATTCGCATTTGAGTTCCTCAAAAACGTGCCCTAATTTTCGGTCTACTCTTGAAACTTGAAAACCTTCATTTTCTCTCTGAATGTTCCTAAAAGCGGTCCGTGAGATGGGATAATAAGTTGGATGCAATGCATGTAGTCAAAACAAATGTAGAGGATTTTGTCCCATTTTATGTAATAGATTAAGACAGGTGTCAGCAACTTTTTGGAATCTTAGAGTCCCTTTTCCTTAGTGATTAGCACAAAGTTAGGCAGCACGGCAGCAGAGTGGTTAGCGCGTCCGCGGCACAATTCTGAGGTCATGGGATCGAATTCTCCTGTGCGGATTTTGCATTTTCTCCCTGTGCTTGCATGGGTTTCCTCCGGGTACTCCGGTTTCCTCCCACATTCTAAAAAGCATGCGGTCCAAATTGTCCCGAGGTGTGAATGAGCGAGTTCAGGGTGTCCCCTGCCCACTGCCCGAAGATAGCTGATATTGGCTCCAGCACTCCCGCGACCCTACTGAGGATAAGCGGTGCAGATACTGGATGGATGGATAGCATAAAGTTCTAGAAAATAACATGTTATTACAATGTTATTACCAGGTTGTTATTATTAGAAATTAAAATAGGCTTAGTCAACTACTAAAACATCAGTTAGAAATCACATTTTCTAGAAAATCACAATGACCCATGATATATTTTCAGAACCAGTCCGTGGAGTACTCAGGTTGTCTTAAGGAGCACCTCATTGGAGACCCCTGGGTTAAGACAAGTTGTCAATTAATTTTCAAAAAACGAGATGTTGTCGCGTTTCTGCAGTTTTGCACTGATCAGTTACTGTTATATCCCTCTGTGAAAGTAGGTAGCAGCAGAACACATTTTTTTTAGTAATTATCTGCACAAAAGAGCTAGTCAGCGCAATTCATTTTTTGGGCATAAACTTTGTGAGGTTATGATCTTGAGCTTAAGTATTGAATGTATAATTGTTTCCCCTTTAGATGCTTTAGCACATTTTAAGTTTATTTTTTCACTTGTAAGTGAAATTAAAAGTTTTACAGGTAGCATCCAACCATTCATCCTGCTCAACCTAAGTCCACTTATAGTTAGGACCACGGCCAGCAGACACTCATTTTTTATTCGCTGCCTGGCAAAGCAGCGGGTAACAGCGGGAAAATCCTTGAATTTCGGGTAAAGTGCTTGAAAATGGTTGAAATTGTTGCCGTTGTCATGTTTATTGGCAGTCTGACTATAGACTAGGCGAAAAATGAAGAAATATTTATAAAGGGTGAAAGCGTGAAAATGACAACAACACGCCTGCTCTCGTTCCTTATGGCGTTGCCATGTGAAGCACCACCGCCCCCTACTGGTCGCACCCAAGAGGACAGCTCTATTTAGAAAACCGGAACTTTTGGTTCGGCTCCCTTACAAGAGCTCTTTCGGCTCCCAAACGGCTCCACAAATTTTCTTTTATAAATCATTATCAATTTTATTACAACTTTATGCACCAAATTATTTAGTAATTAGTATTTTCATATGTTTTGCAGGCGATTCCCGAACGCACATGAAATACAAATTATAATATTCACAGATCTAAAATAAATTGGTAAAATATATAATTTTAGCTTTTTACACACTGAACCTGTCATGATTACCGATGTGAATCACCTGTGCCCGCTCATTTGGCGCCAACCACTGCGGGCTCTGATTGGCTCCCTGTCAATATTTAAACCCAGTCCTGTCAATCCCCTGTTGTCAGTCCATCTGCAAACCTCTGTTGTTACAAGGCAACCCTTTTTTCGACCCTGATTCCCGCCTGTCCCGTTTTTGCTCCCGTTCGTCTCCGGCTACGACCCGTTTTGATTCCGACCATGTCGGCTCTCCCGTCCTGACTTGTGACCTGTTTTTGATCCCCACCACCTCTGCTCTCCCGTCCAGACGTATAACCCGTTTCTGACCCCGACCACATTTTTGCTCTCCCAGTCACAGCTACCGGCCATTTTTTTCCGTCCCTTACACCGCCATCGCTTGCTACGGAAGATCCACTTCCGTGTTCGGATCACAATCCGAGTACGAGAGCGACTTGCTTCCCGCGTCCAGCGAACATCGGATCGCGGGAGCTGCCCTTCCTCTTTCTTTCAATAAAATTGTGAGAAAACATTACGCTATTGGGTCTACAGAACCGATTTAAAGTCAAGCAATAACACAAAATCCCGGAAACTGCAAAACCAAAAAAAATAAAATTAATAATATTTCCTCTTCAATGCGGTAAATAAATGATAACATGGTAAATGGTAAATGGTCTGCATTTATATAACGCTTTTCAAGTCAATGAAGACCTCACAAAACACTTTACAAAGTTCTGCACATTTACACATTCACACACATACTCACACACAAATAGGGAGTCAGCCATGCAAGGTGCCTACCTGCTTATTGGGGGTATTAGGGATTCAGTGTCTTGCCCAAGGACACTTTGACATATAACACGGAGGAGCCGGGAATCGAACCTGCGACGTCTTGATCCCAAGACGAGCGCTCTACCTCCTGAGCTAATGCATGCAAAATTATTACCTATTTATAGTTTTGTCTTAACCACTTAAGATACACATCTTTGAAAAATATCAATTCAAATAAGTAAAACAAAAAGCAAAGGAGCAACAGTCTCTAAATTAAAAGATTGAATGCACTGTGCTTTGTAGCACTCAATATCCTTAAAATGAGTCCAAATGTGTCTCCTTTTTCTGCTTTTTGTATATACGATACTTTCTTTCTTGTCTCCATTATTACCCAACTACTGTAAAGCCCGTTCCGTGTTTGTAAACAAGTGTGACATACAGTAGCTAAGCCGCGCGTGCATTGTTGAACCGGAACGGCAGAATTCATGTCAGTTTATAGCAGCCCATTGACACAAAACGATCATACATAGATAGATACTTTACTCATTCCCGTAGGGAAATTCACACTTCCAGCAGTATCCTTTTGTTGTTTATTAACAGATTAACAGGATGGCTTTGGGGTGCTGTGTTGTAGTTAGGAACAGCGGAGTGGATGACGTCACAAGCTAGGCCAAAAGTTCGACGTCCCTGCAGAAGATGGAAATCTTTGTGCCCAGGGTTACACTTTCTCGTTTTCACGTAGATAGCGAGTCCACCCCCTCTCCGCTTCCCGCAGGCTTTTGTGTCTCTGTCTAACAGCGCTGAAGCCGGGTAGCTCCGGGTAGCTCTACGTTAGCGTCCGGGATGCTAAACGTGAGCCACGTTTCCGTAAAACACAGCAAACTGCACTCCCTGTGCGCTTTGATGTTTTTCACCAGCACAGCCAGTTCGTCTGTCTTATTTGGTAGAGATTTCATATTTACCATGATTACGGACGGTACAGAAGACTAATAACGCCGCTAGCCGCTTAGCCTTAGCTCCGACTTTGCATCCACGATAGGGCCCCATCATCACACCGGCACGAGAATTCTTCAGGGCAGGAAAGGAGTTGATTCCTCGAATAAATGCATTTTTGTGCATTAAAACCCATAACGATAGGATAGAAAGTAATCAAAAGTGTAGTTGTCAAACGGTACAAAAAACAGTATGTGCCAGCAGCATGATATTGACTTTATTTTATTCATCAAAGTCAACAACAATAAGTTCTTATGAACTGGAGCTGGATTTGTTCGTTTGACGGTACTGGAAAAAACTGTCTTGAAAGAGCTTGAAAAGCGCTTGAATAGATGTGCCGTTAGCAAATGTCATCAGAAACCGGTATTAACAGTTCTTGGCTCCATTTTTGATTTTGATCCATGTGATTTGGACACCCCAAAGAAAACAATATGTCAAACGTGCCCCGGTTTAACACGTATTACGGCTGCATATGAGTCAAAGCGCTTTCCCTGCCCACAATAGTTAAGGTTTAATAGCGGCGCTAAAGGAACAGGGGTGGAATGCGAGGCCAGCGGGGGTCCCGGCAGGCTTCATTATCTCGGCAACCTTCGGCGGAGGCGGCGACGGGAGGGACGCGGGGAAGGGGCCGGAAAGCTCGGCCTCGTCCCCGGATTTTCCCCTTACGGTTGTAACGGCGGAAAGGAACATCGACTCCGTTTTTGAAGAGGTTCTATTTCTAGGAAGGCAGTGATCGGAGGCGATGGCATGTAACTCTTTGAGGCGACATTGATCTTCCTGCTGTAAAATTGTCCTATTTGAAATATTCGATTATGATATTATTTGAAAGCAATAGGGACGTTTCTTTTTTTTTTTTTGCCCGAGTACCCCTAACCCAACGGTGTCAAACATGCAGTCTGCGGGCCAAATCACGCCCGTCAAGGCAACACTGAGTGAAGCGCAAGAGAAAAATGAGTTACAGTTTTTAATATGTTCACTTGATGTCTCCAAAGCCAAGCGCCACTCTCAGAGCAACTCTATTGCTCTCTGTCTTTCTCTCTCTCTTTTTTCTTTTTGTCTTTCTGTCTTTGTCTTTCTTTAATCCTTTTTTCCGTCTCTCATTCTCTCTCTTCTGTCTATCCCTCTCTCTGCCCCTCTCTTTTCTCTCCTCCCTTTCTGTCTCTGTCTCTTTCCATCTTCACTCTTTCTTTCTTTCTTTCTTTCATCTTTCCTCTCTTTAATTTTCTTCCTGTCTTTGTCTCATTTTTTCTTTGGTTCTTTTTCTTTCTTTCTCTCTTTCTCTTTCTTCTCCTTTTTGGTCTTTTTCTTTCTCTTTCTTCTTTTTCTTTATCTCACTCTCTCTCTCTCGCTCTCTCTCTCTCTCCTTTCCTTCTTGCTTTCTCTCTTTTTCTATATATCGCTCTCTTTTATTCACTCTTTTGCTCTCTCACTTTCTCATCCTCTCTTTCTCTCTTTTGTTCACTCACTTTTTCTGTTATTCTTTTCTCTCTCTCCCTCTATCTGTCCCTCTCTTTTGTCTCTCTCTCCCTTTCTGTCTTTGCTTCGTTCTCTTTATTTTTCTCTTTCTTTCACTTTTCCTCTCTTTCGTTCTGTTTCCGCCTTTGTCTCGTTCTTCCTTTGTTTTCTTTCTCTTTCTTTCTCTTCCTTTTATTTTTTCTTGCTCTGTCTCTTTCTTTCTTTTTCTTTATTTCTTCCTTTCCTTTTCACTCTCTCTGTATCTTTTTTCCTTCTTGCCTTCTCTCTTTCTTTTGCTTTCTTGCTCCCTAGCTCTCTTTTGCTCTCTTTCACCCTTTTCCTTTCTCTCTTTCACTCACTCACTTTTTCTCTTATTCACTCTTTTTCTCTCCCTCTCTCTCTCTCTCTTTTTTCCTCTCTTTCTCGACCTCTCTTCCTTTCTCTTTAATCTACTAGTCCGACCCCGAAGAAATGTATTTCCTACCATGAGGCCGCCGAGCCAAATTCAGTTTGAGACCTTTGCCCTAACCAGTACTTTTGGTCAGAAATAACCCAAACTCTGGCTGACAACCGTCAGCAGTAGAGACAGCTGTAATAGTTGGCCACTAGATGTCACTGTATTGTAAAGTGCAATCAAAAATGAGTGCTACAAAGCACAAGGAAGAATATAAACCAGTGTTCATTTTACCTCTGAAAAGTGATGGGTCCCGGGGACTCGCATGCTCAAAAATCTATGGGTCCCAACAGAGATCTACGGGTTCCCAAAATTTAGTGTTATCAAGGTTGAAATTGTAAATCGGCGACAAATATATGATATAAATCTATATATTCATTCAGTTTTAACCATCACAGTTTATTGGTAATACAAATCAGTTATCACTTCAAGATTTTTCAGTTCACAACAATATTTTACATTATACAAAATAATATTGCTGAAATAATTATATTAATCTATATTCTTTTGTTTATTTTCTTTTGTCGAATCGTTCGCTTCAACACACGTGTTTTCCTTGTCTCCGCGATCTTCCGAAGAATTTCTCCGCCGTTTTTTCGTGCCAGAATTATTGCCGTTGTTATCACTTTCTGTTTCGACTTATTATTGACACTGAAGAAATTACCAATTTTGTGTTGATTTTCACCTAATACTAACTGTTTTTTCGGAGGCATACTCATACCTGTCAACCTCCACGGCTCCATGCCCTTACAAACTGTCGTATTTTCCCTTACAAAATACAAAAAAAAATGTGTTTCCTTATATTATATATATTGTTAATGAACATTTTGTTGTAAGACACTGGGTTGCTTGACATGAATGAGGTTTATTATAAAAAAGGTTCCAAAAAAAATTGAAGTAGCTTGGACGTTCACTACAGAAGGAAAAAAATACATGCAAATATAATTAAGTAGAATAATACATTTTCTTATTCAAATTATGAATTCATTTTCTGCATTAAATTATTGTTGGTAATATACTGATTAAAGGGATAACCTCAAACCTGTGTTTTTTTATTTTCTCATTTTATACTTCCTTTTTTTCTTAACTTCTTCATACAACATAATAATTCGTAATATAATGCATCAAAGCAAGTGAGCCGTTTGAGAACCGGCTCTCTTTGATGAGTTGAGCCGAAAAAGCCGGTTCTCTAAAAAGAGACAGACTTTCACTACATAACTCGAACTTGTTTGACTTGATTGATTTGCCGTTTTCATGATAGTCGGTGTTTACTGATGGTACCCATGATTGGCAAATTTGCGTTTTTCTCGTACGTCGTACACGTCTTAAAATGCATTATAAACGTACTTTGTACAGCAAAAACGTACAGGTTGACAGGTATGCATACTTAACCTTCCCTTGCCGACAACCACCACAACAATGATGTAATCTCGGAGCAACGACATCTCGTTTGCCGAGATCGGCGTGCAGACGAAAACTCGAACCGCGAGACCAAAACAGCAATGGCGGATCTGCCTGACGAAAAGTTTGGAGTGCGGTAAATCTTTGTTTTTAAAAAAACATCAGGTAATAATGACAATTTTGTGTCAAAAAAGTTGCGTCCCGGGGACGGACGTTGATTTGACACTATGCGTCCCCAGCAAAAATCATGCATCTAGGACGCAGGGACACGGGCAAACGAGAACACTGATAAACTATGGAGACTCAAAGTGACGTTTGAAAATCTTGAAATTTGCCATAAAAACCTAGTTTTAATTGGATGGCCTCTTGAATACCGACTGAAAAAAAAAAATCGGTCCGATTGTGTGTGTGAGTCAGGGAATGGAATCCGTGGCATGTCACGTTGTAATCTTCTTATAACGCGCAGCGGGAGGAAAAGCAGCAAAAAGCCGCTTTTGATACGCATTTGGCAGCTGTAATCTTGTTCCCCCAGATGAAAATCCCCATCAGAGATCATTTTTACGTATTTTGGGGGTCGAAAATATTTAACTGGAAATGTGAGAATCATGCTGGCGTTTTTTTCACCGTCATTTCTCTTTTATTCGATACAATTCAATAATGGTAATGGTAATGGCATTTATATAGCGCTTATCAAGTCAATGAGGACCTCCCAAAGCGCTTTAAAATATAAATAAAACGTGTACCTAAACAAAATGATAATTATTGAATTATTACAATAATCAAAATTTATTTTTAAAACCTACAAATATAACATTTTTAAACCATTTACCGTTCCTTCCAGCAGCGCTTCAACAGCAGACACTCGCGCACTATTTTCTTTTTTAACTCACCTGATCGTTGCTGTCACTGTTTTTGACTTTTCCTTGCCTTTATTCCTAACTTTTTTGGGACCCAGAAGAAGGAAATACAACCCACCAAATGACAACAAAATGGGATGTGGTCCCTTTTCAAACGTGATGAATGACTGAACAGGTAGACGAGATTGAGCAGTCCCCATCTAGTGTTAAGGAGTGTAACTGACCCTTCGTTTTTTTTTCTTCTCCGTAAATTTCTTTGGCCTAGCCAAAGTTCAGTGACCCACTGAAAAAAGGACCTGCCAGTTGAGAAACACGGCTATAAATCAATAGAATTAAATTAAAAGGTAATGCTGGCAGCAAAAGCAGTGTCTTTAGTATCTATCTATCTATCTATCTATCTATCTATCTATCTATCTACCTACCTACCTACCTACCTACCGACCGACCGACCGACCGACCGACCGACCGACCGACCGACCGACCGACCGACCGACCGACCGACCGACCGACCGACCGACCGACCGACCGACCGACCGACCGACCGACCGACCGACCGACCGACCGACCGACCGACCGACCGACCGACCGACCGACCGACCGACCGACCGACCGACTTTGGTCATATCCCTTAAGAGGGGTGACCGACAGCAAGACAAACACATACAATAACAAAGAAAATGAAAGGGAAAAAAAAATAGCAAAAAAAAAAAAAAAAACACACAAAAGTGTTTGGGACACCAGAAAGCGGCCGTGTCACTCGGGTCAGGGTGACACAACACACTCTTTTGTTCAACAGCAGGGCCCGACAGCTTTTACTGGTTTACCCCTGCCGCATCATACGGGTGTCCAGCCCATCCTTAAGAATGCGTCCACAATCCCACTATCCTTTCACAACACCTCTCCTCTTCCTATCACAAACAAGAGATCTAGCTTCCATTATATTTAGACCTCTTTCCTGCAGTGCACTCATAACACCATCCATCCACGTCAATCGCGGCCTTCCTCTTGGTCTCCTTCCATTGACTTCTGCTCTGTAGATCCTCCGATAATATAATGCAATAGAATAGAAATGTCTTTTTTGTCATTGATACAGTACCAACATTGTGAATACTGTTTACAATGAGATTAGACTGGTACTCCAGAATAAACATGTGATGTAAAACTAAAAATGAAAAAATAAGATGAATAATATTAAAATAGCTATATTCACAACACTCCACTTATTGAAACATGAATATTTTGTTTGTTTGTTTGTTTGTACATGATTCAACTGTTTGTTTGTTTGTACATGATTCAAATTGAATCTTTTCTTCCGGCGCCGTCACGAATGGCAGCCACTCCAGCAGCTCCCGTTATTATTTTCGATTGTTCTCGATTGTTCTCAGCTCAGGGATGCTGCTGGAAATGTGAATTTCCCTTCGGGGATGAACAAAGTATCTATCTATCTATCTATCAACATTCGCTCCTCATCCATCCTCTCCATGTGTCCAAACCAACCGAGTACTCTCTTATCAACACGCTTGCTCAGTTCCACGACTACTCCAGTTCTCTCTCTCACAATTTAATTTCTCAATCTCTTTAGTATCTAGGGAATAGAATTCTTTATTGTAATGTATTAATACAATTAAATTCTATTGTCTTTCAGGAATCAAAATTGAACTGTTTACTGTAGAAGAGTGGTAGGATATTGGGCCCGGGCCCGAACCCGTTCCGAACCCGGCCCGACCCGGCCCAAAGACAGCCAAAATCACCCTTCCTCATCCCACATACAAAAAGGAAAATTTGGGCTTACTGTTCCTCAAATAGGGTTTAACGATTAATCTCGGTTCGGGCTTCTATACCCGTGGGTCAGATCTGGTCGGGCTCAGATTTTTTAGGCCTGATCTTTAAGTAAAGTTTTACTGCTCTCAGAAACCTTGATGCTCTATTTTTAATGCTTAAAGTAATCTTCAATATCTATAGCCATCAACGGCAGCTTGGCTAAATTGATCTTTGATGGTTCCAGCCATGTATGGTAGCCTAGCTAAAAAGAATCTACGACACCTCGAACAGCAAATGACTCTCTGCTAGAATGGATCGTTGATGTTTATAGGTGTTTAAGGCGGCCAGCAACGATAGCCTAGCTACAATGGATCTTTGACCTCTATAATAATCAACGGCCTTTTATGGCAATCTATCCAAAATGGATCTTTGGCATCTATAGCTGTCTATTGTTGCTTTTCCACCACATGGTTCCAGGTCGCCTCGCCACGGGTACTTTTCGGAGTCTCCTTTTCTATTACAACAGAAAGCTTGACAGATTTGTATTAAGCCTGGCCTTCTTTGAACAGTCTTGAATAAATTCACCCTCTGTGAAAGGTTTGCAGTGCTAGCCTTTGTCACATTTTCATTTGACCCGGAGGGTCTTGTGAAAAAGCGTTGCTTTGCTGTTAAAACATTTTGCAGTTGCTTCACCTTTTCATAGCGTTTGTTTCCAGTTAGCTTTTCGCAGTCAGCATGTTTCGTCTAACGGGCGCTCTTAATATTGTATTGTTTGAAAACAGCCACAGTGTCTGGGCTAATTAGCCAGACGCAGTTGTTTCAGAATTTCTGTGAAAAAATACTCCAATTTCCACTTGGCCCTCACAGTCAACTTCCCTTTTTTCCTGTCAGAAACTGGGTTGGTCTAAAATTCTCACAGAAAGCCAAGGGCAAGGTGTCCAAGGGTTACTGTCATCATCTGGAGAAATTACGATTTTGTTTTTTGAACGAATGTATTTTATACCGCGGTCCACATTACTGACAGGCCACATATTATTAATTCTATGACAGAGGCCGCGGACCACTAAAAATCACAAGCAAAAGCCCCCCCAGGCCCGACTTTGGATATACTGCATTATAAAGTCTGCTATATGCTAACAAATTATGCTGATGGATGCATGCTAACGAGTCATCCTAACAGCTACATGCTAACGCGTTATGTAGGCCTCAACGGCAGCCTAGCTAAACAGATATTTGATGTTACAAGCCATATATGGCAGCTAAGCTTTAATGGATCTTTGATGTCTATAGCCGTCAATGACATCCTTGCTAGAAAGGATCTTTGATTTCAACGACAGCCCAGCTAGAAAGAAAATTTGATGATCCGATCTGCAACCTCAATGGAAATGTTTAAATCTAAACTTAAAACTCACTTCTACTCCATAGCATATGAATGACCTACTCTTCTCGTCGGCTGAAAAATAGTCTGTGTAATATAGTGTAATAATCTGTGAAGCCCTTTGAGACTCTTCGTGATTTAGGGCTATACAAATAAAGATGACTTGACTTGACTTGACTGGATCTTTTTTATCTCTAGCCGTCTACCGCAGCGAATAAGTTAGTATACAAACATATAGATTATTGTGAGATCTATCTACCTTTTTGATGACAACTTCATAAATGAATGTCTTCACTCCCAAGAAGTGAAGACGGTCCCCGAGTTATTGTCAAGCGGGAGGCAACCACCCCCCCCCCCACCCCCACCCCCCCCAATGTGAGCAAGACGGAAAGCTCTCTCTCCTATCGGGCTGGTCGCCATGGAGACCAACATCTTCCCCTTGCATCTTATTCTCACTTTTCCCAGTGCAAAGCTCCCAAAGTAGCAATCACACCTTTTCATTTTTCCCCCTCCGACACCGTCATCTTCTCCCGTTCTCCTACTTCCCTCTGGAGCCCAGGTAGCGCCCACTCTCCCTTCCACGTCCTCGGTGACTAACAGCCCAAAATGTCACTTTGACATCAGATGGCCTCGCCCGCAGCGGGGGACGATCGACACGGCCCGGCTGATGTCATCCCCGTTGCCGCGACGGGCCGTAAAACCGCTCTCGTAAAATCAAATATCTTTACCGTGGTCTCCCTGCCGGACAAAGAAGCTTCGCCTCAAGCTCCTCGTGAATTATTCATGAAACGGCGAAAGGGGGTCGCGAGTAAGTTCAGACGGGGGAATAAATACGATGCAGGAAAACAATCCTTAGCCTATTTTATCAGTATTTTTCTATTAATTCAAGATATGTTCTCGTTTTTGGTTTTATATTAATGAGAACATTTACAGTAAAAGCAGCTGCCAGAGCAGAGTTGGGAAAACTTACTTTTGTGGTTTACGGTAGCTGGCATGAGTTTGTATGTTTTTACCCTATAAGGCGTCATTGCGCCCAAAAAGAAGGGTGCGTGCTACACCTAAAAATACGTACATGTCAAGACCAGAACAGGAGGAGGACCCAGATGCGTAATGTTTACTCACAAGTTTATTGAGATAAAGAGGAAAAACAAGCGCCAGTGATCCGGTGCTCTCTGGGCGAGGGAAGCAAGCCGTTCACGGGATCGGAGCGTATTCGGAATGCGGAAGTGGATCTTCCAGAGCGGGAGATCGGAGCGTGGTCAAACGGGTAAAAACGGGTCGTTAGAAGTGGTCGGGGTCAAAAAACACGTTGTAGCCGGAGACAAACGACAAACAGACGAGGGGGAAACCGGTGACAAAACGGGAGCGACGGGAGTCAGAGTCAAAGTGCTTGCCTTGTGTAAACGAAGGTTCGCTGACGGACTGACAAAGGACGAGTGGCAGCACTGAGCTTAAATAGGAGGGGGAACAAATCCGGTAACCAGCAGCAGCTGGCGCCAAACGAGCGGGCACAGGTGAGTGTAATGAGTAATCATGACAGTATATGCTAATTTAAATCGCAGATGTATCCGTGGCTCTGAAAAATATAAGATTCACACTGGAATTTTTCTTGAAATAGTACTAAGGAAACTGGAAAAAAGGGCTTTGAAAGTCCTTAAAAGTGCTTTGATTTGGCCATGAAAAAAGGTGCACAAACACTGTGTATTTATTTGCCTTAATTGACTACAGGGTATTTATTCTTTTCCAACGTATCGATCTGCGCTACAGCAGTACAGTGTTACTTATATCTCGCATGAGTATTACTGGACAAAAACATCGGTAATGTAAAAAAAATATGACTTTGATTGAGTCATGAAATTGACACCTATTACAATTTGGCTATTGTGTTCAGAGGCATAAACGGGCTAAGCGGCTGCTTAAAACAACAAGGGGGCCCCCAAGAGTGGTTTACTTTTTTTGCTTCCAACATTGTCCTCGTTGTCACTTTGTTTATCCACTCAAAAATACTTCTACAGAAATACAACAAAAATACTACACAATAACTGAAAAAACTAGATCTAAACTAAATCCAGTGCTTAAAAACAGGCACTTCATATATTATTTTGATTCCATTCTGGAAAAAAATAGTATAGAATTACTACAAAATACTACTACTGAACTATTTACTCCAAAAATAATACAAAAAGACAAATACAGTAATATTGCAAAAATACAAAAGAAATATGACAAAATACTACTATGGAAATACAACAAAAAATCTCCAAAAATACTACCAAAATACTGCTTTGGAAAAACACCAATTATACTTCTACTTACAGTAAATACTAAATAATACCAATACAACATACTATAATATAGAAACCTACGAGAGAAATATTACTACGAAAATACTACTACAAGATGATTACAACATAAACTGCACACTACATTATAATGATATTACAACAATTATCTTATGGAAATAACACAAAGATATTACAAAATCAAAACTAAAGTGGATAGATGGATGGATAGATGGATACTTTATTCATCCCCGTAGGGAAATTCACACTTCCAGCAGTATCCTTGTGTTGAAAATAAAACAATAATAAAGTAAAAGGAATATAATACATAAATACCCAATGTAATGTGTTGATATAGAGTATGTAGATAGTGCTACATAAAATACACACTGTAAAAAAAATAGGGTAATATGCAATGTGGGGGTGTGGTTTAATGTGGGCTTTTACTCCCCCGGGTGGAGTTAAAGAGCCTCATGGCGTGAGGAAGAAATGATCTCCTCAGTCTGTCCTTGGAACAAGACTGTGACAGCAGTCTGTCGCTGAGATGACGCTGTTTAGTGGATGTGATGAATTGTCCACGATTGACCGCAGCTTTTCCAGTGCCCGTCTCTCAGCTTATTTATATCTTTATGTTTGAAGTCTGAAATGTGGCAAAAGGTCAAAGGGACCGAATAATTTTCGCAAGCCACTGTATTTATGTGTGACTTTCATGGAATGATTCCAATGCTACAAATTGAAAAGCCATCAGATTTGAGGCCTGTTACGTTTTGGTTCCGATCCAGTGAGGAACTCCTTATTTTCGTGGCTTGGCCAAGTATAGCATTGAGCTAGCATTCATTTTTAAAGAGACGTGTTCGTCCCCTGCATCAGCGGGATGAGAGTAATTGCTGGAAGGGGAGAAACTAACTGCATGCTTTCCCCCCCACACACACGCACACACACTCACACACTTTCCCTCCGCCACTTTTTCATGAATAAGTAAACACTTACAAGCCGGCAGTTGCTTTAAAAGTCTCCGAGTGGGAGGACCGACAACCGGCTGTTTACTCCTAGATGATTGCAACGTGCACATACACAACTACGTACAACAACACGTGTTGCTAGAGAAACCTCTCACACATTTTTGTTTTTTTGAGATACTGATGCAGAAAACGCATAAAAAGGAAATTGATGGTGTATGTTAATTTCTAAGTGTTTCCTTCTATGAGGGAAGGAGAAAAGAAATGATCCGTTTACATTTTTATGCTGGCGCAACGTGCATTTCCATATTTAAGATTTCTGGAGTTTGTGCATCTGTTTTATCGTTTTTCCATATGAATTAGTAAAGGGTACTTTCACTAACACGTGTATTTAACTGAATTACAACACTGTACATTTATAATTTCATAATGTGTTAAATAAATGTCTACAAATATGTACGATTATAATATAAATACCGATGTCTAAAAGTTATTTGGTGTAAATGTCACAAAATACTGCAAACGAGGATGCCGACGTAGTTACCTTCAGTGCAGACTGTCACGGTTGCCATGGCGCCCGATTGGCCCCCACCCATGTGGCGACAGCCGCAGCTCGTTGACAGATTGGCTTCCCTTCTATCTGAGCTCAGTGCTCACTTATCCTTTTGTTAGTCCGTCAAGGAACCTCTGCACCCACAAGATGTGTGTTTTGACTTTGTCCGGTTTCCTGTCCGGTATTGTTCCCGTCTATTTTGTCCTGTTTAATTTCGTTCTCCAGTGTTTGATATCAATCCTGTCTGTCCCGTCCTGTCCGGTATCGACCCCATCTGTCCGATATCTGTTGGAACAATAGGTATCGATCTCGTGGGCCTCTGGCTTCCTGTCATTCCACGCCAGACTGCTGCCTTGCGTCTACCGCCCAACGATCGCCGAATCACTGGCGTTTGGGTTAACGTGCATGACTGCCCCATTTCCTGTAAAATATAACCTTGTGTGAGAAACATCACACATCTGGGTTCTCCTCATGTTCCGGTTCATGACACAGGCGGCGCTGGGCAAAGAAAATAAAGTGCACGCGTCCTGTCCTTTCCTGTGTATACATCCGCCCAGTCCTACAGCTCACCGAATCAAATTGCTTTGGGTGCTTTGCTAGAGCTTCTGGGTGAAACGCTTGTTTTGGGTTCAAATTAGTTCTGTTATTTTTTATTGTAAAGTGTCTTGACAGTTAACCTCAATTGTTTATTGATTACCTCATGTGCGGTCCCTTCTCAAGGTTGAGGTTTTTGAGTTTTTCCATACCCTCATGTAGGTTTTAGATCAGGGGATAGTGTCATAATAGTCTAGTTTGCAATCATCGTTGGTCTGTGCAGCCCTTTGAGACTCCTTCTGATTAAGGGCGTCACAAATAAACAGGACTTGACTTGACTAATGCGGTGCACTTGCTATACAAATTTTCGCAACTATTAAAAGTACGCATTGACGAACCTTGTGTTTGAACACTTAAATAACGTAAACAAAGAAACTCATCTCCACCCTAATTTTGTTCGTCATTTTGTCACGTGGATTCAGCAAAACATTAAATCAGTTCTCATCCAGATGCAGAGACCAGCCACATCAATTTATGTATCTGTCAATTGGATTCAGCGATTGCACTTAATGAATTTTTCAGTGCCAGTCAGATTCTGTGTAAGCAACGAGGACGCCAGTGGCATTCATCATCAGGAGATGAGAAGACAAGCAGAATTTTGAATTCCTATTGACAGAAGCTTTTGACTATTTGGATCCAGGGAAAGGGAAATAATAATGAATAAAAAAATCAATCATCATCAATTAACCAATAAAAATTTAACTGTCTTGAATAAATACATTTAACAATTTTCTGATAAAATATTTGGTGAAAAAGCAAATAAATTACAGTACTTTAAGGCAGTGTTCCCTCTAAGCTGTGCGCGTGCGCAATTGCGCACTGCTCGCACATTCTCACAAGAAAATCTAGCCAGCGCACAAAAAAGAGGGATCAAAATTACTAATTAAGAAGCGACTACAGTGCAAAAAGGTAAAAATACACGGGTTCCCCTGACGTTGTTTCCTAAATGCGGTATTTTGAAGTCAATGTCGAACGAAGTTCAAAAGTAAAGTTAGTAGAGTTTGTCGAGAACCGGCTTCTTCGGCTCAGCTCACTAAAAGGAACCGGCTCTTTCGGGTCCTAAACGGCTCTTCGGGTTGTTTTTGCTTCTTTAATCCCAACATGACCAAATATTATGTATAACTATGCACAAAATGACTTAAAAGAAATGGGGAATAGAACAAAAAAGGAAAAAATACCAAAATTAAAAAGTAGTGAAAAGCTGGGAAAAAAAGAAACAAAAGGAAGAGAAAAAAAGAAGGAAAAATTTAGAAAAAAAGAAAAGAAAGAAACGTAGGAAAAAAGTAAATGGAGAACAAAAAAAAAAGTAACAGCTCGGAAAAAATAAACTAAATGAGACTTTTTTTAAAGGAATTTTAAAAAAAGTAGAAAAAAAACATGGAAAAAAGAAGAAAAAGTGTGTTGCATTAAAATTATTTCCAATTGTATCAAGTGAATCTTGTTGCCAACATTGTACTTCCACTAAAAAATGTGACTAAGTACAGTTCTGTATCTTGCAACCGACTAAATAAGCCCCCAAAAATGTAAATATTATGCGACAAAATATATCAGGAAAAAAAAGAAATGGATATCTTGTGAAAGAATTGTAAGAACAAACGACCTTTGTAGGCCGTACAACCTGAGTCAATTCATGCAAAAGAGAAAAATAATTTTGGATTGCCGGAAACTCAGCAAAATGTCAAGTTTTGGACATGTTTGATAATTAATTATCTTGCCACACTTGGCATTATGGTTGCTCACTGTTGTTTCAAGCGTTGCTCACCGACTTTATGTGAATGCTCAGACCCGTGGAAAATTAGAGGGAACATTGCTTTAAGGGCATAGAAAAGTTCCAGCTTTTATTTCATGCTATTCACATTAACTATTGTGGAAATCAAATTAATCCATTCTTGAAGTTTTGCCCAATGGAGTATTTATTAAAACAGTTCATTCATCTGAATGCATTGGAAAAAACGATTAATCTGGATCTGTCGAACCCTTCATCATCATGGTTACTGCGGTCAAGCACACTCGGATTAATAAATTTACTGCAATCTATCGTTTTTGATGTTAAAAGAATCCCCCACAATCTGCACCAAAAATGTGTTCAGCCAGCCTCTGCTTGAAGCAAGAGTTTACCGGGGATATTGGATCGCGGCTGCACTGGTGCTGTTCATTTTAGGTGGGGGGGGGGGGGGTTGACAGGAACAAAGCTGTTACGCATGACACGTTTTTTCTCTCTTCAGCTTTCAGCAATAGTCAGTTGAGGATATTAAATTGCAGCCAAAACAGTACAGTTCATTGTAAGCAGGCCATAATGATTAGCCTAAAACCCCAAAGAAGCCCCTGCTTACAGCAATATTCAATTAGGGATAATTTAGGCCCTCCGCCGGCTCCAGCTCACAGCAATATGAAATTGGGGATTATGGATTGCAGCCTCACGAGTGCAGTTCACCTTTTTTTGGACAGTACGAAAAAAAAGCTGCAAGATCTGACAAAATGTGCTCTGCTGGTCCCGCTTTCAGTTAAGTGCAATGCGTGATAATGAATCTTGGAAACATTTTAAACCGGCGATGCGCTGAGGCTGCAAAGTAGCAAGAGGTTACGTTATACATTCAAACAAAATTTGTCCAAAGAACCCATTGCTACCATGATTAAAAAAAGATGGAAGATTATAAATGGAAAAAAAATGATATATCACAGCGCATGAGGCGAAAGTCCTGCGTGTCGTGGTCGCTACACAAATGTTTTAATAGCTCCCAATCACATTATTTTTGAATTTTGCAAGATACGAGGTTCGCGACGTTAATTAAAGCAGCCCAGGGCCATCGGAGCGTTGGGTTATGCATTGGAAGCGCACTCACTTGAGGAAATGGGTCACGTTTGCTTACTGCAAACCGACCGGCATAAAATTGTAAATGCAAACGTGCTCGTAGAGCAATTTTTTGCTCACTTTGTTCCTTGGTGAAGGTCATCCATCCATCCATCCATCCATCCATTTTTAGAGCGTTTGTCCCCTTTATGGTTGCTAGTGAGGCAGAGCTTCTGCTAATTGATTTCAGACAAGAGGCAGGGCAAAATTTGTATTCGCAAACTACAGGCAAGCCAGGATTTACATCTTTTTTAATCTAAAAAATCTACACAACATGTGTGCAGGGTAAAATGACTGACTATCACTTTTATACTAGGAGGGTTGCCTATGAGAAAAACTAAACTTAAGAGTTAGTGAAACAATCCTTATATCACACCAGACTTAGTGTGGCAAGGACTGATAAAACTCAAGGCCTTCTCTTAACTGTAAACTAAAAGCACCACTTGAAACGATGTAGAGACTGATTAATGCTACTCCCTTAAATGCCAGTACGAAAAATGAATCCTAATTTTAAAAATTGTCAGGAACAGAACGGAGACAGGACCAACTTGCATTAAGTTTCTCACAAGTTTTATTAGAGGAAAGGGAAGGGTTGCCCCCACGATCCGGTGATCGCTGGGTGCGGGAAACAGGTCGCACTGAATGCGGAAGTGGGACTTCCGTGGTGAGCGATGGCGGTGTCAGGAACCGAAAAACGGGCCAGTAGCTGGGACAGGAGAGGAAAAATGTGGTCTTGGTCAAAAGCGAGTCATAAGCCAGGAAAGGAGGGTAGACGTGGTCGGGGGCAAAAAGGTTGAAAACCGGGACGGGAGAGTAGACGTGGTCGAGATCAAAAACGTCTAAAGCCGGGACGGGAGAGCAGATGTGGTCAGGATCAAAAACGGATTGAAGCCGGGGGAAAGACAGGAGCAAAAAACAGGTGGGAGTCAAGGTCGAAAAAAGGCTTGCCTAGTATGCACTGAGGTTCGCAGACGGACTGACAAAAGGGGACGGATAGGAGTGGGTTTAAATAGGGACAGGGAGCCAATCAGAGTCCAAGACAGTTTGCGCCGAAGGAGCAGGCACAGGTGATGCATATCGGTAATCATGACAAAAGTATCTTGATCCATTCTGAAAAACAGTTTTGAATATTTGGCAACTCAGCTGTTTTAAAAATTCTGGTAGCCATTTTATGATGTATTATTTTGTACTTCGTTTCGAAGTGTCGTCCCTCCCCCCCGCAATGCTGCTGCGCAGCTGCTGGGCGTAGCCGCCGCTAACGCTAACAAGGATAGACGCTACTACGCAGCGGTGGTTCTGACCCACATTATTTCCCGCTGTGTCCCCAGGCCCGTCGAATCGGGATGCGGAATAAACGGCCCTTGCGTTTGATTTAAGTCTTTCGGTATATTTGTATGCCTTGAAAATCATATCATGATTTTATTTTTTCAGAATTTCCATTTTTTCTTTGAGATTATTTGAACATTTCCGACCATTTTCCTTTCATGCTTTATTAAAGGAGATGTACAGAATTTGTAACTTTTTACTCACGTCCGCCATCTCCTGGCTCGTGTCATCAGTGCAGCTTTGTCAGCTCGTTCATGATGCACGTGCAAGTATGTGCATTTCTTAGACCGCTCAAATAAACCCTTCTTCTTTTGTCTTTTTTGGGGGTTGGGCTTGGCGTTTGGACTCGTTCTAACCTGCGGGGCTGAACATGACGTCACTTTCCATCACTCCAAACGGCCCCCATTCTTCCTGCTGAATGTGTTCCGCCACATACAGCTTTACTTAAGGTAGATAAAGTAGATAGGCACGGTGGTGAGAAACCATAAGGGCTTTTTGATCTCAATTGGGCATTGTTAACAAATAGAGAAACTCTTTAACATTCCAATTCTCAAACACCTCAAATAATGGCCACCCCACCCTAAAGTAGGGGGAAAAAAATCTTACATTTTCGACATTGTGTCTGCTTTAAAATCCTTCACTCATCAGGCCACAGAATGTTTCTCTAAAAGTATTGAGGATAATCAAGATTCAAAACAGAACTTCTAGGAAGATGTGGCTATTGCGCCTGCGCTAGCGAAAATATGCGTCTTATTCTGTCAAGACCAGAATGGAGACAGGACCCACTTGCGTTGCGTTTCCCACAAGTTTTATTGGAACCAAGAGAAATGGTTGCGCCCGTGATCCGGTGATTGCTGGACGCGGGAAGCAGGTCGCCCCGAATGCGAAAAGTGGATCTTCCGTAGCGAGCAATGGCATTGTCAGGAACGTAAAAAAACGGTCAGTAGCCGGGACAGGAGAGCAAAAACGTGGTCGGGGTCAGAAGCGAGTCGTAAGCCAGGAAAGGAGAGTAGCCGTGGTCGGGGACAAAAAGAGGTCGAAAGCCGGGACAGGAGAGTAGACGTGGTCAGGATCAAAAACGGGTCGAAGACGGGAGCGAAAAATAGGTGGGAGTCGGGGCCGAAAAAAGCCTTGCCTAGGGTTAACTGAGGTTTGCAGACGGACTGACAAAAGGGGACAGATTGGAGTGGGTTTAAATAGGGACAGGGAGCCAATCAGAATCGGAGGCAGTTGGCGCCAAAGGAGCGGGCACAGGTTATTCTCATCGGTAATCATGACATATTCAGGAGAGAGTCATCAATGGTGGTATCGAACTAACTCGTAACATTGCAGCCCCCCGCCCCCCTTTGTTTTTCAACCGACTCCCCAACCATCTACTGTGTTCACTCATTCTCTTATTTGTAAAACTGGACATGTACCGATACTTTATATTGATATCAGTGCTAATAATTTTTAAGGTAAAAAAACAATCAGTCAGTTTTGGCTGAGGGAAGAAATTTTTATGTGCTAAGAGTTTGGGCAGAACGGAAGGTTTAGGTATCAAATTACAGTATCGGCTCACAAAACTATCTTTGATTTTTGGAGATCTCATTCTTGTTTCAATACTTTATGACTTTGATGTGGATATTACGCAGAGATGCTAGCATTACCGACCACAACTACAATGCTAGCATTTGTACTTAGCCATTGTAACACTAGCATAGGAGAAATATGAGCTAAATTTAGCCTGGGGACTTCTAGAACAGAAGTGCTTACACCCTAGTGACGATCTGATTATCTTTTAATCAGAGGTCTCCAACCTTTTTCAAGCTGAGGGCTACTTTTTGTTACTAATTAGTGCAAAGGGCACCTAGTTTCATAACATTTCTAAAATAAGAACTTATCATGTTATTACTGTGTTGTTACTATCTTATTATCAAGTTTACTATTGAAAGTAGGGTCAAATAGACTCAGTCAACCACTAAATATAATAGTTTACAAGAAAATCACAATGTCCCAGGTCTGGTAAGCTATTTTTGGAACAGGTCCGCAGGCACTAGAGCTGTCTTTAAGGGGCACCATGTTGGAAACACCTGTTTTATTGTTTCAGATCACAATCTTGCTTATGATCTTCACGATTTAAGATCATTACGGCATGGGTGTCACGGTTGCCATGGCGCCCAATTGGCCCCGCCCGTGTGGCACCAGCTGCGGCTCATTGACAGATTGGCTTTCTGTCTATTTAAGCTCAGGGCTCTCATTTTTCCTTTGTCCGTCCATCAACGAACTTCTGCCCCGCAAGACGTGGGTTTCGAATCGGTCCTGTTCCTGTTGGTATTTTTTGTCCGGTATTGTTCTTGTTTATTTTGTCCTGTTTAATTTTAGTTTCCAGTTTTGTTTCAGTCTATTTTGTTCCTGTTTATTATTTTCTCCAGTTTTCGTTCCCATCCAGTTTGTCCTGTTTATTTTCGATATCCTGTTTCATTATCTTCCCTGTCTGTCTCGTCCTGTCCGTTATCGTCCCCATCTGTCAGATATCAACTCGGGCAATTGGTATCTTGCTCGTTGGCCTCTGGCTTCCTTTCATTTCATCCCAGACTGCTGCCTAACGTGCACGATTCCCCATTTACCGTAAAATAAAAGGCTTGTGTGAGTAACGTCACGCGTTTGGGTCCTGATCCTTTACTGGTTCATGATAATGGGTCTCAGAATTGCAGCCCCCAGGATGATAGTTTGAGCCCCCCTTTTTAATATGAAAGTTAAAGGGACAGTTAATGTATTACTTTACCACTAAATGCTCCAGTATTCTGACGGGCCACCGAAAAAGAGCGCTAAAAGCACAACGGAAGAAGACAAAATATGGAGACTCAAAGGGACCAAAATGCACCTTATTACTTTTTGAAAAGAAGAGAAATCAAAAATAAAAAAGGACAAAGAGAAAAAAAAGAAAAGCAAAGAAATTAGTCAAAAATTAAAACTCAAGAAAAAAAGGAAGAGAAAAATGCATTTTGTATTTTCATTTTTTAATTTTGTTTCTTTAATTGCTTTCTTCTCTTTCTTTGTTTTTCTCCATTTTCCTTTTATTTGGGCTTTCTTCTCCCCTACTTTTCTTTTTATTCCGTTTTCCTTTTTAGCCTCGTTATCTTATTTCTTCCTCTTTATTTTTCATTCCTTTTAAAAATATATATTTTTCTTCCTTCTTTTTGTCTTTCTCTAAGAAAGCCTGGGTAAAAATTGGAAGAAAAGGGTGATTTTTGCTCACTTTCAGTCTCTGTAGTTTGTAGTCTTCCTTGGGTTCATTTTTGCTTGCACTAAATAACACAGTGACATCAGGTGGACACATATAAGACACTGTCCCTTTAAGAACAGCGCTGTTTTTGTGAATAACCCGGTTTGGCCCGACCCCACCCAAATCCTAGCTTCAGCGGGCCCCCACTCAATTGACTTTGAGACCCCTGCATCAACAGTATAGCTGTGTACAAAATGTGAATTTTCCAGCCATTTGCCAAAAGTGTTTGCCCTGATGAAACGACATGTCCGGAATTTCCACTTTCGATTTTAAATTACGGAGGGACAGCGTCTTTAGCCCCGCTTAGCATCCGGGCTGATTGACGGGGCCTGTCCGGCGCGTTGTAGCGAGAGGCTAAAGGCGTTATTGATGCCTCCCCGCAGCAGCTCGACAGCCCGCAAAGTCAAAGCAAAGCCAAGTAATCAATCAGCCAGCGTGAGCCGCGTTTACAAGCGAGCGCCTCGTCCATCTCCATGAGGCGGCGAGGGGTCCGAGCTCTGAGAGGGGGGCGAAAAAGCCAGATGAACCGACCCTACAGAGGGCACCTTGAAGATGATAGGCGATCAGAGATACTCGAACGTTGTCGTCAATGAAAAAAAAGAATGGAGATAAGATGGAAAACAAAGATTGCGGAGATGCATCCTGAAGTCGAGTCAACGCGCTTTTTCTCTTTGTTCATGCACTGACGTGACTTCATTTCCATATAAATATATTGTGAGTTGCTTTGTGTGAGGTGTCTGATTGAAGTTAAACAAGAAAAAAAAAGATCCTTTCTCGGCTAAGACTGTCTGGATTTCTCATGACTGACCCTTTGAACACACGAAACCATGACGGACAGTAGTAACCTGTAGAAAACAGTGGACGAGGCTGTTAAAACAACAGACGACAACAACAAAAACAGCTAAAGTTTGTCATCAAAGAGAGTACACCCCCTCACATTTCTGCAGAGATTTCATCCATCCATTATCTGCACCGCTTATCCTCAGTAGGGTCGCGGGGGTGCTGGAGCGCATCCCAGCCGTCTTTGGGCAGTGGGCAGGGGACACCCTGAACTGGTTGCCAGCCAATCGTAGGGCACACAGGGACAGACAATTCACTTGCTCATTCACACCTAGGGACAATTTGGACCGGACAATCAACCTAACATGCACGTTTTTGGAATGTGGGAGGAAACCGGAGTGCCCGGAGGAAACCCACGCAAGGACAGGGAGAACATGCAAACTCAACACAGGCGGTTCGATCTCATGACCTCAGAACTGTGCCGCACATGCGCTAACCACTGCGCCGCCGTAGAAAATAAACTTGCATTTGTAGAATAGATTTGCGTACATTTAGAAAGAAATGTTGAAAGACTTGCTCACAGTTGGGAGAAATGTTGTTTACATCTCGGGAAGGTCTCGGCGGATAAACAATCCTCCTTAAGGGAGGACAACAGATAACGGCAAAGGGCAAGGTGACATAAACTGACATAAACTTAAGAACACTTCCAAATAAGGACGGAACCCTGGGCATGTGAAAAGGGACGGGGCCAAACTGGGTACACGTGCTATGCTGAAAACTATAAAGACACACGCATATCTTTGATTCGCTGAGTCTCTTGTTAAAATTGTGTATCAATAAAAAGAACTCCTTCTTACGTCATTTTGATTCCTGCATTTCTTTGAACACGTATGAGACGATTCAACAAATTGGTCTTATCTTCATCAGAAGTACGGGGCATTTGCACCTTGTATAGAAATCACCTTTGAGCATGTTGAAGATGTTTATTTTGGCCAAATGACGTTTTCTATTCTGAACGTACGTCTCTCGTGTTATCCTTTGGTAATTTAGTAGTTCATTTCGGCGTGATAACTTTTATGGTAGAGCACATAACAATTTTCAATACATGTGATTTTCAGAAGATTACTGTTTTGAATCCCTGGTTAATCAAAATAAAAGCAGCGTAGTAAGAAATGGTAACTGTAAGCCACTAACATATAAAGTTAGCATTAGCTAACTTGTTATATTGAGTGTCTTTGACGTGACTCGTACCTCTTTAACATTGATTTGCTCTGAAATACATCAAACATACCTTGTAAAAAATGTTTGCTGTAAATCCTGGAATATATGAGTGCTGCCGGCCTGCCAGTGTCCCTCTGTTTGACTGCAGATAAACTTTGCCGTCTCCTGTCTTAATAAAAGGGATACAATTCCGAATTGGGCTTAGAAGCTTGCCAACCACACAGGAACAAATCGCCTTGGTAAAAAGTGGTGGTTCCATTCTTCTGCCGTGGTTATTAGTATTAGTTTCAACTCAACTGCTTATTCGACTGCAGTGCGCTCAAGTGCCTCTTGCCGTCCGTCACGGCTCTCATTCTGCCACAGCAGGGAACATGACATCACGTGCAAAGATTTAATACAGTAGATACCCTGAATACGATATGAATGCGTATTAAGGTGGGGCCCATGAGGTGAGACTGCCATATCAGGGATAGAGACGTATGGTAATGCTCATGTGTTCCAAATCCCCAGTGCTCCAGGTTAAATCATCTAACTTGTATATACAAGCGAGTTCTCGGGCTGATAAAAGATTGGATTCGGCTGATTGGAGTGATCGGTGGTCCAGAGTTGCAGTACCCGATTTGGCCACCGCAGGGCGTTAGAAACCCCACGATAGCAAACCACATGAAAGCAGGTGTTTACCGATTTTGTGGGTATTTATTGGGGGTGATTTCACACGCAACCTCGCTAAAGACATTTGCAGAGGCCTAAAGTACAACTGTGTACTTTTTTACAAAACCGTTTCAGAGACAATGAGTCACACAAAAAGGGATTTAAAAGTAGCTTAGATTAGATCGATTTGGATATGAAACACTACTGTTTTGCTCTCCTTGTGTGTATGATACAGGATTTTAGCAGCAGTTTAACTCCTCTGAGAAAAAAAGTGTGTCCAAGCTCCACTTTATTCCAAAATAGAGTAAAACTGTCACAATTGCCCATTGCTCTCACCTGGGCCCGCTTGTTTGCCGCCAGCTGCTGCTGGTTGCCTGATTGGCTCCCCTTCTATTTAAACTCAGTGCTCTTATTCACTCCTTGTCAGTCCGTCAACAAACCTCTGCACTAGCAAGGCAAGCATTTTGACTCTGTCCGGTATCCTGCTCCTGTTTCTAGTATCCGGTATCACTCCCATCCGTCCCGTCCTGTCCGATATCTTGCTCGTGTTTCCAGTATCCGGTATCGATTCTGTCTGCCTCTCCTGTCCGGGATCTTGCTCGTGTATCCTGTATCCAGTATCGACTCTGTCAGTCCCGTTCTGTCCAGTATCCTGCCCGTGTATCCAGTATCTGGGATCCATCTCGTCTGTTCCCTCCTGTCCGGTATCTTGCTCGTGCATCCCGTATCCGGTATCGATCCCGTCAGTCCCGCCCTGTCCGGTATCCTGCTCCTGTATCCGGTATGGATCCCGTTTGTCCCGTCATGTCCTGTACCTTGCTCGTGCATCCTGTATCCATTATCGATCTTGCGTGTCCGGTATCCTGCTTGTGTAGTCAGTATCTAGTATTGATCCCGTCTGTCCCGTCCTGTCCAGTATCTGCTCGAGTATCCTGCATCTGGTATAGATCCTGTATGTCCTCTCCGGTTTCGATCCCGTCTGTCCCTGGCTTCCTGTTCTTCTCTGTCTCACTTCTTCTGCCCAGTGATCGTCGAATCGCTGGCGTTTGTGTTCCTGCGCATGACTGCCCTGTTTCCGTAAGATAAAGCTTTGGTGTGAAAATGTTACGCGTTTGGGTCCACTGTCTGTTCGGGTTCTGACAAAAACTGAAACATACAAACAAAATACAGTGAGTCTGATACTGCACCACAAACAACTGACAAACCACAACTTAATTTGCAATTTCGGTGAAATACATAAAAATGTATATATATCTTCAAAGAATATATTTGGAAACTTAGACTATGGGTTGAAGGCACGACAACAGAAAAAAATACTAACAAAATAGCGTAGTAAGTAGTAATTACAGTACATGTGATTTATGTGTATATGAATGAATAGCATTATAAATAAATATATATATGTTATGGGCAAATGACTTTTTATCCATCTTTGTGTTACATGACTTAAGCTGGTGCACTAGAGGTTTTTGGTGGATGCACAGGTGAGTGGAAACAATGGGTAAAATTGATACTGAGTGTGAAGAATTGTCATGCCTCTAAAAGACTTTTTTGCTTTATTAACCTTCTTATTCTTATTGTCGATTGGTAACGGTCATATTTCTAAGCAAAGGTAAAAATGCATGTGCCTTCTTTCTATTTATTGGCAATAACAAGCTTTTTTTCCATGGTTACCATATTTTTTGCTTCTCCCTTTGGCATCACCGCAGGTCTTGGGATCCATAGCTCATTAATGCAGTACAAAAAATACAATCTTGTATCTCGTAAAATTTAAGAAAGCACACAAGAGTCTGAACTGAAAGAAGAACGAGAAGGCCATTGTGGGAGAGAGTTCAGCCAAAAGCATATCAGCATCTTCATGAAGCCGTAGCGGGATAAAATGCTGTGATGTGGGGCCCAAAAAAAACATCTTACTCCACATTGTAACGTGAAAACATCATCATACTGTGGATCGTTCTGATTTTTGTTTCTACGGTGGCTATCTTACTACGACCATGAACGAACCAGGAGGAAAACTCTCTTTTCCACCTTGACCCAAACGCATCATCACCAGATTGCTTAGTGCTACCCAGTTTGAGAAAATTCAAATGAATGTGTGTCTTGGCAGTGAGCGCGCCATGCTGAGGCTGAAGTGTTGGGACACCATGCGCATCCTGAGGAAGAGGTCCACGCTGCCTCTGCTGGGCTTCCTGCTGGCCTTCCTGCTGCTCTTCAACCTCTACCTGGACATGGACGGATATGTCTTGGTGAGGACAGAACTTGGTTTCCAGCATTTTTGGATTTTAAGTTTCAAAGTTGAAATCCTCACATGTTAGATTCCAGCACCCCTCCTAGACGTTAGGTCTCATCGTCAGTGTCGGGAGCATTCCAAAACAATAGTAAAACTTAAGTTACTTTAAAACCAGTTACTTCATTTAAAAATTAACTTAATTATGCCCCGGATTTCTGACAACAAAATGTAACGCGTTACAAATGACCGTATATACTCTCGCGTTGAAACCGACCCCAATCTTGCAAATGAACACTTAGTTGAGACACTCCATATACATTTTGTCTCTAAGCTTCAAACCCTTTGTAGTTCCCCATGTCTAGGAAATGAAATTTGTATGGGTGCTTGAAATCCTTGAAAATGGTTAAATTTTAATGTGGTGTTTTCAAGGTCAGGAAAATGCTGGATTTTTTGTGAAGTGCTTGAAAATGCTTCAAATTCTTGCCATATGATTTTTCTTGGCAGTATCACTTGACAGACCACGCATTAAACAAATAGATATAGAAAATAAAATGCAATATTGTATTGCACTTACTTTTAATTTTTTACAAAGCACACAAGAGTTTGAACTGGAAGAAGCCAAAGAAGGCGGGAGTTCAGCCAATAGCATATCCGCAAACCGTGCCCAAGGAAGCGTTTCCTAGTGGCAAATTGTAACACGAAGACGTTTATGCAACTGAAACTTTAAGCTAGAAATGACTGTCATTTTACCCCAAAAACTAAAAGTGGAGATTTGTCTCAAAAATATTAACACACGTATTCTTAAAATGCACAAATATTCTCGCGATTCACTCAAAATCTAAAAATCATCGGTCTTGATAATTGTACACGCAAGTTTAAAAGTACTGCAACGGCAGATATATTTGTGGCTCTGCAAAATACAGGATTCACACTGATTTGTTCTTTTAATGGTACTGGAAAAAATAGAAAATTGACCTTGATAGTGCTTTAATTTTAACCATGATAAGGGTATTCGACTGTGTGAGTACTGTCCAAAATGTTTTATTTTGTTTTTCTAGGCATGGTGTATTTCTAAAATAACTACAAGAAAAAGAAAGAAATTTAGCACTCGTTTATTGTCAATTCTGTGCTCACCTTCGCGCCATTGTTGTTCCTGTACAAGCCTTCCTGCTGGTGACACACAACCACACATCTGCATATAAGCTGACCACTTGATTTGAGTATTTTATTTCACAATTGAAAATTCGGCTTGAATGCGAGTATATACAGTAGGGAGAATATCTCTATTAGGAGAAACTCAGCCACCTCTTTCTCTGTGCTTGAGACAGTGCTACCAGGACTGTATTCAGTTCTATTTTGTAGGTAAATATAAACAGGCCCACCTTTCTTTGCTGTTGGCAGTGGATTAAGGACGTTGTAGTTCATGATTTGTGAATTCCCCTATGGGGATGAATAAAGTATCCATCTATCTATCCATCTATCTATCTATCTCTATCTCTCTCTCTCTCTTTCTCGTTCTCTCTCTCTCTCTGTCTCTCTCTGTCTCTCTCTCTATCTATCTATCTATCTATCATGATTTAACAAGTAACGGAGTAACACATCATGTTGTAACCACAGCGAACTAAAAAATGTTGTCTAACATTAGCCAGAAATGTAAATTACATTCCAACGCTGGACAAAACCCAATTTCCAGAACGAGGAGGAGATTTCAACTGTGGCTTTGGTGTAAAGCTTCTGAGTTTTAATAGTCTGAAGCTTTGTTTTTGCTCAGGGGATAAAGCGGGTGGCTCAGTATCCCAAAGTCACCTGTTTGATTTCGTCTCCCTTCCAGATGTCAAGTGCCGTTGTGTCCTCGAGCAAGGCACTTCACTCACGTTGCCTTCACTGGTGCATGAAAGGTGCGAATGTTCAGTGTCGGTTGAAGTAGGCGTGATCTGACAGCCACGCTTCCGTCTGTCTGCTCCGGGGCATCGAATGAAGCTCACCACCACCAAAAAAGTGTGAATGTGTGAGTGAATGAATAATGCACCCTCCAAGAAGCTTTATCAGTCAGTTCTTCTAATGTATATATATATATAAAAAATCGTTATATCTGTGGACCTGAAAAACACGTGTGAAGATTGTGGACATATTTGAGGAGCACGAGTGACTTTAAACAACAGGGCTATGGATTGATGCACATCAGATTCCTTCGTTTAATGGTACTGGAGAAATTGGAAAAAAAAATTCGAAAGTGCTTACAAAATGCTTGAATTTGGTCGTGAAAGGGGTGTACGAACCCTACAAATACTTACAATTTTCCTTAGCCTACTACGCTAGTGCTAGGTTTATACATTTGTAGACACTCAAACTTAGAAGAGAACATAAATTTAGCTGGCCAGAATATGCTGAATCATCCAGTCCTTATTAACAAGTCTGTCAGAACCCGAAGAGACGGAGGACCCAGACGCGTAATGTTTTCACACAAGCTTTATTTTACGGTAATGGCGCAGTCATGCGCGTGAACACAAACGTCAGTGATGCGGCGATCGCTGGGCGGTAGAAGCAACACAGAGAAGTCAGGCGCGGGAAAACAGGAAGCCAGAGGCAGACGGGCTCTATACCAGATACAGGATACACGAGCAGGTACCGGACAGGACGGAACAGACGAAATGATCCCGGATACTGGAGCTAGATACACACCAACATTCCCCGTTTTGTCTGTAAATAGCTAAATAATCCTTTATATGAAAGCTCATTAAACAATATGTTCATTGTTGAGACACTTTATGATGAAAAGCCACATAACAAATTATTTTAAACACCCAAAAGCTCTAGCAAAGCAGGTTGAGCAATTTGATTGGGTGAGCGCACTCCTTCTCCTCCTCACCCAGCGTTGTCTGCACAGAAGGAAGATACGGTATCCTTCTCGTTTGCAGTATTTTGTGACATTTTTACAAAAAAACTTGCACGCACCTTGTTTTGAAACCATTGTTTAGAATAAAAATGACGAAATGAGCCTCAACACTCTTAGCAACTGCAGGAGTGAGTCGAATTTGAATAAGTGGTATGGTTATATGGGTTCTGGCATTAGCTTTTGTCTAGAGAGCGGGTTTGGCAGTTTTGTTGAATTTGTTGAATTTGGTCAATATCAAAATGTTAGTGCTTTTATGGCTCTTTGGGTCCAAAAGTTCCTGACTCCTGATCTAGCTGGTACTCCCCATGAATATTACCATTAATATATAGATATAGAAACTACACAGAGACCGTCGTCCACACTCACACACACCCTGTTTACGGAGTTTATAACTGCGCAAATCGGAAACTGTCGCCCTCAATGAGGTATGCTCACGCACACAATGAGGCTTTTTCTTTTTTTTTTCAAAACCAGACATCGCTGCGCATAATAAATGACAGATCAAAACACCGCAGAGACCAACTCCACCACAACCTGACAAGGACGAGTATTACCAGGATTTCAAGTACAGGATTTGCACGTGCAAATCGTACTCACTGGCGATTCAGCAGATGTCTTTACTCCAGATGATACAGCTTCAGCCCCCAGAATGACGCTGATGTCCTGGGAAAAAAGATGTAGATGGACATCAATCTTTGTGCCTGAAAGCCTCAGGCGAATGGCAGACCATCTTTGAAGGACCAAAACGTTAAGTCAGAATAAGGAGAGAAGACATCAATGAATTTTAGAATTGCAGGGAGGACAGGGAGAGAAACCTTCAGATAAGAAAGTCCAACCTGTTCTAAAGGCGCCCTCCCCTGAGCCTTTTCTTTTTATAACGTCTCTTAGATTACTAAAGCAAACTTTCCCAAAATGATATAGAAATTGAAGAACAGCAATCTTCCCATAGCAGCCGATAGTTACAATGATGCAATAGTCAAGACAATGAATAATCCAAATGACAAACTGGCATCCTGTTGAATCTCATTTGCAGGTGTCCATTATTATAAACAGAATTAACTCGTCAATGGATTTTGAACTTGAGAGGAGAACAGGGAGAGCCCAAATCTTAGATGAGAAATTCCGAATTCTTCAAAGAGCCCTTTCTTTTTATTACATTTTATAGGTTACCAAAGTGTGTGGAAATCCAAGAACAGCAACACAATTGGCCAATAGTGGCAATGATGTAAAACGTGCATAATTTGTATCACCTGAGTAGAAGAAGGGAAACTTCCACAAACATGCAGATATTTAAGGGCCTGGCTTCCTATTTTTGCTTTATATTGTAATTATAAGGTGTTTTTTTCTTTCAGGGGGCAGAAAAGCACCAACTGAACGAGGTGTTGATGCATCCAACCAGCTCTGAGAGATACATGCACACTTTCAGGGACCTGTCCAACTTTTCCGAGACCATCAACGTGACGTACCGCTACCTGGCCGGTTTCCCTCTATCGCGCAAAAGTCAGTATTTGCTTGTTGTCATTCGAATTTATCAGCGCTGAACACATCATATTCCATCTGCCCCCTCAGAGTACCTGACCATCGGGCTGTCGTCGGTCAAGAGGAAGCGAGGGAACTACCTACTGGAGACCATTAAGTCTATCTTTGACCAATCCAGCTACGAGGAGCTGAAGGAGATCGTGGTGGTGGTTCACCTGGCCGACTTCGATTCGCTGTGGTGTGAAAACTTTCTACGAGAAATCGTACGCAAGTTCTCACACCACCTCATCGCCGGCCGCCTGCTGGTGATCCAAGCCCCCGAGAGGTACTACCCGAACCTGGACGGCCTGAAGCGCAACTACGATGACCCCGAGGACCGAGTACGCTTCCGCTCCAAGCAGAACGTGGACTACGCTTTTCTACTTAACTTCTGCGCCAACCTCTCCGACTTCTACGTCATGTTGGAGGACGATGTGCGCTGCTCTCGGAACTTCCTGACAGCCTTGAAGAAGGTGGTGGCCTCCCGGGACGGTTCTTACTGGGTGACGCTAGAGTTCTCAAAGTTGGGTTATATTGGGAAGCTCTACCACGCATGGGATCTGCCGCGCCTGGCGCGGTTCCTGCTCATGTTCTACCAGGAGATGCCGTGCGATTGGCTTCTCATCCATTTTCGTGGCCTTCTGGCCCAAAAGGACTCTATCCGCTTTAAACCTTCGCTTTTCCAGCACATGGGCTACTACTCCTCATACAAGGGCGCTGAGAACAAACTGAAAGATGATGACTTCGAAGAGGACGCCCTGGACATTCCTGACAATCCGCCAGCCCGCTTCTACACCAACATTGCTGTTTTTGAGAGTTACGACGCCGCTAAAGCTTACAGCGCCGTGGACGAGTACTTCTGGGGCAAGCCTCCGTCAACCGGGGACTTCTTCGTGGTGGTCTTCAACAAGTCAGCCAAGATCAGCAGGATCCGAGTCGCCACCGGTTCCGAGGACAGACGGGGTGACATCCTCCACCACGGCGCTTTGGAAGTCGGGAAGAGACGTGGGGAGGGGAAGCAGGATGGCCAGTGCGCCTCTTACATCACATTAGGGGAGTTCCGAGCCGGCGCCGTGGAGGTCCGGGATGTCGACCGCAAGATTGGTTTTGATGTGGACTGTCTGCGCATCGTGGTGACGGCCAATCAGAAGGACTGGCTCATTATTAGGACCATCAGCCTGTGGACCGCACATCCTGGTAGTCTGAATACCAAGTGACCAATCCAATATCAAAATATGTCTATTTTCCTGTGTGTATTATTTTTCAACAATTTTATCTGCTGGATAAATGTGAAACAAGGTTCCGAATTCAGCCTTTCTACTTGTTTTTTTTAATAAAAGAAATTGATTTTAATATAGCTTTTCCAACTGTTTTCATAATGAGGTTCGTGTCTGGTGAGGCACAGTCAAGAAAGCAATATATAAATTGTAGCATAGAAAAAAACATTTATTGTCTTACCTTAAAAAGACAGTGTGTATTATTTGACCACTAGATGTCGCTACATAGTGCAGTGCAACCGGAAAACGAGTGCTAAAAAATCACAAGAAAAACAACGGAGACTCCGAGTGACCAAAATTCACCATTTTACTTCTCATCTTTGACAGTCTTGAGGTTTCTGTGTACCCGTAGCAGCAAGATGATGAACAATTATATCAGCTCCCTTAGGGTGAGGCTCGTGTTATGTAAAATAATTTACTAGTGTTCTGAAAAATGCACTTTTGTATGATCGTTAATGTACTTTTAATTATTATTCAAAACCATTTTTTTTCAATGAATTATGTTTTTTTACCACTAGGTGGCACTAAATAATAGACACTGTACCTTTAACTTATGAATTAAGTCTACGAGCTGTTCCTAATGAATAAAAGCATTAATAGATACGTACCCCTCCATTATCGAAAAAAAATACTGTATGACTGGATCTGCAGTTAGCTTGCGAATAGTATCAATAATGTTTGGGGACAAAGTGTGCACCAAACCAGAATCCTTGATCTCACTTTCGCCCTCTACCAGGAGGCAAGAGAATTGCGTGCCTTACTCAGCATCTGCAGAGGCTCAGCACAGTAACACGTTGCATACTAATTGTTTTAATAATATGTGAAAATTCAGCGATTTGGAAATAGACAATCAAAAAATGTGAAGTTAAATGAGAAGGATTTTTAACATTGAATAAATACAACCATTTAACACAATTGTAAATGTATATTTCTATGACGCCTGTATGTCACTGATTTCTAACTAGCGTTTCTCTTTTTCCATGTTGTTTTCTCCTGTAAGCACATTTTCATTTTCTATGCTGATCAATTTGAATTAAATTTCCATTATTTTGATTTTTACTTGCCCTTGAATTTTGCAGCATGTGCTTCACTATTCATCCAACATTCTCTCTGTCTTTTATTTTGTTTCTGCTCCTGATGTATTAATTCTCTATTGTTTTTTTTTTACCATTGTGTTGCAAACCTCCATCCCTACATCAAGAAAATCAGCAGTTCTGATATGCTTGTTGCGCCCATCCATCCACCATTATCTGCACCGCTTATCCTCAGTAGGGTCCCGGGAATGCTGGAGCCCATCCCAGCTATTTTCGGGCAGTGGGAAAGGGACACCCACAACTGGTTGCCGCCCAGTCGCAGGGCACACAGCGACAGACAACTCACTTGCTCAGTCACACTTAGGGACAATTTGAACCGGCCATTTTTTGGGAATGTGGGAGGAAACTAGAGTCCCCGGAGTAAACCTACGTAAGCACGGGGAGAATGTGCAAACTCCAGACAGGAAGGTTTGATCCCATGACCACAGAACTGGCACTTGTTACACCCATTTTAACAAAATAATTAATGTAGAATATTGTGTGAAGATAATGTGTGTCCAGCTTCATTACCTCTTCATTAGGATGAGATTTTTTTCAACTTAGTGGCTATTGTGCAAATGCAATGCTGAAAAGGCCCCTTCGAAGAATTTGATACATAACAGCTTTATGGCGTTGCAGGGCTTGTCTCGTCGGGTATTCTACTTGAGCGAGGTTGTTGGGGTTGCGATTTGTTGAAAAAGCGCCAGGGAGCCACTAGCAAGTGCCAAATAACAGTGACTGCATGAAGCTCCTGAGTCAAGTCAAGTCATTTTTATTTGTATAGCCCTAAATCACGAAGAGTCTCAAAGGGCTTCACAGATTATTACACAGACTATTTTTCAGCCGACGAGAAGAGTAGGTTATTCATATGCTATGGAGTAGAAGTGAGTTTTAAGTTTAGATTTAAACATTTCCACTGAGGTTGCAGATCGGATCCCAGGGGGAAGAGCATTCCACAGCACCGGTGCCCAGATGGAGAACGCTCTCGAACCAGCAGAACACTTCTTTGCTCTTGGGATCACCAGAAGACCGGCACTCTCAGATCGTAGGCTTCGGACCGGGACGTAGGGGCAAATCAGATCTGAAGGATAAGACTGTAATAAAAACCTCATCATCCAGTCCAGCGTGAATGTGGATCTTTGGTGGGACAAGTACACCGCGGTTACATTGGTGCCGTGACCCGTGACTTCTATCAAACTCTCCGAACCGAGGACTGTCCTACCTGCCACATCAGCTCACAGTATTTGAAATTTTGGTTACATGAACGTTATCATTAAGCTCATTACCATGCAGTGTCACAGTGATGCAGATAGCTAAGTGTGCTATACAGTGACGTGTTACGCAGGCTGCTGATTAATTTTGTGATTTTGACTTATTTACATCTTTGAAACGTGTTTAATCAGAGCACGAGTGACATTTCAGAGGGTACACGGAAGCGAATGTTTGGCGATTTTGATGGTATTTATTGGGGGTGCCTTGTCACCAAACTTGGCTAAAGACACTCCTGGATGCCTAAAGTACTACTGAGTACATTTTTTACGAAAATGTGCTTCACCGTTTTGGAGCCTATAAGCCACATACGAATGCATTAGGATTTATATAATAGTCCAGATTATATATTAGTTTTTTGAAGGCTAATATTGATCTTGGGTTTGCTTCATTCATGCTTTTTTACTATCAATGCTCTTATCGTCTTTGTTAATGCCCAAATTGCAACGATTAAATATATTTTCCTAGAGGTACTATTACTTCGAGAACATGTTTCTTCATATGCATTCATATTATGCAATTTAAAAAAAACATTTGCACTTGGTTCTGCGATGCAAGAAATTAGAATGATCCAAGTTGTAGATCAATACCCATTCCCCTAAATAACTTGGGAATTTTACACCCGTAATCAAGTTTATTTGATTTGTTTTTGTAAACTGAAACTTCCAACGCCAATCGTCATGAAAGAAAATAATTCGATATAGCATTGACTCGATCCTGATTGGATGACACATGCAGCGACAGAGAAAGCGACCAATTGGGTGGCACACGCAAGGTTTTAGTTCAAATTCCATTCCTCCACCGATTACTGGAACGTTACCCCGTCAAACAAGAGGTTGATCCTTTTTTTGAATAAATTTTGAATTCATTTAAATAAACTAAAATGTCTTATAGTCGCTACGCAAAAACATATTACGTGTTTACATGGTCTCTATCCTGGCTGAACGAGACAGGAAACGACCAATCAGGCGGAACAAAGCGCTCGATGACGTTTACTTTGACGTCATCAACATGCGACAGATTGATATCAACAAACAAATAAAGCTTGCTTGCTTTTGTAAACTTTACTCAATGACTATCGAGGGGGGCGATATTTGGGTAAGCTTTTCTTATTTCTACAGCCACGAAAATTAACGCGTGTTTTTCAGAAACGTTCTTGCTTCCCTGGCGAGGTAAAAAACAACGCTTTCGTTTTCTGCGCGAGCCATGTTGTTTCATGTGACCCCTCGCAACCAGACAAATTGTGTTTATGAAACTCTTTCAAGGACAACTTACGTATGCTAGCCAATTTCAGAAAAAAATTCTGCAAGTCATATTTGTATTACCTCTTTTACCATAGAGTCTCAAAGAGTTGCACAGGGCCACCCTTTCGGTACATTCGCCGCCCCTTGATCTTAAAATCTACACGAGAAATACTACAAAAAAAAACCCCATCATTTTCCTCATGATCAACAATGAGAAGGGGCCTCCCATAAAGGTAAGCCCCTTTGCAGAATGACCAGGATGAAATTGATTTTGAGTGGGCACTAGTAGACACAACTTAATCATCTTCCCCCAGCATAAATATTTGTACATTTTAAATAATAATGCATCGAAATGGAGAATTTTAGGCCAAACTCAAGAAGCTATGATGAACGCGTGCCCTTGGAAACGATAGAATCACATATATATATATACCGGAGCCATATCCCCCTAGTGCACAGGTGTCAAACTGGCGGCCCGCGGGCCAGATCAGGCCCGCTAAGCGATTGAATCCGGCCCGCGAGACAACACTCAGAGAAGCACAAGATAAAAACAAGCTGCAGGTTGAAATATGTCAACTTGATGTTGCTAAAGAATGGTGCTTCTCACAAAGACACTGCACTTGTACTTATTTATCTCTCTCTGTCTCCCTCTCTCTTTCCACTCCTTTTTTTTCCCACTCTCTGTCTCTTTCACTCTGTGTCTCTCTTTTTCTCTTCCTTTGTTGCTCTTTGTCTCTTTCTCTCTGTGTCTTTTTAACTTATTTTGCTCTAATTTCCTTTTTTTCCTTTTCTCTCTTTTCTCTTTCTCTCTTCCTACCCTTTGCGCTTTCTTTTCTCTTTTCTCTCCTTCTGTCTTTCTATTTCTTTTAGATTTCTTTCTTCCTCTCCCTTTCTTTCCCCCTCTCTCATGACTTCTCTTTTTATCTCTTTTGTTTCTCAGGCTCTCCCCCTCTCTCCCTTTCTTTGTCCCCCCTCTTTCTCTTATTTCTTTATCTCTCTTTTTCTTTCTCTTTAATCTACTGGTCCGGCCCCCAACAGAATGTTTGTTCTATCGTGTGGCCCCCGAGTTAAAATGAGTTTGACACCCCTGCCCTAGTGGGAGGCGGCTAGTGTCAAAAACACGTTCACATTTTTGACTCTTTCTGGGAGATTGATACAGAGGAGGGGATTCCCAGCCCCCTCGCTCAACCCAACTGCTGTGTTGTAACATCTCGTTGGGAGTCATTAGGTGAATTACGGAAGAGTGTGCGCTTTAACACAGCGGGGATAAGCTGATCGACCAAGATTATTCTGAGATTATTGCATAGCACAAATGGCATTTGCGATAGGGCTGCACGATTTTGGGGACATTTTTCAGACCAATATTGCAATTTCAATGTGATTTTTGTTGTCAATGAAAAGTGCATTTTCTGGGCTAGTTTTGTTATTTGTAAGTGCCGGTACTTAAAGCCCCAGTGAGTAATAGTTGACCATTAGATGGCACTGTTGTCTAAAGCCACTCCAGCAGCTCCCGTGTTATTTTCGATTGTTCTCGATTGTTCTCAGCTCAGGGATGCTGCTGGAAATGTGAATTTCCCTTCGGGGATGAACAAAGTATCTATCTATCTATCTATCTATCTATCATTCCTAAGACTTAAAAAGTGGTCGGCGGCGCCCTCTGTTGGCTGCGGCTGCATCGGCTCGCTACAACGGGTCAGGTGCAATCGACATTTCGTTCTGTGTACATTGTTACACAGAATGACAATACAAGGAAATTATTATTATTATTATCTATCTATCTATCTAATGCAAATGAAGAACCAGTGTCACAGCAGCAACAAGACAACGGACAAACATGGCGGCGACCTAAGTGGGGATTCCACTATGTAAAAGAAATACAAATTTCTCAACCTATGATTTTTTTTTTAATAAAAATTAACATTGGTCTTATAGGTTGTGTATTTTGGTCTTTTTACCAAAATAAAGTTTTTTTTGTACCACTAAGAGGCACTAAATGCTACGCACCGGCCATTTAATCATAACGATATACTCTAACCTTAAGAAAACAGCACCCTCTTTGCTACTGTTGTGGTGGGCGGGTCTGTGTAGCGTGCTGCTTTCAAACTTTGCCTTGCCTTTGTTGGCTAGTGCCGTTAAAACTTACCTCTGATGTATCGACATTTCGTTCTGTATACACGTGTACAAGAATGACAATAAAGTATATCTGAATCTGATTAGCTGGTGCTGTTTAAACCCAAACTGTGATAATTTTGGTTGGCCAAACACTTCATCCATCAAATAACAAAGGGGAAAAACACAAACATGAAAGTGTAAAGCCTTGAAAAACCGCAGTGTCTTGCAATTACACAATCACACTACGCCACATCGCAATATCAATTAGATTTGGGTTGAATGTGCAGTCCTAATTTGTGTTATAATCATGTATATAACGAGAAATCTAAGAGTTATTTTGATTAACTTCTCATTTATACATGTTTGAATATATTACTATTTTTTTAATAACACAACGTGTAAAACTCCGGCAGGACCAGTTAAACCCTTGCGGCCTGCCAGGATCTTATATATGGGAAACACTCAATGCTCACGGTCATAAGTTGGACTTTTTAGTCTCTCTTATTCCATATTTGATGTATGCAACCCTGATCCCTTTCTTTCCGTCTCTGGCAGATTTGAATGCCTGCGCTGCGTTCCGATTGGCGCCCCCTGTTGCCGCCTCTGTGATGGGCCAGCAGATCTCAGGACAGGCGGCGCGTATCCCTGAGAAGTTGCTCAAACATGTCGGCCTGGTACGGGACAGCGGTTATCTTACCTATGAAGAGTTTTTGGCCAGAGTAGCCGAGCTCAATGACTTGTGAGTATATTTTTATCCTATTATTTTTTTCCCCCAAAATTCTGAAACTTCATAGAATTATGTTAAAATGTCGTTTATTTTAATTTAGTCTGCGTTTTCCTACCTGCTATCTTGTCGTAACCTCCTCCCCGTCGTCTTTCAACTGTGACGGTGACACAAAGAACATGCTGGGAGACCACATGTACACTGAGTTGCCAGGCATATTTGAAGCGACAGTTTGTTTACGTTCGGGAAACTCTGAGACCGGCGAATAGCAGCACGTACTGTAGTGCTATCCGCATCTGGAGGCAATGTTTGTATCTAGATTCTAATTTTTCCCTTCTGGAACTCGTGAGCTGAAACTTTCGTATGAAAAGACATGCGTAAGTAGAGGTACCACTGTACATGTTTTTCCCTTCTTAATTATGCACTTTTTGGCTGGTGCGACTTACACACCGTAGAGACTTATAGTTAGGAAAATACAGTACATAAAATTGGGCCATTTTCTGAGAAACACTGCAATAGAGTCTGAATTACCCACAGCTCATCACTAACCAATGACAGAGTACATCTTGGTCAATGGCAGCGCCCATGTTGATTTAAACCATTTCCCGCCATTTTCAGGACCGCGAAGCTGGCGGCCGGACAACGCAAGCACCTTCTGTTCGAGGTGCAGCCGGGCTCGGACTCCAGCGCTTTGTGGAAGGTGGCGGTGAGGGTGGTCTGCACCAAGATCAACAAGGAGGACGGCGTGGTGGAGGCCACGCGCATCATGAACCTCTACCAGTTCATTCAACTCTACCGTGACATGACCAGCCAGGCCTGTCAGGCCGCCGGCGTGCTGGCGGCGGAGGAAGACGGCGCCACTGCCACCGTGGAGGCGGCCTATGCGCCTCCGATGCCTCTCAGTCCTGACGCCTGTCAGGCCAGCATGTGGATGGGGAGGTCGGTAGGAAAGTAAACCAGAATTTGTTCTTTTAACCCTTTAAAAATGTGATGCCATAAAGAGTTTCAATTTCATGTTACGATTGTTTTAAAAGGGAAAGTATGTACTATTCATTGTTGGTACACCCTTTTCATGACCAAGTTCAAGCACTTCAAGGACTTTCAAAGCCAATTTTCCAATGTTCCCCGTACCATTCAAAGAAAAAATCCATTGCAGATCAAAAGAACAGGGCCTAAACCTTAATTCAAAACCCTAACTAGCCCCAACCTTATTTCGTTGTCTTAAAATGTTAACTTGTAGCCCAAACCCCAGCTCCTATCCCTGGTCCTACACCTAACTCGAGTCCTCACACTTTTTCAAACTGTAACCCTAGCTCTAAACCTATTTTGGAACACTGCATTCGGTATAGAACCCTAATGTGGAGCTGAAACCCTAGTACCTAAACTACACGTAACTCGTAAACCTAGCCCCAATCCTATTTCAAAGCCCTATAAATTGAGTTGAATACCCTAATAAGGAGGCTAAACCTTAAATTCTAACCCTAGCACCAATCCCATTTTGGAACCATACAATACGTTTAAACTCCTTATTTGGAGACCAAACCCTTTCTCCTAACCTTAGCCAAACACCTAACAGAAGAAACATGGCAACCATTTCAAGCGTTAACAAGCACTTCTCCTAAAATGTAAGCACTTTTCAAACTTTGAAAACACTATTAAAATTCAAGGATTTTAAGCACTCCTACGAATTCTGTTTATTTGACCATCAGAAGTGGCTGCATGGTGTAGTGCAACCGAAAACAATTGCTAACAAGCACAATGGAGATGACAAACTACAGAGCCTCACGGTAACCCTAAAAATGGACAACTACCGTATTTTCCTGATTTTGGACTGGGGGGAATTTATTCAATAAAATAATAATAACACCAAAAACATTCGTGTCATCTTGAAAGGCAATTGACTTGACTATCATTCTGAGAAGAAAAAAATACTGCAGGAATACTTAAAAGTACTCCTACAGTACTACTATAATAGAAAAATACAACTACAGAAATATTACAACAAAAAAATACTGCAGAAATACAACTTTGGAAATTCTATAGACATACTACGAAATACTACTATGGAAATACTTCAAAAATCCTTCTGAAGAAATACTGGAAAACTACCACGACAGAACTACTTTACTACAAAAATACAACTACAATAATACTACAAAAATACTACAGATATACTAAAGAATTTCCATTATGGATATATAGAAAATACTAAAATAAAATAATACTACAAAAATACTACTATGGTAATATTACTAAAAATACTACTGCTGAAAAACTACAAAAATACTATATATACACGACAACATTTCCATTATTGCTAAAACACAAAATACAACAGAAATACACAAATACTACAAAAAATACTATCGTGGTAATATTACAGAACATACTAGTGCAGAAAAGCTACAAAAATACAACAAAAATCAGACTGCGGAAATACTACAAAAATACAATTATAGTACCAGGGTAATAGAAATTTAGTGTTAAAACAGGGACCTTATTATACTATTTTATATATAGATATATATGTATATGTATATATATATTATACTTAAACTTTACTTTGATTGTGAGCGTTTCGAAACCAATTTGATGAAACTAATCTATTTAAAAACACAGAAATAACAAATAAATATAACATGTAGATGTCTGCTTCTACAGATATTTACGAATAAAAAAATGAAAATAATTGGATAGGTCTCCTGGATCGCCCGCTTTGGCAAATCTTTTAACCCCATGCGGCCCCTAACCCCAAATAGATGCCCACCCCTGCGCTATAGACTACAGGCAACATCTAGCGTTCAAATATCCCACACTGTGTTTTGGGGTGGTGCAACGACGACTGTCACAATGTGGTCTCCCTTAGGGTGAAGGAGTTGACGGACGAGGAGGAATGCTGCATCTGCATGGACGGGAAGGCCGACCTCATCCTGCCGTGCACGCACAGTTTTTGCCAGCGCTGCATCGACAAATGGTGAGCTCACGTCCGGAGATAGCCGTCGCTAGGGCTGAGCACTTTTGGACAAAACCCAATTGCTGTTTTTTAGACCGGTCTTGCAATTTGGATTGATTGATTGGCATTTGTATCATTTTCCACCGGTCACCCTGTACAAAGGTTACCATTCATTTAAGATCAACAGCTCTGATAGACCATTGACATAACAGAAGGAAAAAAAAGGGCAGACGGGAAAAAGACTGAGCTTATCTTGGTCCTGTCCCCTCGACAACCCAAAAAACCTCACATTGTTATAGTCATGTTATCAGATTTTTATACCAAGGCATTTATGTAACGTAAATCACACAGGAGAAATATGATATTCGTAAAATCTAGATTACGTTCAGTACAATATGTCAATTTCATGTTCACCCCTCCATTCTTATTGTTTTCGAATTAATTTATTTTATTTCTGCGAGAAGAGCCAAAAGTCGATCTTGATCCGATGCAACCGGTCTAGCCGGTCTGTCAGTCAGTAGTTCCATTTTGACATTGTCATAGAACTTGTCGTGGAGGTCAGTTTCTCCAAGGATGGCATCACGGCGTTGAAGTGAGACCTCCGTTGCGCCAATCTGATCTCTGATTAGTCGGTCAGACATTTTCCCCAGCCTTGATCAAAAACTCCATATGTTTCTCAGACGAGAATAAAGAACAAGTTTCACTTCAACGTCTTCAATGTCCGGTTGTGTTTAACACGATGATTTCCAATTATTCCAGGAATCTTGTTACGTGCCCTTTTGGCAAGATCTTTCATCACTTTCAGCTCTCCTAGTGGAATAGATACTATCAATTCCACTGATTGCCCAACTAAGAAATTCCATTTTGGCAGCGCTGACTTGTCGTGGGAGCAGTGAGGTGTCATGCAAACTTTGAAAGTCTGTGGGTGCATTTTTTTTGCTCTCTGTGGAACGCTCAGCGCAGATGTAACACAACAGTTGCCTTGGTCTGGGTTCACCAATAACTTCTTGTGTTTGTTTGGTCAGCTTTAACCTTGATAAAGTACACTCAGTAGCAGGCCTATTTATGTTTTTGTGAGTATTTAATCATAGTAACATTTTTTTAATCTAAAGGAGACATCTCTCTCTTCCTGGTGCCTTGTTCGGGTTGCTGTCTGCTAACTAGGACCGCACGATTTTGGAAAAATACCTACTTGGGATTTTTCAGACCTGTATTGCAATTTCGATGTGATTTTCAATTTGACAAGAAAAGTGCTTGTTTTGTTTTCGGGGAGAACTTCGACATAGCGACGTGCAAACTTACCTCGAGATGATGTCCTGAGAGACCGAGAGTATACGACAAGTAACTAAATAACTATGGAGCTACAAAAAAACAGAATTGCAGTTGAACAATTAGTCTTTATTGTCATTATACAAAAGTACAAGGAAATTGGAGGGCTATTCTTTTGAGTGTAAGAAAACGATTTAGAGAGAGGCTGGCTAGCTACACGCTAGCGTCGGGTAACAGTGACTTCTGCAAGGTCTTTGTGATGATTAAAATAAGAGTCACAAATGTAGTTGTTTTCACAAGGTGTAGCTCCAAGTCGTCCGTTAATGGGTAATGGATCTGGCGTTGGTGACTAGCCACATTTGGCAGTGGTGGCTTAAGAGTTGTTAGCCTAGGGCTTCTCCTTTTAGAGAAAGAAAATGATTTAGAGAGCGTCCGGCAAGCTGCAGGCTAGTATCGGGGTAACCGCAACTTCAGCCAGGTCTACGCTTTCATTAAAACACATGGGTCATGAATGTAGTGGTTTCCTATGAGTTGTAGCACCAGATGATCCTTTTCATGGGTAATGGATCTGGTGTTGGGGACTAGACAGGCTCGGCATTGGTGGCTTGTAAGAGTTGTTAGCTTAGCCGTAGCAGTAGGCCGAATGGTAGCCTCGCTATTGCTTTCTCTCCCGACGTCGCCTCAGTCGCTTTTCGGACCCGATAACAATCCACGGAGCACCTGCTGGTGATCACTATTTCTTTTTGATTGAATTTTATTTATTTATTTTATGTAACAAACCGCTAAAGCTACTAACTGTCGCGTTTGTTTTGCTGCCCAGTTAGGCTTTTTGATTGACAGCATACACCAGCCTTTCCCAGTCGCGCACACAGACTGTCACGCCCACCCAACACACGCTTGCCTCTGGTTGGCCGGCACCGTTAAAGCCCAAACTGACAATTCCGGTTGGCCAAACATTCCATCACATGGAACTATAAATCTTTGATAAAAACGGCTGATTCCCGCGATTACGCAATTGCAATATCGAATAATATTGGGTAAATCGTGCTGGCAAATAGTAATAGATTTCTTGCCCTTGCAGGAGCCGCAACTGCCCCATGTGCCGCCTGCAGGTTACGGGCGCCAACGAGTCCTGGGTTATGTCCGACTTCCCAACCCAAAACGACATGGCGGGTTACATCCTAAACCTGGCCGACGAGGCCGGGCACCCGCATCGGCCGTGACGCGGCAAGTAAACTTCGCCAAACCGCAAAAAAAACCTCAATGGACATTCTGCGACAAATTGAGGTGCATTGTTGGGAGATCATGTGAAGACAGAACCTCCTAGGTGGAACACAATCTGGTATATCGCAAATTCAGTTTTCTGAAGGAATGTAGTCCGTTTCTAGTGCCATAGAATTATCTACGGAAGTCCAAGAGCCAAAAATGGAATAAAGATTTATGTACCGTATTTTCAGCATGTATAAGGCACACCGGATTATAAGCGCACTTGAAGACCACTTGATATGTTTCTCAAAGACAAAACAGTTACTGTATGCAGTATCATTTCATAGTATCTATCCACCATATTTTCTGGTATATAAGGGGGTTCTAAAGCTCAAATTCTGACCAATTTGAGTTTTTACATGCGAAAATACGGTCATAGGACTCTTCATTTTTAAAATAAGGTGTATTGATTGAAATTCTAAATTCATAGTATTAGTAAATATTTTAAAATCATGATACCCTCTTCAAAAAATGAAAAGCTATATATATTACTGAGTTACCTGCTATTTAGCAGAATGTTGTTGGTTTTTTTAAATTTCATAATGTCATTTTCATTTATTGCATTTTGGCACTCACGAGCTTCCATACAAATGTTCTGTTGCTGTGAAAAAGTTGCTATTATGGACCCTTTTCTTAATGATGAGTTTCAAATTCTCCATTGTAGAATATATGAGGTTTGGCTGGGTTGAAATGTAGCCATTAAGCTAACAAGTGTACTGTATTACGGAAATACTCCTGACGATACTTCCTGGTTATGTCATCCAAAACAATTAGCTTGCTGCTATTGGAAGGATATCTATTAGAACCCCCGTTAGCATCGGAAAGTTGAATTTACTTTCCTGATTAAGTTCACAATTTCTTAGAAAACAAATTTCTCTCCTAACTATATTTATAAATGTAGTGTAATCCCTTGCTACTTCGCACTTTGTACTTCCTGGCCTCTCTGGTTGAAAAATATTCGGCGATCCATTATCCCTGATCACATTTTTCTGCGAGAAGCGGCAAGCAGAACACAATTTTGTCACGGCTTGCGACTCAACTTCACTCGTGCGTCCGAGATCCGTTATTTCCGGTTGTATATTGCTGCGAACTGAGGCACTTTTGTCGGGCCTGGCGCCTTTTTACCATCACTGTATTTTTAAAAAAACGAACCGCACTTGTGCAGCCGCGATCCTTTATCACAGATTTCATATTCCTGTGAGTGGAAGCCGAAAGAAGACACTTTTGTTACAAGGCATGCTGTTCTGGCCTGACGAAAATGAAATGTACTGGTGTGGTCAAAATCAATTATCCCTGGTTGACTATTGCTGAGAGCAGCGGGCTGGCGGAATGCCTCTTTTAGGGAGGGTTTGAGCCGTTGTAACGTGCCGGTGTGGCTGTCTAAAATGAACTGCACTGTTTTGGCCACAATCCATTATCCCCTGTTGACTATTATGGAGAATGGGGGATGAAAGAGAGATCTGTGGCATGTGTGGCATTTATTTCCCGTTTTTGCCACCTAAAATGAACAGCATCTGTGTGGCCGTGATCCATTATCCCCGGTCGACTACTACTGCAAGCGGGGACCGTCAGAGTGCATTTTTAAAAAAGCAGGTGGGGAACTTTGTGAAATTTCACATAACGTATGGAGTTCTGGTCCCCATTAATCGGGATGAACGAGGGATTGTGGTGGACCTCTCTTTGTAGTTTTTGAGGCAGTTTTTTCCCTTCCGAATTTTGGTTTGATGGGAAATATTGCAGAGTTCCACTTTGGAGGTTTTTCTTTGTTAGAAGTGAAATAATGCCATTTGCAACACAATTTTTATACGCACGGATTGCACCTTGAATTCCTTCTGTATCGAGCCGGGGTCAAAGGGCATCTTTAGCTGTACTGACTGAAATGCAGGGGCCCTAACAGGGACATAGTGTGGTCACACTTTTTTTCTGTGAATTCCCTTTTATGTTTTTTTTTTTTGAGGTGGGGGGCCTTTGTATTAAAATAAATTGAGTTGCAAGCTTACCCACGTAAGGAATTGAACACTTAAATCAAAGTTCAGGCTCCAGCATGATACCGGTTTTGAACGAAGCTTACGAGAAGGAAACTCATTATATTCATAATTCATTTCATTGTTTTCTAAGCCAGCATGTTTGTATTTGTGTCCGTGACAATTTAGCATAATTCATGACACATACTGCTTATTTTCAAGTTTCTTTTTTTTACAATTACTCTAAACTTTAAGTACTGTATTTTCTTTTGGATTTTACTTTATTGTCTGATAAATTTCTAGTACACAGATGAAAAAAAAATTCAATATTGTGATTGATGAACTGACAGCTCTTTAATAGATTAGCATTGTGTATTCTGATGAATATCCAGAGTCTATTTATGACATTAATTTTTTGTGAATTTATTGATTGGTTAATTTTTGATAAATATTGTACCGATACAATACCTGCTTAACTATAAGCTGACCTTCCTGTACTCGATTTTACACTTAAACAAATAATATTGTATATGTCAATATTTATTTCACAATAAACCTTTTATTTCATTAGCTAATTGCAATGTTTTTTTTTTCTTATTGTCACGTTTAACTCTAATTGTAATGCATTGATTGGCCCTAAGGTGGCAACCTAACACTAAGGAGGGGATGGTTAATTTAGTGGTCATTTCACGAACACTGTTATTACAAAATTATTACGGTTATTACCCCCATTTTCAATCTAAATTTAGGGCAGGTTTTTCCTATATTTTCCTAAATATGCTTTAATTTTTCACATTTAGTTGGTTTTATTGTTTTTTTGTGGCTTATGTAATCATTTAAATATCATATATTTTCTAGGGAAATATTTACAGAAAGCTTGAATGCATAAGAAACTGATAACAGCGTTTTTATATACATGATCGAATTTTACTATAATTCTAAATAAATCTTTTAGAAACACCCCTTTCAATTACCGTATTTTAACGGCTATAAGGCGCACCCCCCAAAAATATTTTTTTTGTCATATATTTCCATACATAAGGCGCAGCGGACTATAAGGTGCTACAGTGGGAACGTCAACAAAACAGTGAGATGGTTCAGTCAATCTTATTAACCCCTTAACATTCCGACGGCTCGCAAAGAAGCAAATATGATGTCACCGATCACTCAAATGAGTCATTCTACATATAATTAGGAAGGTTCAACTCTTGGGATTCAAGAAATGGTTTCTATTTTCTTTTTCACTGGCAACTATGTGGACAGCTAAGTAAGAATTTCATTGTGCCGGGAATTTTGGTTCTTTACTGTGCATATGACAATAAACATTTTAAATTGAATTGAAAATAAAATCAGACTCATCACAGAAACACCAAGATCAGTCAGAAACAAAATACTGGGAAAATATAAAGCCAGGGTAGCTCACCAACGTCGTCTTGCAGCCGTCACATTCGATAATAATACGCAACCATGCTCCTCTTACATCCATGAGTGTAGTAAATCCAACCGTGTCAAATATTGACACACTCAAAGACGCTATGATGCCGACAAGTGAAAGAAAAAATTCAGCTGAGAAGCATCTGCATTGATAGACGTTGCTTGATGCTAGCTGTCTGTTCAGCCCTATAATTCCTGTTTACAAATACAAACTAGTAAATAATGTTTTCTCCATGCCGTAGAGCAACCGAACGTGTGATTCACATTCATCCTTTTCGGCCAATTGTAGGTTTTGTTTTTCTCCGCTTTAGCCTATGCGAGCCTGTAAATGCTAATAAGGACCCGCCTACTTTACCTCCGAATAACTTTTGCCAATAGTGACTGATTCAAATGATGATTGACACATTGGTTAGGAAAAGAAACACCGGTATATATATCCCAGCATACACCGCAGACTACTTCACCTACGGGGGAAAATCTAGTCGGCTTGCGTTAGTTGTGAGACCTTGCGACTCAATATCGATCCATCTATAAGGCGCACTGTATTATAAGCCGCATGGACAGCTTTTGAAAAAAATAAAGGCTTTTAGGTGCGCCTTATAGTCGTGGAAATACGGTATAAGTTATATCCTTGTGCCCCTTTTCAAGCAAGACGTTTCTATGTCGACTGAGCCTTTATTACGCTATTTTAAAAAACTAGTAATGATATAGTCATAACAACATAAGGCCTGTATATCATGTATGTATATCAAACTGGAATCCTTAAACATTAATCCGTTTCAATAGTACTATTTGGGGAGGATTGCTTCAACTTTATGCGTTTTTCCTTGTTATTAATGAAAGTCGTTTATTTCAAACCTATCGCTAACTCTTTCAAGTGTGTTATTTATTTAAATGGATCCATTTTGGAAAAGTTATAGAAACATGTTTGTCAAAAAAAATGTTGGTACATTTGTAAACTTGATGTGTTGAACATGCAAAATGTGCTCAGATTTCTGTTACAAAAAAGGGAAAATCTCAGAAAGTACAACCCACGTTAACATTAACAATGGTGGTGTGTCTTGGGGAGTACAGCCTGGTGGCACCCATCGCTCTCTAGGCCAATATATGAAAATATAAAATGTAAAAATATTGAAAGAAATTCATTCTACCAGTGGAACTGCAGCATCGGCTTTCACGGCATCCACCAAAAAACTGAGTTCGTTGCGCAGCGTCTCGTGGCGATACGCCATGCGGATTTGCGCCACGTTGGTGCGTCTGATGTCGTTGCCCTCAGGGCCGTCTTGAAGGTAGTTGGAGCCCAGGAAGTGTTTCTTCTCCTGGTGGTAAAAAAAAAAAAAATGGAGGGCCAACCAACATTTGTTAGACGGGTCACAAACTTGGTGCCCACTGACACGACATAGAACCCTGAGAACACCAGAGTAGTCATTAGCTAATAAGTTCCAGAATCCTGGCATCCCAGGTAAAAATATCAAAATTTTGTATTTATATTTAATGTTAATAATAACATCATATATGGTCAGTAAATGCGTGTAGTAGATCAAATAATATTATAAATCGTCATGTTCTTAGAAGACTATTGCTTTAATTGTCCTGATCGTAGAGTGGTTTGCACATTGTTCCTTATCAATGCATGGCCTTCTGTGATAATCGCAGGCTTTGTTTCCATAGTTATCATGTTTTTGCTTCTCCCTTTAGCACCACTGCAAGTCTTGGGACCAGAGGCGATTTTAGGTTCTGAGCAACCAGATCAGCGACTGGCAAACTACAACCCGCCAAACAAAAATTGTCCAAATATAATGAAGACATTATATAATAGTAAATACAGTAATAGTAAATACAGTACTAGTAAATACAGTACTAGTAATGCAAAGTATTTGTCAGTGCCAACCATTGTCCATTTGTGTGTCTGCAACAAACATACTACAACATTACTAAAAAACTAAATGTCAAATCTTGTGCTTAAAAACAGGGTTTAACATATTATTTTGTCTTCATTGTGATTAGAAAGAAAACTACAGAAATACTACAAAATACTAGTACAGTAATACTATGATACAAAAATACTATCGCAGAAATATTAAAAACACCGACAGTTACACTATAAATACAAAAACAATAATACAACGGAAATACTACAAAATACTTCTACAGGAACATTATGACAGAGATACTACAATTAACAACTAAAATAATAAGGCAGATATACGACAAATATTCTACTATAAAATAAAACAACATACTACTGTAAAAGTAATACAAAATACTACAAAATAAAAGTACAGTAATACTATAAAATACTACAGAAATGCTTTAATTATCTGATTGCAGAAATACTACGAAAAAATACCACAAAAATACAAATCAAGTAATACAGGAAAAATACCACAGATATACTACAAGGATTCTATTTCGGAAATACTACAAATATAAAACTACAGTAATATTACAGCAATACTACAAAACCATGACTACAAAAATTCTGCTATGGAAAATACTACAAAAATACTACTCTAGAAATACTACGATGTGGTGCTAGGAATGAAATAGACGTAACTATTTTAAGCAGTGGAGTATTTCCGATGCTGTGTTATTCACATTTCCGTTTTGTTTACCTGTTTTAGCGTTTTTTTTTTATCATATTTTAGCCTATTCTGTCTTTTATGAAGGATAATAGTTTAAAATATAGTATAATTTTTGGGGGGGGATCTTGGGTTGAATTTGGTCACCCCCCAAAAATGGACTAGTTCTGGCATGCTTGGGACCCATAAGTAAAAAATACAATGTTGTCTTGCACAAACTCGCTAATTATTTTCATTCTGTTCCTAATCACAGAAAGAGGCATTCTGGGAGGGATATTAGCCAAAAGCAAATAGGCATCCTCATAATACCGTTGCGGAACCAATAGCAGAGCAGCAACTAATATGACATCGACCAATAGCTAACGGGCAAATTAGAGACAACTCGCATACACATACACAGGTAAATAAATTTGTGTAACAGACGCTGCCCTTCTTATGAAAATTATCGTTCGTAAGTTGAATTTGTTTGCAAGTTGCTCCAGTGCTACATTTTGTATGTTTAAGGTTTATATAAGCAACCTGTATTGTTTTGTACTAAAAAAATAAACATTTCATAAAATAATATGCTGAATAAGATAGTTTAACTTACTTTTTGGAAGATGCGCTTCAACAGTTAAGCAACTTCCTCCTCCGTGGAAGAAAGTGGCCTAAAAAAAGCGATCCAACCATTTTCTCAACCGCATCAAGCTTTCTTATTCCTCTTTTATTTCAAATGAAACAGCACGCCTCTTCTTTACATCATCCATATTGAATGGATGCACAAGATATTAAACAATAAAAATGTCAACGTTCTTAGCGTGCTGGAGATGCAGTATACTATACTATATACAATACTATTAAATTATCTATCTATACTGAGTATAGTATGTTTACACGCGATCTAGGAAGGGGAAACCAGATTTCTTATTCGGGGTGGATGCTGGGTGACCTCTCACAGCGCCACACGCCGTTAGCGGCGGAAAGAAGCACTACGGTACTGTCCTCTATTTGGAAAAGGTGCACATAATACAAAATCTAACTCACAGCAATGTCCGGATATTTTTCGACATCCTGTAAAAAATGATCGTACGTCGAATGGTCGTAAGTAGGGGAGCGTCTGTAGATGTCACCTGGTGGGTACAATGCCATAACAAGGAGGCGAAGAAACATCTTATTCAGCATGGTAACCTGAAAACCTAGTGGTCTACCATATAGCCCTTTTGAGAATGCCACCCATGTCTGGATCCCCACTCCAAACTCAGTCCACATTAAAAGTCACCTGGTGAGACAGGCCACTTTGCAGCACGCTATTCCTGGCGATCTCGCACAAGTCGCACGTGCTGAGTTTCCAGAGCTGAGCCGCGATGGCGTACTCCTCCATCAAGGCTTCCTGGGAGGGATTTCAACTGGTTTTCAACGATACCTGCGTCATACTCTCCGTTTTACATCCGGCCAGTTCAGACCTTTGTGTAGTGGAACTGCATGGGGTCGTCGGTGGACAGCGAGACGCAGAGGCCCTTCTGGAGAAACTCCCGCAGAGGGTTTTTGGAGTACTGCAAGAACAGACTGTTGTTGCTCAGCGGCGACATGGCGATGGGGACTTGGGCCAGGTAGTACAGGTACTGCAGCACTGGACTCTGGTGGATAAGAGATCAGAATGTAAGGAAAAGATTGTCACAATCAAGGAGTCCGAGTAGGGGGTGAATGAGGTGACGACCTTTTTTGTGGTTATATAAGTCCTGCGGGTGATGGTTCAAGATTTACTCTAGAGCAGGGGTCACCAATGTCGTGCCCGCGGCCACCGGGTAGCCATTGAAGAACAACTGTGTAGCCCGCAGACTGGTTCTTAAAATAGCTCTCTAGTGGTGGGTTTTTGAGTTTTAGGAAATTAGATCTTTGACTGGGATGATGTGGCTCTGTTGAGGGTACAGAACTGGACAGCCTGACAACTGAAGCTGAGAGACGGGCACTGAACAAGCTGGGGTCATGGACAATTCATCACATCCACTACACAGCATCATCTCCAAACAGAAGAGCAGCCTCAGCGACAGACTGCTGTGACAGTCTTGTTCCACGGACAGACTGAGGAGATCATTTCTTCAACATGCCATGATGCTCTTTAACTGCACCCGGGGGAGTAAAAGCCCACATTAAACCCCACCCCCACATTTGCATATTACCCTATTTTTATTACAGTGTGTATTTTCCGTAGCACTATTTAAATACTCTATAGCAAAACGTTATATTGGGTATTTTTGTATTCTATATCTTTATTTTATTATTTTATTTTTCAACACAAGGATACTGCTGGATGTGCGAATTTCCCTACGGGGATCAATAAAGTTTCTATCTATCTATCTATTGGTTGACTGAGCCTATTTTTTACACTACTTCTAATAAACGGTTGGTTGGTTGTATTCCTTAACCACTGGGGTTGTAGGGGCACCATTTCCTGTTGTGTGTCTTGGAAAACTACAGCCTGGTGGTGCCCTTCCCTCTCCAGACAAACATATGTTTTCACCCGGTCTTAATACGAAATGGTAATTACCCCAAAAATAACATAGTGAGAATATGATTATATATATATATATATATATATATATATATATATATATATATATATATATATATATATATAAACGCACATTGAACTGATAGCTCTTGGCACTATTTGGTAACAAAGTATTGCTTAGCTTCAAAAAAGTTGGTGACCCAAGCTCAAAAGGGAAGTGTTGGTCTATAAACTTAGGTCCAAATTCTAACCTGGGCTCAATGAGAGTTATATTGTGATTTTGAGTTGTAGGTGACGGACACAGGTTCTTAATTCAGGTCTGGGTCTGTTAGAATGGAAAAGTTTGCAGAGACTAGCCCCTTCTTATCTTTCTGACTTGGTTCTCATGTTCCTGCTCAGAGCCTCTGCTCGGAAAATGCTGGTTTACTAGTGACTCCAAGGACCAAGTTCAGATTTTTTTGGGTAAATTGACATGATGTGTAAGCACAAATATGGACATTAACAACTGTAAAACCATGAGTACTATGGTTTTCCCAAGGGTTGAACGCCCGTTAAGGTTCTTTTGGAATCTATATCCGGGTTCTGCAAAAACATACGGCGCAATTACCTTCTTCAGGTTGAGACCATGGGAAATATTGTCCGCCAACAGGAAGGCTGACACCAGGTGAGTGATGGAGCCGGCTTCACCACAGTGGGGACGGAACTGGAAGGTGTTCAACCCACGCTCCCTTTGGATGGTTTAAAAATAAAAAAAGGGAGATTATTTATTTTTGTGTCAATATTTTTTTCTTCTGGGCTGATCAATCATTAACCATATGAAAGAACTGGAAAATAGATAAATTAAGCAAAAAATAAAAGATGTTTAGAGTATTGCTTCCTTCATGAATAATGCTAGGGCACATTATGAGACTATGTTTGAATTAATTCGGGCGGGAAACTGTGAGCATGACCTGTTGGCCGAATCGTTAACCACGGAATTAGATTCTGCATTAAATAGAATAGAATAGAATATGCCTTTATTGTCATTGTTACAACATGGGATATGCTGTGACAACGAAATTGGACGACTCCAGTTCCACATTTACAGTGAGGATAAGGAAACAAAGAGATAAAGGAACAAAGAACTAACTGTCTTTGTTGTAAGTAGGCTTTGTTTTCCTCCGGATTAGGTTAATGAGGGGGGTGAGGGACAAACAGAGTTGCTGGATACAAATGAATATAATTTAAAGCAATTTTCTCTACCCAAGGGACCCAAGGGATATGGCGACACCACTTTACGACGTTTTGACTCTACAGTGTGGAATGAAATGTTTTTTTTTCGGATCCACTTTACAGTTTTATCCTCACTTGACACCCCCTGACATCAACAAACAATATTGTGTGTGCCCCAAAAACATACAAAATTTAAACTTTGCAGTATTTGTCTATATGTAGTTACATCTCTTAGATGCCTGTCTGCTATTTTTTGACATCCTATAAAACACTGGTTTGCTATTGGTTTGCATCACTGCAACTTTAAAATCTATATATGCTATTCTTTGAACTCCCTATGACAATACACTTCTCTTTCTTCATTCATTCATTCTGAATCTTGTGTGCTTTATGTAGAATTTACAATACTACAGTTTTCGAACTGTAATTATTCGGGTCCTAAGGCCTGAGGTGATGCTAAAGAAGGAAGCAAAAACATGATAACTATGATTACAAAGCTTGTGATTATCAAGAAATATGAAGAGGACACACAAATGGCTACCCTTCCTAAGTTGCATTGCTGCAACCAATCAATATTTGGGACGATAGTTCAAAATAAGTACAACCATATACTATTTTGTATTTTCATGTTTTTTATCTTTGTAATTGGGGATTCAGAATGTTTTTGCTATTTACAGGTTTCTATGCCCCGTTATATGGTAATTTCAGTTAGCAACGCCTACCTCAGAACTTCATCCATCCATTATCTGCACTGCTTATCCTCACTAGGGTCGCGGCGTTGCTGGGGCCCATCCCTGCTGTCTTCGGGCAGTGGGCAGGGGACACCCTGAACTGGTTGCCAGCCAATCGCAGGGCACACAGGAACAGACAATTCGCTCGCTCATTCACACCTAGGGACAATTTGTACCGACCAAATTAACCTGACATGCATGTTTTTGGAATGTGGGAGGAAACCAGAGTGCCCGGAGGAAACCCACGCAAGCACAAGTAGAACATGCAAACTACACACAGGAATGTTCGATCTCATGACCTCAGAACTGTTTGAGGTATCCCGGGGTACTACAGTATTGGATTGAGCACCCAAATAATAATCAAGCTCCATTGAAAGTGACTCACTTGCGCAGGTTGTTGAGCACCATGATGTTGGCGTACATGTAGAACAGGTAGTAGGTGTAAGGCGGGTTATCATCTGAAGTCCACGACTCAGGTTTTGGACTTTTGTAGGAGAACAAGTGGTCACTGTGTTTGGATTCGTCATCTACGCTGTCGAATCCCGTCACCTGCAGGGCGAGATCAGGATCGGCGATGAAGAGACGTTAAACGGAAAGGTGAGCGTCGCTTCGGGTCTTTACGTATTTCAGGAAAACATGAAGAGCCGGATGCTTTTGCGGGTTGACTGTGGCCTCAAAGATGGGGACGAAGATGTTTTCCAACATCTTGCCGAAGTTTGGTATCAGCTTCTTTGATCTAAAAATGTCACTGAGGAAGGACAGTGGATTGCATTGATATGTGCGCATCTGAGGATTTTTGGACCTGGATCAAGAAGACTCACTAGATCCTAGGAACCTGGATCATCCATCTCATGTTGGGTGAATGGACCTTGTGCTGAATAAACCAAGTGGCAAGGCCTTCCCATTCGCTGCTTGATCGTCCGTAAATGGAGAGTCGAGGTTCGGCGTGTTGGTATTTGCTCTCCTCTAAATCTTTTGCCACTTCCTGAAAAGGTTTGACCAAAGGTATTGAGATGACAGCTTATGATCTGCAACTTGAACAGCCCTGCATTACAGATTTTCAAAGTTGACAAACCTTGATGAGACGAGCAATATACTCCCCCTTGATGAAGTTGTCTGACTTAAGGTAAATCTCCCGCAATTCGCTGGCTCCCACCGGGTTGTACTTTGAGTTGAACTTGTCAAAACGATGGAATGTTTGTCTCCCCTGAAAAATCGAAAAATATCGAGTAGACCTCGGGATCCAGCGCTCCCGTTTACGGAGTGGAATAAGATGTTATTTCAGCCCCTCTTTACGGCATGTTCACCACTATATGAGAACAACATATTATTTCACGTTTTTTTGGCAGAGGTCATGCGTATGACAAATTATCTGCCTAGGATGACTACATATACATTATGTCACAAAAGTGAGTACCGGTACACATTCCAGCAGAGATTTCATTATTATGTTCAATTGAACAACACCGAAGAAACATCGCTTTGACAGAATGAAATGTAGTCTGTGGAAAGCTCATATAGCAGTGTAAATTTATTTTTACCCTTAAAAGAACTCAAAATATAGCCATTGTTAGCTAAACCCCTGGTCACAAAAGTGAGTACACTCTAAAGTTAAAGTTCAATACTTTGAGTGGCGACCATGATTTTTCAGAACCACACTAATCCTCCTGGCCATGGATTTCACCAGAGCCTCACAAATTGCCACTCGGAAGATCTTCCACTCCTCCAGGACATGACAGAGCTAACGGATATTCGAAATCTTGTGGTTGTCCACCTTCCGCTTGAGGATGCCCCAAAGATGTTCTATTGGATTTAGATCTGGAGACATGCTTGGCCAGTAGATCCCCTTGGTCAGCTTAGAAGTGTATTTGAGGGCCTTTGATACGCTGGAACATTGCCCTGAGACATCGTTTCTGGAAGGAAGGGGATCGTTCCTTGCTGTAGTATTTGACTTTACATGCTTGAGTTCATGTTTTCCTCCATGAAATGAAACTCCCCAACTCCAGTTGCACTCATGCATCCCCAAACCATGACATTCCCAACACATGCTTGATTTTAGGCACAACACAAACATATTTGTACTCCTCGCCTGGTTGCTGCCACGCATGCTTCACACCATCTGAGCCAAATGAATGAATCTTTGTCTCATCAGACAAGAGCATATGTTTCCAGTAATGTGGTTTAGAGGTAAGATCGGGCCAAAAAAAAGCACCCGAGCCCGACGCAGGCCCGAGGGGTATTAAACCCGACCCGGACCGAGCCCGACTAATTAACTGGATTTGCTGGCCCGGCCCGAGGGGGCCCGAAATTACATATTTTATTTATAAGGAGGGGTGATTTATGATAACAAATTAAACTCTGCCTTTTGTTACAACATCTAGGCCTAAGTTAAATAAAACTGTATAAACATTTACATCTTTTATATTTCTGTGTCTGCACTGCAGATGTTACATTAAGCGACAATCTGTCATTGACGGTTTTTTTTTTTTGAGGTAGCGAAAACATTTAAGGGCGTCCGTCATTTTGACGACTTGATCATTGGGCCATAATCCACAGCAGCAGTAGTAGTACGTCCTTAAGATTTTAGCGCAGCACTTTCATTGAGGGGGTGTTGACGTGTTGTGCCCTTTTCCGACTCCTATGCAAATCCCCCCCCCCTGATCGTATTCTATATAAAACGCTTATTAAAACAATAAAGCGAGCTAATTATAATAATTGGGAGATCCTAGTCTATATAACGCGTTTATTTAAACAATAAAGCGTGATTTTATTCTGCAAATTGCGTTTTTTAACGCGGATGAAAATGTCACCAACGTCAATGTACGCTTCCGACAAAAGCGATCGTATTCTATATAATACGCTTTAAAACAAAATAAAGCGAGCTAATTATAATAATTGGGAGATTCTAGTCTATATAACGCGTTTATTTAAACAATAAAGCGCGATCGTATTTTACAAAATGCGTTTGTTAATGCGGATGGAAAAGTCACGCTATGATTTCCGCAATCACAACTAATTGTACACAAATAATATTTATTTGATTTACTATATTCCTTGGTCTAGTATCCATACATAGTTTAAGTATATATTTTTAATGAACATATATTTATAATTATTAATTAATTAAAAAAAAAAAAAAAAAAAAAGCAGGACCGAACCCGACCCGACCCGACCGTATGACTGACATTTCAGGCCCGACCCGGCCCGAAATTGCCTCGGGTTCGGGTTCGGGTTCGGGCTCGGGCCATAAATCTTAGGTCTAATGTGGTTACATAGTGTACTTCTTTTAATTGTGTCAAACCGATATTCCTTCGGTGATGTTCTAATAAATGTTATAATGAAATCCCTGCAGAAATGAGAGGGGTTTACTCACTTTTGTGACATAGTGTATATTGTTGGTCTGCTATTGGTTTGCATGATGGCATCATTAAATTTCAGATACGTTATTGGCTGAACTACATCCCACAATGCCATCCCTCTATTGTTTGAGCTCAAAATCTTAAATACTTTGCAAAGGCGGCGATTCAGCAATAAAATAAAATATATATCTGTATATATTTACTCAATATCCCAAGACTAGCTGTGTCGCTAAAGGTGGAAGCAAAAACAGGATAACCGTAGAAAAGAACCTTGCGATTATCAAGGCATATAAAAAGTTCACACAAATCCATCCATCCATCCCTTGTCTTCCGCTTATCCGGGGTCGAATCGCGGGGGCAGCAGCCTTAAAAGGGAAGCCCAGACGTCCCTATCCCCAGCCACCTCCTCCAGCTCATCCGACGGGATCACAAGGCGTTCCCAAGCCAGCCGAGAGACATAGTCTCTCCAGCATGTCCTGGGTCGCCCCCAGGGCCTCCTGCCTGTGGGACATGCCCGGAACACCTCCCGAGGGAGGCGTCCAGGAGGCATCCTTATCAGATGCCCGAGCCACCTCAACTGGCTCCTCTCAATGCGGAGGAGCATTGGCTCTACACAGAGTCCCTCTCGGATGACTGAGCTTCTCACCTTATCTCTAAGGGAAAACCCAGACACCCTACGCAGCGAATTCATTTCGGCCACTTGTATCCGGGATCATGTTCTTTCGGTCATAACCCAAACTTCATGACCATAGGTGAGGGTAGGAACGTAGATCGACTGGTGGATCGAGAGCTTTGCCTTTTGGCTCAGCTCCCTCTTCACCACGACGGACCGGTACAGGGTCCGAATGACGGCAGACGCTGCACTGACCCCGTCTGTCGATCTCCCGTTCCATCCTACCCTCACTCGTGAACAAGACCCCAAGATACTTGAACTCCTCCACTTGGAGCAAGATCTCATCCCCAACCCGGAGGTAGCATGCCACCCTTTTACGATTGAGTACCATGGTCTCGGACTTGGAGGTGCTGATCCTCATCCCGGCCGCTTCACACTCGGCTGCAAATAGCTCCAGCGAGAGCTGAAGATCACGGCCTGAGGAAGCCAACAGCACCACGCCATTTGCAAAAAGTAGTGAGGCAATGCTAAGGCCCCCAAACCAGACTCCATCCCCTCCAAGGCTGCGCCTAGAAATTCTGTCCATAAAAGTTATGAACAGAATCGGTGACAAAGGGCAGCCCTTGCGGAGTCCAAACCTCACCGGGAACGAATCTGACTTACTGCTGACAATGCAGACCAGACTCTGGCACCGGGCGTACAGGGACCACACAGCCCGGATAAGACTGTGCAGTACCCCATACTCCCGAAGCACCCCCCACAGAGCCTCCCAAGGAACACGGTCGAATGCCTTCTCCAAGTCTACAAAACACATGTAGACCGGACAGGCAAACTCCTATGCACCCTCAAAGACCCTGCAGAGTGTGTAGAACTGGTCCTGTGTTCCACGGCCAGGACGAAATCCACACTGTTCCTCCTGAATCTGAGATTCGACCTCCTGGCGGACCCTCCTCTCCAGTACCCCTGAATAGACCTTACCAGGGAGGCTGAGAAGTGTGATTCCCCTGTAGTTTGAACACACTCTCCGGTCCCCTCTTCTTAAAGAGGGGAACCGTCACCCTAGTCTGCCAGTCCAGAGGCACTGTCCCCGATGTCCACGCGATGTTGCGAGGTGTGTCAACCATGACAGGCCCACAACACCCAGAGCCTTAATGAACTTCGGGCGGGTCTCATTGACCCCCGGGGCCCTGCCACCGAGGAGCTTTTTGACCACCTCGGTGACTTCAACCCCAGAGATGCGAGAGCCCAACTCAGAGTCCTCCGGCTCTGCTTCCCCAGAGGAAGACGTGTCAGTGGGATTGAGGAGGTCTTCGAAGTACTCCGCCCACCGATTCACAATGTTCCGGGTCGAGGTCAGCAGCGCCCCATCGGCACTATACACAGTGTCGATGGCACACCGCTTCCCTCCCTTCCTCCTAAGACGCCGGATGGTGGACCAGAATTTCCTCGAAGCCGTTCGGATGTCGGCTTCCTTGGCCACGCCAAACTCCTCCCATGCCCGAGTTTTTGCCTCGGCAACCGCCGAAGCCGCTTTCTGCTTAGTCAGCCGATACCTGCCAGCTGCTTCCAGAGTCCCACAGGCCAGGAAGGCCCGATGAGACTCTTTCTTCAGTTTGACGGCATGGGCGGAGGGAGGCTAACCTCTCATCTACTGGGGTGAACCCCAACGTACAGGCGCCGAGCCTTGGTGCAACTAATATGCCCACACCGGCTCTGCGCCTCTCACTACGGGCAACTCCAGAGTGGAGGAGAGTCCAACCCCTCTCGAGAGGACTGGTACCAGAGCCCAAGTCGTGCGTGGAGGTGAGTCCAACTATATCTAGTCGGAATTTTTCAACCTCACACACCAACTCAGGCTCCTTCCCTGCCAGAGAGGTAACGTTCCATGTCCCAAAGCCAGTTTCTGTAGCCGGGGATCTTCGCGTCAAGGACCCCTCCCTTGGCCACTACCCAGCTCTCTGCGCACGCGACCCCTTTGGCCCCTCCTACAGGTGGTGAGCCCATGGAAAGAGGGTCCCACGTTGTCCCTTCGGACTGTGCCCGGCCGGACCCCGTGGGTAAAGGTCCGGCCACCAGGTGCTCGCCAGCGGACCCCACCTCCAGGCCTGGCTCCAGAAGGGGTCCCCGGCAACCCGCGTCCGGGCGATGGAAATTGAGGACCAATGTTTTTGTCGTCATAAGTGGTCTTGTGATCTGCGTTTTGTCTGGCCACTCACCTAGAACCTGTTTGCCATGGGTGACCCTACCAGGGGCTTAAAGCCCCCGACAACATAGCTCCTAGGATCATTGGGACACACAAACTCCTCCACCACGATGAGGTAGCAGATCAAGGAGGAGGTTCACACAAATCGCTATCCTTAAGTTTCATGGTCGTAACCATTCAACGATCGGGACTATTATTAATAATAAGGACTTCTAAAGGCATGCTATTCCTTGCAAGTGGAAGTTTTAAAATCAGTTTTAATATGACTCTGCCACCACATCCCCCTCTGCATCCACCCACTAATTCCACTGTACCAGTTTCAGTTACATCATACCAAATGTAAATAAAATTCCTTTTTCTTTTACATGCATAGTAACAGTATATTTATCTATAAATTGATTTAATCATATGCACAGATATTACGCATAAGTAATTCCTAATAAATATATATATATATATATATATATATATATATATATATATATATATATATATTTATTTTTTGAATGTTTACTGGGGGTTCGGAATGCCTTAGCTACGCATTACCGTACATTTCCATCCCCAATATACAGCAATTTCACTTTACGATCTGCACCATAATCGATTAATGTCATATCCCTGGGTCTACTCTAATTTGCAACGATTGTTGACCACTGCGAGGCGTTTTTCCTTACCGCATGCACATCCAATGAATCCACGGTGAGGTCGTAAGGGTCCATGTGGAGATTTTTGAAGACCTGTTCAAGCGTGTAACTTTGTCCGCCCTTCTCCAGGACAACGCGGCCTTTTTCCGTCTGGTACGTGGTTTTGATGAACTTCAGCAGGTGCTTTTGGTTCATGCAGGCTGCAGCATGTATGTGGGTGTCCACCTTGAGTTTGATTAAAGCCTTGCCTTAGCCTTGATGTTTTTGATATACGAGCTTAGATAAGTGTAAGTCAGAGAAACTGACCTTCCTGACGTTGTAAAAGTCTCTGTGTGGGACACTCTTGAGCTCCTTCAGCTCGGCCATTTCATTTAGCATTTCGTGAAGGTAAAATTTGGAGGCCAGAAAGTTGAGTCGTCTGTGGCAGTATGTCTTCCTGCAACACATCGAAGAGTCAAACCAGACAGGACCAAGGTTTTATTTGCGATGTATCTGTATAATGTTAAATAACATTATAAATATACATGTAAAGTAACCATTACATTGTGGTGTCACATGACTTGAGCTGGCAGAGTAGAGTTAGTGGTTGGATGCAAAAGGGAAAGAGACAGCAGGTTGAAATAACGTAGCATACAGTAATTACAATCTATTTGTAAAATAAAAAAATATTTAAGTATTAATTTCCACCTATTTGTGATGAATAATAAATATACTGCACATGTAAAGGAAAAGTTGCATGTTATTTACCGTTGGCGTGATGTAGATTAAAATGGCTCAGAGAAGTTTATGGGTGGATGCAAAAGGGGAAGAGATAGTGGATTGAAATAATGTATCATATAGTAATTACAACTCATGTGTAAAATATGTGCATATGATTGAATAAGAATGTAAATACAAATACACGAAGAGGATAACGAAATATTATTCACTTGGTTGAGTAGAGTTGGGCGAATGTAGGAGGGGGAAAGAGACGACAACTGCGTATTTAACTAAGACTGATTTTTAACCTTCCACTTTCAAAGCTTTTCATGTCCTTCAAAGATTTTGTTGCTTCAATCATCTTCATATTCTTAATAATTCTCCCGATTGTCGACCTGTTACAGCCATGCAACTTAGCAAGGGTTCCAGTGTTTCCATTCGTGCGCCTTCTTCAGGATTTTTGGAAATCATAAGCTTTGGTAGCATGGTGATCAGGTTTTTGGTTCTCTATCATCAGCGCAAGCCTTGGTAACCATAGCAAATAATAAAGTATCTTGACTATTGTATCAGCGACTCATCAAGTTGTTTTCAGAGCACACACATTTCTTAACTGAATGAAGAGAAAGGCATTGTGGGAGGCTGTTCAGCCAATTGCATATTAGGATTTTCATGATGCCGTGACCCATAGCAATGGCAGACAAAATTATTGTTTATAATAAACCTGACGTTGAACAGGCATATTAGAAACATAACACTACATATGCATGAATCTCGCAAAGTTAGAATTTTCAATTTATTTGGGCAAACGTAAAATGTTTTGTTAGTGATGTCGTATGGAGGAAAAAATGCCTCATAGAGGGGCTAAAAAAATAATTTTCTTCCACACCGTAGAGTGAAAAGTTGTAAGGCGGGGGTCGCCATATTCCGGGGTTCTACTGTAGGCTTGTGTCCAGGATCAAACCCCAGGTTTAGTTTTTGTGTCTTTACCATGAGCCACCGTTTACGTCTGCTGTGAAAAATCGCTTTGTTCTTACGTGGGACCATCAGCAATCATGGCTAGGACGTGACTCAAGTCGATGGCAAAGGTCTCCAGATCTGGATAAGGTAAAGTCCGTGGCTGCTGCTGTTTCAAAGCCTGCGCGTTGTTGTAAACGTGAACGATGCCATCCTTCATCTGCAGCTTGTAATCCAAGTTCTCGGGGATGCCCTCCATGGAGTATGGGTCCTCGTCTACACGGGGGAATGGCCAGATGTCTACAGAGCATGCCAAAGAATTTTGGTTGAAGTTGAGAATATAATACAAAGAGAAAGGGAAAATTTATTTTCCACCTGGTAAGACCTCCTCTTCCTCTCGCCAGTTCTCCCCTTCTGTGTTTCGGAGGAACCGGGCTATAGTCCTGGGAAAACGATGGTAAGCCAACCGGGAATACTTTTCCCTGATGGACAGAGCTCTCAGGAGGCTCTTCGCCGCCTGCTCATAATCCTCAACAGTGATCTGTATTAAACACATGGATTCGACAATAAAAACCAACTTGGCTTAGGGGTTTGCCAAGCTCTCTTACCCCGGCGCAGTAGTCCCCGCTGATCGTCACCCTCTGAAAGTCGGGGAAAATGTCAGAGAAAACCGGTTCAGGCGTGGTCGGGGAGAGCATGGGCGAATGAGTCAACAGGCTCCAGTCTCTGGAGGGAGTCTGTAGGGACAGTGACTGGGATCGCTTCATCATGAAGTTCTTTTTCCTGGTGACACACAGAAGACCATTCATCTCCAAAGAATAATAGTAAAAGTGGACGCCTAAGGTACCTCTTAACCGTCTCCTTAGACTGTTGCTCGGCAAGTTCTTTTTGAAGGATCCGCTCGCGGTCTTCCAGCAAACCAATAGGACAGTCCTCTGAAACGGTAAACAGGGCCATGACGTCCTTGTTGTCCTCCTCCTTTAAGGCTGAGGCGTAGACCTTCTCGGCCAGGAGACGCACCTTCTCATCTACCTCACTCATGGAGATTTTGGGGAAGAGCCGCGGCATGTCTGCAAAAGAGCGCATACTTTGTGTTACTTTTGAAACGCAGGTAGACGCTTTTCCTTAAAAGGACAGGAAATCAACAGAATTTGGTGTTCCTGTAATATTTCATTCTTCATTTTAAAAAGGCCCATTGCAGAGGGTAACCGATGCAGTAGACCCCAAGGTTACTGCGTCCTAACCTTCAAATATTTTTACATTACCATGTGGAGTATGCATTTTTCTGTCCCTCATTAATTTATCTTCCCCACTAAACAATATCAACAAAAAAATATTTTGTGTGCCCAAAAACCTTGTGGCATTTGTGCATATGACTGTTTGAGGTACTCTTTCATACGTCTTTAAGATGCCTGTATGCTATCGGTTGACATTATACAGGTCGATGTTATGCTATTGGTATTATAATTATGCCGATATGATTTTGGCTGAACTGCCTCCCACAATGCCTTCTTTCTCAGTTCACAATCTCCTACGCTTCATAAAACTTTGCGAGTTAGTGCAATACAATCCTGTATTTTTGGTTCCCAAAACTTGCATTGATACTTAAGGGAGAGGCAAAAACATAATAACTATAGAAGTCTAGAAACACGATGCACATGCTTAGTTAACGTTGCTAAGGAATACGGCTGTAACCCATCGCCAATAATGACATTTATTCTGAATTGCTGGCGATTGAAGCTATTGAATTTCTAAAGGGATGATAATATTCACAAATGGAAGTTTTGAAATCATTTTCATTTTGAATCCAAAGTCTCTGACACCCTCAGCATCCACCAAGTAACTCCGCTGCACCAGCTCAAGTCACGTCACACTAAATGTAAATAGAATTTCATGTCTCCTTTACATGTATATTTATTTACAATGTACCTTAATCATATAAACCTTTATTACAATGAATGTCAAATTTCTGGCGTCTACTGTATGAGTATCAGTCAGGGAGGAAGTACTGATACACTGTCAAGGCTGGTATCTGCACCAAGACTGTGAAAATTATATATCATGCTTACTGAAAAGGGGGCATTGTATGAAATTAAATTAAATGATCTGCATTTACAGTGCATCCGGAAAGTATTCACAGCGCTTCACTTTTTCCACATTTTGTTATGTTACAGCCTCATTCCAAATTGTATTAATTGAATCTCTTATCTCAAAATTCTACATAAAATACTCCATTATGACAATGTGAAAAAGTTTTTTTTTTTACTTTTTTTGAATTGATTAAAAATAGAAAACTAAGAAATCACATTTACATAAGTATTCACAGCCTTTGCCATGAAGCTCAAAATTGAGCTCAGGTGCATCTTTTTTCCACTGATCATCCTTGAGATCTTTCTACAGCTTAATTGGAGTCCACCTGCAGTAAATTCAGTTGATTGGACATGATTTGGAAAGGCACACACCTATCTATATAAGGTCCCACAGTTGAGTGTGCATGTCAGAGCACAAACACCAAGCATGAAGTCAAAAGAACTGTCTGTAGACCTGCGAGACAGGATTGTCTTGAGGCACAAATCTGGGGAAGGATACAGAAAAATTTCTGCTGCTTTGAAGGTCCCAATGAGCACAGTGGCCTCCATTATTCGTAAATGAAAGACATTTGGAACCACCAGGACTCTTCCTAGAGCTGGCCGGCCTTCTAAACTGAGCGATCAGGGAAGAAGGGCCTTAGTCAGGGAGGTGACCAAGAACCCGATGGTCGCTCTGTCAGAGCTCCAGCGTTTCTCTGTGGAGAGAGGAGAGCCTTCCAGAAGGACAACCATCTCTGCAGCAATCCACCAATCAGGCCTGCATGGTAGAGTGGCCAGACGAAAGCCACTCCTTAGTAAAAGGAACATGGAAGCCCGTCTGGAATTTGCCAAAGAGCACCTGAATGACTCTCAGACCATGAGAAACAAAATTCTCTGGTCTGATGAGACAAAGATTGAACTCTTTGATGTGAATGCCAGGCGCCATGTTTGGAGGAAACCAGGCACCGCCAATCACCAGGCCAATACCATCCCTACAGTGAAGCATGGTGGTGGCAGCATCATGCTGTGGGGATGTTTTTCACCAGCAGGAACTGGCAGACTAGTCAGGATAGAAGGAAAAATGAATGCAGCAATATATAGAGATATCCTGGATGAAAACCTGCTCCAGAGCGCTCTTGACCTCAGGCTGGGGCGAAGGTTAATTTTTCAGCAGGACAACGACCCAAAGCACACAGCCAAGATCTCAAAAGATTGGCTTCAGAACCACTCCGTGAAAGTGGAGTGGCCCAGCCAGAGTCCAGACTCGAATCCGATCGAACATCTCTGGAGAGATCTGAAAATGGCTGTGCACAAACGTCTCCCATCCAACCTGATTGAGCTTGAGACTTATTGCATAGAAGAATGGGCAAAACTGCCTAAAGATAGGTGTGCTAAACTGGTGGGATCATATTCAAAAAGACTTGAGGCTGTATTTGCTGCCAAAGGTGGATCAACAAAGTATTAAGCAAAGGCTGTGAATACTTATGTAAATGTGATTTCTTAGTTTTCTATTTTTAATAAATTCAAAAAAAAGTAAAAAAAAAAAACTTTTACACATTGTCATAATGGAGTATTTTGTGTAGAATTTTGAGATAAGAGATTAAATTCATACAATTTGGAATGAGGCTGTAACATGAACAAAATCTGGAAAAAGTGAAGCGCTGTGAATACTTTCCGGATGCACTGTATATAGCGCTTTTAAGTCAAGACTTCCCAAAGCGCTTTACAGTGTGCTTCACATTTCCGGCCGTGCAGCCATGTAAGGCGCTAACCTGCTTATTGGGGGTATTAGGGGTTCAGTGTCTTACTCAAGGACCCTTCGACATGTAACACGGAGGAGCCGGGATTCGAACTTGAAAAATGGGTATTCATATTTTGTTGCTGCCGATTGCTTGAAATTCAAATCCAAATTTATCTATATAGCACCTCTCAGACATAGAAATGCAATTCAAAATGTTGTACAGAAACATTGAATAAACAATAAGAAGACATCCAACGAAGTACTCTCATTCTCCTCTGATGTTGCAACCCTTTTTTATTTCACTTTATTAAAAAAGGAGAATCTTATTGCACTTCTTATTATTGCACCATTTCTAATTAAACTCACATTACGAAAGAAAATTACACTCCACTAACTTAGGCGAGTCTCCAAAAACTACCTTGTGAATAGTTAGCCAGTTAACCCACTCTTTATTTTGTCTCATTTTTCCTCTTTTAAGTCTTTATTACGTGTTCATCTCGTTTATCCCGGAGTGCCATGTCTAATCTTGTTTACTACAATGTTATCAGCAATAAAAAAAAAGACTTTTCTCTTCTACTCTATACTGATAGCTGGTTTCAATACTTTACATGGTTGTTTTGGTGATCCAAGAATACGACATATTCCTCGAAACGTGGCACCCTCAGAAGATTGCGATTTCACTCAACAGAAAGGATGACTCAACATCCTTGAGCACCTGGCATGTTTTGAAACCACACACCGGTAAACATGTCCCGTCCAGGCTTGGGTGTCACAGCCCGGGTGTCCCACGCATACGTTTTTAATAGACATTGACATGTATATAGCGCTTTTCAAGTCAATGAAGACCTCCCAAAGTGCTTTACAATGCGCTTCACACTTTTCCCTTTTACACACTAACTAACCGATAGCAGAATCAGCCATGCAAGGCAACTACCTGCTACCAGGGGCATTAGGGATTCAGTGTCTTGCCCAGGGACACTTCGACATATAACACGGTGGAGCTGAGAGTCATACCTGCGATCTCTGGATCCCAAGATGAGCTCTCTACCTCCTGAGCTAATGCCGCGCCCGTTTATTTAGTCAATAAAAAACACACTCGTCGAAACCCTTTATGCACATCGCTTGCATAGGACAATACTTCCCGTTTTAGAGCAATTTTCTCTATTATTTTAATAACTTTTTATCTTTTGAAGATGTGACTTTAAGGTGGCAGTGCTAAAGATATTAGCATTAGTTTGGGAATGAAACAAACAAACAACCAAGGCTTCCATCATTGCCTGTAAAAAACGGCATTCCATAATTTGATAATCAAGTCTGTCATGTGTCAGATTATTTGTATATTTTATTTGTACATTTATTCCCCTTTTTTAAGACTTTTTATCTTATGTAGATGATACCTTGCAATTTAGATGGCAGTGCTAGCTAACAACATTAGTGCAATTATAGGAGGAAGGAAAAAACAGCCTGGGATGCCATCATTTCTGCCAAAGATTCAGTTACTTGATAATCCTGTTTGTCACATAGTCAAGTCAAGTCACATTTATATATATATATATATATATATAGCCCTTAATCACAAAAATGTCTCAAAGGACTGCACAGGATTACAATTACACAATTGCACAATTACCTGATCTTAAAACAACCTTGCGGGCAAGGAACAACTCAAAACCTCAGTGTCATACCAATTTTTTGTTGTTGTTTTCTCAACGTGTTTTCCTTTTGTTTTTGACTTTTTATCTTTTAGAGATAGAACATTGCAGTTTACGGTTGTCATGCTAATGGAATTAGTACTAGTTTGGGAAGAAAAACGACAAAAACCCAGGCTCGCTGTCATGATTACTGATGTGATTCACCTGTGTCCGCTCATTTGGTGCCAACCGCCGCGGGTTCCGATTGGCTCCTTGTCCCTAGTTCAACCCAGTCCTGTCAGTCTCCTGTTATCAGTCTGTTTGCGAACCTCAGTGTTTACTAGGCAAGCCTTTTTCCACCCTGCTCCCGTTTGTCTCCGGCTTACAACCGCTTTTTGTTCCCGACTACGTCTACTCTCCCATTCTGGCTTATGACTCGTTTCCGACCCCGACCACGCCTTGCTCTCCCAGTCACAGCTACTGGCCAGTTTTTCCGTCCCTGACACCGCCACCGCTCGCTACGGAAGATCCACTTCCGTGTTCGGATCACAATCAGAGTACGAGAGCGACTTGCTTCCCGCGTCCAGCGAAAACCGCATCGTAGGCGCAGCCCTTCCTCTTTCCTTCAATAAAACTTGATAAATGTTATGCAATTGGGTACTGTTTCCGTTCTGGTCCTGACACTCGCGTCATCTGCAATATTATAATAAACATTTAATAATCCTGTAAATGTCCTACTTCAGATGATTTGTATAATTTGTTCATTTTCCCCCTGTTTATGACTTTGTCTTTTGAAGATGCATCTTTGCAATTTAAGGTGGTAGCACTAACCAAATTAGTGCTAATGTGAAGAAAAAAACACTCAGGTTCTTGTCATCAATGACAAAAACCGTGTTCCGTCATTTGATAATCCAGTCTGTCATACTTTTGGTTGTTTTGTGAAAATGTTTTCCCTTTGTCCATTACTTTTTTATGTGTTAAATATGTAGATTTTGCGATTTTTACCTGTAGCGCTAACAATATTAGCTGAGGTTTCGGACATCGCCGCCAAAGACAGAATTCAGTCATTTGAGAATCCTGTCCCGTCATATTTAAGATTATTTGTATATTTTTCCCCCTTATTTATGACTTTTATCTTTCGAATATGTGATTCTGCAATTGAAGCTGGTAGTGCTAACAACATTACCGCTAATTTTTTAAAAAACAACAAAAAGCCCATGTTCCTGTCATCGCCAAGATCGCCTATATTCTGTGATTTGATAATCCAGTGTGTCATACTAGATTATTCTATTATTTTATGAATTTTTTTCCCCTTGTTCGTTATCGTGTAAACAGTCTCAGTCAGAGTCCACTGCTGTCAATCAAACGTAGCTTGTCTTGGAAATAAAAACATAATTTCCCCTTGTCAGATCAGTGGAAACGTCTATAAATATAGTTTATAGTTTTCGTTCTCAAGCCCTTTTGGCCTGAAGATTTCTTCCCACTGTTTTGAAACTGAGCTTAATCCCACGCCACCGGGGACAGCCGATGTTAATCTTGAGTTGGCTCGACCTAGGGAACCTAAACTGCATTTTGTGGAGCACCCGGGAGAACCCGCCATAGACGCACCGTGTGCTAACACGTAATTTTATATCTTGTTATGTGCTGCCGACCTGGCGTGCTTGCCGTCCAGGCCTTCAAAGCGACAGCTGAGCGATTCCTCGCTCGACCTTGACCCACATCTTTAAAACATGGCAGACAACTGACACGGTGTCGTAGTAAAAAGGTATAACTGGGAACTTCAGTTTAAAGAAAATGATCACATTCAGGTACATTTTTTTGAGTAATTGATAGACTATTCGGTATTTTAACAAAAAATAGGAACTCAAAAAAAAAAACCAATACTGCCAAGTGTTATAAGCGTCCTTCTTGCTTACTACGGTCTGGTCGGTTAGCATCATTTTGAGAGAGATCGTCAGTCCGACAACACGTGTTGAGAATTGAATGTGATTTAGTGCGTTTTATTGTCTTTTTATCCAGGAATAATCGGTCCCAAGAAAGTTGGTGAACAAAAAATAGGAACTCAAACAAACCTCAATACTGCCAAGGGTTATAAGCGGTCTTCTAGGCTACTATAGTCTGGTTGGTTAGCATCATTTCAAGAGAGATCGTCAGTCCGACAACATGTGTTGAGAATTGAATGTGATTTAGTGTGATTTATTGTCTTTTTATCCAGAAATAGTCAGTCCCAATGAAGTTAGTGAACAAAAAATCTGAGTTCGAAAAAACCCTATCACAGCCGAGGGATATGAGCGGCCCTCTTGTCTACAATAGCTGGTCGGTTAGCATCATTTCGAGAGAGATCGTCAGTCCGACAACATGTGTTGAGAATTGAATGTGATTTAGTGTGTTTTATTATCTTTTTATCCAGAAATAGTCGGTCCCAAGAAAGTTAGTGAACAAAATATCAGAGCTTGAAAACCCAATCACAGCCGAGGGATATGAGAGGCCCTCTTGGCTACAATAGCGGGTCGGTTAGCATCATTTCGAGAGAGATCATCAGTCCGACAGCATAAGTTGAGAATTGAATGTGATTTAGTGCATTTCATTGTCTTTTTATCCAGAAATAGTCCCAAGAAAGTTAGTGAACAAAAAATCGGAGCTTGAAAACCCTATCACAGCCTAATGATATGAGCGGCCCTCTTGTCTACGATAGCTGGTCGGTTACGATCAATTCGAGAGAGATCGTCAGTCTGACAACATGTGTTGAGAATTGAATGTGATTTGGTGCGATTTATTGCCCTTTTTCGCCAAGAATAATGGGTCCCAAGAAAGTTAGTGATAAGGGGAAGGAAATTATAAAAATGATTGAAGAGGGAAAATTTTAGTGATCTTCAAGAAGGGTTTACGTCTCTGCCATTGAATCGCTGCTCAGATAAACAGTAAGTAGTTTAATATTTTACAAGCAAAATGACTCTGCGTTGCTGGGCCGATAGAAGATTCGGCTGCTTGGAGTGGTCGGGAGCTGCAGTACCCAATCTGGCGACGAGAGGGAATTAGAGTCCGCATGAAAGCAGACCACACAAAAGCAAAAGTTTAGCGGTTTTGTTGATATTTATTACGATTGCCTTGGCACGAAACAGTTAAAGACACTCGCAGAGGCCCATAGTAAAACTGTAAATTTTTCACGAAAATCAGTTCAGCCGTTTCATAGCCTGAAAGTCAGAAACACACACACACAAATCGGGATTTACTAAGTAATCTAGATTATATTTTTATCTTTGTTATGGTTAATCTTTACTATTTACACATTTTCATTATTATCGTGGTTTGGATCCACGTTTTATTAAAACCAATCCATTATTGCTGATCACTTATAAAGCCAAATTTGCAGATTTTTGCATATCCTAGGGGTTCTGCTCCCCCTTAACTGTGACAAAAAAGGGATTACAGAATTGTATTCATTCATTTGTCTTAAATATATATACATTTTTTTAAATGTAATTGTTTTTTTAATTTATTTTAAATGTTTTATAAAATGTCTCTCCAAGGCCTTATGGGATTGCTTCCTACCTTCAGTAGTGGCCTTTGCCATGCTGCCTGCTCGTACTCCTTCACCCCTGTGGTTGAAAACTTTTGTCGTTGCCGCTTGCCCCCTTCTAAAAAAATGTCGCTAGCTTCCCGGAGCTCACGCCTTCTTTCTCCCGGGCCCGCTATCTCTCGTCTGATTTTGAGTTTAATGGCTAGCCTGTTTACGCGTTAAGGTGTCGGCAGTAATGCAGACGTTGTGTGGAGCGTCCATCCACACGTCTCTATATTAAGGCAGTGAGTGCTATGGCAACAAGGGGCATCTAAATAGGGCAGCGGTGTCACAAGCAGGGTTGGGAACACGAAGGAGGGCAAAAAAAGGCTAATGAGTTTGTAAACAAAGAATGTGAATGCGTTTTGGTGAGCAAGAGGTGGTACAATACGTACGAGCAGATTCAATGTATTGTTAAATTGTCTGTCTACTTGAGTTGTTTCACTATTTGTACCACTTCAACTGCTTCTGTTTTGCTTTACAGTAATCCATTGCAGTAGCTCAGTTTACTCTGCGGTTTCACAACTTTACAGATATTCATCGCTGCATTGTGTTCTGCTTTGTGATTGGCTAAACAGTCGCCCCGCCGCTTTTCTGCCTGGGCATCGATAACGTTACAGCCTAAGTTCTACACGCATGTAAAACAGTTTGAAAACCCAACATTACTTACGTGCAAAAGTTTTTCATTTTCCAGTTTCTCTAAAACCCATCATGTCAACAAAACACTCTGGACCCACAAAAGCACAGAAAGGCAGAGGAAGATGCTTTCAACTGCCAACAAAGTTGGACTTCTCAACACGCTGAACTAAAAGCAATTTTCTAAAATGTCTATATGATGGTAACAAAATATGACCTGAAGTAAAGTGGATACGTTTGAAACGTTCAAAATTAATATTTAATTATTTTAAACATGGCTTGCCAAACAAAAATGGCAAAAAATGCAATAATAATATATCATCACACTAATAACATAAGTGCATTACTCATTTTTTTAAGCCAAATTGTGATTTTTGCATAAATCAGGTTTCCAAAACAAAGCTGCTTTATCCGCACATGTCATGATTTGCCCATTGCCCTCACCTGAGCCCGCTCGTTTGGCTCAAGCTGCTGCTCCTTTCCTGATTGGTTCCCCTCCTATTTAAACAAATCACTCTCATTCACTCCTGGTCAGTCTGTCTGCAAACTTCAGCGCATGCAAGGCAATTACTTTTGACTCTGGCTCCGGTTTTGATCCCGACCTGTTTCCTGTATCGATCCCCAATCCAAGCTCCGTTTCTCCTGTCCCAGCTACCCGTATCCCGATACTATTATCTGTATTGATCCCCGATCCACGCTCCGTTCTCCTGTCCCGGCTACCTGTATCCTGATTCTGTTTCCTGTACCGATCCCCGATCCTTGGCTTCCCGCACGTCCCGGCTACCCGACTTGTTCCGGTCTTCGACCACACTTCATTCACGAGGGCTTTCTGCTCCTCCTGCCCAGCGAGCACCAGATTGCGGTCTTTTTCTTCTCGCCCTGACTTCCCCTATCCCCTTAATAAAGCATTGTGTGAAACGTTACGCATTTGGGTCCCCCGCTTATACCGGCCGTGACAGCACAAATGCACAAAAGAGTTCACCAACCATATTTCAGATTACCAATCCATAGGGCAATTTACATTAGTAGTGTAGCTATATTATTTTTTAAATTGTAATTTGACAGTGAAAAGGTTATATGTATTTTTTTGATATAAAGTACAAGACTTTCATTTGTTGATTGTGATGCTCTTTTCACGCCACATTTTTTACCGAATGACATTCTCAAGGTGGCGACACAATATTATTCGATGTAAAGTGGGTCGTGTCCTGAATAATAGTGCAATTTAACAAGATTATTTTCAAAATCATAATTTGACAGTACAAAGGTTATTTGCAAAGAAAAAACCTTGATAAAGTACAGGATTTCTTTTGTTAAATAAATGCTTGAAGCATGTAAAAAAGGTTTGTTCTTTGATGAGGTTTTAATAAACACATTATGATTTTTACTGCGTGGATTCAGTCTGCGCCGGTCCTTTTTGGAACGCAACCGCCGTGAAAAACGAGGGATTACTGTATTGCTGAATTGTTAGTCTACATGAGTTGCTTTAGGATTCATATCACTTCAACTGTTTTGTCTGGCATTACCTGCCGCCCTCTTTTGCACACGTTCACGAGGGGTTTACATGCTCATTTAAAGTTCGAACGTTAGCCACCTCATATAGAGCAGGTCGGCAGAAAACAATGTCAGCTTGACGATATAAATAGACGTTGAATGCCTGCTAACAAGTCATTGGGTGGGATGTTGATAATGCTCCTATAGCATCCTTCCCACCAAACAATTAAAACAAAGACAAATATTGCAATGGTTTGTTGATTAAAATTCAGATTCTTGATTTGTTGGTATTGAGTTATTTTCAAGTTTCAGTATTTTTTTTCAATAATTGATTATTCAGGTTCTATATAGACCTATATAGTTATATTACTGTATTGTATACACTAGGGGTCACCATGGTGTTGCCCAGAGGCCCCCGATAGCCTCCTAAGTACACCCAAGTAGCTTGTGGACTCGTTCCAAAAATAATAATGGGTAATTGTAATTTTCTAGAAAATCCACTGGCAATGACATAGTAATAACATAATATAGACAGCTGGATAGATAGATAGATTCTTTATTCATCCCCGTAGGGAAATTCACAATATGATATGATGTTATTTTAGAAATGCATATCAAACTGGTAGTGATTCAAAAAATGGTGAGTCCTGGTAAATACAATTATATTATTACTCATAATTATAACTAATTATTTTTTGTGCCTTAACATAATTTATTTGTTTTCTGCTACTAGCATTTTTAAACATGTAATAAGAAATAGAGATAATAATCCTTGTAAAATGTTATATTGCCAATAATTTAGTAGAAAAATAATCATAAAAAAATTGCAAACATAAGGAAAATAATTTAAAACTAACCAAAATTATGTGAAAACCAAATTGCAAAAAACAAAAAATCTTGACGCCTTGGCAGATAATTTAGAGAATTTTTAGTATTAATTTGTTTGTATTTTACAATTTCAACTCAACTTAATTTATAAATCCATTTTAGAACAGCCACCGCTGAAGACAAGGTGCTGTACATACACAAAAATAATTAAAACAGAAGAAACTTATATGATAAAAAATATTTTAAAAGTATTAAAATATTAAAACAAGAACAGAGTTTAATGTTGCGTCAAAAGCCAATGAATAAAAATGGGTTTTAAGACTAGTATCATAAATAAACAGTGAGCGACCTGTCATGATTGCTGCTCGTTTCCTGATTGGTTACCTTCCAATTTAAACTCAACGCTTCCAGTCACTCCTTGTCGATCAGTCAACGAACCTCTGATCGATCCTGTATCGATCCCGGATCCAAGCCCTGTTAGCCTGTATCCGGTATCGCTCCCGTCTGTCCCGTATCCTGTAACCTGTATGGACCCCTGATAAAAGCCCCGTTATCCTGTATCGATTCTGTCTGTCCTGTCCTGTATCCTGCTCATTATGGATCCCGTCCATCCTGTATCGATCCCGTCTGTCCCGTCCTGTCCGGTATCCTGCTCGTTTTCTATCTCGTCTGTCCCGTAACCTGTATCGATCCCTGACCCAAGCCTCGTTATCCTGTATCCGATTTCGATCCCGTCTGTCCCGTCCTGTCCAGTATCCTGCTCGTCTATCCCTGGCTTCCTGTTTTCCCGCGCCTGACTTCTCTGCCCCGCTTCTTCTGCCCAGCGATCGCCGAATTTGTAAAACAGGATATATTTAAGAGTTGATATAATTATGTTATGTTATGTTGTATTTCACGCCTTGCGTGACACCAATTTTGCAGAACTCTACCATCGTTTAGATGTAAAATGCATGCTGATGTAACAGGAAGTGCATGAAGAAACCAGAAAAAGTACAAATCTAATAAAAATAAATAGAAATTATCTTAAAACGTCACTGTTCATTAAGGCAAGTTTTATGCATTGATGCCAACAGCTCAAATTATTTTAGGAGAAAATTACTTTGAATATGCAAAATCGGGAGAATATTTTTTCGGCACTGCACTTGAAAAGAAAGTCAAGTTGTACTATAAGGTGATCTAAAATTTTCAACACATATTCTTAACACTTTTCTTAAACAAAGAGATGAACCAACTCAATACGTGTAGTTGATGCCGAAATCCAGCTGGTCATTTCCAATCAAGCCCATAAACCTTTGAATCTTTCTTGATAGCCCCGAAATGTCACTAACCTCTCCCAAGGCATGGAGTTGACTGCTGCTTGCAGAGGGGGGCTTCCCTTCTCCTCATTTTTTGCAACCTGTGAAGATTGCCAAAAAACCTTAGTGCAACAGGAAAACTACGTAACACACACACCAGACAAATCTTTCGACAACAGACTGTGCTACCTCAAATGGAGAAAGTCCGTGCAGTAAATATGCTCAGTCACGTTAACAGAAAGCTATCTATAGATATTTCCGTTTTTTTTTTTTTTTAGGGGGGGTAAGCTCCTGACATGAGTCTTGGAGGAAGAGGCTGCTCATGCACTCCTCCCTTTCTGATAACAAAATGTTAACAGTGCTGGAAATTGGGAGATGTCAGGTAGAAAAGCAATGATTCTTATAAGTGCAAGACGTAGTGTTTTGTTGAGTGTCAATTCATTGCCTGAAAACTACTTTACGAAGACAATTTAATTTGACACTTTGATTTCAGGATAAACAGTGAATAGGTGCAAAATTACTTTTTGTGAAGTTATATATTTTAGAGTGGCTTTCTGGTAGCTTGGTTGTTTTACCCAACAAGGGCCCCAGGTTCCATCTTATGTCCTTTTTACAATGTGTCAAGTCACATTTATTTGTGACGCTCTTAATCACAAAAATGTCTCAAAGGACTGCACAGGATTACAATGACACCATCCCCTGATCTAAAACCAACATGCGGGCAAGGAAAAAACTCAAAACCTCAGCGTGAGGAAAAAAGAAACCTTAAGAAGGGGCCTCACAAGTGGTAATCCGCCTTCCAGGATGACCAGGGTGGAATAGGTTTAGCATTGGGTAACTTCACAAACATAGTACACATCAATAGAAGAGAACATTATGTTTAAATTTGTCTGCAAATATGCTAGAACACGAAATTCGAACTGTGGTCGTTTGTGAAGCTCAAAGAGAAATTGGAATATAAAGTACTACTATAGTAATAAAGTAACTCTCAATTTAATATAATGGCCCTTACAAAGTACCCTAAACAACACTATGAAACATGTGAAATTGTCCAAAGTCGTATTTTTGACACCTACATAAAGTAAATCCTCCCGTTTTCATCACTTTAGAGATGAAACGTGTTTTAAAAGATCAAATTGGAAGTTATTTTAATGTACTAATATCAATAACGCTGGAACGCAAGATTAGTGCAAGGCCTGTGGCTGTCACGACCGGGACGGAATCAGTACCCAAATGCGTAGCGTTAATCACAAGTTTATTGATAGAAAGAGGAAGGCAGCGACCGCGATCTGGTGCTCGCTGGACGCGTGAAGCGAGCCGCTCACACAATCGGATCGTGTTACGAATACAGAAGTGGAGATGGCGCTGTCGAGGACGGAAAAAACAGGTAGATAGCCGGGACAGGAGAGCAAAAACGTGGTCAGGATCAAAAACGAGTCGTAAGCCGGGACGGGAGAGCAAACGTGGTCGGGGTCAAAAAACAGGTCGTAGCCGGAGACAAACGGGGAGATAAGGAACGGACGGGTGTAAAAAACGGTCAAAGTGCTTGCCTTGTAGAAACAAAGGTTCGCTGACGGACTGACCACAGGCGAGTAAAAACAGGGCTTAAAAAAGGACGCGGAACGAATCAGGAAGCCCGCAGCGGCTGGCGCCAACGAGCGGGCACAGGTGCCACTAATCAGTCATCATGACATAAACAAGACTATGAAAACATATGAAATTGCCCAAAGTTGTATTTTTGACACCTATTTAGAGTAAATCCATCAGTTTTCATCACTTTAGAAATCAACCATTTTTTAAAAGATCAAATTGGTCGTATTTGAATATACCAATATCAATAACGCTAAAAAGCAAGATCAGTGGAAGGCCTGTGGCTCTCAAACAGGAATTCCGGAGCCACCTGTAAAGTTAGGGGGTCTCGATACACCATCATCTCTATTTTCTTTTATTTTAGTATTCAAACTTTATATTCTATCTACAGTATATGAATACAGGTTCAAAGAATTTCAAAAGAGAGAATTGTTCCCCAAATTTACATTATTGTACACCTTGATATGGCAAATCCCTGCTTCCCATGTGTAACAGATTATTCAATCTTTAAAAATGACTTCTCTGAGCCTTTTTTTCTTTAACTTTGAAATGTTTTATTAATCCGGGTGATTTTTTTTCTTAACGTTGCCTTTACATGCCACTGCACACTTTTCTGTGCATTGTTTCTGATGCCGTCTACAAGCGTGACCTTGTAAATATTCCTTAGTTATTGTAATATTCGTTTATCTGTTTTCCCTTCATCCTGGAGTGACATTTCTTGTAACCAATGTTCACTCTTTTATAATCAATGGCAATAAAGTCCATTTAATCATAATATTGTATTGCAAGTTCGTTTATTGGGGAAGAGAAATACAACTCTTGACGAAAATGGATCAAGAAAACTCAAAAAGAGTAACAAAGCACTTACTTGTGTGTAGTTATCCTCAGTGATCTTGAAGTCCGAATAGTGGAAGTTGAGCAGGAACCTTGTAATGAACACACATGAATGCAAAACAGGCTCCCAAGGCCACGCCCCCATGTTTTTAAGTCGATGTGCACGTTTAGGGCTTTGTAACAATTTGAAACTAGATATATTTTTTACATTTTTACTGAGTCGTTAAATCATCACAATATTAAGAGAACGTCAAATAACGCCGGTTTGAATATTTGCAGGAACTTACGTATGAAACTGGACGCGATGGCGCCATCAAGTGGTGGGCACACCTACAAATTGATCGTCACAAATCGTTTGAAAATTGAGGGAATGTAAAATAAGACAAATACTCATTTATGGTTTCTTATATGCACACAAGTATACGAATATTAAGTGTTCGTTTTTTAATTTCAATTATCTGCAACATTCTTACTGTACTCTTTCTGTCCATGTCGCTCCAGCCCGCAAAAAATTACTTATAGTAATAATACTATGGTTTAATTATTTGTTAAATTGACTTTTTGTAACGCTAGATTTTGGAATGGCGTTACAACTTAGATTATAACATATATACATATTAAACATATATACATATTAAAAAATAAGAAAATCGTACAAAAAAACACGTGTTGAGATGAGCTAAATTATCAACAAAGAATACACTATATTTACTATTTTACTACACTTTCTCGATATCTTAGCTGGGCTTTCTGCTCTGTATAATTAAGATAAATACATAACCTTGACCTGACTTAACCCCAAACTACATATGAAAAGTTACTGGCTTATAACAATATTTTAAAAGTAATTTGGTTTGAGGTCACTGACGCATGCTTCCTGGATCAAAACGTCCATTTTGGACTTTACCGCATGAGTCACGTGATGTCCATCCATGCCACAATTGGTCGCGTTAATTCAGTTACGCGTAAAGACATTTCCGTTGTTGTTGTTCTTGCATAGTGTTTAGTTCTGTCAAACTGGCAGAAAAAAATGACATATTGTTGCATTCATTTCTTTTTAATGAGCTAAAATGGACCCTTTAAATAATTATACATTTAAATACAAAGAGATGCAGTTTATCAACAAGTAAACTTCACTTCTGTAACGTGAACGCTAGATGGTAGCCTTGCAAGATACAATCAACGGGCACTTCGTTTGAAAACAGGTAGCTATCTCACAAAAGTTCTGAATAAAAAAACAAGGATTATTTTACATAAATGAAATACTTCACTGAAGTTAGGTTAAAAAGACTCAATGCAGTTTATGTTAAGTATACAAGCACATAGCACATTTAAATACAATAGAACAGGGTAAAACATTTATAATCATAATAATAATAATAATAAATACGCCTTTTTATGGTTTAGCGCAATCTTGTGTATCAGAAGGAGTACTGTTCCGTTTTAGATTCGATTTTCACAAGCCAATTTCTGAATTAAAGTCATTACAAAGGTTCATTTTGACAAAGACATCTCTTTTATGGGAGGGACATTTGTTACACTTTGCTAACTTTAAGGATAAATCGAACACATCATTGTTTCTTATTCGAGATGGTTCCTTCAACGGGCAAGTTGTTTTTTTTTGTTTCTGGTGGTAATGGTGGTAGCGTTGGCGCCATCTTGAGGATTAAACAGAATGCGTTTTGTCTTGAAAAGTAAGTTTTTCCTTAAATTGAAATAGACATGTTGAATGGTACTTTTATGATAGATTAATGTAATGTATCAAATATCATAATTAAACTCATTATATAAATTCAATTTGACACCAGATCTATTTTAAGTCACTTGCGATACTTTGGTAACTATGACGACAAGCGAACAAAGACTTGTTTCTTAATCAAGATCAGCATCCTAATTTTTCGTTTCCGATGATAGTACAGTTTAGGTGTTTTTCTTCTCAACTGCTGGGGAGTTAAACAGATGGATTGGTTATTTCATGGTAAATTACTGCAAAGAGTCTACTTTATCTTTTTATATAGATTTAATGTGACATCAAATCCATGTTAAAAGAGAGACACCTGCGATAGTCTGCTATCATGTAATTAATTCAAGATGGTTCCCCTCCCCGGACAAATGTTTTTGTTTCTCCTGATGGACGATAGGATTGTAAATGGTCGTACTGTGATGTAATCGTTTTATGGCTTGAACTAATAATTTGAAATTTGCTGTAAATTCATTGTGATACTTTGTTAAGTATCACATAGCTACCAAACCTACCGCTTTAAGGGTGTCAAACTTAATTGAGTTGGGGGCCGCTGAAGCTAGGATCCGGGTGAGGTTGGACCAGTTGGGTTTTTCATGAAAACAGCGCTGATAAAAACATTCTGCTGTTCTTAAACGGAGTGTTTTAGATGTGTCCACTAGATGCTGCTGCAATGTGTAGTGCGACCGAAAATGAGTCCAAGGAAGACTACAAACTACATAGACTGAAACTGAAAGCAAATGGCACCTAGCGCTTGTAATGTCACATGATATTTGTGTGGTATTCTACATTGTTTGTTTTGCTGTGAGTAAATAGGTACCCTGTTGCAGTGGTAAGTTCTTGAGCCCAAGCCCGAAATGTCAATCATTACGTTCGGGGTGGGCCAGGCTTCTCTCTCGATGCCCTTTATTTTGCTATCCGCCCGTTTTCTCCCTTTCTGTCTCCTTCTCTCTCTTTTAAAACGCTGCGCTAGATTCTTAAGGACATGGGTTTGTTTTGGTTTTGTTCTCTTTTTGTTATTTGCGGTTGATGTGCGTATATTGGGTTGATTTATTTTATATTATACTGCCATCTTGGACGAGCGTCTGACCTGAAGCATGTCAACGCCTGTATTTACCAGCTGGCAGAGATGGGAAGCTGCCTCGTGGCCGTCATAGAATTTCTGGACTAGTTTACAGGCTGGGGGCGTCGTTGCTGTCATACACTTTCCGGACAAATTTTTAACATGTTACCTAGTGTTTATTATGTTTGTGTACTGAATGCTAAATGTAATTCACCCTGGTCATCCTGAAAGGGGGATTACCACTTGTAAGGTCCCTTCTCAAGGTTTCTCTTTTTCCTCACGCTGAAGTCCTTTTGTTCCTTGCCTGCATGTTGGTTTAAGATCAGGTAATTGTGTCATTGTAATCCTGTGCAGTCCTTTGAGACATTTTTGTGATCAAGGGCTATATTAATAAATGTGACTTGACTTGACTTGGAGGGCAGCACGGCGGCACAGTGGTTAGCGCGTGTGCGGCACGGTTCTAAGGTCTTGGGAACCTCCTGTGTGGGTTCAAATCCAGCTACCGGACTTACTGTGCGAAGTTTGTATGTTCTCCCCGTGCTTGCGTGGGTTTCCTCCGGGCACTCCGGTTTCCTCCCACATTCCAAAGACATGCGTTTCAGGTGGATTGGCCGGTCCAAAATGTCCCTAGGTGTAAATGAGCGAATGAGTTGTCTGTCCCTGTGTGCCCTGCGATTGGCTGGCAACCAGTCCAGGGTGTCCCCTGCCCACTGCCCGATGATTGCTGGGATGGGCTCCAGCACCCCGTGACCCTACTGAGGATAAGCGGTGCAGCTAATGAGATGAGAGATGACTTGACTTGGATGCTGTAACATTATTGTACGAACTAAAGTACGTAGTATTATGTTTTCTATCCCCGTTGAGCCGTCCCCATCAACTCTTGAAAAAATCCATCAGCGATGGAAAATTAATATAAAAAATATAAAATACGTAAATGTTTATACAGTCATGTTGAACTTGGATTTGGTTACAAAATCATAAATCACCCCTCTTTCTCCCGAGGCTTCTCAAATAAAACGGGAAATTTTGGGTTTGCTCCTGGCTTGGTCCTGTTAATCAGGTTAATTGGCCGGGCTCGGGCTGGATTGGGCACTTATTCCTGCGGGGTCGGGCTGCATATTTTAGGCCTGATCTTACCTCTGCTGTGTTGTGTTTGTACGGAGAATTGCAATCGTTAATAAGGGGAGCAATTGGTTGAGGTTGACAAGTATGTAATCGCTGTATGAATTGAACTCATAATTTCAATTTTATATTAAATCTATTGCGCATACAATGATTAATTATGACTATGAGCAAACAAAGAATTGTTCCTCATTCAAGTTGATTCACGCCCTGAGCCAAAAGCTTCTCGTTTCTTCTGACGGACGACCGGGTGTAAGTAATTGTTAAAGCTTTGGCGTCATCTTCTGGATGAAATAGAGTACTGCTCTCGGTAAGTTTTTCACCAAACCGGCGTGGTCGCCGTGGAACACGCAGGTTGTGTTGCGTGGGGCCGGGGCACCCCATCCTGCGTGGGTCCCGATGACGCCCCGAGAGGGTTCCCGTCCTCATCGTTGTCCGTTGCCATTGTGCAGACCCAACAAGGGACTTGTACCATCCTGGTTTTAGGCCTCGGCGCTTCTATGGGTTGCTCAATACCTCGACGACGACGACGGCCTATGGATTTCATCTTTTCTTTGGGGGCCACGGGGACCTTTTTGTCATTGTCGTGCATCTGGCTCAGGCGGTGGAGAAGGTCGTGGTAGGAGCAGGAGAAGAGGAAGCAACCTGAAGTTTTGGGTGGTGAGCGGCGTCTTCGGATGGTCACTAATAATCTGCAAGGGGAATTGAATGGTATTGTTCGTGTTGTCAATGATATAAACGTTGTGAAGCATTGGAAGCAAAAAGATGAAACAAAAAGGCTGCATTATTGTGCATACGTATAAAAGATTAGAAAATTGTGTGCGATAGTAGCACCAAAGTGATTTAGTTTGTATTCGGCGGAAACAGATTATTTAATGTGAAGTGGAATACTGTACATAAATCTGATCCAATGAATACAATTTTGTTTTAATTGTCATGATTTCTACATTGTAAACACGGTACTACGTTGTATGTCATTAACCGAAACAGGAGGAGAACCCAAATGCGTGACGTTTCTTACACAAGCTTTTATTTTATGGGAAATGGCGCAGTCATGCACGTTAACCCAAACGCCAGTGATTCGGCGATCGTTGGGCGGAAGACGTAAGGCAGCAGTCTGGCGTTGAATGACAGGAAGCCAGAGGCCGACGAGATCGATACTAATTACACAATCAGATATCGGACAGAGGGGGTCGATACCGGACAGGACGGGACGGGACAGACAGGATTGATACCAAAACTGCATATAATAATAATAATAATAATTTCCTTTGTATTGTCATTCTTTGTAACAATGTACACAGAACGAAATGTCGATACACCTGACCCGTTGTAGCGAGTCGATGCAGCCGCAGCCAACAGAGGGCGCCGCCATTATACCAATTAGGTATGACTCGGCCGAGGCGCGAACCAGCGACCTCCCAGTCTCAAAGCGGGCACACTACCATCTAGGCTACTGAGCTGGTATCGATATTAAACAGGAATAGGAAAAATCTTAAGTTAATAACAAATTTATTGAATGATTTAAGTCAATTTATACTCCTTTATAATAATAATAATGATGATAATAATACATCACGTTATGTACAATATGACATATTATTAAGAGTAATAGTAATAGTAATAATAATAATGACATTAATAATAGTATTGAAAAGATGAATCATTATGTTTTTATTGATAATAACTGTACAATTTATTTAAGGAACATTTTTTTGTAAAATAAGAAAATTAGGAAAATATCTGCCTTCTGCCACATTTAATAATTTTGCTCTTGTATTTTAAATCTTGCTCTCTTTTTTCTTTCTTTCTTTTTCTCTTTCCTCTCTCTCTCTTGCTCTTTTATTTCTTTCTTTTTTTCTCTTTCACCCTTACTTTTTTTCTCTGTTATCACTTTTCCTTTTTTTCTAATACTTCATCATTCTTTTGGTCCTTTCCTTCTCCATTCCTTCACAGTTTATTTCCTCCCTCCCTTTGTTTCTTTCTTTCTCTTCTTCTCTTTTTCCTCTTCATTCTTTCTTTCTATGTGTATCTCTTCCTTCTTTCTCTATTTCTCTCTTCGTTCAATCTTTTTCATTTCCCTTCTTCCTTCTCTCTCCCTTCAATTATTTATTTTCCTTTTATCCTTGCTTTTCTTCTCTCTCCCTTTCATCCTGTATTTTTTTCTCTTTTCCTTCAGTCCCATCTTTCTTTAGTTCTCTCTTGCTCTTTTTCTCTCTTTCTTCCTTCTATCCTGCAGCCCTTTGAGACACATTGTGATTAAGGGCTATACAAATAAACATGACTTGACTTAAATGATTTCGTTCATATTTTAATACTTTAATTTCACTATTTAAAAAAGTCATAAGTATTACAAAGCAAAAATACTGTAAAACAAAAATTTGTTACCTGGGCTTTGTTTGGGTCATAAATCTGCATGTTAATTCTACATTGTAAAGAATCAAAAAAAAAAATAATGATACATCATAATATTTAAAATGTTAAAAAATACATTGAGAGATTATTATTTACTTTTTTTTTGTCCCTTCAATTTTCCATCTATACTTTTCTCAGTATGGAAAAAATTGCCTATATAAAATACAAACTAAACACATATCTCCTGAGAGTGCCTGAATTCTGTTCATTTTTCTACACACACAACAATACAGTACTGTTTTTGATTTATTTATCTATTTCAAATACATGGATCGTTTGAGGTGTCTTTAAAAAGTTGAAAGTAGAGTATTTTCTCTATTAAGTATCATTTTACAATTCTCATCTAAGTTCAAAGAGCCTTTATATTAAATTTCCCACCGTCTATTTTTTTTTTTATCACTGTTGTTCCAGGACTCGCAACATATTAGGTAGTGGGAAAGGGGGAAGGGAGGGGTGGAGTGGAGAGTGATTTTATTCTCTTTCCTGGATTTTTTGATAGTGTAGCCTGAAATTGGTGAAAGTAAGAAAATGCCTGTTTTAATTACAGGCCAAATCCCAACCCAAACAACCGAAAAGATAAGAGTTTATCCGGTGGAATGAGTTGATTGAGGCTGCAATCATGATTTTGAGCAAGGAGAAGGCGACAGAGAGTAGCAAAATTTTAAGTTACGGACACCACCATTTAAGATTGTTTTTTGTTTGCCATGCAATATTCTATCAAATCCAGTAAACGTAAGTACCTGGAGCCTGGCGATTCAGTTTTTGTGTCCCCGCCCTGTTGTGGCACCTCCATGTATATTTCTCCAGTTGTGTCTCTCTTAACCTGTAGACGTCCTTTAAGCCTGGGAGAGGTTACATGACACGTTTTCGTATATTTTACAAAATTCACGTTACGGTAAATATGTCAGACATTCAGCTATTTCGTAACAGTGTGTAGAGTAATCCTCAGACCAGAGAACAACTGGTCTAAGTTTTGGTGCAGGTAGTGGTGCACCATTTAATATAGAGACTGCTGATTAATTTCAGCGGCCTTTCTGTGTAATAACATTTCTTAATGGCTGATTTGATGAATTCCTTAAACAAAAGTGCTCACTTTTTCCTTAGCAAGGCGCTTCTCCCAGACGGCATCACCGCCGTCAATATGCAGCAGCAGATTAGCGTATGTAGCGCTAGCCTCATGTTGGCTGAAAACGACAAAGAAGAGCTTCTTAAGGTGTGCAGTAAACCTTATACAATGCTGATATTGTGACTTTCAGCTTATCCAATCGGGGGCGGGGTCATAAACCAGACACTAAATGTACCCAAAATTCATAAATCCCCGTATTTGATTGACAATGTAAGCTTGCAAATATCATTTTCTTAAAGAAAAAAAAAATGAAAAACTATAGAAAGGGGAAGAAAAAGAAAAGAGAGAACAAGAAAAATATAAAAATTAAAAAAAGAAACAAGAGAAAAAAATTAGAAAAAGAGTAATTGCATTTTTTTGTTTTTGTCTTTTTCTCTTGAATTACATTCTTTTCTTTCTCTCCTGTTTTTCTTTATTTTCTCATTTTTTGCTTTCTTTTCCTCTACTTTTTTTATTCCTGTTGTCCATTTATTGCATCTGTTTTTTTTCTTCCCTATTTTTTATTCCCTTGTTGTTTATTCAAGTAAGTAAGTAAGCAGTACAATGTGTTTTTTAAAATCTAAATAACAAAGGTGTGTATGATTTATTACGAATATTTTGTTTTAATTAATATGAATCAAATTAAGTTTCTCCCTGGAATTTTTCAATGTATTTAAATAGAGAGAAATAAAAGCATATTAATGTAATGGTTGCCATGGCGCCCAATTAACCCCGCCCGTGTGGCGCCAGCTGCGGCTCGTTGACAAATTGGCTTTCCGTCTATTTAAGCTTAGCGCTGTAACGCTTTCCTTGTCAGCCCGTCAACAAACCTCTGCCCCGCAAGACGTGGGTTTTGACTCGGTCCGGTTTTCCTGTGGGTATTCTCTGTATTGTGCCCGTTTATTTTTGTCCTGTTTAATATCGTTTTCCAGTTTGTTCTCGTCTATTTTTGTCCTGTTTATTATTCTCTCCAGTTTTTTCCCCGTCTAGTTTGTCCTGTTTATTTTTATCTATCCTGTCTGTCCCGTCCAGTCCGGTATCGACCCCATCCGTCCGATATCAACTCGGGCAATTGGAATCGATTGATCTCGTCGTTCTCTGGCTTCCTGTCTTTTTACGCCAGACCCCTGCCTAACGTGCATAAATCCTCATTTCCCGGAAATAAAAGGCTTGTGTGAGATACGTCACGCGTTTGGGTCCTGATCCTGTTCTGGTTCATGACAATTAAATGTGAAAATAAACCAAATACTGCTTAATTTTAGTAACATGTTGACATCAAATACACTGAATTATATATATTTTTTAAAGTGCATACTACCCCAGGGAAGTCACAAATGGTCAGATATCTGAGAAAAATGTTCAATTCATGTTTTTCTTGTTTGTACATTTGAATTCATCCTGACGTTTACTTTTTACCCTGAATATTATTTACCAAACTTCGAATAAATCACCGACAATATATCAATCCGATGTACTTATTTTGCTGATTAGAAATTCATAAAGGTTTAGGTTATGAATTATTTATCTAATTCATGTATTCATTTTGTATTACTGTTTTATGTATTCATGAAAAGTTTCTTTTTTTTAAAATGTATTTATTTATTGATTTATTTGAACCTCTTATTGGTGTGCATGTCCCATTATTTTGCTAACATACTAATTACCCATTTGTGAAAGGTTTATATATTTAACTTAATAATAATTTGATTTATTTATCCATGTATTTATTATTATTATTTGTTTATTCATAAAATGCTTATAGCTTGTATTTACTATTTTTTTAATGTATTTATATTTTTATTGTTTATTAAATGTTTAGCTGTTAAGCATGAATTCCTTTTTGTATTTATTTATTTGCATGCACATTTCCCATGAGTTTTTTTCAGTTTCCGAATTACTCTAACAAATAATTACTGTGCAATGACCATGACTTTTATTTAAATGTTTTATCATTATCAACGATTTTATAAATATATATAAGGTAATTTGAGTATTTGAAAACATTTTTGCATTTCTAAGGAACGAAAAATTAATTATTTCACTAATTCTGAATTTGAAGGTCACAGGTATTAAACATTATAAAATCCAGTGAACCCCACAGGAAATGCGATGAAATTACTTGAAATATTTTTAATGACAAAAACGGATGATAAAATTGAGATTTTTTTTTTTTTAAATTTGCACAATAGTCTTTAGTCCCAAATAATAAGGGATGATTCAGTTCTTTGTATGATTTATTTGTTTTAAACATAATACTACTTATTTTTATACTATTACCCTTATTATGAAAATCTGTGGCATGTTATCCTGTAAATGTTATTCCACCATCAGGGTGGCATCTTTTAATTCTGTGGGGCGTTTCACATGTTACCATGACAATATATTTTATTTAATTTTATTCTAAAAAATGTTTAAGCGTGACAGCAAATAAAGGGAAAATCCAGAACTTCCTTACCTGATCTTGAAAATCTTGAAAATGTGCAGAGATCTGACGTTTACGCAGAAGAAGTGCGATGTTTTATAGAGGCGGCGAGGAAGGGGATGTTGGGGGACGGAGTTCCATTGGGGGGGTACCTGAATGCCAGAGTGGGAGTGGGAGGGGCCCCAAGACACTCCAACCCCACATGGAGAGGAGAGGCCTCCGTCATTTGGTCTCAAAGAGTGTTTCCGCTTCGTTGATGAGTAAAAATCACATTTGACGACTTCGACAACAAAAGTGAAGGTTCATCATGAGTAAACACGTGTGAAACATTCAACCTGGTTTGAAACGCAACCTTGAAACCATAACCTGTACGAGTGGCAATCATAGTTTGGCCCCTGACTTGAATCCTCTTGGTTTAAAAGAACCCAAGCCCTGTTCAAAACACACTTGAAACCCTAATTAAATGTCTCACCAAAACCTGGATTTAAAAAGAAGTACTTACACAGTTTTTACCAAAAACCCTACTTTGAAACCTGAACCGTAACCCTTAATTGAAGCCATCACAAGGTATTGTCACAACCAGAACGGAATCAGGACCCAATTGCGTAACGTTAACCACAAGTTTTGTTGAAAGAAAGAGGAAGGGCTGCGGCCACGATCCGGTGCTCGCTGGACGCGGGAAGCAAGTCACTCTCGCAATCGGATTGTGATCCGAATACAGAAGTGGATCTTCTGTAGCTGGCGATTCGGTGTCAGTGACAGAAAACAGGTCCGGTGCCGGGAAAGGAGAGCAAAATTGTGGTCGGGGTTGGAACGAGTCGTAAGCCAGGACGGGAGAGCAAACGTGGTCGAGATAAAAAACGGGTCGTAAGCCGAGACGGGGGGGGAGATCAGGAACGGGCAGGTGGAAAAACGGGTGCAAAAACGGGACAGGCGGGAGTCAGGGTCACAAAGGCTTGCCTTGTAACAACAGGGGTTCGCAGACGGACTGACAAATGGAGAGTGACAGGACCGGGCTTAAAAAGGGACAGGGAGCCAATCAGATGGCCCGCAGTGACTGGCGCCAAATGAGCGGGCACAGGTGATCCAAATTGGTAATCATGACAGGTATGATATTAAATCTGACTTTAAATTAAATGTTTTTTCATTTTGTAAGATAAAAATAAAATACTTGCTAAAATCTAAACTGGATTTTTCCTGGTTAACTAAAGGAAACAGTAAATGAGTTCATATATTTTATAAAAGAACTGTATATATGGAACCTTACCTGAACGGTAATTACCTTAATCCTCCAGTTTTGCAACATTTAAAACCTAGCCTTGTTTTAACTTTAAACCCTGTCTTGAAACCCTATTTCGAATTAAATCATGACTCTCATTGATTGAAACCCTATTTTGAAATCCTAAAGACGAATCCAACATTTTATGTAAAAACAACCAATTAAAACCGTCATTTCGAAAGCGGAACTTTTTCTTAAAACTTAACTTGAAACCCTAGCTTAACTTCGAAACCCATCTTAAAACGTTGACCCCGTTTTAAACCCTGATTTCAATCCCTCACACCTTTTACATCAAAACCTGGTGTGAAACCCTAACTTCTCCTAACCCTAACTATAGTTTAAAACATATACCATACCATGAACACTTCATTTGAAACACTTATCATTATTTGACACCGTAAACCCGACTTTAAGATGTTTTTCAAAACCGCACCCTTTCCTTTAACCTCTAACTTAAGGAAAACGGTACTGAAAATGCTAAATTAGCGCTAGCCTAACCTTATGTTTTGCCAGCTTAACGTTTAACTGAAGTAGCCTCTGGAATTCTGTATTTCATAAATAAATGACCCAAAAAAGGCTAAAAGGTGTCTACGGATTCTCCGGGACATAACTTTCAACAGGAAGTTAAAGATTCGGACAGGAAGTGGAAGCCAGAACGAGTGTGGCTTAAAGATGCCTTAAACATTTCACGGGTTATTAAAGCCGATGCGTGTCGTGGCATGGCTTCTCTTGACTTAAGCGGCCATTTAGTAGCTTTGAATGGCTCCCTGGTTGCCCCGGCAACCGCACGCGCCATCGCCATAGTCATCTTGTATGCATTTCTGGTCCCATGTAGTCATTCTAGAAATGTGTACTAACTGATTTTTGCAATCCGGAGATGGAATAAGAGCTTGCTCTGTCCACCCTCTTGCTATCTGTGTTCAGTGAGGAGGTAATAGGCACCATACTTCTTCTTCTATATGTGTATGTGTGTGTGTAGCAGCAAGGCTTTGATGCCAAGTCCTTAGCTTGGCCTTGATGCTAGGTCCTTAGCTTGGCCTTCTTGGCCTTGCTTGGCCTTTTGATGCTAGGTCCTTAGCTTGGCCTCTTTGATTTTTGCATTTCGGAGATGGAATATGAGCTTGCTCTGTCCACTCCACGCATCGGCCCGGTATTGCAGTACCTCCGGGAACGGTGCATTCGCAAGGACCTTAGCTTGGCCTTTTGGCTGAGAGTAAGTGTCCCGGCTCCTAGGCTTTGTAGCGTATTATGAACTGACCGATAACGGATAATGGATAATGAATAACGAAGATAGATCAATAACCCTTAAAACCCCCCCCCACTCCACGCATCGGCCAGTACCTCCGGGAACGGTGCATTCGCAATGATCGCAGTAAGGCTTTAAGGCTTGGACCTTAGCTTGGCCTTTTGGCTGAGAGTAAGAGTCCTTGGCTTTGTAGCGTACTATGAACTGACCGATAACGGATAATGGATAATGAATCAAGAAGATAGAACAATAACCCTTAAAAAATCCCCCCCCCCCTTTCTATGTTTGCTTACACAATCATTTGACTCTAAATACTTAAAGCAAAGTAAACCAAAAATACTTTTTTAACAATATAACATGCTATAAGACACAGTGCTAGTCTAGTCTGTGTTTGTACTATATAAGTTAAAAAGGAAAATCCACTTGTTTATATGATTCCCTGAGGGCGGCCATTTTGAGAGTAAAGTGTCGGGGGGACGATGACATCACGAACACTCAAGCCTTCGCTAACACCCAATCATGGCTCGCCTTTCTGAAGCAGTGCCGTGATTGGCCTGAATAACATTGATCATAAGTTAACACCAGATTTCAAAATGGCCGTCCCAGTGATGAATAAAAACAGGTGGATGCTGCTTTTTAAGTCATATTTTACACAAAATATCGTTATATAAGTCGAGGCTACTTTGAGTATATTTCATTAATACTGTATAAAGATGTTAAAATGCAGTGGTTGTTGGCTAATATTTTAATTAGGTCAACTATTTATATTTTTAAAATTTTTGTTGATCAAGCCAATGTGTATGTCAGGCCTACATTCTGTTGTTTCTTAAAAATACATTTTTTTTAATCAGTTAACCACAATATCCAAGTCTATTTGCATTGATCTTTCTTTATAATTACATATATAAAATATTATCTGTAGTTTAATGTGGTCATAATTTTTACTCACTCCAGCGTAAGTCACCAATCTGGTGTCCGCGAGCCCCAGGTAGCCCACTAAGAACCCCTCAGTTGTCACGATTACTGATGTGACTCAGCTCATTTGGCGCCAACCGCTGCAGGTTCTGATTGGCTCCCTGTCACTATTTCAACCCAGTCCTGTCTGTCCCGTTTTCAGTCCGTCTGTGAACCTCAGTGAATATTAGGCAAGCCTTTTTCAACCCTGACTCCCACCTGTCCCGTTTTTCGCTCCCGTCTGACTCCGGCTACGACCTGTTTTGCTCCTGACCACGTCTGTTCTCCCGTCCCGGCTTATGATCTCTTTTTGTCCCCGACTACTCCTACTCTGCCGTTCTGGCTTACGACTCGTTTCTGACCATGCCTTGCTCTCCCAGTCTTGGCTACCGACCAGTTTTTCCGTCCCTGACACCGCCATCGCTCGCTACGCAAAATCCACTTCGGTGTTCCGATCTCAGTCCGAATCTGAGAGCGACTTGCTTCCCGCGTCCAGCGAACAGCGGATCGTGGGCGCAGCCCTTCCTCTTTCCTTCAAGAAAACTTGTGGTAAACGCTTTGCAATTGGGTCCTGTTTCCGTTCTGGTCCTGACATCAGTAGCCCGCAGACTAGCTCACCAGTTACAGGTCATTGTGATTTTTTAGGAAATAAGACTTTTGTATGTTTGAGCCTTTTTCACCCTACTTGTAGCAATTCTAACACAATAACAACATAGTAACTATATAGAAATAACATGATAAGTTGTTGCCATATTTATGAGTGTATAACGCGCATTTTCTTACCTAAAAAAGAACTCGGGTGCACATTTTACTCGGGGGTTTGTAAATTATTGAATATCGCTGATCATATTCATAAAAAAATGGATGCAACAGGAATCAAACCCGGGTCGCCGCATTCTTACGACAGACTATCTGTTTTATAGATGACATGAAACGACACAAGGTGTTATCTCACTAGCACATAATTTTTATTCAGTGTACCAGAGACCAATGTTAAAGAATGTGTCACGGTTGCCCATTGCCCTCACTTGGCCCCGCCCGTTTGGCGCCAGCTGCGGCCCGTTGCCTGAGTGATTTCCCTCCTATTTAAGCTCAGTGCTCTCACTCAATTCTTGTCAGTCCATCAACGAACCTCTGTGCACGCAAGACGTGTGTGTTGACTCTGTCCGGTATCCTGCTTGTGAATCCTGTCCAGTATCAATCCCGTCCATCTCGTCCTGTCTGATATCTGACTTGAGTCTCCAGTATCGATCCTGTCTATCTCGTCCAGTTTGATATCTGACTCCAGTCTCCAGTGTCTGGTATCGATCCAGCCTGTCTCTTCCTGTCTGATATCTTGCTACTGTCTCCGGTATCCGGTATCGATTCCACCTGTCTCATCCTGTCCAATATCTGAGTTTAGTCTCCGGTATCGATCCAGTCCGTCTCGTCCGGTCTGATATTTGACTCCAGACTCCAGTATCTGGTATCAATACAGTCTGTCCCGTTCTGTTTGGTATCGACCCCGTATGTCCGGTATCTGTTCGTGTATCTGGTATCGATCTCGTCGGACTCTGGCTTCCTGTTTTTCCACGCCGGACTTCGGTCTTACTTCTCGTGCCCAACGATCGCCGAATCACTGGCGTTTGTGTTCACGCGCAAGGCTGCCCCATTCCCTTAAAAAAAAGCTTGTGTAATAACGTTACTGATCTGGGTCCTCCTCCTGTTCTGGTTCTGACAGAATGTAGAAAAACGAGAGTTGTCCTAAAAGATTTAAATCATCAAATTAAGCCCGATGAGGGAAACTACTCTTCTATGCATCTGATGATGAATCAGACAACGAATGAAATTGAATAAATACATTGTAAATCTTAAAGTTTGTATCATGTTCACAGTTTAAGTTGTCAATCAATTATTCACTCATGGCTGCATGTATTCACCCATGTTGGTCACTTAGTTTGAGGTGATAAAATGTGACACAAGATTTTATACTGGTTTTTAAATCTGAAATTGGAGTGTGCGTCGCACACGTGGGCCTGTCATTGTCAGAACCAGAACAGAGGGTAGACCCAAACGCGTAACGCTTCACACCATCCTTTATCGCTAAAGAGGAGAAGTCAGGCGCGGGAAAACAAACGCCAGCAATTCGGTGATTGCTGGGCAGGAGAAGCAGGAAGCCCACGAGATCGGAGCGCAGGCAGTAGGCAAAACGAGTCGGACAGGGGATCGATACAGGATACCGGGGCTTGGATCAGGGATCGTCACAGGATACAGGATACTGGATACAGGAGAATGGGGCTTGGATCAAGGATCGATACAGGATACAGTATACCAGAGCTTGGATCAGGGATCGATACAGGATACAGGATGGGTTGGGAACAGAACGGGAGCCAGAGTCAAAAAATGCTTGCCTTGCAAGTGCGGAGGTTCACTGACGGACTGACCAGGAGCGAATGAGAGCACCGAGTTTAAATAGGAGGGGAACCAATCAGGAAACGAGCAGCAGCTGTAGCCAAACGAGTGGGCACAGGTGAGAACAATGGGCGAATCATGACATTTATATATGAATGTAAGTGTTTTAGAAAGGCTAACTGGCAACCGTTCGAGCTAATCAGTAACCAAAAAGTAGTTCTCGGCTTCAAATAAGGACGGTGACCCTTCATTATATTATGCAAAAAAAACTGTAAACATGTTAATTGTGTATTTTTAAACTAGAGTACAGTATACCCAATAAAATGGCTTGTGAGGGTACATGGCAATCCAATTATTGTAACGGTTGCCCATGGTGCCCAATTGGCCCCACCCATTTGGCGCCAGTTGCAGCTCTTTGACTGATTGGCTTCCCTCCTATTTGAGCTCAGTGCTCTCACTCACCCTTTGTCACTCCTTTAACGAACCTATGCACCGGCAAGATGTGGGTTTTGACTCTGTCCGGTTTCCCGCCTGTGTTTCCTATCCGGTATCGTTCCAGTCTATTTTTGTCCTGTTTAATATCAATCTCCAGTTTCGCTCCCGGCTATTTTGTTCTGTTTGTTATTGATCTCCAGTGTCTGGTAACGTTCCCGTCTATTTTGTCCTGTTTAATTTCCATATCCAGCGTCTGGTATGGTTTCTATCTCGTCCTGCTTGTTATCGGACTCCAGTCTCCAGTGCCTGATATCAATCCTGTCTGTCCCGTCCTTTCCAGTATCGACCCCATCTGTCCGATATCTGCTCGTCCAATTGTTATCGATCTCGTCTGCCTCTGGCTTCCTGTCATTCCACGCCAGACTGCTGCCTTATGTCTTCCGCCCAACGATCGCCAAATCACTGGCGTTTGTGTTAACGTGCATGACTGCCCCATTTCCCATAAAATAAAAGCTTGTGTGAGAACCCAGAAGCATCTGGATCCTCCCCCTGTTCCGGTTCTTGACAATTATAATTTGGTAATTTTGAAACCTGGGCGGAGTTTTACCTGCAAATATACTACAATGGGATATATATATATATATATATATATATATATATATATATATATATATATACGGAAATTACAGATTACAAATTGAAAAAAACTCACTGGGTTCCATTTCCCGGCGTGGGGTCAGTAGAACACACCGTGAGCGAAGAAAAGCCGGCCGCCTCCCACTCAACGGGATATTCTTAGAGCCATTGTTTCTATTTATAGGCGCCGTCTGGTTGTTATTACTCTCCCAGATGGAAATGTTTGAATCGGTGTCCGCTATGCAAAAAGCGCATGGCCTTGTGTAAAAATTGTCACACGTGTCACATACTTTGCAATTAGAGGCGCACATGGAACTTGGTCCAAGGGGATGAGCCACCAGGATTCCGAGCCAGTTTCCTCAGTTTGGGGATGTCAACATTAGGTTTTTCTGGTCAAACAAATAATTAGAATAAAAAAGGGGAAATCTTTTGACTCATTCGCTCCCTAGGTTTTGTTTTTTTGTGTGTGGGATGAAAGTGAAAAAGTATTAGTATTCAAATGTATTTATTTTATTATTAATATATCTTATAGTTTTCACTTTTTTTTTCTTGAAAATAATATATTTTTTAATTATTTTTTTTTTTACATTTTTTAAATAAATTATAGTTTTGACATTCTTTACATTTTTTAATTTTCTTTTTATATTTTTTTTTGTTTTTTAATACATTTCACACTTGTACTGTAATATAACATATTTTTGTTTTTTTATACATTGCCTTTTTAGATTTAATTTTCAAATACGCTCATTTTATATTTTCCACATTTAATAGCTATATATATTTTTTTAATTTAATAGTATTTGTCTTTATTTCCCTTTCTTTCATACTTTTAATATATTTGATATTTTTCAACGGGACTTAAAGTATAATACTTTTACGATTCACAAAAACGAACTTTTTTTCTTTTTACTAAAAATAATAATTAGCACTGCTGTTAGCGTAGCATATCAGAATCAGTTACATTTGTATTGTCTCAAAACAACTCCAGTCTTCTTCACAACATCATTGCAGTTTAAAATCACAAATTAAAAGCGCAACAATATTATCAAATATATATTATATATATATATGATAGAGAGAGATCAATTTTCCAAAAGGAAAAAAATCTTTCCTCAATACAGTAACTTCATTAAGCTAGCTCTTATTTTGTTGTTGATGCTAGCTAAACTAGCAAATATGACCAGTAACAAATAATAAAATAGTAACCTTTTACGGGTTGAAACAACCTGACTGACAATACTAATGTCCAGGTTTTTTTAAAAAAAACCTCCAGTCAATCCTGAATGTCAAACTCCACTGAGTGACTCATTTCCTTTTCTAATAACAATTTGTCGGCACAATATGTAATGTTATATTTTCATATCGTTGCTAATTGGTAATAAACATGTTATTGATGCTACTACCTATTTGTTGCCCTAGAACTGGCTGTAATTACTTATTAGAACTAAAAAGACAATATTTTCCTGGTTGAAACAAACTAGCTAGCAACACAGTTGACAAATCTCTTCACACTCTGTTGTTTTTATGAAAAACCCGTAAACAATGCCTGAAACGGTTCTGAAATTTAAGCTAAACCGCAGAGAGTAACTAAATTCTGTTTTTACTGAGCATTTGTTAGCATAATGATCTAATTATTTCATTGTTGTTAAGAGGGAATACAAAACAATTGATGTTAGCTAGTTCTTGTCGCCATTGAACTAGTACAAACTAGTTAAGTAATACATTTAAAAAAGATAAAATCTTGGCATAAACAAGCGATTTAGCAACGGAATTGACAAATGTATCTTCACATTCTGTTGTTTTTATGAATAACCCTTTAACAAAACCCGAAACAGTTCTGAAACATTAGCTAAACCACAAAGAGTGACTAATTCCCTTTTCTACTGAGGGTTTGTTAGCATAATGATTCAATCTTGTTCTTGCTAAGTGGGAATAAAAAAACTTTATCCACAATTAATATTCCTGTAAATTGTAGACAACCATTTTTGTGTGTTGTTTACGTTTACACAATCAAGCTAGCGTCAGAATGCGGGGCCGGTTAGCGAAAAGCGAAAGCTTTCGTCGCATTATCAAGTTTTGATTTATTGAAGAACAGTGTGACACTATCGTTGCCATTTGGCTTTTTCTTTTGCGGCGTAATGAAACGCAGAAGAGCGGTGGCGACGTGACTGCCAGAAGCCGAAAGATAAAATGCGTGATTGCGATGCTCCAGCTCATCTTAAGATCGTAAATAGATGCCGATTTCACTCTGGAACATGACATACCGCAGAAAAAAATGTTCCGGAGGACACGGGAAGGCTGCCATTTTGAATTCTAGTTAACATTTTGACAATTATACGTAAACCTGGAAAGTGACTTCAATGTTAACAAAAAATAGAGATAGATGGCTAAATCTAAGGTAAAGGATTCTTAAAACTTGTCTGTAGTCAATACAATGCGAAGAAGTTATCGATATTTGGTAAAAAATTGCATAGAAATGTAGATTTAAAAAGTCCTTGTTGGAAAGATAAATGGTCTGTTATGTATTACTTTCTTTTTAAAGGTATTGTCCGGAATTAGGAAATTGTCTACTCGCTGGCGCAATCCTCTGGATTAACTCATCGTTGCATTCTCCGTCAAGCTCCTTGTGTGGCGCATTCAAATACAGACAATCCCCTACTTACGAACATTTGAGTTACAATAAATGGTAGATACAAACATTTTTTTCGGGATGTCGAAAAATACCTAGACATTGCTGTAAGTTAGATTTTGTATTGTATGCACCTTTTTCAGAGTACAGGACATTACTGTAGTGCTTCTTTCCGCTTCTACCGGCGTGTTGTGGTCAATGTTCCCTCTAAACTGCGCGCGTGCGCAATCGCGCACTGCCCACACATTTTCAGCACACAAGAAAAATCTATCCAGCGCAATGTTGCCTCTAAGCTTCGTGTGTGTGCAATTGCGCACTACCCAGAGCTTTTCCGCTCACAAGAAAATCTAGCCAGCTCACAAAAATGAGGGCTCAAAATTGCTAATTAAGAAGCGGATAAAGTCAAAGTTATGGTGCAAGAAGGTAAATATAGTTGAGTAAAGTCAGTAGAGTTTTTCGAGAACCGGCTTCTTCGGCACGGCTCACTAAAAAGAACTGGCTCTTTCGGGTCCCAAACGGCTCTTTAAGTTGTTTTTGCTTCTTTAATCCCTACACGACCAAATATTATGTAAAATTGTGCACAAAAAGACTTAAAGGAAGGGGGGGAATAGAACAAAAAATCAAAAAAAATACTAAAATTAAAAAGTAGTAAAAAGCTGAGAAAAAAAGAAACAAAAGGAAGAGAAAAAAGAAGGAAAAATTCAGATAAAAAGCCAGAAAAAAGAAAAGAAAGAAACAAAGAAAAAAAAGTGAAAAGAGAACAAAAAGAAAAAAGTAACAGCAAGGAAAAAATAAACACAATGAGACTTTTTTAAAAGGAATTAAACAAAAGGTAGAAAAAAAAACACGGAAAAAAATAAGAAAACGTGTGTTGCATTAAAATTATTTCCAATTGTATCAAGTGAATCTTGTTGCCAACATTGTACTTCCACCAAATTTTTGCATTGCCGGAAACTCAGCAAAATGTAACTTGATGTCAAGTTTTGAACATGTTTGGTAATGATTTAGTTGCCACACTTGGGATTGCCGTTGCTCACTGTTGTTTCAAGCGTTGCTCACCGACTTTGAGTGAACGCTCAGAACTGTGGAAAATTAGAGGGAACATTGGTTGTGGTGCTGTGAGAGGTCACCCAGCATCCACTCCGAAGAAGAAATCCGCTTCCTCTTCCTAGTTTGCGTGTAAATATTCTAAGAACTTTGACATTTTTATAGTTTAATATCTTGTGCATCCATTCAATATGGTTGGTGTAAAGTGTGAAGGAGGGGCGAGCCGTTTTATTGGAGATGAAAGTGGAGTAAGAAAGCTTGATGCGGTTGAGAAAATAGTTGGATCGCTTTTTTCTGCCATTTTTTACCACGGAGGAAGAAGTAGCCTAACTCTTGAAGCTCATCTTCCAAAAGTAAGTTCAACTTAACTTTATTTATCTTTATAGAGCATATTATTTAATGAAATGTTTATTTTTTTAGTACAAAACAATAAAGGTTACTCATACCAACCCTTAAACATACTTATATAAACCTTAAACATACAAAATATACCACTGAAGCAACTTACGAACCAATTCAACTTACGAACGATCTCATTCGTGGGTCTGGCAGCGTCTGTAATAGCAGTTGAATTAATGGTTTCATTGTCGTTATACAAAAAAAAAAACGAAATTGGAGGACATTTGCCAAAAGCACACATGGCTAGAGCACCCACTTCTACACGCATGCCCTTGCACCCCTGTGTTGTCCAGGCTTTATCGCCCCAACCCCCAATGCCGAAAACGCAACGCTTGGACATTTGGTTTTATTGCCATTATACAAAAGTAAAACGAAATTGGAGGGCTTCTCCTTTCAGTGTATAAAAGCAATTTGAAGAGCGGCCGGCTAGGTGTGCGCTAGCATTGGGTATCCTGGAATGGAAACATATCTTCTAAAATAAAACTGTCCCGAATGTAGTGGTTTACCACGAGTTGTGTCACCAAGTCATTCATTTTATGGCTAATGGACCTGGCGTTGGCCGACGGCATACAGGAGCCTATCACGGCCGGGCATTCAAACAGTCACACCCAATAGAAACAGAGCGCCCTCAGAGCGCAACATAACAAGGACAAAATCAATTCGTGAAGGAGTGAAGCAGCGATAATCGAAGTAGCGAGGGGTTTCTGTACAGTACTTCAATTTACAATGTCTTGTCACTAGAATCAACTAAAATCAGACAATATTTAACCATTAATAATGAATATTCTAGAATTCTTGGAAGGTTAAAAAAATAGAAAAATCCAAAGTACAAAATCCATTAAAAAAAAAAAATCCATGCCCGACTCTTTCACATTTAAGCATTGATTTGCCTTTTTTGTATCACAGGTAAGATCCATCCATCCATTATCTGCACCGCTTATCCTCAGTAGGGTTGCGGGGGTGCTGGAGCCCATCCCAGCCATCTTCAGGCAGTGGGCAGGGGACACGGAGACGGACAAGTTTTTTGCTCATTTACATCTCGGGACAATTTGGACCGGCCAATTAACCTGACATGCATGTTTTTGGAATGTGGGAGGAAACCCACACAAGCACGGGGAGAACATGCAAACTCCACAAAGCTGCCGTGCTGCCCTCACAGATAAGATATAAAACAATCTCCCTTTTTATCCTATGATTGTTTTTTCACACAGTGCGTTGACATGCAGTGATATTAAAAATAAATAAATCAAAGAAATGGATTCACCTTTCCTACGCCAAGAAAACACTAAAATATGTCGACTGTCATTACAGTGATATATCAGTCGCAGTTGTTTTTGAATCAACTTAGCTCGCATTTCAAAATGTTTTATTGACTTCGATGACTTGCAGCAGATGGAACCCCCCGCCCCCACATAGACCCCTTACGCCCTTCCAAAAATAGCATGTTTACTAAAGTAAATGTTAGTACGTGATTCATTTCTTCATCTTGAGGAATTTTGTCATGAAATTAGGGCTGTCCGGAAACAACCTTTTCACTTCTGATCAAATACTGAAAATGCATCCGATTATTTCCCGATCCGAATGGATATCATCACTACTGTATGTGTTTTTGCCTTACCAGTTGAGGGTGTTCGCTGCCCACTGCCCGAAGATAGCCGAGATGGGCTCCAGCACTCCCGCTACCCTACTGTAGATGAGCGGTGTAAGATTTTATCGGTTATCAGTACAGACGCTCCCCTACTTACGACCATTCGACTTACGCAAAATGGTAGATTCGAACACTTTTTTCGCGATGTCGAAAAATATGCGGACGTTGCTGTTAGTTAGTATTTGTATTGTGTGCACATTTTTCCGAGTACAGGACATTACTGTAGTGCTTTTCTCCGCCGCTACCGGCGTATGGTGGCGCTGTGAGAGGTCACCCAGCATCCAGCCCAAAGAAGCAATCCGCTTCCTCTTCCTAGTTCGTGTGCAAACATACAATACTACGTCTACTTTATCTCTAGCGCGTTAAGAACTATGACATTTTTATTGTTCAATATCTCGTGCATCCATTCAACATGGTTGGTGTAAAGTGTAAAGAAGAGGCAAAACGTTTCTTTTGAAATGAAAGTGGAATAAGAAAGCTTGATGAGGTTGAGAAAATGGTCGGCACGCCTTTTTCCGGCCACTTTTTACCACGGAGGAGGACCTCTTGAAGCTCATCTTAAACTTAACTATTAAAGTTAAACTTAACTATTTATCTTTATAGAGCATATTATCTTGTTAAATGTTTATCTTTTTAGTACAAAACAATACAGGTTACTTATATAAACCTTAAACATACTTATATAAACCTTACATATAAAAAATATAGCACCAAAGCAACTTGCGAACAAATTCAACTTACGAACGATCATCCAGAACCTGTCTTGTTCGTAAGTAGGGCAGCGTCTGTATTGGATATTTACATTCCTAGTTACTATCTATTATGCTCATAAAACTAAGTCATTCAGACGGATTGTTAGTTTGATCACGAGGGCGCTGCATTTAACATGAATATGCTGCTGAAGACAAAAAAAAAAACAGAAAAGGGATCTGGTATTTACTGGTTGTGTGAGAACGCCAATAACTGAGATTGAAATCCAATACAAATAATTGGGGTGATATTGGACCGGTATCGGATATCGATATCGGATCGGAACACCCCTAGTTATAATGTTTTGTTTCTGGCATTTGAAAAATGTTTACACAAGTGCAAGTGATCCAATGTTCCTGCCACTTCTCATTTTGCTTCTCGGTGACCGCAAAAGAACGGAGTCGGCGTTTTGCGGCGGCGGCGCCAGTTTGCACCTGCTTTCCAGATGTGGCGGAAAATCCGGCGGATGAAACGCGGGGATTTGCGTATTGTTTATTCCACCAAGAAGGAAACAAAATGGTTGCGATAGTGCCCGTTTGCAGGGTCGGAGAGAACGTCATTATGTAGATGGAATAGAAAAAAATCTAATCAAATTACAGGTACATTGAGTTAAAGTAAGGATTACTTTGTAGAAGTACTATTATATTTAAAACTATACTAGGCTAAATTTATTCTTTTGTCTGAATTTAATTTCTCCTTCAATGTAGCACTCATACTGTTGAATTGGCTTGAGACTGCAGTTTCGTGAAGGCGGCGCAGTGATGCGTTTAGAATAGAATAGAATATACCTTTATTGTCATTGTTACAAATGGGCTAACATATTGTGACAACGAAATTGGGCATGACACTCCAGTTTTACACATTCATAGTGAGGTATGAGCAAGAAGATAAAGGAACAGAGAAGATAATGTTATAAGACAAGGGGGATAAGGCTATAGTTATAATTTACATGGTATTTACACAAGAAATGTCGGCATGTGGGATGTTACATACAGGGTTGTCGTGATAACGTTGGTATCGTAACGGTTGTGCAATATTGCATTTGGTGCAAAGTCATCATAGTGCGAAAATAGTCAGCATATGCATTGGTGCAAACATAGACATCATAGTGCAGAAACAGGAAATGGTCAGACATTGTGCAATTTGAGCATTAAACGTAGTGCAGTCGACATGTGCAAGAACAAGACATGAGTAACATTATATTCGTATGAGGAAGTGTTGGCACGAGTTTTCAGTTTTTTTTTGTGCGGTGTCTGTTTGAGCAGTGAACAAACATAGTGCAGACAGCATGTACGTGAGTACCATTTTACATACGTGTGAGGTAGTTTTTTTGCAACAGTTTTCAGTTTTTTGTGCGGTGTCTGTTTAGGGTGGTAATGGCTGTGGGGAAGAAACTGTCTCTGAGTCTGTTCGTTTTTGCTTTGTGTGACCTGTAGCGCTTGCCGGAAGGCAGCAGGTCGAAGAGATGGTGGTCGGGGTGAGAAAAGTCCTTGATGATGTTTTCTGCTCTGCTGAGGTAGCGAGAGCAGGCAATGTCCTCCAGACTGGGCAGAGAGCAGCCGACGATTCTCTGGGCTGTTTTGATGATCCTCTGGAGCTTTTTCCTGTCTGCTGCTGTGCACCCAGCATACCACACCGTGATGCAGTATGTTAGGATGCTCTCCACTGTGGCTTTGTAGAAGGACACCTGCAGCTGCTGTTTTAGGTTATTTTTCCTGAGCAATCTCAGGAAGTGCAGTCGCTGCTGGGCTTTCCCTACCACCGCTCTGGTGTTTGCAGACCAGGAGAGGTCGTCGGAGATGTGCACGCCCAGGAATTTGAACGAGTGGACTCTCTCTACACAGTCTCCTTTTATGATGAGTGATGAGTTTAAGAACATTCACTAAATATAAATGGTAAATGGTCTGCATTTATATCGCGCTTTTCAAGTCATTGAGACCTCCCAAAGTGCTTTACAATGTGCTTCACACTTACCCATTCACACACACACTCACACACCACTAGGGAGTCAGCCAGGCAAGGCGCCTACCTGCTTATTGGGGGCATTAGGGATTCAGTGTCTTGCCCAAGGACACTTCGACATATAACACAGAGGAGCCGGGAATTGAACCTGCAACCTCTTGATCCCAAGACAAGCGCTCTACCTCCTGAGCTGATGTAATTGTCTTCTTTTTGTATTTCGCTGCTATTGGTTTTCAAAATCACCATACGATCGCTGTATTGTTATATAGTGAGAATGTTTTACTTAGCCTAGTAAATGTGAATATTGTCTAGCGGACTGGCATCCCGGCTGCACATTTCTGAGGTCATGGGTTCAAATCCAGATACCAGCCTTCTCGTGCCGAGTTTGCATGTTCTCACCCTGCCTGCGTGGGGTTCTGCCCGGCACTTCAGTTTCCTCCCACATTCTAAAAAGATGCATGGCAATTTACGTGGTGACTTCAAATTGTCACTAGGTATGAATGCGCGTGTGAATGGTTGTCTGTGTGTGCCCTGCAACTGGCAACCAGTTCAGGGTGTCCCCTGCCCACTGCCTGAAGATGGCAGTAGGCAGTCCCTACTGGTGCAGATAATGGATGGATGGGTTTGGCATCTCCACTTTAACCCTTGTGTAATGTTCATGCTGTTGTTACTCAGCCAGTGTTTGTGGGTCTGATGGACCCCTTGCATTTTGTGGCATTTAATGCTTCACAATCAAACAATTAATGTCTTAAAATACTGAACAGATGTTTACCTTATCCAATTTACAACCAGTATAAACAATATATATGTCACGACCAAAACGGAAGTAAGACCCAGATGCGTAATGTTAATCACAATCTATTGAAGTATGGAGGAAGGTAGTGCCCGCGATCCGGTGCTCGCTGGACGCGGGAAGCGAGCCGCTCACAGACTCGGAACGTGTACGGAATGCGGAAGTGGATCTTTCGGAGCGGGAGATCCTTGTGTAGTAGACGGAAAAAACGGGTCGTTAGTCGGGACAAAAGAGCAGAACGTGGTCTGGGTCAAAAACGAGTTGTAGCCGGAGACAAACGGGGAAATCAGGAACGGACGTGTGGAAAACGGGTGAAAAACGGGACTGACGGGAGTCAGAGTCAAAAATGCTCGCCTTGAGGAAACAGAGGTTTGCTGACCGACTGACAACAGCCGAGTGAAAGGATGGAGCTTAAGTAGGACGGGGAACCAATCAGGAAGCCAGCAGCGGCTGGTGCCAAACGAGCGGGCACAGGTGAAAGTAATCAGTCATCATGACAATATATTGTTAATATTTACCCTTTAACTTTTGTGAGGTCAAATGTATACGTTATAATAAAATGTAATTGGGAAAATCAATAAAATCTAGATATGAGTGGAAAAACATTTTCTAGTGAAGCAAGGTTTTATTTCTTTGACCTTGAAATTTTGACCTTTGTACAACACAAGCTAAAAGAATGAACAAGATGAACATATCAGTCAAGACAACACATCAGCCCCATTGAACACATAGCCTTTAGCCACTTTCAAGATGGCGGCGCATACAATGGATGCTGCGGCTCGATGCTTGATTGTAGACTTCGGGAGACCAGAGAGTAGTGCATTACAGTAATCGAAACGGGAGGTAACAAACGCATGAATTATAATTTCCGCATCCGACTGAGACAGTATAGAACAAATTTTAGCAATGTTACGAAGATGGAAAAAGCGGTTCTAGTAATTTTCTTTACATGCGTTTCAAAGGATAGATTAGGGTCAAATATGACACCTACATTTTTAACTGAGTCACTCTGTGTGATGTGACATTTGTCAATGTTCACAGCAGTTTTTAAGAATAAGTCGCGGCATTTAGATGGACCAATGACTAACATTTCGGTCTTTTCAGAGTTAAGACGCAAGAAATTGAGTGACATCCACTCTTTTATCTCAATGAGGCAGGCCTCCAAATTTCCACAGTTTAGTGTGGCAGATTCCTCCAACGGAAGATATAGTTGAGTGTCGTCTGCGTAGCAGTGGAAGCTGATATTGTACTTGCGAATAATATCACCTAATGAAAGCATGTAAATGCTGAAAAGAAGGGGGCCAAGCACTGAACCTTGCGGAACACCACAGGTAACACTAAAGGGCTCAGATGTCATTTTGCCATATTTAACACAGTGCGTCCTATCTGAGAGGTAGAATCTGAACCATGAGAGGACGGTTCCCGAGAGACCAATCCATTTTCCAACCGTTCTAGTAGGAAACTGTGGTGCACTGTGTCAAAAGCAGCACTAAGATCCAGCAGAAGCAAAAGTGATGAAGCGCCAGAATCCATTGCCAGTAGGAGATCATTTGTTACCTTGTTCAGAGCTGTCTCAGTAGAGTGGTTAGCCCTGAATCCTGATTGCATAGATTCAAAAAGATTGTTCTCGGATATGAAATCATTCAATTTCTGTGCCACTACTTTTTCAAGTACTTTAGAAAGAAACGGTAGGTTTGACACAGGTCTATAATTACATAAGATTTCTGGATCAAGGTTGGGTCGTTTCAGTGTGGGTTTACTAACGGCGGACTTAAAAGCTGCTGGAACTACACCTGAGGAGAGTGATATGTTTATAATATTTAGAACTGAAGGTCCAAGGGAGCCAAAAAGACGTTTATTAAGTGAACCAGGGAGCAGGTCGAACTGGCAAGTTGTCAGTTTGGCCGCATTCACCACCTGTTTGAGATCATCAAGTGACAGTTCACTAAAACTGGACAAATTCCCTGGACAGCCACCCTGTCGTGCATCTGTAGATTTCAGCCCTTTAATATGTGTTGTATTAATAATGTCTTTAGCAATTTCTTCCTGTATGCATTGAATCTTCTTAGTAAAGAAGACCATTAAGTCATGAGCAGAATGGGTCGAACTATCTGCGATAGTCTGTTGCCTTGTAAGCGATGCTACAGTGTCAAAAAGGGCTTTGGGATTGTTCTTTTGAGACGCAATCACCTTCGAAAGGTAGGCCGATTTAGCAGAGGCAAGGGCCGCTTTATACTTTAACTAGCTGTCACACCAGGTTTGATGGAAAACCTCAAGCTTGGTAGCGCGCCATTTTCTTTCCAATTTCCTGCATTCTTGTTTAAGGGTTCTAGTTTCATCAGTAAACCAAGGCGTGCATCTTTTAGGACGTGATTTAAGCCTTATGGGCGCTATTGAATCCAGGACACTAGCCGGGGAGTATTAAACTCATTCATGAGTGAGTCAATAGGGCCATTGTATGAAGGAAAGGACGCAACTGCTCCAGGAAGGAGTTCAAAGAGCTCAGAAACGGTGCCAGTGCTTATAATGCGTCCGCTAAATCCTTCAGCTTTTTTAGCACTACATTTAGCTAGCACCTCAAATGTAACTAAATAATGATCCGAGATAACGGTAGTACACGGTAACACCATAATGTTTGAGGTTAAAACTCCTCGAGTCAGAACCAAGTCTAGCGTGTTTCCATCTTTATGGGTTGGCAAATCAACCAGTTGATTAAAACCAAATGCATCAATTAGAGACCGAAACGCAACAGTAAGTGAACTGAGTGGGGAGTTCATGTGAATGTTAAAGTCCCCCATAATTATAATTTTGTCTGCATAGGTTACTAGTTCAGACAAAAGTTCAGCAAATTCGTCTAAGAAAGTTGTGTATGGCCCAGGTGCGCGATATACTGTAGTTATTACATAAATTGACAATAGAGAGGACCGCATCACAAGAGCCTCAAACGCCTTGTAATTATTAGAGGTACGAAGATTAAATTTGAGCGTTTTTTTTTTTTTTCAGAAATGAGCGCGACACCGCCACCCTTCTTCAATGTGCGTGCTACATGGCTACTCACGTAGTCTGGGGGAGAAGCATAATTTAGCGGTAAAAACTCGTCTGGGCGTAACCAAGTTTCACAAAGACCGATACAGTTAAGTTTATAATCACGAATAATGTTATCAACAAGTAAAGCTTTAGGAGCAAGCGATCTAATATTTAAAAGACCAAATTTTAGCTTTGCTGAATCATTCGACTAAGCTGAAGTCTTTGTAGTCTTTGTAGAGATCGTCACAAGATGTCGCCGTTTGTCAGCGTTGAGTTTAAAGCATCGGTTGTCCGGCGAGAAATGGATGGTGGAATTAGTCACATCTTCGCGTCCTTCTTGCTCCTTCGACTTTGCACGCTTTACACATTTACCCGGACGGCAACCACGCTTCTGTTTTCTGTCTTTATGGTGCCGTTGTTGTCGTTTAGTAGGAGGAATAGTTGTCCACAAGGATGCCGGATCTCTTTGAAGCTCGTTCGGTATATTATAGGCGATGTAAAAAGTGCCCGAAAAGTCGAAATTTAGACGCCCACCCAACCGAATAAGTTCGTCCCTACTGTAAGTATTTTTGGCCACGCATGTGTCCAAAAAAGAAAGCAAAAAAGACAAGAGAACGGTAGTACATAGAAGATTTGCTGGAGAGCATCGAGCCGCAGCATCCATTGTATGCTGCCGCCATCTTGGAACTCCCGTCTCGATTACTGTAATGCACTACTCTCTGGTCTTCCGAAGTCTAGAATCAAGTCTCTTCAGCTGGTACAAGATGCCGCAGCGAGGCTTTTAACTAGGACAAAAAAGTACGATCACATCACACCGATTTTGGCTAACCTGCATTGGCTCCCAGTTAGCCTTAGATGTGATTTCAAGGTTCTCTTAGTATTATACAAAATCATACATGGACTTGCTCCCTCTTATCTTTCAGATCTGATTTCCCCCTACGTCCCGGTCCGAAGCCTACGTTCTGCGAGTGCCGGTCTTCTGGTGATCCCAAGAGCAAAGAAGAGTTCTGCTGGTTCAAGAGCGTTCTCCATCCGGGCACCGGAGCTGTGGAATGCTCTTCCCCCTGAGATCCTATCTGCAACCTCAGTGGAAATGTTTAAATCTAAGCTTAAAACTCACTTCTACTCTACAGCATATGAATAAACTACTCTTCTCGTCGGCTCCAGAGCAGGGAAATGCATAATAATATTCTGAAAAATAGTCTGTGTAATGATCTGTGAAGCCCTTTGAGACTCTTCGTGATTTAGGGCTATACAAATAAAAATGACTTGACTTGGCTTGACTTTAGCCCCTAGCATAGTGTGTTCTGGTGCAGTATTCTGGTAAAAAGAATTGTAACATGTGATGTTGTATCCACTGGGTACCTGAGACATGTTGAGGACAACTCTTATTCCTTGTTTTTTCTCAGGGTTTCCTCACCCATGTTTCCCTGTGTAAACATGTAAGTTCCAAGCATATGAGTATGTGTCATCACAGGCAACCCGATCTTGTCACCATACTTTGCAGGTTTAGATGTTAGATACTGCCAAAAGAGGCAGCAGCCGCTAATTGACAGCTGTTCATCAATGGTAACATTTGGCCCAGAGTTGTACAGCAGAGAGAGGTGGCGTACCCACTTGTCCCACACTGTCCTGATGGCAGCTAGTTTGTCTCTCTGCTGTCAAGCTGCTCTGTCATATCGGTTATAAAAGCGGAAATTCCTGGAAATGATGAGAAGGTTTTCCGGAGACACTGTTGCAAAGAACATTTCTCTACCAGTTTCTGAATCCCACAGGGATGCTGCAGATTCCCCCTTGGACCTGAAAACTCCAACGAGGATGCCAAAGTAAGCATGTCATTGGGTTTGGGCAGTTTCCTTCCAAATCTCCCCAAAAACACGTTTTCCTTCTAGATAAGTGGAGTCAGGAATAATTTCCTGGATGTAATCTGGGATTAAGATCATGTCCTGTGTGTGAGTAACTGTCATCCGTGTTGGGAATGATTGAATCCTTGTCACATTGGCAGCCAGCCTTTTGGTGTAGCTCTCTTCTTGGGCGAAGAAACAGTTCAATTTCAGATACTTTGGACATTCATATTTCCTCACTTGTTCCATGCTGACTGATTAGCTAACAACCCGTTTTTGACCACTGACCACGCTCTGATCTCCCTCTCCGGCTATCGACCTGTTTTTCCCACTTGGCCACGCTCCGATCTCCCGCCCCGGTATACCTACTTCCGCATCCGATCACGCTCCGATCCCATGAGCTGCTTGCTTTCCCCGTCCAGCGAGCACCGGATTGCTGGCATTTGTTTTCTCAATATCCCAATGAACTTTTGAGTGAAACATTATGCGTTTGAGTCTACCATTTGTCCTGGTTCTGACACTAGTTATACTGTCCCGCCTTAAATCTGTAGCAAATAAAGTGTGAGAAAATACATCTTCCTGTAGGACAGAGGGTCAAATGTGCGATAAAATTGCGGCAACAGCTCTTTTGTGTTTCTGCACCTGCCATTACCAAAGTCACAAGGTCTCATTTTCTCACACATTTGACCACTTAATTTTCTGTGCACCTACACCTCCTCCTGCCTAGACATTCTTCGTATGTAGGTGTGGTACACAGAACATCAATTTCCACAGTATTATAAACCCTGGGTCCATCTTATATGTAAAAGAAATGGGGCGGGGGGTTTATGGTGTGTGAGTCAAAGCCAGTGAGTTTCAGGTGGAAAAATAAATCATTGTATTGTTTTTCTTTTGACGAAAAATGAAAACGTGTACCACAGACCTGAACACCACATAAGGGTTAAACAAAGCATCTTGGACAAAAGACATCCCAAAGTTTTTGGGAAAAGTAGTAGGTAAACACATTCTTGTTTTAAAAATATTGGATTCTTAAAACAGCATTTCTTGTCCGCCGCGTGAAAGAGGATGTTTTATTTTTGCTTGATAATGTATACTATGTGGTTTGAGCACAGAACTACAGGAGTGTACCTGAACTTGGTTTCCTTCAATTCTTTTTCAAGGTTACATTGTTCATTAATATTAAACACAGTCAAGTAATTTTATTTTTATTGTATTTATTTTGTCTTTTATTAGCATATTTGGTATTGGAGTACATTCGCTCCCTTACTAACGACTTACGTAAAATGGTAGATACGAACATTTTTTTTCAGGATGTCGAAAAATATCTGGACATTGCTGCAAGTTAAATTTTGTATTGTGTGCACCTTTTTCCAAATAGAGGACAGTACTGTAGTGCTTCTTTCCGCCTCTACCGGCGTGTGTCGCTGTGAGAGGTCCCCCAGCATCCACTCTGAAGAAGAAATCCGCTTCCTCTTCCTCGTTTGTGTTTAAACATTCTATTCTGTATCTCCAGCGCGCTAAGAACTTTGACATCTTTTATTCTTTACTATCTTGTGCATCCATTCAATATGGTTGGTGTAAAGCAGGGGTGTCTAACTCATTCTAACTCGGGGGGCCACACGGTAGAACAAACATTTTCTCGGGGGCCGAACCAGTAGATTAAAAAAAGAAATAAGAGAAAGAGAGGGAGAGAAAAAGAAAGAGGGTGGGACAAAGAGAGAGAAAATGACAAAGGGAGAGAGAGAGAACGTGTAAAACGAAAGAGATATAAAGAGAAATAGTGGGAGAGGGGGAAAGAAAGAGAAAGAAAGAAATCCAAAGAAAATAGAAAGAGAGAAGGAGAGAAAAGAGAAGATGAACAAGAGAGAAGGGGTGAAAGAGAGAAGGGGAAAGCAGGCGAGAGAGAGAAAGAGAAAAGGAAAAAAGGAAGAGAGAGCATAAGAAGGTAAAAAGACACAGAGAGAAAGAGACAAAGGAACAAAGAAAGAGAAAAAGAACAGAGAGAGAAAGAGAGAAAGAGAAAAAGAAAAAAGGAAGAGTGAGCAAAAGAAGGTAAAAAGACACAGAGAGAAAGAGACAAAAGAACAAAGAAAGAGAAAAATAAAGAAACACAGAGAGAGAGAGAGAGAGAGAGAAAGAAATACAAGTGCAGCATCTTTGTGAGAGGCACCTGGCTTTGGCCACATCAAGTGGACATTTTTTAACCTGCTGCTCGTTTTTCTCTTGCGCTTCCCTCAGCGTTGTCTTGCCGACCCGATTCAATCCTTTAGCGGGCCTGATCTGGCCCACGGGCTGCCTGTTTGACACCTCTGGTGTAAAGTGTAAAGAAGAGGCCAGCCGTTTCTTTTCAAGTGAAAGTGCAATAAGAAAGATTTACGCGGTTGGATCGTTTTTTTTTCGGCCACTTCTTGCCACGAGGAGGAAGTCGCCTAACTATTGAAGTCCATTTTCCGAGAGTAAGTTAAACTTTACTTTATTTATCTTTATGGAGCGTATTATTTTATCAAATGTTTATTTCTTAGTACAAAACAATACAGGTTACTTATACAAGCCTTATACATACAAAATACAGCACCGAAGCAACTTACGAACAAATTCAACTTCAACGAACGCAAGTAGGGCCGCGTCTGTAATCCAAAAGTAATCAAGTTACATGACTGCAAAATTATGGTATTGTGAATTTTTAACGGACAACTGGAAACTGTATGGGATTACATTTTTAAAGCAACCCTCCCGACCCTGCTCGTTAGGCAGAAGTGGTCCTGGGTTTTCAGTTACACGTTTTAAGGTGAGAACTTGAAGAAAGCACTCGGGAATTCGGACTTTCTTTCTTCATCGAAAGCGTCTCGGTATCGGCGGGAGGCAAACCATTCCAATTGTTACTGGATGATGCTAGTAAACAATGCGGCACCGGTGGCGGGCCAAGCCCTTGATGCGCAGCATTGGTCCACGGGGGGGTTGAAAGACGCCAGGTTTTCTTTCTCCCCCCGTGGCCTCAAACTTGTGTTTCATATTTGCGCCTCGCCACACATTCTTTGGTCTTCACGGGGGAGGGAAGCGACGACGGCTGTCACATTAAAAAAAGAAACATCCCACGTGGGGAAAGCAGCTCAGCGAAAACGAGCTGTTCTCCTATTGGCCGATTTATCAGTTTGGGCGCATCTTTTTGGGTGTCGGCTTTGCATTATTTCAAAGGGACACTGAGTAATATTTCGCCATTAAATACCGCTGTATTGTCTAGTGCAACTGAAAATAAGTGCTTAAGAGCACAAGGACAAATACAACCTACAGAGACTCAAAGTTGTGGCTCGTGTTGTGTAGAATAAAAACGAATTCTCACTTAATAATACTGAAAACTACACCTTTATAATAGTTCATGTATCTTTACATATCATTTAAACAAATATTGCTCGATGTTTTAATGAATGTAGTATTATACCACTAGGAGGCGCTAAACAACACACCCTGTCCTTTTAAGAAAATGGTACCCAGAATGGAGACCAATATGAGTACAGTATAGTATAGCTTAAAGGTTTAAAAAAACAAAAGCCTGAAATTACTAGAACTTGCCATGAATTTAAAGCAATGAGGAATCCCTTCTGGTAGAGTTTAGATGTAATTCTTCAAAAGTCTCATCTCATCTCATCTCATCAGCCGTACCGCTTTTCCTCATTAGGGTCGCGGGGTTCTTCAAAAGTCAGTTTTTAAAAAGGAAATGGAATTTTATGTAGTATGTAGTAATCTTAAAAACCAGTGTCAGCTGTAAAATAATTTTAAAAGTCCGATATCACGTTATACATACAAGTAGCTTACCATGATTACTTTTAACTTAAGTGTTTAATAATAATTTTAAAATAATAGTGAATTATTATTATAATAAATCTTGAAATTTACCATAAAAATCACTGGCTTTGTGCTTTTCGATAAGTTCCATATTATTAAATGTGGTAAATGTAAATTTAAAAAAATATTTTTTTTTTATGCCTGATGTAATTTTTTACATGTTAGCTTTTATGTAACTTTTAACTTTCATATACGAAATAACATTAACATGGGACATATTCATCTTTGGAAAAAATACAATAAATCATAAAAAACTACACATTTACATTAAATGGTGCCTTGAATCATGAGAAAACTTACTACACAAGTTGGATACTGTTGATTTTCAGAATTACGTATTATAATGATTTGTTTTCGACGGCCTAGTGTAGGGAAATACAATAACTTCTTATTTTTGATGAAGCTGTTTAAGATTGCCTTGCAAAAAAAAAATAAACTAAGTAAAAATCTTGCACATGATTATGCTGATTATGATTTCAACACTTAATTTGTTGTACAGGCAGGGATGTTTTGTTCAAATGAAAAATTGCTTTTGGTTTTAATGCAGAATAACAATATACTAATATATTAAAACCTGAATTTGAAAAAAGTAATAAAATCCTTTATTACAACAAAATTATGTGTCATGATTTGCCCATTGCCCTCACCCGTGCCTGCTCGTTTGGCTCTAGCTGCTGCTGGTTTCCTGATTGGTTCCCCTCCTACTTAAACTCAGTATTATCATTCACTCCTGGTCAGTCCGTCAGCGAACCTCTGCACATGCAAGGCAAGGACTTTTTGACTCTGGCTCCCGTCTGTCCCGTCCTTTCCTGTATCCTACTCGTCCTCCCCTGGCTTCCTGATCGTCTCCGGCTACCTGACTTGTTTCTATCCACCGACCAGACTCTGATCTCCCGTCCCAGGTGTTCGACTCGTTTCAGCCCTCCGAACACGCGGGCTTCCTGCCTCTCCTGCCCAGCGATCACCGAATCGCTGGCATTTGTTTTCCCGCGCCTTCTCCGCTTACGCAATAAAGCTCAATGTGAAACGTTACAAGTTTGGGTCTACCGTCTGTTCTGGTTCTGACATTGTGAACCAAAATGAATAACCTGTATTATCCCCAAAGCTACTATGACCACAAATTTAAAGAAAAACGATCAAACCAGGCAACAAGATAATAGAAGTTTATAAAAAAAGAAAAAACTTGACACAGATGCCGGGGATTAGTATTCAAAAATGTTGTGTGCCTTGGTTCAAAAAAGATTCAAACTACTTAACCATTATAAAGAAAAATGTTCAATTTTTAATGGCGGAATTACTTTAAAAAAGGGTTACTCCGCAAAGATGCGGGCAACAGCGTACCGGATATTTTCTCCCCGTGCCGGTTTCGTTAACATGTGTTCAGAATCCCGTAAGGTGGTTCCAATCACATCCACGTAGCGCTACGCTATTTTTGCCTTCAGATGTTGCCTTTAACACAGCACCCCCGGGGTACATTAATTGTCCGACGCATTTTTATTTTTTTTTACCAAGTGCATAACTGAAATTCCTCAGAGGCTTTGCATGTAGGATGCTCGAGACGTTAGAGGTTGGGGGGGTTGGGAGTGTCTTGACCCCCACTTTTGAACCCCGTTCCCATCCCGCGAGCATAAGCATAGAGAGCATTTCTGCTTTGCATCACAGGGATGGAATGCGGCACGCGAGCCTAAGTGCTCGTAAGCTCCAATGTGAGGATGTCTGAAACGGCGTGATGGGATGCAGGCGCCGCTGGGGGTGATGGAGGGGCCGCGGGGGGGCCTTTGACAGCACACATGTGGCACGGCCCTCACAGTTAATGATGCTACGTTTTGTTGCATAAAAGCAAGTGTGCCGAGCGCATCTGGACACCATATTGATTTTCTTTGCAGTTTGTTTGGGCTGTTGCGGCGCACTAGCACGATAGCGACCGGTGAGCGGGGATTTTACAAACACTGTAATCGCTTTGCTACTCAGGAATACATACTTAGCCGCCTCATGCAGGTTGAACAATAATCCGCTATCCATTATCCCTGATCGCATACGGCTGCGACTAGGCATCGGCGAGTGAAATTTTGTTGGCCCGGGCGGCTGTTTTTCGGGGGGCCGTTTTATGCACCCAAAAGTAAAATATTTCATTTGGGTGCGATCCTTTGTCACCATTTGTATATTGGTGCAACAGGGGCCGGCAGAGTGAATTTTATTGGGACTAGCTGCTGCTTTTTGCGGATCTGTGCACCAAAAACTGAACAAAATTTGTGCAGCCATGATCCATGATCTACGATCGCACATTAATGCGGCAGGAGGTACTTTTGTCAGGAAATGTGCAGATCTGTCCCACCTAAAATGAAATGCACTGTTTTGGCCGCGATCCATTACTTCCAGTCGACTATTGCTAAGAACATGCGTGAGAAGAGCGCATATTTTTAGGGGGTTCAGGCATCTGAGGCCTGCCATTGTGGCCCACCTAACTACACTATAGAGATCTAATATCCTAGAAAATCACAACAATCCATACATTTGAACCAATTGGGGGAACATTTCTCCTAATATCATTTTACATCCTACTTATTTGAATAAGTCCTCATTATTCATACACTTAACTAGCATTTCAAAATATTTTATTTAAAATGAGAAAAATAACCATGAGAAAAAAATTAATTACCTTTATTAATTGTATTATTTGCTTGAATTGAAAAAGTATTCCTACACAAAAAAATAGTAATATATATATATATATATATATATATATATATACACACACACACAATATCTATCTACCCTGGTCATATCCCTTTGAGAGGGGTGACCAACAGCAAGACAAACACATACACAAAAACAAAGAAAATACAAAAAAGGGGGAAAAAGTAGCAAAAACACACAAAAAAATTACCATGGCCAACACAAATGCCCAAACACCCAATCAAGTTAAGCTTTTGTCCCTCCAGATGAACCAGAGGCGTGTTCAGGAGAGTGGTCAGACATGTAGTCTCTTGTTAATTGCTTGCCGCGCACTGCTGAACAAGTTGTAATCGCTCACTGTGATTGCCTTACTGATCCAAAATGGCCGACGACAGTACAATGGATTTCGTTCTACAGCTTGCTTTGAGCGAGTTGGCTGATATGAGCGACAGTTCGCATATTGACACAGTTAAGGTTATCCTAAACGCAGTGGAAGGGTCATACCTGTCTTGCATTGTTCACAAACATTACCAGGCAATGTAAGACGATATATTACATCGCCAACAGCACTCGTCAGGGTGAGATCCTCCATCTTCTGCACTGTCGACGCCATGTTGGAAATCAGAGTAAGCGGTCTTTCTCCCGTGATTACTCGGGCACGCGAGCGCTCAATAATCACTGGCCGTTCAGAAGCTAGCGATAGCTCGCGATAGCAATCACCCACTCTCCTGAACACGCCTCAGGACACAAGAAAGCTTGGGTCAAGGTGACACAACACACTCTTCTGTTCAACTACAGGGCCCGACAGCTTTCACTGGTTTATCCCTGCCGCATCATACAGGTGCCCATGTTCAAACATCCCACTATGCTTTCACAACACCTCTCCACTCATTCCTATCACCAACAAGAGTGCTAGCTTCCACTACATTTAGACCTCATTCCTCCAGTTAGTATTACCATATTATATATATATATATATATATATATATATATATATATATATATATATATATATATATTACCATATTATATATATATATACATATATATGTATATATATATAAAACGGGGCAGCACGGCGGCGCAGTGGTTAGCGCTTGTGCGGCACAGTTCATGTCATGGGGACCTGTCGTGGGTTCAAATCCAGCTCCAGACTTCCTGTGCGGAGTTTGTATGTTCTCCCCGTGCTTGCGTGGGTTTCCTCCGGGCAATCCGGTTTCCTCCCACGTTCCAAAAACATGCATTTCAGGTGAATTGGCCGGTCCAAATTGTCCATAGATGTGAATGAGCGAATGAGTTGTCTGTCCGTGTGTGCCCTGCGATTGGCTGGCAACCAGTTCAGGGTGTCCCCTGCCCACTGCCCGGAGATGGCTGGGATGGGCTCCAGGCCCCCGTGACCCTAATGAGGATAAGCGGTACGGCTAATGAGATGAGATATATATATAACTGTATATTTATTATATATAATGTAATATATATATATATTATATATAATGTATTATATATATTATATTAGATACATTTTATATATATTTATAATTATATATTTTATACATATATAATTATATATTATATACATATCTCATCTTATCTCATTAGCTGCACCGCTTATCCTCAGTAGGGTCGCGGGGGTGCTGGAGCCTATCCAGGGATCAGAATGGAGATTTTCATTTTCAGCTGAAATAGCCAGGGTCCAGGAATAAAACAGGGCGGAACAATGCGGCCAATTTTTCTAACGGCCGCCAGGGTGCGCCAGAGCAATAAAGGAAAGAGTGAGACAGTCGGATTTTGAATTTGTTTGCTACGCAAGAGAAAAAGTGAAAAAGTCGGAATGCCTTTGGGGTTCAAAAACAGCGGAAATCCGCGGATCCGCGGAAAATTCTGATCCCTGCCTATCCCAGCAATCATCAGGCAGTGGACACCCTGAACTGGTTGCCAGCCAATCACAGGGCACACAGGGACAGACAACTCGCTCGCTCATTCACACCTAGGGACAATTTGGACCGGCCAATCCATCTGAAATGCATGTCTTTGGAAAGTGGGAGGAAACCAGAGTGCCCGGAGGAAACCCATGCAAGCATGGGGAGAACATACAAACTCCGCACAGGAAGTCCGGTAGCTGGATTTGAACTCACACAGGAGGTTCCCAAGACCTTAGAACTGTGCCTGCACACGCGCTAACCACTGCGCCGCCGTGCTGTTATATATACATATATAATTAATTATTGTATGCATATATATATATATATATATATATATATATATATATATATATATATATATATATATATATATATATATATGATTGTATATATTTTATTATATATTCTAATGTATATAAATAGATTTATATACTCTCAAAATGTTAAATACAATTAATAATTAAAATAAGAAAGAATATGATTTAACCATTTTTGCTCATTTGAAGTACTGTATATTTATTTTAATGTTACTAGAAAAACACTCAAATTAAACACGGCAAATTAAGAAAAAAAATACCCGAAATTAGCATATATGTACTGTATTGAACTTGCAGTGGGAAAGGTATTTATTTATTCTTCTTTTTCCAAGTTAGAATTTTGTTGTTGCTGTCCATTCCCACAAATGTAATCATGTACTGCCACAACTTGTACATGGGAATTCTTACAACAGAAGACATTTACAGGAAATATACATACTTTCGTAGATTTTATTTGCTGAGCAAGGGGATTTTCCGAGAGGCTGTCACATGTAAAACGGACCAATGATTTGTTCAATGTGTTATTCAAACAAAAGCATTGTCTCATTGCAATGCAGTGAGATCACACGCTGGATGCCAGAGAGTGTAAACATACGACTGAACAAATTTATTTTGGAAAGCAGATGTTAACGTTAATACCATTTTAAAACGCAACTTTTTGGGTCACTGTCCTTTTTACTGCCAACTTTTAGATTGGATGTAATTCCACAATTGGCCATATGATGGCAGCACACCTTTGTGTTTTAGTTTGTAAAATGAAAGGAATCCAAAAAATGAATAATTCCAAATGTATAATTTTTCTGAATTACAGCTTCCATTAAGTATTGATTTTTTTTGCAAAGGAATTATGTCATATTAGTTGTAGCTTGGATGTAATTCCACTATAGTCCGTTTGATGGCAGCTGTGCACTGTGTTTCCTTATCAAAGGAATAAAAAACAAAGAAAAACAGAAAGGATCCAAAAATAAGCATTTTTCTGTATTCCATGCTTTTTTAACTTTACAGATTTTATTTTGCATGTTGATTACGGAATCTTTTATTGCTGACTTTTAGCTTGGATGTAATTCCACTATTGGCCACTTGGAGCCATACCTTTGTATTTTGTTTAGTTAAATTAAAGGATTCAAATAAAATCAGAATGTATTTGAAAATGTGTGTAAAATCAGTGTAGAGATTCCAAATTCCAGGCTTCATTACTTGATGGATTTTTCACAGTGATTATGTCAGACGATTTTATGTAATTCCAATATTGGCCACTTGACGGCAGCACGGTACTGTTTTCGCCCATAAAAGTCAAGTCAAGTCAAGTCATTTTTATTTGTATAGCCCTAAATCACGAAGAGTCTCAAAGGGCTTCACAGATTATTACACTATATTACACAGAAAATTAGTATTTATTTATTATAACAAAATGATAATTTTTCTGTATTCCAGGCTTGTGCGAAATCCGACCATTTCTGATTGTGTGCTTTATACCCAGGGGAAAAAAAGAGCGCAACATCTTTATCGAGCTAGCCATCTCACTGGGGAGCCGATCATTTAAATTACCTATGTTGGAGGAGGAAAAAACTCTCAAAAATGCAGGACTGGTGCCCTCAAGGAACAGGATTGTGAAAAACTGCCTTACACAATTACAAAAAGGATGAAAAGGAAATGTTTCATGGCTTTCCGGAAACCGTATCCAAAAATGGTAGTTCCTAAAAAAAGAAAAGCCAGCTTTTTTTGTCTTTCTCGTAAACGTTTCTTCAAACTTGACGATGACCAAACGAAAATGTTTTGCAAGTGACTCCAGTGTCAATCCAGATGCTGCCGTCACGCAACATGAAGCAAAGCCTTTGGAATGTGCCGTTGTCATTTCTACAATCAAATAATTGATGTCAGACTTTGTAGTTTCCCTAACTCAGAGTTCACCTTGTTGACCATCGGGGTGCTAATCGGGTGTTTGTGCTGCCCCCTGCTGTTTATACGTGAGGTTAATTCGATGCAACATACAAGGCGACGGATCATTTTAAACATGGAGGAGTGGTGTTAATAGAAAAGGAACTTTGAATTGTAGTATTTTTCATCAGAAAAACAAGCAAATGTAATGTGTAACTAGTATTAATTACAAAAAGGTTGAAACCTCTGATCAAATTCAAGTCATTTTTATGAGTTTTCAGCAATTTTTATTCCACATTTTACATTTTTTCACACTTAAAAACGACAACGCAGCACTCCTACGTTTTTAATACTTATTAATATCATATTTACATATTAATCGTAGGGGTGGTAAAAAGTATAGTCACTGCACATTAGTTACAGCCGCAATGAATAAAGTTGAGTGCCTATTATTGGGATGTTTTCGAAAATGTTGGTACAGTGGAACCTCGGTTTTCGAACGCCTCTCAGTTCGAACAAATCGGTTCTCGACCAAAAATTTCAAGAAATTCTTGCTTCGCTTTTCGTTCAAAAAAATTGAGTTCGAACGCCGGTACGCTAGGGTGCGATGCTGAGCGGCGTACGGGTGTAGATTGCCCACACCCCTCATGAAGAACTGTTATGACGTGCGCGCGCACTTCTTATTGCTTTTGCTTTAAATATCGGTGAACGGAGTGTTTTAGCCCCTAATTATGCCTCCGAAGAAGGTCGGTGCAAGCAGCAAAGTTGCTACAGGTGAAAAAAGAATGATAGTGCGTACAACTATTGCATTTAAGAAAGAAATAATAGCAAAATATGAAGAATGTGTGCGAGTTTCCGATCTTGCTATACATACAGCATGGCTTCTGCTGAGCACCATAAAGGTAAGAAATCCTATTCATAATGCTTTTCTTTATCCTTTAACCGCTCACCACTTTTTGTGGAGACCCGGGTGCTAAATGACGTGTAAACGACCTGATTTTTTTATTTTTACACGTTCATGTTAGCGTAATCTTCTAACGCGAACGTACGATTAGCCTGGGTTAGCTTCATGTTTACGTTCACGTTGAACATTCAGGGTGTTGGAACGGATTAAAACAATTTTACATTACTTTTAATGGGAAAAACGATTTTCTGTGATCGAACAAATCGGTTTTCGAACAGGGTTCTGGAACGGATTATGGTCGAGAACCGAGGTTCCACTGTATTCTAATTTATGGGATGACATGGAAAAACACCGAAATATTAGCATTTGCGATCCCACCGTTATTTAAGTGTTAGCATTGCTAAGGTAACGTTGTTTTTTGTCTATTGCGCCGGTGTCACCTGGTTCTTCATTTCCTGCCATTTCTTTTCCCTCAGGTCCAGTTCAGCCTCAGAGAAGGCGGCCGGTCCCCAGTTTGTGATCTTCTGAGGACCCTTGGAGCCTGACAAGAAGGAAAATGACATGGCATCAACTAATTTCCTTCATAGTGAAATCATCACGGCCTTAAGAGGTTTGGAGGTGATGACATTTGGGTGTTTTAAATCAGGATTAGACATGTCAAGTCACATTTACTTGTACAGTATAGCCCTTAATCACATAGAGTAACAAAGGGCTGCACAGACCATCATTACAGCATCCCCTGATCTGAAACAGAAATGAAGGCGAGGAAAAATTGCGAAAAAAATCAGCATGAGGAAAATTAAGAAACATTGAGAAGGGGTTGTACATGACGCTCGAATTTTAGATAAGTTTATAAGGTTATTCTGATTTTAATATTGGGCACCTGGAAAGGAAAGTCCATTGGATGCCAGCTCCTTCTTTTAACTATGGTACCTTTCTGTTGCTATATTTTTACCGTTTACATCATTTGTTGGCTTAGAGAGGGATGGGCTTCACCAGGCTGTACTTGCCCAAGTAAATGGTGCACCTACAACCCTAGTGGTTAAGGGGAAAAAAAACACTGTCGGCCAATCATGTTGGTGTTCTTTGATAACCACACCCCTTAGGGCGAATCTGCTTTCGAAACCTAGGAGATATAATACAAAGAAAGGGCTCTGTGGATGGCTTTCGGAACCAGTAGAAATATCTTAACTGGGGTTTGGGCTCTCCCCTGTTCTCCTTTCAAAAACAAAATCCATTCCATCCTTGTGTTCTCTCTTTTGTTTTAGTGTCTATTAAACTACAAACTAATCATAGGTGAAAATATATTCAATAAAATTTTAGTAGTCAAGTCATTTTTATTTGTGACGCCCTTAATCACAAGGAGTCTCAAAGGGCTGCACTGACCACAGACTAATGCAAACTACATACTAATATTAAACCATCCCCTGATCTAAAACCTACATGAGGGCAAGGAAAAACTCAAAACCTCAACAGGAGGTAAATGAAGAAACCTTGAGAAGGGACCGCACATGAGATAATCCCCCTTCCAGGATGACCAGGCTGCAACAGATGTTGCAATAACAAATAATACACAGATATTCTGACACTAGATGAAGATTTTATTCATGTCACTCAATAAAACCAACAAAGTCAAAAAGAAAAAGTTTGATAATCTTGTGCCGCTTATCCTCAATAGCCACCTTCAAGCATTGGGCAGGGGACACCCTTGACTGGTTGTATAACCTTTCACCCAAGATACATTCAAGGAGATGGAATACAAGCTAAAGAACAAGATATAAAAGATAGACTACAAAATTAGAAAACACCTGGAGGCCTTTGAGGAGATGGAAAAAAAAGAGGTTGTTTAACTACACAACTCTAAAAGCTTCACACAAACATCAATCCAAGAAACGTTTAATTTTGGTACCGGATTCCTGGAAATGAATGCCCTTCAAACTGTCCTGTTTTGGTGAACCAATAGAAATGTAAAGATTATCATATTAAAACAAGGTCCTAAACTGAGAGGAAAAGCAGTCTACATCAATGAAAACCTGACCAGAAAAAAAAAATTGAAATTGCAAGAGAACAGAAGAAAAGACGGCTGATCGACAAAACCTGGACAACCACTGCTAGATTTTTGTTAAAACAGACTGCTGCAATCCAGGAAAACACTAAAACAAGCTCATCCAATCAATTGAAGACATTTAATTGAAGTTTAAAAAATAAGATAATAATAATAGTAAAACTATTAAATAAGGAATACTAATATATTAGATGGGAAAAGAAACAAATAAAACTGATAAACAAACCCATACCCTCTTGGGGATAAGCACTTTAGAAAAGAAATAGCAACTAAGTACTATGTGACTATTGCAGAAAATAACATGGGGTAAAATTACATTAGTACTAAAAAGGACGCCAAGTAAGAACATGTTAGATAAAATACACAGTAGAACAGTAGAAAATAAATACTGTAGTGCAGTATAATTGATAATAACAGCAATAATTACCACATTGAAATTACTTAATGAATAAATAAAACTAAACTCTTACATATGTTAGACTCAATAAACAAAAATGATGGACATTTTTGACATTACCTGGCTGAATGAGGCGCAAGAAGCCTTCGTGCTCTGCCACTTTGTGCTTCCACGTCTTTGTGTTGTTAGCGGCATCTTCAAGTTTCTTCATCACCGTCTAACTCACACAACAAACTTCTAAATAATAATGATAGTAATCCACACACATTGACAAGTGGTGTATTTTTTTACCTGATACTGCTCCAGAGCACCCTGCCTGTCCTGCTCCAGCTGCTGCAACTGGGTCATGGCGTCCATCAGGGCCTTGTCTTTGGCAAGCCGTTCTTTATGCAGCTCCTCCTTTTCAGCTTCTGTGTCAGAGATGGCTTGCTGTTGCCTCAGGTGGATCTGTTCCAGCTCAGCTCGCTTAGCCGCCTCTTCCTCCAACAACCTGCACATGCCAACATCACCATTAGCAGTTAATGCTAGGCAGGTAAAAAAAAGAGTAGGCCATGTAGACTCCTAAGAACACCTGTGTAGAAGTGATAGGTCATTGTAATTTTCTAGAAAATTGATTCCTAACTGGCATGATACATTACTGACATGATCGGTGTTTTTGAATACACGATAAATTCTTCGAATTTCTTTTCAGAATTAGCCTTTGATTTCCATATGTAAATCACAATAATAATAATAATAATAATTTCCTTGTATTGTCATTCTGTGTAACAATGTACACAGAACGAAATGTCGATTGCACCTGACCCGTTGTAGCGAGCCGAAGCAGCCGCAGCCAACAGAGGGCGCCGCCGACCACTTTTTAAGTCTTAGGAATGACTCGGCCGGGGCGCGAACCACCGACCAAGGCAGATAATTTAGTGGTGGACTAAGCCTAGTTTAAACATACTTCTAATTATTACGACTGGCAATAACATCATAATAATGTAGTTATAGTGAGTTATTTCAGAAATGCATATCAAACTCGTTGCCCCTAGTGCTCATCAGTAACAAATAGTATCTCTCGGCTTCAAAAAGCTTGGTGAACCCTTCAGTACATCATCAGTGGTTCCAAACAGTCCAAAACTGTTGAGTTGTTGTATAAATTATATATTGAACTAATAATGGTGGTGAACTTGTTTTGTCTACGGAAATGCTACAAAGTTTCTAAAATGACAAGCTCGGATTTATAAAGGTTCTATTTAACCTGCAAAATAAAGTGAGCCAGTAGGTGGTGCTGTCATGCCGCGTCTGGGGAATTCTTCATTCTTTCCACCCACTTTTTTAAATTATTCATGAAACAATTTTATCACAACGTTGTGTGAAGGAAAAAATACAGCATGAGGTAAAGAAAAAGTATAGGGCGATTTTGTCTTTGTGAAACAAAAAACAGAGGTAAACTTAAATAGCTTTATTGGAAACTAAAACATCAAGTACTCGTCATTTGATGTGACGATGTCATCAGAACACAAGACATCTGAGTCATGATTCTGGAGGATATAGAACTGCAGTCTTAGAATTGTTGTGGTCCATAGGGAAGATTACTAGGGTTGACATCATTTTATCAGTGTGCCAAGTCCTTGAACCTGATTCAACATTATTTGTTGCAAGTCTTGCAAAGTGCTAGGCATTCCCGGAAAACACTTTAAAAAAAAGCTGATTAGGGAGCGCTTGCTTTATGTCTTTTACGTGTGTGGTTAAGATGGAACACTCAGTGTCTGCTGTTTTGTCAAACTTTGCAGACTCACTCGTCCCCTGGTCAGGAAAGTTAACGTCAGCAAAGAGGAAGGAAGGTCAAAAGGAACTTGAGTATATGAAGGCTTGTTAGTTTGGAGTTAAAACAGAATTTACTTCAGTTACTGTATTCTTGTTTTTGCACAAGGTAAATGTTTTTGGGTAAGATTATTTTTGTTGATTCAAATCTCCTTTGCCCCCTCTTCTCCTGTGTTACTACAAAAGTGAAGGCAGCATTTAAACATGTTTGATATAAAGCCAACTACTCCTACAGGCTGCCCAGTAAAGATTATTTGTTTATTTATTATCAACTAACCTAGCTTGCAGCTTGCGGACGGTCTCCTCATCCTGGCGCGCTCGGCGCTCATCCTCCAAGGCCTCCTCCAGCCGCCGGTACATGTCCTCCATCTCACGGACCTTCTGCAGGTACTGCTCCAGCTCCGTAGACTTCTGGGCCACCTGCTCTTCCATTTGTTGCCTCACCTAAACACACAAATTGTTAAAAGAATTTTCAGGTTGAACAAAGTTCCATGTATGCACATGCAAACCATTTTCTCTCTTTCAAGGTCCATCCTGTAACGGTCCTGGAGTTCGGCCTGAGTCTGAAGCCTCCGACGCTCTTCTTCTGCCGCGTTGGCTGCAGCTTCTTCCAAAGCCTAATAAGACAAGTGGGAAAAAAGCACACTAAAAGGGATTAAAAGACCATTTTTTCCAATTTGGCACAGAAAGTGTAGTGCCTCCTCATAGCTGATAGTGACTTTTCCTTCCTCGTTTTTCGCCGCATGTTTTGCAATTAATATAATATTGTCCAGATAGCTCTCCGTTCGGATGCGGGCTCCAGAAGACTTCCAGTTTTGTTTGCTCTAGGTTTGGCCCACTAGCAGCCGGCTAGCTGGCTTGCCTGCTGTACTCAACGTTTTTTCTCCCGGCTGGGCTTGTGTTTATTGCTGCTGTGGTTCGTGGTTATCCTGGCAAGTTACTGCATGATTTTGATCAGCCAGCATCCTGTTTTCCTGCCGATCGGTCTCCGGTTATACATTTTTTAGAAGCCAGCTAGCCTGCCTGTAAGGGTTTTTTTTTTGCCAGTTCGCCCCATTTCGACTGCTCGCCATTTGTTGCACTATTGCTGCACCCAACTGCGACACATACCTAGAAATTTTCCACAAAAACTACCAAAACTTGGCTTGAAAGACTCAAAACCTTTTAGACTAAATAATATGTAAACCAATAGGGTGACCGGCTTGCTAGGGGACTGGTGTGCTTCACGTGACGTCAGATCTCAGGAAGTCAAAGACAGATTGTCTCCAAAATTCATTATCTCCAAAAATAATTGGAATATACCAATGACCTATACATAGATATTATGCAAAAAAAACATGTATTATTTTTCCAAATTATAGTATGTTTTTGAATTTCTGTATTGCTTAAAGGTGTACATTTCTGAAAATAAATACATCTGCATAATGTTCCAACAAGCAAGGGATTCAAAGTTAATTTCATCAGACATTTTCCAAATTTGTTTCCGTTTTAGCCCAATTACAGTCGCTCCTGTTAGTTTTAACCTCATTAAGTTAACCTAATTCCATTTTTGTGAATATTTAGTAGACTGTAAGTCAAGAATTGCAATCTTTATTGTACTCTAAGTTGACATAATGTCCTAATTAATCTAGTTTTAGTTGAATAAAAGTCCACCCCCCCCCAAAAAAAACCCCACACCAAATTCTTAGTCATTACAAGACAAAAGATTGGAACAGTTTACATGTTCAGATAATAAAGAAGAAAAAAAACAGGAAGTAAGAATATTTATCTTGTTTAACTCAACAAATAATTACATTAAATCATACTAATGTGACTGTTCAAACTTCATTTCTTAATATTTACCTGAACAAACACGAAAGAGTTAATGCAAGTGTTCATGCTAGTATCTGATTTGTAGATTTAATTATAATACCATTTTATTCAACTGCAGAAAATTATTCACATCAGTTCAAGCTCATAATTAAATTATCAATTCAGACAGCTCAGTAGCCTAGATGGTAGTGTGCCGGCTTTGAGACTGGGAGGTCGCTGGTTCGCGCCTCGGCCGAGACATACCTAATTGGTATAATGGCGGCGCCCTCTGTTGGCTGCGGCTGCATCGACTCGCTACAACGGGTCAGGTGTATCGACATTTCGTTCTGTGTACATTGTTACAAAGAATGACAATACAAAGGAAATTATTATTTTATGGAAACACAAATTTGCTTTTTGTTATTTGTCTTGGATGCTTCTTATTAGGTACCCGCCTGGCTCTTGGTGAACCTTTGAATATCGTTTCAAAATGAGTTATTGTTATCATTTTTTCTTTTTGAGAAAATATATTTTTGGAGAATCCATCCAGAAATGGTCATAAGTAGGGGAGAAAAAATAAAATAGTTCACTAATTTTCTTTTCATTGGTGTGATTAAACCATGATGTACATAGATTTTAGCACATTTATTGAAGAAAATGTTTTTGTTAACTACAGTAAAATAATACAATTACATCGAATAAAACAGAAATTGACCTCAGCGTGTTTTTGTGTGTGACAGTGCACAAGAAACGTATACAAAGAACAATGGCAACAAAAACTAATAATGCACATCCATGCAGTGTCTGGCCGTGCGTGTGTGTCCGTACTCCAATTGTGCGTTCATGCGGATGCTAACTATGCTGCACAAAAGAGTGGCACCTCAATGCCAAATCTTTGTGCATTCAACACTGAGACAAAGTGTGTCAGCCAGCGAGCACACCAGAAAGTCAGAAGCACACACCGTACACTCACTTGAACACTGAAACCTAATCTGTTCCTAAAGAGTGAAAGTTACTATTGTTTGTGCTAGCGTGAGAGCGAAACAGAGAGTTGGCACTTTTGCATGTCAATCTATGTTGACACTGGATAGTCCAGTTTGGGGCTAGAAACCAGAAGAGCGTGTTTAAGGGCAACTGACTGCCTCATTCTGCATTCCAGCATGGAATTATTCATGAGCCGGGGTGGGGGATGAAGATGTGGAAAGTGAATGCTATTTGTATTCATGACACATCGTCAAACTGGCTGGAATGTCCAAAGCACGGTTGGCATAGTTTGGAATAACAACGTGTTCAGGTCTTGATCCACACGAAAATTTGACCACTTAATCCCTATGTTGGATGATTTATCTTTGATCTCCAAACGAACATCATGTACATTAGACACCCAGTCTGCAACATTAATCTGTTCTGAAATGGGGCTCGCAAAGTGAACATGCCCAATTGTGGGGGTTAGACACAAATGGTAATTAGGTCCGAACCCCCGGTAGACCACATGAATACATAAAAATAACACTAGTACTAGGTTTTATAAAAGTGCATATGATTAAAAACACATAAATATAAATGGAAAGGACAAATTAAATGTATTTACTTTTGGTGTGACGTGACTTGATCTGGTTGAGTGGAGTAGTGGGTGGATGCATAGGGGGAGGAGATGGTTTAAAATGAAAACTGATTTTAAAACTTATATTTGTAAGGATTTTCATGGTCTAAGAAGATTTAATTGCTTTAATCGCCTCTACATTCTTAATAATTGTCCCGATTGTGGATGGTTATCGCCATATTCCTTTTTGAGGGTAACAATTTGTGTGGCTTCATGTATTTCTTCGTTTCCATGGTTATCATGTTTTTGCTTTTCCCTTTTGCAATACCACAAGTCTTGAGACTTATTACTAATAAATATGGTACAAAAATATACTATTTTATCGCTGTAACTTGCAAAGTCTTCATAAGGACACCAAATTCAGAACTGACCAAAGAGAAAGGCATTTTTGGGGTTGTTCAGGCAATAGTATATAAGTATTCTTATGCTGCCGTGATGCAAACTAATAGCAGACCAGCATTATACATGAGGTCAACCAATTGCAACTTAGAGATGTAAGTTGTGTTCCGCATGGATAAAGCAAAGTTTAAATTCTGTAAGTTTTTCAGGCACACATGTGTTGTTTGTTGATATTGTTTGAAAGGATTTTTTTTTGTTCTTTGGTGTGTTGTGACTTGAGCTGGGAGACAGCGACAGCAAATCAAAAATTGAACTGATTCTAAAACTTCCTCTTGCAGCGAGGCTTTTAACTAAGACAAGAAAGTTTGATCACATTACCCCGATTTTAACTAACCTGCATTGGCTCCCTGTTAGCTTAAGATGTGATTTCAAGGGTCTGTTGGTCGTATACAAAATCATGCAAGGACTTGCTCCCTCATAGTTTTCAGATTTAATTTTCTTATATGTTCCGGTCCAGAGCCTTCGTTCTGAAAACGCTGGTCTACTAGTGATCCCAAGAGCCAAAAAGAGATCCGCAGGTTCGAAAGCGTTCTCCATTCGGGCCCCGGTGCTGTGGAATGCTCTTCCCCCTGAGATTCGATCTGCAAACTCAGTGGAAATATTTAAATCTAGGCTTAAAACACACTTCTGTTCAATAGCTTATGAATGACCTATGTTTCATGTTGACAATATCTGTGTATTCTTTGCCCTCATGTAGGTTTTAGATCAGGGGATGGCTTCATAATAGTCTGTAGTTTGCAATAGTCTTTGATCTGTGCATTTTTTAGGATTTTAAGAATTTCAAAATTTTTCAGTTTGAATTTGTGAGAATAAAAGAGACAAAAGGTGAGGTGAAAACTGATTTGCCCTCCTGTTAAGGCACTTTGTAATTAAGGGCTATACAAATAAACATGACTTGACATTCTGAACTTAATGAAGAGAAAGACATTGTGGGAGGAATTCAGCTAATAGCATATCATCATTCCCAGAATGCCGTGACACACACCAATAGCAGACCAGCATTTTTTATAACGTCGACCAATGGCATGAATAACTTGCAGTCATACGTACAAACACAACGAAGTTTGAATTTTGTGGGCAACCAAAATAATTTGTGGTTGACTTATTTTAATGGGAAAAATGCTGACAATAGAAGCAAACTATAAAGTGAAAATGTAACACGCCTGACGACATCAGGTATACTGTACTTGTACTCTGTCCCTCAACTCTTTTTCTGTGCTAAGCGGAAATAATAAAAGTGTGATCTTCCCATCCTCACCTTCCTCATGTCCTCCAGCTCATGTTGTTTGGCCTCATTGGCCGTCTGCAGTTCCTTCATTCTGTTGCACAGCGCTTCCTGGTCGGCCTGCTGCTTGAGACGTAACTCGCGACGTTTGTGGCGCGACTCTCGGTGCGGCGCCTGACGACCCGTTCGCAAAAGATTCAAGCACGTCTGTATGGCTACAACAAAAAATAAACGCACTCGATTATGCTGATATACTAGGTTTAGAACAGGGTCGAGCTATTTGTCTCTTAAAAGTTTATCTGTATGTATCTGTGAGTACTCAAGAGCTGAGTACTTGTGCTGGTATCGGTTTGAAAAAACACCAGGGATTTTTTCACTGAAGTGGAGCAAAAATCACGTGTTTATTTTTACATTTCAAAGGACATCTTTTTCTATGCCGTTTTGTGACGTGTTCTCAGTTTAAACCTGTTCATATTCTTGTAAAAAAAAACAACAACCAAAAATCGTAATCAGGTTCGAAGTTTTGCAATAGCAAAGACAATTGTAAGACAAAATCAATTATTGTAAATAATGTGAGTTTGCATTTAGCTACAAGACAGCAAGGGTGCCAAAGTCAAACAGATGGAAGGGCCAAATAAAAATGTAAGTTACAAGCTGATAGAATGTTGACAAATTTTAAAATAAAGTATGTAGTCTACTGAACCGAATTGAACCTATTGATTAGCTAAAGCCTATATTCCAAAATGATCAGATAAACTAAGCAATTCTTTCTTGTGGCCCTGTCAGTAATATTTAATTTTCAACAGGCACAAGACAAATTTCCTTAACATAAAACAAAAAAAATTATGAGAACATTAAATGAAAGAAGACGGTATTATTCGGACACCATCTGTATCCTTTATTTTATATTTTAGTAAAAGTGGGCCAAAATCACTTCAAATGAAAAGATAATTACAATTTTCAATAATTCACTCCACTAAAATAAAATAGTACAAAGAGAAGTAATACAGAGTGGAAAAAAGAACTATTCCTGGTGTATGATACAATAATGAATAAAGATCACCTCAGGGGTTGAAGGAACCCTTCTCTGGGCCTTGACTATGACATAGGTGCAGAAGATAATGTGGTGCAAAAATAAAAGATAAAATAAAACGATGAACATCCACAGATTCAAATATGGTAGGCATGTAAATGTTTTTTTTAGTTAACAAGTAAGTAGAAATGTTTCCTTTTTTGGCAGGTAATGCAATATGTATCCCATTTTGATGTTATCAGATTGTTCTAAAACACCCTCGGAATTTTACACAAGAAAGCCCATAAAGGAAATGTGTTTCTTTAGTATTCGTAAAATGTATTCCATCCATCAATCCATTATCTTCACCGCTTATCCTCAGTAGGGTCGCAGGGGTGCTGGAGCCCATCCGAGCTACCTTCGGGCAGTGGGCAGGGGAAACCCTGAACTGGATGCCAGCCAGTCGCAGGGCACACAGCGACAGACAATTCACTCGTTCATTCATTCCCAAGGACAATTTGAACCAGCCAATTACCCTGACATGCATGTTTCCGGAATGTGGGAGGAAACCGGTGTGCCTGGGAACCCACGCAAGGACAGGGAGAACATGCAAACTCCACACAGTAAGGTTCGAGCCTACGACCTCAGAACTGTGCCGCACACGCGCTAACCACTGCGCTGCAAATCTGCTTTGTAAAATGTATTTAAACATTTTAAGACATTCCATTCCCAGCCTGCCACATTTAACCACACACCAGCAACAAACAATTGATTAAAAACACAATGAAAAAGCTATGACTTGATTGACAGGATTATTATTTGACTGTCCTTTTAACCAAATGGTAGATGCCTTATTGCTGGCAAAGGTGAATAAACAGTCAAATGCGTGAAATGCTTGTCATGTCACAGCATATCCCATGTTGTACAATGACAATAAAGGCATATTCTATTCTATTCTATTCTATAAAGTGTCTCCACTTTGTCAATAATGCATTTAGTCTAACTATTCATTTCATGTTGTCATTATCGGTTATTCCGTCAAAGTCTGAGGAAATCCACAGCGCTTTATCCCAATGTGGAAAAAAGGTGTAACATGATAACGAGTGGAAACATAACAATCTTGACGAGTTTAACTACTCACCCTGAATCCACTCCTGCTTTTTTTTCTTGTCTGACGCGTTGATTTCAAAACTTTTGTTTGAGGATCTGATAAAGAAGAGACACTTCTTGCCCTCTTTATCAGCCAGAGGCTAAAAAATATGGAAAACACACTGCAGATCACATTTACTTTTCGGTTATGGATATCTGATATCGACTATTGTTTTTTAGAATGTTAATTGTTTCTTTTTCGGTATAAAACCTTCACCTCTACACTGCAGAGTTCGTCCAACAAGATGTCCCCCTTCTTTTCTGTTTGGTCTTCACTAACGTAGTAGGAGATGGTGTTGGGCTTTAGCGTAAACCAGCGCTCTGTCCAGTTCTTCCTCTTATGGCCTTTCTTCATCATGTAGCCCTGCACATGAAACATATTGAAATAAACGATTTTTTTTTGTTAAATGAGACAAGTAAAACATTTTTAGCGAACTATAACTCTAAAATGAAGTTGACGATAGGGTGAAATGAAAATAAATTCAATAAATATTGCTTGAAATTACAAGAAATAGCGTGCCATGGAAAACATACTTTCCAGAAAAAACAACAAGTACTTAATCATATTAAACTTATCAAAAAAGGACTAAACTAATAATCTTTTTAGTATTTTGAGTATTCCTGGCAGATATATTTAAAATGTATTTTATCTTTTTTTTTTTAAATAAGAAAAATTATTTGAAACAGGTAAAATGATCTGGTATTTGTGACATATACCGCATTTTCTGCACGATAAGGCGCACCTAAAAGCCTTTATTTTTGTCAAAAGCTGACCATGCGCCTTATAATACAGTGCGCCTTATTTATGGATCAATATTAAGTCGCAAAGTCTTGCAACTAATGCAGCAGCCGCCGACTATATTTTCCCCCGAACGCAAAGTAGTCCGCGGTGTATGCTGGGATTTATTTACCGGCGTTTCATTGGCTAACCAATGTGTCAATCATCATTTGAATCGATCACTATTGGCTAAAGTTATTCGGATGTAAAGGGGGCGGATCCTTTTTATCATTTACAGGCTTGTATAGGCTAAGGGCAAAACAAGGCCTGCAATTGGCCGAAAAAGTTGAATCGATCACTATTGGGGCGGCAGTAGCTCAGGAGGTAGAGCGCTCGTCTTGGGATCAAGGGATCCCAGTTCGAATCCCGGCTCGTCCGTGTTAGATGTCGAAGGGTCCTTGGGTAAGACATTGAACCCCTAATACCCTCAATAAGCAGGTTAGCGCCTTACATGGCTGCAAGGCCGCTATTGGGAAATGTGGAGCACATTGTAAAGCGCTTTGGGAAGTCATTGACTTGAAAAAAAGCGCTATGTAAATGCAGATCATTTCATTTGATTTCATATTGGCTAAAGTTATTCAGAGGTAAAGGGGGCGGATCCTTTTTATCATTTACAGGCTTGTATAGGCTAAAGGGGCAAAACAAAGCCTGCAATTGGCCGAAAAAGATGAATGTGAATAGCATGTTAGGTCGAACTACGGCGGGGGAGGAAACAGTATTTTATTATTCTGTACTGTATTTGTAAATATTTTACTCTCATTGATTTACTACACTCACGGATATAAGAGGACCATGGTTGCACATTATTATTGAACAACGACTTCGGTGAGCTACTCCGGCTATATATTTTCCCAGTATCTTGTTTCAGACTGAACTCGATGTTTCTGTGATAAGCGGTGCAGATAATGGATAAAATGGAGTGTCTATTTTTAAATTAAACTCAATTCCAAGTGTTTATTGTCATATGCACAGAAAAGTTGCGAGCGAAAAAGAAAATAGAAACTAAGGAATGGTTGGCATTTCTTGAATCCCAAGACTTTAACCTTCCGAATGATATTTGGAACGATGCTTTTGAGTGACATCGTATCCGCACGTGTCTACGACACGTATTTGCTTCTTTGCAAGCTTTGGGAATGTTAAGGGGGTAATAAGTTTGACTGAACTATCTGACTGTTTTGTCGACGTTCCCATTATGCGTCTTATGTATGTCAAATACAGGACCAAAAACTATTTTTTCGGGGTGCGCCCTATAACCCGGTGCGCCTTATAGTGCGGAAAATACGGTAATATAATATTTTCCATTTTAGGATTTTTAAAGTATAGTTAAATGAAAAAGGTAATACACTGTACTTTTAAATGACAAATGATCTGCCTTAAAAACAGCTAAAATTTTTAGGTATACATAAGAAAAATAGACTTACAATGAGTATTAGCTAAAATTTTCTTAAACGTCTAGTGTTACTCTCTCTCATACAAACATTGCGCAGCCAAGAAAGGTTAAACAAGGTATGAAATTAAAAAATCCTGCTGCATGCTTTAAATGAGCAAAATGTGAATGAACCTGCTTGAGCACATCCATGATGAGTTCCTGGTAAAGCTCGTGAATGCCCATGGAGAGGGTTTGTCTGTCCATTCCTTTACTAAAAGTCCCTGAGCCCACCAGAGTGATGAGCTGCCACACGCTGACGCTTTCCTGCTGCTGCTGCGAGAGCATCTGCAGCTTGTAGTCCTCAAAGCGTTCCTCTACCCAGCTGCCCCCCATCGCCTCCGTCAGCTTACGCAGGAAGTACTCCACCTGGAAAAATATATATACAGTAGACCCATGGGATACGGCAACCCTACCTTGTAAAGTTTCCATCTTATCTGGTGAGATTCGTAATGACATTGTAAAGACTGTACATTTTGTACTGTATTCACTTTGGATCCTATTAGGGGGAAGTAAAAACATAATACCCATAGAAACAAAGCTTGCAATTATTAACGAATACAAATCCCTACCGTGAGGTGAGGTGCATGGCCATAACCTATTAAAAATTGTGACAACTATTAGAAATAGGTAGGTGATTGAAGCAAGGGAAGCTTTTAAGAGCATGGCAATCTCCACAAGTGGAAGTTTCTAACGTCAATTACATTTTCTATTTGCCGTCTCGTCCCCTATGCATCCACCCGTTACTTAACTTGACCAGCTCAAGTCACGTCAAACCAAGAGTAACTTCAAATAAAATGTAATTTCTCTTTAGTATGTCTATTAAATGACCCTACTCACCCTGACCACAGATGATGTATAACCTTCTAGTAGGCGCTATAGGTTCCTTAAAAAAAGGACTAACAGGCTCAGAGACAGTTTGTTTCACAAGGCCATCACCAAAATAAGTTCACAAACTGTGAAAAATAAATATTTTGCAACTTATTTGTTCCAACTAAATGTTATTCCACTTCTTTTCATTGTACTATTGTCATGATGCATTTTTATTGCATTGTTAATATAACTTAGGCGTCTCTGCGAGCTCTACCTTGTACAGTAAATATTTTTGATTATTTATCCTGAAATTATTTTATATTATTTTTCTCTTTTAAGTCTTTAGCACATGTTTAACCTGAAGTATCATGTCTAATCTCATTGCAAACAATGTTTACTGTGTTGTTACAAAAGACAATAAAGACATCTCAATTTCATGTATTCCTAATGTTATCTAATAATATAAATGTATATTACACTTAATGTTATTTTAAGAGATCCGCAGGTTTGAAAGCATTCTCCATTCGGGGCCTGGTGCTGTGGAATGCTCTGCCATCTGAGATTTGATCTACAACCTCAGTGGAACTGCATAAATCTAGGCTTAAAACACACTTCAATAGCTTATTAATGACCTATATTTCATGTTGACAATTTCTGTGTATTATTTATTATCGCAACATCCGTGGCAGCCTGGTTATTACCTCATGTGCAGCCCCTTTTCAGGGTTTCTTGATAATCCTCATGTTGAGGTTTTTGGGTTTTTCTTTCCCCTTATGAAGTTTTTAGATCAGGGGGTGGTGTAATAATAGGTTGTGTTTTGCAATAATCTGTGGTCTGTGCAGCCCTTGTGACTCCTTGTGATTAAGGGCTATACAAATAAACAGGACTTGACTTGCCTTAATGTTTTTATTTTGGGGGCACCAGGGTTTGGAACACATTGGCTAATTACCATAGGTTTCTATCCCTGCTATACAGCAGTTTCACTTTGTGATTCCCACCTCAGAATGGCTTATTGTTGTATCTCAGAGGGTTTACTGTTGGACAATGGCCCCATATTAAAAATACATAAATTGTATAGAATATGAGTGTGTGTGTGACAAACTTCCTGTGATCAACGATATCTGTCAAAGCCTAAATTTTCCAGCATTTGTAACAGAAGAGGAAGTTCCTAACTTCCCGTTCTAAAACGACCACTAGCAACACATTAGCGACCTCTCAACGTACCGCCAGAACGCACACGTGGTAATCCATTCACAAGCTTAACTATAGTTCTGACCTCCTCCGTGACGATGACAGGTGGGTAGCTGTCCTCGGAAAGAAAGTTGAAGATGCACCAGATTTTGAAAGCGTCTTCGTTAGAGATAAGCAGCTGATTTTGGTCCAGGTTTTTCCGGGAGCACAGAGTCCAGCACATCCTGTCGAAATCCTGACGGTCAAAGTTGTCTGTTACCTGCCATGTACAATTTAAAAAGTTGTCATTGTATGGCACGGGCATGGAGGTTGTCCTTAGGGTAATCACTGGCCAAAGCATCCAATAACACTCTTTTGTATGGAAATTTGTTAGGCATGAGAGGGGCAACCTTTTTTTTTAGCTGACATTACCATTGTACAATTTTTTTCTCAATAAAGTAATAACTTCTTGGTTGGGGATATTAAAAATATATACATAATTTCTGGCAACCAGTCCATGATGTATCCTGCCTACTGCTCGATGACGGCTGGGATGGGCCCCAGCAACCCTGGTGAGGATAAGCGGTGCGGAAAATGGATGGATATAATGTACTGAGATTTAGGACGATGTCATGTGCGGCCCCTTCAAGGTTTCTTTATTTTCCTCATGCTAATGTTTTTGAGTTTTATCCCCTTGCCCTCATGTAGGTTCTAGATCAGGGGATGGTGTAATAATAGTCTGTATTTTGCAATAGCCTGTGGTCTCTGCACCCCTTTGAGACTACTTGTGATTAAGGGCTATAGTAATAAACATGATTAGATATTCATGTGTTTTATTTTATGGGCAGCCCGGCAGGTGAGTGGTTAACGCGTCCGCGGCCTACCAGCCTTCCTGTGCGGATTTTGAATGTTCTCCCCGTGCTTGCGTGGGGTTTCCTCCAGGCATTCCTGTTCCCAAAACATACATATCAGGTTTATTGGCCAGTCCTAATTGTCCCTAGGTGTGAGCAAGCTAGTAAGGGTTCTGTTTCTGTGTGCCCTTCGACTTGCTGGCAACCAGTTTAGGATGTCCCCTGCCCACTACCCGAAGATAGCTGGGGTGGGCTCCAGCACCCTTGCAACCCTACTGAGGATAAGCGGTACATATAATGGATGGATGTATTTTTTAAAGTGTTCTTGGAGATCGCCGGTTCGAACCGCAGCCGAGAGTAACTGTACCTAAGACTTACAACATTGGTGCCCATTGCCTCGCTGCTTGGCATTAGGGGGTTTCGGTCACTAATGACTCCCAATTTATTTGGTTAATTACTCATAGGAATGTAATAAAATAATTCTAAAAATCAGGCAATGTATTCTATTTTTTAATTTATTTTTTCAAACAAGAACAATAATATACTTGAGCAGCACGGCGAATGGGTGGTTAGCACACAGCCCCTCGGTGCAGAGGTTCAGGGTTCAACTCAAGCTACCGCAGCCTTCCAGTGTGGAGTTAGCATGTCCTCCCCGTGTCTGTGCGGGTTTCCTCCGGGCACTCCGGTTTCCTCCCACATTCCAAACACATGCTATCAAGTTTTTTTTTATATTTTAGCTTTTTATCTACAGTACTTAAGGTGCAGGTGGCTGAAATAATCACATCATTTTATCATACTACATATTTCAATATGAATCCCGCTCCAAAATAAGGTTTGAAATGGTTGAAAAAAGACTAAAAACTGCACTTTTCTATACAAATGAACAACATTTATGTTGTTAATCCGTCATATATTTTTTCACATAAACTTTAGGTAAACTTGCCCTTCATGGACAAAAACAAATATATTTTACTATCTTCCCACTTCCTTTTACTAATTAATAAATATTTCCTACCCCCACATAATTTCTCCAAGAACACGTTAAAACATTATTTCTAAAGGCATGATTCAGGAAGTGATGCACAATGGAGTACAAGGCAGCTGGAGTTCCATGATACCCACAAAAGAGAAGTGGCTGTGTCAACATCAAAAATAAATCAGGCCTCGACTTAGAGAAAATGTGAGGAACGCAGAGGGGAACACAAGCGTAGCCATGGAGATGGATGGCAGGCCTAGTTTGTGGTGGTGCGCTTTTCAGACCACACAGACACAAAAAGGTCATAGGCAATGTGGCCCTAGTATAAAATTACTTTCCTTGTCATGATTTGTAACAGTACGCACAGGATCAGGATGTGATGCAACTGCTATTGTGTTCTGTCAGGCTGGTGTGGAAACTTGTGCCACTCCACCCATGCAGTCTCAGAATGATGCCTAACTCAAAGATAAGCAACAATCTTTGCCCCCTTCTCTGTCCCTCTTTTTGGACCAAAATCTAGTCAAATCAAGTAACATTTATTTGTTTTGACCTTAATCACAGAATGTCTCAAAGGACTGCACAGGACACAATTACAACATTCCCTGATCTGAAACAGACACCAAATAAATCTATCTATCTATCTAAAGCACCGTATTTCCTAGACTATAAAGCGCACCAAAAAAACTCCAAAATGGACCACAAATTTAAAGCGCGCCTTAAATCCTGGTGAGCCTTATATACCTGGAAACAGTATTTATATGCGTGCGTGACTGCACGAGGTATTACAGTATACGACCACATTTGTGCAATGACTGATCAATTGAAAAACTCAGCATACAAAAGGAATGGAAACCGGGTCGCGGAGGTGAGAGCACTGACACTTATCTAAAAGACCACCAGCGATACAAATGGCATGCGAAAAATGCAATAGATTTTATCTCATTATCAGACTATCTCTGTGCGAGAAACAAATGTTAGGGATTGGAGAACACAGAAAGGTATGCTTAAATATATAAATAAACGCAAAAAAAGCACGACAAGTAGGGAAGCAACTCTCTGGTGTATCAGATGATGAATCTGATTCCATTCTCGAACATTTGTTTTCTAGCACTATGAGTAAAGTAATGTGATAATGAAATAAAATCGAATGCCTTTGAAATAGTAGTCTGTATCACCGGTAGTGCAGTGGTTTTGGTGCTCTCATTGCTTCGACAGGGTTTTGTTCCTGTTGCATACAAAATTTCCCACATTTGGTCATTGATGTTTTTCCATTGATAAATCATTGCACAAATACCGTAGTACCAGAAAATCTTGTGGAATACTGCACACAAAAAAATCCTGTATGCATTTCCAATTGTATCCAGTGTATGTTCCATAAGGCGCACTTTCAAATATCCGGCCATTTGGGGGTTTTGCGTGCGCCTTGTAGTCTGAAAAGTACGGTACCTGCATACGTTCTCCATTTTTCTGCTGAGAGTAACAAAAATGACAAAGTCACTAACCCCCAACATTTTTCACAACCTAAGACTCTATTTATGTGCACAATGGGATACCTTGTGGAGTCATATGACAAGACAGCAGGTTGAATCACCCTGACTAACACATACTATATTCCTAATTGCAGCGTATGTACTCAAAGCGACTGTTGTTTGTGTACCAGGGGAGCATTTTAACATTTCAACGATGCAATCACTTAAAGTACGTTCTTGTATGTGTGTATACGGGATGACGACACATCCTGAATTTCAATTTATGTCACTACTTTTGCCTTTGTTTTCAGTGCAGAAATTCACTCAGGGCCACCATGACACAGGAGATAAACAGAGATAGGTAGAAAGAGAGAGAAAGAGACAGTGAAAAAGAAAAAGAGGGCAATATGAGTTGTTTTTGGGATACAGACATTATGTCATCAAAACTGCAATATAAGATCAATATTTTTACTGGTGCCAATTTGCCCTAAAATATTATTTTTCCCCTTGATGGCACTAAACTGAAGATGGTTCACATTGTAAATAGTAAATTTTGTGCATTGTAGATATATTAATGAATCAATAAACAAACAAAAAGGTACCTATGGATACTAGTTAGCCCAAAGAACAACGGAATTAGCTCGTGGGTCTGTTAAAAAAATTCAAAAGTAAGGGGACACTGAATCATATTTATTAATTTATTTGTATCTATTTATTTATTCATTTATTTAATGTTTTTATTTTCAAGTCTAAAATGAGACACAGTACCTATAATTTTGTTTAAAAATAGAAAGTGATTAAAGGTTTTAGTTTTCACCCAATTCTTAAAGGCTACTTAATATTTTGTTTGTACATGATTCAATTGTTTGTTTGTTTGTACATGATTCAAATTGAATCTTTTCTTCCGGCGCCGTCACGAATGGCAGCCACTCCAGCAGCTCCCGTGTTATTTTCGATTGTTCTCGATTGTTCTCAGCTCAGGGATGCTGCTGGAAATGTGAATTTCCCTTCGGGGATGAACAAAGTATCTATCTATCTATCTATCTATCTATCTAATAGAACGAATGTATTAATTATGATACTGTGATATTTTTGTTAAGGTTTACACGTGGTTTCATTTCTAATATCTGCACTCATTTGATATGCATGTATGAGATTATGTCCCTGAATTAAAAAATAGTTTAAGACCCCTTACCTAACTGAAACGTACCAATTACAGATTTAGAATATGTCCACGGCACATTGCTTTGATCCGCATCTCCAGAAAAACAAACAATCATGGAACATCTGAACTCTATCTGATCAATCGAAACAGTTTTTATGCATTTGAATGTGATAGGTTGACTCTGGGCAGCACGGCAGCGCAGTGGTTAGAGCACAGGTGTCAAACAGGCGCCCCGCGGGCCAGATCAGGCCCGCTAAGGGATTGAATCCGGCCCGCGAGACAACACTCAGAGAAGCACAAGAGAAAAACAAGCGTCAGGTTGAAATATGTCAACTTGATGTTGCCAAAGCCAGGTGCCTCCAACAAAGACACTGTACATCTCTCTCTCTCTCTCTCTCTCTCTCTCTCTCTCTCTCTCTCTCTCTCTCTCTCTCTCTCTCTCTCTCATTTCTTTATCGCTCTTTTTCTTTCTCTTTAATCTACTAGTCCGGCCCCCGACAGAATGTTTGTTCTATCGTGTGGCCCCCGAATTAAAATGAGTTTGACACCCCTGGGTTAGAGTGTGTGCGGCACAGTTCTGAGGTCATGAAATCGAACCTTCCTGTGTGGAGTTTGCATGTTCTCCCCGTGTTTGCTTGGGTTTCCTCCGGGCACTGCAGTCTCCTCCCACATTCCAAAAACATGGTTAATTGGCCTGTCCAAATTGTCCCTTGGAGTGAATGGGGCGGCAGTAGCTCAGGAGGTAGAGCGATCGTTTTAGGATTAAGGGATCCCAGTTCGAATCCCGGCTTGTCCGTGTTACATGTCGAAGTGTCCTTGGGTAAGACACTGAACCCCCAATAAGCAGGTTAGCGCCTTACATGGCTGCACAGATCACGGCCGCTATTGGGAAATGTGAAGCACAATGTAAAGCGCTTTGGGAAGTCATTGACTTGAAAAGCGCTATAGAAATGCAGATCATTTCATTTCATTTCATTTCAATGAGCGAGTGAGTTGTCTCTCTCTGTGTGTCCTGCAACTGGCTGGCAAGCAGTTCAGGGTATTTCCTGCCCATTGCCCGAAGACAGCTGGGATGTGCTCCAGCACCCCCGGGACCCTACTGAGGATAAGCGGTGCAGATAATGTATGGATGGATGGATGGAGGTTGACTCTCCACAGTCCCAAAAGACTGTACATGTATGTACAACCACCTTATCTCAGTTGGTTATTATAAATTCTTCACTCCAAAATACACCGTTTTATATGGAGTTTTGCGTGATATAAGTCACATTTACGACCCAAAAAAAGGAAATTAGGTTTCTTTCAGATTTGAGTATCATTCAAAAATGTCAAATGTGCTGACCTTGTCCAAAATGAATTTATTAAGGTATGGCATGTATCCCTGGTTGGAGACGGGCCCCTCGTCGTCATCTTTGAAATGTTCCTCCAGTGCCACTGGGTCGTGCGGAATCTTCATCACTGTACACAGGTTGTGTGACAACACCTACAAAGACAGAACATAGGTTTTAAGTTTGAACACACTTCGATTGTGACAATGTTTACATCACATCTGACTCTTGAATGAGATTAAATATTCAAATCACTAAAAGCGTCGTTTGGTTCACATTAACTTATTATTTCTTCACGTATAATCTCTTTTCATATTTTTGAAAAGCATCCACAAGACATTCGTTTTAAATTCATTAATTTCCTCTAAAAGTTTAAATGAGGGTTTTTTTTTTATTAAATTTAAAATACATGGGTTGTGTTTTCTATATTTCAAGATAGATAGATATAAACTATCTATCTATCCATATATATATATATATATATATTTCACATCTATTTTGACATGACAAGTATAAGTGAAGTTGTTTTATATAATACTATATATTCAAAAGAAGTATCAAGACCTAAATGGTGTGTTGTTATATATACTATATTATATTGACTAGACAGAGAGACAAGACAGAAAGATGAGACAAAAAGACAAGACAATAAAAAATGTTTTATATCTACCTGATAAGTAATCCAAAAATAAACCTTTGAATGTTTTCAAAAGAAGACAGATAGACAGGGAAACATGACAAGACAGAGAGACAAGACATAGAGAGAAGACAGAAATACAAGACGATAAAGATTTGCTTTATTTACCTGAAAACTAATCCAAAAATACGTTTTTTTTTAAAATGTTTTGGAAATAGGAATGAGACAAGAGAGAAACATCAGACAGAGAGACAAGACAAGATAGAAGGATGAGGAAAATAAGACAAGATAACTAATCTAAAATTAAGATTTTGATATTTTTAAGGACAGGAAAAGAAAGAGATATAAGACAAAAGACAAGACACAAGACAGAAAGATGACAATAAATAAATACTTTAATATTTACTTAAAAAGTAATCGAAAAAAAGCTTTTAAATAATTTGAAGAGGACAAGACAAGACAGAAAGACCAGACAGACAAGAACAATTTGCATTTAGTAATGAATAACTGAAAAGCTTGTTTAACCTTTAAAATCGATTATAATCCATAACATGGATTCAATTTCAATTGTTTGTTATATTAAAATCCTAATGATATAAAAATTGTTTCACACGTTTATCGTTGCAAGGCCTTGATCGAGAACTTAAACAGGTTTGTTCTCGAATTCTAAAATGTTGAAAAATATTTCCATGTTAACATTTACACACTCTCATAAAAACAAAGATGTTATAGGGGAATGGGGTGTCGCCATGTTTGCATTTCCACCAACACAGGCATCCTTGAGTTTTCATTACCCTCGATTTTCCCTTTAAAAAACGTAAAGGAAAATATTTACGAAAGGACAACAAACTCATTAAGTTTAAAACATTCATTAAATCATTGTATTTATTTATTCGTTTTAAGTTAATACTTGAAAATAAAACCACAACTGAAAAATAAAAAGGTGAACGTTGCTGTTCTACATCACTGGCTAACTTCTGACGACCATGTTGGTGGTGGAAAAGTCAAATTTTATGTTATTCATTTATCTTATAATTTGTTTGTTTTTTTGGTGTAAAACAAGTGCGAGGCTTCACTGTTAGGGTAATGTTTATTAAAAATCTAGCGTCTTTATACTTCGTAGTTTTACCTTGAGTTGAGATTTAGAAACTTTCCCGCTCTTGTCCACGTCCAGGGCCGTGAAGGCGTGCCAGATGGACTTTAGCAACTCGTCCCGCAGAGACATCCTCGGACACGGCTGGTTATTCTCCTTCGAACGGGTTCCTCCCGGGTCTCCTCTGACTCTTTTGGCTGGATGTCGCACGGTCGCTTCCGTGGACCGTTTTTTCTCCCCTCTTACTCGTCACGTGAGTAGCGTGAATCACACTTGTCAAGTGGACAGCTCTGTAGTGCCCTTGTTCTGCCATATTTTTCCTACTCGGGTGAATTTGAGTCGGTTTTAGGCACCGGTCCATATCGGTAATGAGTAAACTACTTTTTTTAAATGTAAGCTCACACGACTAGTTCACGTTTACAGTAGCTTAGTTTAGTTAAACTTTAGGCGCATTGACTTTCCTTGGCTGGCACTTACCTTAAATACTTTGTTATTATTGAACCAATCAACACTAACAATCAATGTGTTATGGAATATCCATCGATTATCTCGACCGCTTATCCTCAGTAGGGTCGCGGGGGTGCTGGAGCCCAGCCCAGTTATCTTTGGACAGTGGGCAGGGGACACCCTGAACTGGTTGCCAGCCAGTCGCAGGGCACACAGGGACAGACAATTCGCTCGCTCATTCACACCGGCCATTTAACCTGGTATTTTTGGAATGTGGGAGGAAACCTACTCAGGCACGGGGAGAACATGCAAACACCACACGGGGATGCTGCGGTAACTGGACTTGAACCCTGAATGTCTACACCGTGGGGCTGCGCACTAACCATCCAGCCTCTGTGCCGCCCAATATTGAGTATATATTATGTAAAATATACGTGAATTATGAACAGAGTTGGGTAGGGTTACTTTAACTTGATTACTTTCAATTACTTTTGGATTACTCCAATACCAAATATGTTAACAAAAGAAAATAAACTGAATATGAATAAAATGACTAAATTTTGTGCAGGCTTGGGGAGTAACGGAATACATGGAACGGCAAAAATGATGTTGGCAAGCTGTTTGGATTTATTTTCATTTTGTTTGTGTCGCATTTTATGTTAGTTTTGCCAGAGATCAAAGCCAGGAGAGAAAGCTTACCACGTGTTGTGAGTCATAATTGTATTCATATTTAGTTTCTTTTGTCTTTTATTAGCATATTTGGTATTGGAGTAATCCAAAAGTAATTGAAAGTAATCAAGTTAAAGTAACTCTACCCAACCCTGATTATGAATACTGTATGTCATAATACTTAATAGTCCAATCAGCCTCCGGTAGGAAATTTCGCCCGAGTAGAAAAATATGGCAGAACACTGGCTCTGTTCTGGTCGTGTTGCGTTTAGGTGTCCAGTTTCGGGCTGCGAATATATTTAAAAAAAAAAAACTTTTAAAAAGTTATGACGCCTGTGTTTAAAAAGTAAAATATGTCTTTATCAAGACATTGAAAATACATTTAAACCGTTGAAAGGAAGAAAAAGAAAAGATGCGAAGGTCCCGTTCAAACGACATATTTGTGTATAAAGTGAGGTTTTCATCGACATCAAAAACACATTAAAAACTGCTAAAGGTTAAAACATTTTTTGCATCCTCCTGAAAAAATGGGTGGAAATAAACCAGTGTTTTTCACAGTGATAAAACACTGCAATATCATTTGGGCTTTCAGTCTAGCTGCCTTAGTTAAATTGATCAAATTTACTTCTATTTCAATTGATTAAAATACGAAAAGGTATTTTAAAAAATCCTTTGCTGTGATATAAGATTCATTATGTTTATTTACACAATACTTAAGGAGGGTGCATAGTTTGAGGTGTCCTTAAAAGTTTAAAATTGAATGTTTTTAAGTATGAGGTAACGATGCCCTACTGCAGCGTTTTTCAACCAGTGTGCGGCCAACTAGTGTGCCGTTGGAATTTGCAAAATTTTAGCTTTCCAAAAAATCAGGCCATTATTTAGTATTTTTTTACATCTTCAGACGAGGAACTGTAATAGTCATCCATATCAGTAGGTGGCAGTAGATTTTTATATACTTTTTATATACCAATTATCTCCTCATGAGGTAGCACAGTACATTTAATAACCTAATTTGTTTAACAAAGCGGTTTAAGATTGCACTGTAAAAAATAAAAACATACAGCAAATAATTTTTAAGTATAATTTTCTTCTTTTTCTATACTAATTATCTGCTTATGAGGTAGTACAGTGAAATATTTGACATCACTTCCTTTTTAAACACTTTTGACGGACGGTGTGCCGCGGAACTTTTTTATAAATAAAAGTGTACCTTGGTTCAAAAAGGGCTGAAAAACACTGCACTACTGATTTCAAAGAGCCTCTCCATTTTTTCCAACAGCCCCTATGCACTTTTGGCTTACTTTTACACTCTGTGTTCCAACTACAGAGCACATTTCGCTGGAGGAAAAGGAGGACAGGGGGAATAGAGTGATTTCATGCGCATGCTGGCAGTTTTTTTTATTCTAGGATGAAAATGGTGAAAGTAAGAAAAGACAGTTTTGAATAGTGTAAATGCTAACCCAACCCCCCCAAAAATGAAAGGAAAAATGTATTCAAGCACATTGAAGAATTTCACATACTTGCCCAAGCAACAAAAAGATGTTTGACAGAGGCTTCAATGATTATTTCAGCAAGACGATGGCATCAGCAAGTAGAATACTTTGACATTCCAAACACCTCTTTCAAATAAAGTGCAGGATTTAAAGACATTAATGTTACAGGTACATATGTCACAAAAAATGACCAAATGTTATCAACTGAATTGATTTTAACCCAAAAAATGAAAGCCATGTTCACACAAAATAGTCTTTCCCCAATGATCTAGGACAAAGTATCAGTATTTTCATGCAAACGCCGCTCCTCGTCACTGCAGAGATCCAGCTTATTGCTCTGAAGAGCGAGATGACCCAGGCCTGTACACCCAACAACCACGGCGACAAGATGATGAAGATGCTGTATCAGTCATAACTGGAGACTTCACCTGCAACTCATAAACATACAAACTTGTACTGTGTATTTACTATGGGGGGAGCAAACCCCCAACCCCCCCAAAAAAGCTACTTGGGGAGGGATGGGCTTCGCCAGGCTGCATTTGCCCAAGACACACAAGAGGATGCGCTGCCCCCACGACCCTGGCGATTAAGGGATCCGTGATCTGTTAATTACATTTGACAGGACATCATAAAAGAACGCACGAATTGTAGATAGAATGACTTTATTAAATAACTTTGTACAACTTCCTTTTGGAAAACTTTGGACTGAACAAATATTAACATATGTACAACAATAAACGTTCAGAAGATGTTGAGGCTGACTGATCGACTCATCATTTTCCCGATGAGTCTGGAGGTGCTGCTGCTGGTGGTGGTGGTTCCCTTCTCCCCTTGTGAGTTTCTGGCCTGCTGAGCTTTTTGCAGTTCCCTGATCACACACACACACACACAACTGTCAATACTCTGCTAAAGCAAAGCACCCCAGTAGGATTTGTAACTTAGGTCACCTTTCTAACAGCGCGTTCTTGCACTTGAGGGCGTTGTTCTCTACTCGGAGCTGGTCGGCGCTACTTTTGGTGGCCGCCAGCAGCACCGGGTGGCGGATGAGGTCGGTGGCGGAAGGCCGGCGGGTTGGCTCAGGGTCTATCATTAACTGGAACACATTGGTGGGACCAGTTAGCACTTTTTTTCTTTTTAAGCAAATTGCAACACAACCGGATGGCGGGTTGAAGCCAAAGACTACAGGAGATTTGTCCCTTCCTATCCAACTTTGAACACTTAAATTCATGTTTAGAGCTGCGCATCGCTAACAGTTTTTAATTTGGAACCAGTTACGCAGTTAATCGATTCCTTGCAATCGGTGGGAAAACTATTTCGGTTCCACTATCGATCCCGCCCGGGCTGCGGTGCTAATGTAGCAAACGAGCGCACCCCACTGCAGGGTCAAGTGATGTTGTTCCGTGTGCTATTTATTGTCGCTGCTCGACCAATCATGTCAGCTGCAGTGATGTCGCCGGCTTGCAGTAACTGGTCAAAGGTGTGGCTGTATCTCACTCCAAAAGACGATTCAGGAAATATGTCATACTTGCAAAAAAAAAAAAAAGCCACCGCAGCGAAGGGGGTAACACTACCAACATGCTCAAAAACCTGGCCGGACAACATGGCATTACTCAAAAGAATACACCGTGTTTGAGGCACTTCAAAGCTCGGAGGACAGTGTAGCCACAGCAGGTAAACAACCTAGCTAGTCTGCTAACAGTTAGCTAGCTGCGTTAGCCAAGTTTTTAATTGTGACGTGAGGTCAATTTAGCGCCACTATGTGTATCCAGCTCTCACTTCTGAATACATTTTTTATCCATGTAATTTCGATTATCCCATTGACAGTCAGAATCAGGCTGGAGGTCGCCAGTGTGCAGCTGCAGGTACAGCAGAGGCCCTTCGTCCAACAGACCAGCCCATTTTTACATGATTTGCATATTAATGAAACCCTTTGTACTATATCTGTAGTCCCATAGTACTTAGTTTTCTGCAGTGAGAATCGATAAGGAATTTGATCGATAAAGAATCGGAATCGCTAGAACCTTATCAAGTCAATCATTGATTGACTTTCGTAAAGATAAGTCAAACATTTTCAATATTTAACAGTTTAAAGCTGTAAAATGGTAGTCTCCAAATGGCCTCCTTTGGAAACGCCTAAACCCACCCTTAAAAATATGTGTAAAATACAATGTTTAGTTTTTCAGATAGTGATGAAATATGACAAGCTACCAGGTGGTAAGGCTTCAAGCTATTGTCTCGCCTGTTTTCCAGCTAAGATGCTACACTCATCTGTAGACATTTAATTGAAAAAGGAAATCAGGCGATAATGAAAATTTAATTCCGATTACTCAATGTTAGTAGCACTTGCAGTGATCATCATCCTCAACTTTTACAAGCAAGAAGAAATGCTTGATTCTGAGCGCCCCCATAAACACCTAAGTAGCCAACAGACTGGTGCGGAAAATAGCTCACCAGTGATGGGTCATTACAATTGTCTTGGGTATTTGGTTTCTGACTGGTTGACAGGATCATTATCTTTAAATAAATGATCAATTTGTCCAAAAATCTTTTTAAAATGAGCCAATTTTTTAAAACTATGTGCCCTTAATACAAGTCATAAGATTTAGTTGTCGACAGCCTATTTGAACCTTTTTTCTAATAATTCAAACAGTAGTAACATCGTGATGACACAAATTGCTATTTGAGAAACGCATATTAAATTGGTAGCTTTTTGTGCGAACCAGGAACAAAAAAAAAGTAGCTCAAATACATTGGTGACCCCTTGCTTTGAAAGGTTTATGGCCTAGGTTTCTAGTTCTGATCATCAAAGACCACAATTCTGCATTTTTTGGGGTTTCCCTTCTCAAAAACGACCGATTCGTCAAGATTGTTAAGAAGTATCTGGAGAGCTCGCTGAAGAACCAGCTACATCACTCTACACACCGTGAGGAGGCCGAGGAAGTCCTTGGAGAGCGCTTGAGGGACAGCGGGAAGTTTCCCTCGTCGGATTTCGTGCCAAGAATCGCCGTTTCTGGGCAGCGGCTCGGCGCCTGCTGCGCTCACTACCGTCAGGGCCAGGGCGAAAATGTCCGCTTTGGTCAAATTGCTGCAGTCCTGAGGAAACCCAAAGAAGCTAGCCGTGAAGCATTGCTCTAAAAAGGCGGCGCTTTTCATAAGATTTCATTGACAAACCTCTTGAAGAACTTCATTGGCCAAGTATCTGCTGTCACCTTCTTCCACTTGATGATTGGTGGCCCGCGTCACATGGCCAAGATCCCCTGCACAGATTGGATGAAATGAAGGATAATATATTATATACATTTTATTATAGAGTGATGCTTCAAAATTGGTATTATTATTATTAGTTTTTGGTTTAAGCTCCTCAAATTTAGTAGACATTTATCAAAAACTGTCTACAAAAAAGTCTTTTTTTAAAGGACACATATTCTGCTGAAACAACTTTTGAACATTTAAGATATGAAACATTTGGGACATAAAAACAATTTTACCGTTTGTGGCATATTGCCCAACTCGATTTTGAATGATGATTTGAAAATGCACCATAATTGCCTCCGAGTGAATCATAAATTGTAGTAATGCACATTATTTTCAGAACACTTAAAATTGTAGAATGTCTCGCTATGCCCCAAAGTGATTTTTAATGAGATTTATTGGCCAGCATTGGAGATGTTTTCTCAACCTGTGCGTGTTTTGAAAATGCAAATTTATATGAGAGGTCATGTATTGTAGCTTAAAATTCAAATACAATATTTTTTCTCCGTTATGAGGTTCTTAAAAAAAAAAAACTGACTGTGAAGGCCGCCGCTTTCAGAACAAGCGGAAGTTGGGAGTATTTTATCATCGAAATCCGAGAGATCTGCGTCTGCCTTATTTGCCAGGAGGCTGTAACTGTTTTCAAAGACTATAATATGAAAAGGGACAGCCAGACGCAACACGCTGACTGCAAAAACTTTACCGGAAACAAATGCTTTCAAAAGGTGAAGCAACTGGAAGCTGTTTTAACAGCACATCAGTGCTTTTTCACGAGACCCTGCGAGTCAAATAAAAATGCTCCAATAGGCAAGCTATGTGGTCACGTCGCTGGTCGCCCAGGAACGCGAACATTTCAGGGAAGCTGAATTTACTAAGGACTGTCCAAAGAATGCCAGGCTGAATAGTCAGCCCTCATAAATTTTAGGCTTACCAAATCTGGCCCACTTTCTGAAAAGTTTAGACACCCTTGTGCTAATTTGGTGACCCTTGCCTTAAACTAATATCGATCAAACATACCTATTTTGTAGATGACGCTGGTATTAAGTCCGTCCTCATCGTCGCCCTCGTCGCAGCTGCTGACGGACTTGCGGGAAATGAAGATATTACCTTAAAAGCACACAAAAACAATGGTCCAGATCCAACCATTTCCATTTGCCAAAAAACCCCCCCACCCCGACAGACTCACTAGGCTTGATATCCATGTGCACCAGCGACATGGAGTGGATGTACTTGAGTCCTCGGGCCACCTGCAGGAGCAAGTCCTTGAGCTCCAGCTCAGAGAAGCCGGCTTGGCAGCGGGCGTTGTCGGCCATGACGTCAGAGAGCGTTCCGCCATTGCAGTATTCATTCTGGATCAGCATGTGGCCTTCTTCAGCCCATGCCGAGTAGTAGCGCACCACGTGCCGGTGCTGGCCCAGCACGGCGTGAGCGTAAACCTCACGGAGAGCGTTTTGTCTAAAAGGAGAAGCATAGTCACCATTTAGAATTGACTCGAGCCTTTTTAAAGCAATGATTATCAGTCTCAGCACTCATGGCTAAAGAAACACTTCATTTTTCAAATGTCAACACTTACTCGTCCACCGATCCGGCTAAGGGCTTCTTGGAGCGCTTGATGGCGTAGAGGCAGCCGTCCAGTCGCTTAACGCATTTGTACACGGCGCCAAACTGGCCGCAGCCGATCTTCTCCAGCTCCAGGAACTCGGAGGCGTAACGAGACATCATGTTGCTCTGCATCATTGTGACTCTCTGGGGAAGCGGAACAATAATTGAGGCAAGGGAACAAACTAAAGAAATCACACACTGTAACCCTTTGCTACTCTGCGCTTCATGGCCATGGCGCGTCACCTGTCCGTGAGCTAGATGCACGATTACAAAAACAATGTTTTTGTGTTCCTTCTAAAATGATCTGCACTGTTTGGCCGTGATCAATTATAACTGGTTCTCCTTTTGCTGCATAAGGGGTACAGAAGAGCACACTTGTGGCTGGAGGCTCTTTTTTGCCGTCTTGTCCATCAAAAAGTGAGTTGCACTTGTGCGGCCACGATCCATAACAAACAATTGCCTATTGCTATGAGCTGGGGCCGGGAAAGCACATTTTTGTCGATATTTCCACCTAAAATACACTGCACCTGTGCAGCCGCAATCCATTACCCTCGTCCTATTCCACAAATGTTAGCCTATCACAATAAATTTGTGTTTTTCAGTTTTCCATTGTTTTCTCCCTTTTACAAAATTAGAACTTACCTTGGATGGTGGCAGGATTTCCTCTTCATCCTCAACATCGCTTGCCTCCATGTCTTCACCACTGGAGCTGTGAGAGAAAATGTTGCTATTATGTATGTCTATCAATAAATAAATTAAATAAAAATCAACCGTTCTAATATGCACACTTTAAAAGGCAGTTTCCGCAACACAGTTTCCCAAACCATATAAAAACTCTGGCGTGCCGCCAGGGTTTAATTGGTCCCTGTCAGTGTCTCAAACTTGTTTTTGGGGGGGTCCTCTCACTCACTTTTGCTTAATCGGTTGATTGGTTAATAGGAGGGTTTTTGTTCACTGAGCAGCGCAGGGAGGGGTTTGGGGAGGGCTTAAATTACGCAGCAGCACATTGAGCACAGGAGCGGTTCCAGAGATATTGCAATACAGAGGACAAACGGAAATTTTGAAAATGATTCAAAGCAGGAAAATAATCCTAATTTGGGCTCATATTAATGGCTTCAAAATTTTTTGCATTCCCTATCACTGACAGAAGAATATGAATCAGTCCTTTAAACCTTAGCACTCTGCGTTCCAAGACGCCAATATTCAGCTGTTATAAACATTTTAATTTATATTTTTGCGTCTTTTTCAGAGGTTTTGTGTTGTTTCAGTCAACACTGGTTAAACATTAAATTGTAAATCGTTAAGTTTTTTTTATTTAAAAGGTTTTTTATTCAGATAAAAGAGTTAAAATTTCTATTTCTTTTTTAGAGATTGACTTAATACTGGCTTGGTATAAAAAAGCTTAAATTAGAAGTTCACTGTAGAGTGAAAAAATAAAGGCCAGTATAATATAATAAATTTTATTCAGTCCTTTTATGCAAAAAGTTACATTAATATTGGTAATATCTCAGGTAAAGCAACAAAAAAAAATCTTAAAAGGAGTTAGGGAGCAGAACTAAAAGTGACGGTTCTCTAAAAGGAACTGGATTTGCCATCACTAATAGGTTGCGCTTTGCAATAACATATCTGTCCACTTATATGTTTTCCACATGTTTTATACTCTTTTCGATCATTTCAAATTTTGTACACCGTATAACATTTTTTGTATGTGGGGAAAAAAAACACACAATGCAGAGACTCGGCCCCGGACATGCCCCCACACCCACCCTGGGCTCACAAATATATAACAAAAGCACTGCCATAACATCAAAATATGGTACTGGCTGACGCCATCTACTGGCTAAAATCAACACCGTAGCTCCTTTTGTTGCACGTGCTAGTATGTTAAATTCTTAGATGTGCTCAAATAAATTGTTTCTTTCTTCATCTTATTGGGGGTTTGGGTTGGTATTTGGACAGTATCTAAAACAGTCCTTTTCTTTCATCATTTTCATTGAAGAATAAAAGGAAACTCCCAGCATGCGCGTGAAACCAGGTGGTCCAGGTATATCATGGTGGTAACGTCAAAATAAGTAAGGTCAAAATAATGATTTATGGCATCTACAGCTATTGATTCTAACAATTTATCGTTGGTCAAGCCATTTTATTTGGATAGCCCTCAGTCACAAGAAGTCTCAATATTTGATGACACAATGTTAAATCCTCAAATGTGTCAGGTTGGGGCATGCGGGGTATGTGTTCACAAGCACACAGCAAAGTTTACGAGCAAGCTTGAGGTCAGAGTTCCCAGCCGCATTAGGGAGGTAAGCAACTTAAAGTGTAATTACTTGAATAGTATCTTTAAATTAGTTCCGGCTAACTTTTCAGATCTTTAATACTTATACTCGATTAATGAATCTCAAGCGTTTATTTTAAAGGTTTTGTCAAGCTGCAACCAGGTAGAAAGACTCTTGCCCGAAGAAGACAGAATATATACTTGTAGAGTGTAAGTGTAGCATTTTGCACATTGATGTAAAAGAGCAATGATTACTGTACTCATTTTCAGTAAGCTCTCTATTATCCTTTGTATCAAAGCTCTCAGTATAATGTGGTAACAGATATATATATATATATATATATAAAATTTATATCTATACATCCCTCGCTGTATCGCTCATTACTTAATGCTACTTTGCAGATTTTTATCGTACACGGTATTCTGCTCTGATTGGCTAAACAGTCACCCCACCTCTTTCCTGCCTGTGCGCTAATAATGTCGATGTTGACGTGTATGCAAAGCAGCACAAAGAACGTACATTACAGATGCGCAAATCTCCTCAATTTAGAGTTTCTAGAAAGCCATCACGGCAACAAACAGCTGTACAACGACAAAAGCACAAAAGGCAGTGTAAGAAGCTCCCCTTGGCCGACATAGTTGGACTTCTCTACTTGCTATATAAGGTTTGTTCTTTGGTTTGAATGTATAAGAGTATTAAATGTAGAGAGCATCCTTTGAGAAGCCCTTTCAAAAGTCAAAAGCGAATTTTTTTCTCTATTAAGCATGTATTAACAATGCCCAACTGACATCAAAAGCCTTTATACTTTATTTTCCACAGCGCCCACCTGCTTTTATCTTACTTTTAGCCAAGCTGTTCGGGGCGGAATACACTAGGTAGAAGGAATAGGAGGTGGAGAGTGACAACCGTCTTGTGTCCGCTGTTTTTCCTTTGGTGAAGTAAGAAGATGCTATTTTCAAGTACAGCCAAATACCAACCCAAACCCCAGAAAGATGAAAAAAAGAGGAGTTTATTTGAGCGCACCTAAGAAAGGCACATACATTTCTGACAGAGGCTGAGATGACGACACAAGCCAGGAGATGACCGCAGCAAGTAAAGAAAATCCCAGATTTTGTTCAACTCATTTCATAAAGGTTTCTGCCTTTCGGATTTTGACTATTGCGGGTCCTATTTCGGAACGTAACCCCCGTGAAAAACAAGGGATTACTGTAAAGCGAAACGGTGCAACATACACGTTCCAGTGTGGCCTCTTCCTGTTGCTCCTTTGCTGTGTGGCCGACTGGATGAGCAAGGAGTCGGGTGTGAAGGGGTTGAAGTTGACCAGGGGCGTGTGACGTCTCCTGCCACTGTCGTTGTCTGCGATCGGCTTTGGCTGCAGTGTCACGGCTTCGCTGCTCTTGATCAGGGTACCGTTGGAACCCCTGACACGAGATAAAAGGCTCTGGGGACAGAAAAAATGAATTATTTAGCACTCATATAACATACAGTGGTACCTCAATTTACGAATTCAATTGGTTCCAGCAGCGACGTTATGTAATGAGGGTCAGGGAATTGAAAACGATAAATTCATTCTAAGGTCATCAAATGCAACAAAGCCCTCATTAAATCAACTGTAACTGCCCTGGGGGTACACTAATGTTTAGTAAATGTTCGTTTCATTTATTTGCTAAACGTGATGCTAAACGTAGAAGCAAAACATGATAACCATGGAAACAAAGCTGTCAATTATCGTGAAATACAAATGAGTCCCACGAATGGCTCCTTTTGCTAAGGAATATGATCATAAACAATAAAAAAACATTGAAAAACAGGTCAAAAATAGCGGTAGCTCAGGGGGTAGAACGCTCGTCTTGGGGCAAAGAGGTTGCATGTTTGCTTCCCGGCCCCTTCGAGTTAAATGTCGATGTGTCTTTGGGCAAGACACTGAACCCCTAACGCCCCCGATCGACAGGTACGTGCCCTGCATGGCTGTCGCCGCTATTGGTGTGTGAGTGTGTGTGAATGACCATTTACCATAAACAATCGACAATCTGAAATATTAAAAATTAGGAAGTGATTAAAGCAGGGATATGTTCCAAGGCCATGACAAGTAGAAGTTTAAAAATCAGTTACATTTTTGATACACCCCCTTAGCACACAAAACAATTGTCTAACATCTAGACAGTGTTAATTCAACTTTGAGCCGAGGCACACTTTTTTAGTCGAAAAAAATCTCGAGGCACAACCTCTGTCGAAAATGTTAAGATATTAATTCAATTTTTTAAAATTTTAAAGCTTAAATGATCATGTCGCCTATATTGACAGTGTAACAGCAAAAAAATCTGCCAGTACGACTTTTTATTGTACTACAATAATTTTTTTCTGTTTATTTAAAAAAAAAGAAAATAAATTATCAATCCAAATGAGTACAATAAAAAGCAATATTTTTACACAGATTAATATTATTATTTTTATTGGAGTACAATCTTGAACAACTTCATCGAACAAAACAAGTTATAAATAACATTTCTCTGTCTACCCCATAATTAATATACAAAGGGTAAAAGAATAGGAAACTGCTGCTAGGTAGATGAATGTTAAAGGTTTTTGGCTGACCAATGGAATAAAAGGAACAATGCATGCTTTTCTATGGAAAGATACTATCGGGAAATTTCCTGTGGCACACTAGACAAGTTCTCCCGGCACACTAGTGTGCCCCGTCGCACTGGTTGAAAAACACTGATCTAGACGACCGATGTAGGTGAGATTGCTCTGAAAATTGCTTCGTATTCAACTCTTAGGTTATAAAAAATAACTTCCCTTTAAAACACTGTTGGATTAACTAGATGTGAATTGATAAATATCGCTTTTTTATTCATGGTTCTTTTTTAAAAACTTATCGATTCTACACAAACAGAACGGCCTGAACTTCAGCAAGCCTTTGTTTGAATAAAATAAAGCAAAAGAAAAAAAGAATTGAATTTTCAATAAAACCTAAGAATCCCAAAGATTTACTTCCCACCCAGCAAAATCTAGTTGAAAAGTTGACGTTAAAAGGGGTATATTTAAGACGTTGAAAAGACAATTTGTGGAGGGCTAAATTTGGTCCATGTTACACAGAGACCAATTTTAGATGCCCAAGGTAGGGCTACTGTGAAATTCAACCCACGGATTGATATTTGAATGTATATGTCACCTTTCATTTACAAGGTCCAAAGTAACACACAAAACGGCTAGCTAAAACTTTATTTTTTGTGTTTCGTATTTTAAGATTTTACTCGGGAATCAGACATCCAATTCTTACTCTGCTAACATTCAACCTGCAACATTTTTAAAACTATGCCGACTGGGACAAGAAAAACGTTTAAATAGCTTTTTTTCCCACATCTTGGCAATATTGCTAAAATTCGTTTTATGCTGTTCCAGTCTGATGTGGGGATTATAATTGATGCATTTGTTACCTCCCATCTAGATTACTGTAATGCACTACTCTCCGGTCCCCCGCAGTCCAAAATCAAGAGCCTTCAGCTGGTAAAAAATGCTGCAGCGAGGCTTTTAACTTAGACAAGAAAGTTTGATCACATTACCCCGATTTTAGCTAACCTGCATTGACTCCCTGTTAGCTGAAGATGTGATTTTAAGGTTTTGTTGGTATTATACAAAATCATGCATGGACTTGCTCCCCCTCATCTTTCAGATTTGATTTCCCACTATGTTTCGGTCCGGAGCTTTCCCTCTGAAAATGCTGGTCTACTAGTGATCCCAAGAGCCAAGAAGAGATCCATCCGCAGGTTCGAGAGTGTTCTCTATTCGGGCCCAGGTGCTGTGGAATGCTCAGCCCTCTGAAATTCAATCTGCAACTTCAGTGGAACCGTTTAAATCTAGGCTTAAAACACACTTCTATTCTATAGCTCATGGATAACTCATATTTTATGTTGACAATATCTGTGTATTATTTGTTATTGCAACATCCATAGCAGCCTGGTACTCCTGGAAGGGGGATTACCTCCATTCTCAAGGTTTATTCATTTTCCTCATGTTGAGGTTGAGTTTTTCCTTGCCCTCATGTAGGTTTTAGATCAGGGGATGGTACCATAATAGTCTGTAGTTTTCAATAGTCTGTGCAGCCATTTGAGACTCCTTGTGATAAAGGGCTATATAGATAAACACGACTTGACATTTAGGGAACTCTCATTTAAAACAGACTGAACGTGATAAACCAATGCCTTGCACCCGAGTGTCCTGTACTGATGGTGTTACTTAGCTTAGTACCACAGTCAACTCTTTTAAGTGGCAAAGTGATAAAAGAGAATTGTCTTTAAAAGAGACAGTGTGTATTATCACATTTCCAGCAGCATCCTTGTGTTAAAAAATAAAATACGAGATAAAGAATAGAAAAATATCCAATATAACGTGTAGAATAAAAAGAGTTTAAAAAAATAGACACTGTAATAAAAATTGGGTAAAATATGCAAATGTGGGGTTGAGGTAGAGAGTTGAATTAATTATATTCATCAGTTTTTATTTCTGAAGAAAACTTGATTGTATGAGTGGTTTAGTTTAAAATATGACTCAACTTGAACAAATATTTGTTTAAAACAAAACAGTAAGGGAAATTAACGGTTTAACTTTCGAAAATCTAATACACACTGCCCATTTAAAAAATGCTTGTACTAAATATTTGAGTTGTACAGTATATCAGATTTGAATCTTTTGCTTGATGAAAAACTGAGTAATGGACGGACGGTTAGGTTGAAATGTCAGTCAAATACACACCTCCCCTTTAAACAGGTTGTAATAGATATTTGATTAATATTCATTTGCTTTTTATTTGCGTTTTCTAGAAATAACTTTCTATTGTGGGGCAGCACGGCGGCGCAGTGGTTAGCACGTGTGCGGCACAGTTCTGAGGTCATGGGATCAAACCTCCTGCGTGGAGTTTGAATGTTCTCCCCGTGCCTGCGTGGGTTTCCTCTCACAGTCCAAAAACATGCATTTCAGGTTAATTGGCCGGTCCACATTGTCCCTAAGTGTGAATGAGCGAGTGAATGCTTGTCTGTCTCTGTGTGAGCTGCGACTGGCTGGCAACCAGTCCAGGGTGTCCCCTGCCCACAGCCCGAAGACAGCCGAGTTGGGCTCCAGCACCCCCGCGACCCTACTGAGGCTAAAGAGTGCAGATAATGGATGGATGGAACTTTCTATTGTGTGCGGTTAAGTTGAAAATTAATGTAAATTACAGCCTCCAATTAAGCAGGCTGCAGTGGGTTTTTTTGTTCTTCAGAAAAAATGAACAGAAATAAATAGAATAACAGTTAAATAGTAATTTCGTCACTAAGTTTAAACGAACTGCAATGCATGACCACATTATGTAACTGCTACGCCTTTAACTGGGTCATTGGGTGACCAACTGACACAGCAAAAATGGGTGTAACGTTCAGAGTATGTAAACAAACTTTCGATTATTCAATTTAAGTTGTAAAATATAATATCGAGACAATGAGGGGAGGTATAAACTATTCATTCTCACCTTCGGCGTGTGCGGCGTGTCAAAAAGTCTGAGCTTCCTCAAAGTTTTGTGCGGAGGTGTGTCGGGGCAAGCCACCATCGGCAAGCCGATTCCGTCGCCCTTCGCCCGGTGTCGAATTCTCTCCGGGGAGCCGGTTCCGAACCAGGACGCTTTCCTCTGGGACGGCGTGCAGGCGGCGAATAGCGCCGATTGCGGGGACAGCGACTGAGAAGGGGAGCTGAAACCTTCCTCCGACCACAGCTCGTCCGCCATCGATCGCTTTGAGGTCGGGCTCATGTCGTCGCCGACGCCGCCTTCGACGGTTCTCGTCGGGGAGTCCGATTCGTTGAAGCCGGACTCGTTAACGTCCTCCATTGAGTCATCTTCGCTTTCGCTGGCCGTGAAACGGAGTCTTTGACGCACAGGGCGAGATTTGGGCGAGGGGGAGTCTTGCCAATGGCTAGTGTAGCTCGTCATGCTAGCAAAGTTGATTTTTATACAAAAAAAATATATATATATATCTTCCTTTAAACAGTCGAATATTAAATTACCTTAAATTAAGGTATTCCAGACATTAAAAGAAAAAAAGTTTAGCGGAGTCCGCTAGCCTCGAAAGGCGTCGTTGTTTCCCCCTTTTTTTGCTCCAGCCCACCACGTTGAACAAGTGGCCAACCGAGAAAGAGGTACTAAAAACGGAGAAACTGTTCCCCACCGGGCCACCAGCTCACCTTGCTCCGTTTACAAAATGAAAAGGTTAAAAAAGCTTTAAAAATGTCTAAAAACTCCTTTAAAGATAAAAGCCACAAGAAAACACAGCTTCGTCACGCGCGAGCTTAACGTACTTCCCGCGACCGTTAGTCACGTGGCGCGGACCAACCAATCAGGATGCGTGTAACCAATCTGAAATAGTGAGGCGTTTTTACATGAAGAGATGGTTTGTGACGTCACGTAAAAACTTTTAAACTAGGTTATGCAACATAACCTGGTTTTGTGGAACACTGTTTTCATACTTTTTCATACAGCTTTTACACAGGTCGTTTAGTTTTCAAACGATGGGTCCAATTTGGGAAATCATAACATTTATAGGCACAATGTGTAGTATTTAGCGCCTCCTAGTTGTAAAAAACAACTTCATTCGTAAGATAAAACAAATATTGATTTAAATAAGCAAAAAATAAATAAATAAAAGCTGCACTTTTAAACATACTCATATAAAATAAAAGCAAATATCTCAACCTAGAACATCCGCCTCCCCTAAAAGGCAGCAGACATAATTGTCTTGCTGCTGCGGGTAGCCCAAAAACTATGAAACCAGAGCCAAAAATAAGAAGTTAAATGGTGCATTTTAATAACTTTGAATACCCGTCGTTTGTATTCTTCCTTGTACTTTTTAGCACTCATTTTCGATTGCATTACACCAGGGGTTCCCCCTCAAGACAGTTGCGTTTGCAGACCCCTTACCAAATAGCTCTCCAGTGCGTTGTCATTGTGATTTTCTAGGCAGGTTTTTTTTTGAGTGGTTGACTGAGTCTATTTAACCCCACTTCCAATAATTAACCTGGTAATAACATAGTAATAACAAGATAAGTTATGTAAGAAATGTAACCAAACTTGGTGCCCTAAGTAGTAACAAAATGCAGCAGCTGAAAAGGTAGAGCGCTCGAAGTGTCCTTGGGCAGTGCCAGCACAGAGGCTAGCGCGTTTGCGACACAGTTCTGAGGTTATGAGATCGAACCCTCCTGTGTGGAGTTTGTATGTTCTCCCCGTGCTTGCGTGGGTTACCTCCGGGCACTCCAGTCGCATTTAAAAAGTAGCTGTCAGCTAGTAAAAGGAGACCCCTGCAGTTCACCATACAGCGACATCTGGTGGTCAAATAATACGTACTGTCCCTTTAAAGATGGGGTGCGTTGTTTGAGGTATCCTTAAATAGTTGAAGGTAGAATATTTTCTGTAATATATGGTAATGCACAGATGAGTTTAAATAGCCTTTATGGGGTTTCTTTTCCATCGCACCCATCTGCTGTTATCTCACTTTTTACAGTACTACCCGCAACTCAAAACACATTAGAAAGCAGGACAGGGGGAGGGGTGGAGAGTGACTTCATTCAATTGGTTTTCTGTAAGTGTGACAAAAGAATGGTGAAAGTAAGAAAAGGACTGTTTCAAATGCAGTCCAAACAATAACCCTGACCCCAAAACAGATGAAAAAAAAAATGAAGTTTATTCGACCGCATCTAAAAAATGCACGTACTTCCATGCGCCACACAGGCAGCTTGACAGAGGGTGCAATGATGATTTAAATCAGAGGATGGCGTCAAAGTAAAAATTTCAAATTCTGGACAGCGCCTTTAAAGTTAGAAGGAATATAATTGAGGTGTTTTTAACAACTCGTTGGCGGGTCATTTTGACCCGAAGACAACAGCAGGGTAAGAAAATCTATGTATATATTGTCAATTAATAAAAGAAGTAAGATTCAGTTTGAATTGATCCAAAAATAAATAAAATAGGCTTTCTATAATCCTTATTTTATTTTTTTATGTATTTCTGTCAAAACAATTTCAAAATTGTCTTAAGTAAAAACAGATTTCAACAGAAAATGTGCAAAAGAAAACTATATCGGTAACCCAGAAACCTTGTTGCTCTGCTATCGATAATGAGCAATTATTAAAAAGGGACAGTGTGTGTCATTTGACCGCTGGACCTCGCCTTGTGGTGTAGTGCAACCAAAAACGAGTACTAAAAAGCAGAAGGAAGAATACAAACTACAGAGACTCAAGGAGACAGAATCACACTTTTTTTCCTTCTTAGTTTTCACTGCTCTGCCTTTTGTGAGGGGGGGTCGTTACCTGTAGCAGCAAGATGACGGACAATGGTGTCAGCACTTTCTAGGTGAAGCTCATATACGAAAGCAAATTTCTCAACCTATAAATATTTTTTAAGAAATCCATGTTTATATGATATATCATTTATTTTTGATTTTAATGTAAATTAATATTGTTTCTTTTAATAAATGAGTTTTTTTTAAATAAAACAGAATATATGTACATTGTCTATTTCTTTTTATATTAATCAATTTGATTTTTATTGTACACTGGGGTTGGAAACAAAATGTAATTGTCATTTTTTAAATGAAAATTACAATAATTAATCTTTTTTTACCACAAGCCTTGATAAATAATACACATTGTCCCTTTTAAAACCTGAAAGTGATTTGATTGCTGGTCATTATGGGTGCAGTGAATCAAAACAAAGTCCTTAACGTGTACTATTTATTTTATTTAGAAATAGCATTAGCTGTACCCTGCAATGTGCATGATCATAAGAAAGCATCCCCCCCACACCATTCTCCCAATAATCTGTTTGGTTGAGAGGCAAATAGTCCAGTTATCAAAATCTTATATACACTTAAAAACATAAGTAGCTGTGGGAGGCTTTGAAGGAAGATCCGCAAGATGGCATTTTGCAAGGTTTGTTTTTTTTCCCTAGTCTGGCATGATACCGATATCAATCGTCCAGGCCGGGCGACTCCCCTTGTTGAATTCTTGAAGCTATTCGAATGGCTTCTTCCAAAGATGGCTGGTCGCTCAGCTGCACACAAAAAAAGAAAGAAAAAAAAAAAGAGAAAAATGTATTTAAAAGTACTACAAAACAGGCATGTTCTACTCATAACAAAAAAAAAATATATATCTTTGATCCTTAGAGCTTTTTGTGCCATGCTTTTCTATATTAAACTTTGAAAGGGATCAAAGTGACATATTGAAGTTGATCAGTTTCTTCTGTTGCCTTTCAACCTCAACTTCAAGTTTCAACTGAAAATGACTTAGTCCCTTCAAGACAATTCCTTGCCCAGTCGTGTTTATGTCGTAATTAGCATGACAAAAATGCGAATACCGGGTTTTTCCAGATTAGACAAAAGGCTCAGCGACAAAGTGGAAACTTTTGTTGTGACAGAAGACCCTCGGGTTATTTCATAGCCAGAAATCGTATTGCATAAGAGTTCAGTTTTTTTGCAAATCGACAAATTTTGAATGATCTCTTGCTGATGAGCATTTGGGCAGTTTTTGCCCAAAATCCAGATTTGGTCATTTTTTTTGTGCAACCCCCAAAAAATAATTACATGATCTCAGTCTTAAATGTTAAACAAAAAGTTTGTGGTGTCGGGTAAGCTTACCGTATGTTCCAAACTATAAAAGTTCATCTACAAACCTTAAATTGGCCAAGAAATTTGAAAGTGCGCCTTACGATCTGGTGCGCCCTCTATACTGGAAAATACTATCTACCTTGGCCATATCCCTCAAGAGGGGTGCCCGACAGCAAGACAAACACGTACAATAACAAAGAAAATATAAAAGAAAAAATAGCAAAGAACACACACAAAGATTTTTGGACCATGGCCAACCCAAATGCCCAAACACTCAAACAAGTTAGGCACCTCGGCACCTAAATTGGTCATGATTTCGTCCCTCCAGATGAAATGGGACACCAGAAAGCGGCCATGTCACTCAGGTCAGGGTGACACAACACACTCTTTTGTTCAACAGCTGAGCCCGACAGCTTTCACTGGTTTACCCCTGCCGCATCATACGGGTGCCCAGCCCATCCTTAACGTGTCCACAATCCCACTATCCTTTCACAACACCTCTCCACTCCTTCTATCACCAACAAGAGCTCTAGCTTCCATTATTTTTAGACCTCTTTCCTGCAGTGCACTCATAACGCCATCCATCCACGTCAATCGCGGCTTTCTTCTTGGTCTCCTTCCATTGACTTCTGCTCTGTAGATCCTTTTCAACATCCGCTCCTCATCCATCCTCTCCATGTGTCCAAACCAACCGAGTACTCTCTTATCAACACGCTTGCTCAGTTCCACAACTACTCCAGTTCTGTCTCTCACAATTTCATTTCTCAATCTAGCCAATCTTGTCACTTCTAACATACTCCTCAAACACTTCATCTAAAAAATTTCCTTCTTAAATCTGCGTTCAGGCTCCTAGTCTTTGCACCATATAACACAGTCGGCAAAATCACACTCTCATACAGTCCCCTCTTAACATCCATACTCATACTCTTGTTGCTCATCACTCTCCTCAGAGCACCCAAAACCTTGATTCCTTGATTCACTCTGTGCAATACCTAACATTCCATTCCACCAACTGCAGCCACATCACAACCCAAGTACCTAAAGCTTTCAACTTCTTCCAGCACCGGTCCATGCAACCTGATTTCTAACGTCATGCCCACTCCATCACGTGAACACTTCATCACCTTACTCTTCCCAACATTGACACATAACTTACGCCTATCACATACTCTTTCAAACTCCGTTACCAACCTTCTCAATGTTTCCTCAGAATCAGCCACAAGCGCTGTGTCATCTGCAAACCACAACTGACTTAACTGCCACACTGTTGTCCATCATCTCTACACCTCTGCCAAATACTCTTGCATTCACCTCTCTCACCACACCATCCATGTACACATTAAACAGCCATGGCGACATCACACAGTCTCACACCAGTCAACACAGGGAACCACTCACTTGTCTCACTCCCTACTCTTACACATGCTCTGCTGATCATATATAAACTCTTCAATGCTTTCAACAACTTTCCACCCACTCCATACATTACCATCACTCGCCACAACGCCTCTCTATCAACTCTTGTCATACGCCTTTTCCAAGTCTATGAAAGCCAAATAAACATCCTTACCTTTTGCAAAATATTTCTCACACCCCTGTCATACTGCAAATACCTGATCCACACATCCTCTTCCTTTCCTGAAACCACTCTGCTCCTTCATCACCACCTCATTCGTTCTTTCTCTCGCTCTCTTAATCAAGACTCTTCCATACAGCTTACCCGGCACAGACAACAAACTGATACCTCTCGAATTGCTACATTCATACTTATCACCTTTATACTTATACAACGGCACCACACATGCACAACACCAATCAACAGGAACCACACCATGTACTAACCAGTCAATCATAGCTGTGCTACCTTTTTTCAGGCATTCAGCAGTACAACCCTCCAACCCAGGTGCCTTCCCCCCTTTCATTTCTTTCACTGCCTCTTGCATCTCCCATGTTTCCACAGGCTTCACATTTAAATCACCCAACACGGGCATTCTCTCCATACCATCGATCGCCTCGACTCTCACTTCTTTCCCATCCTCCAAATTTAGCAACTCCTCAAAATACTCTGCCTATCTCGTCATGACTGCACTAACGCTAACCAGCAATCTACCATCCTTATCTTTCACTTTCTCTTCCTTTTCCAGACTCACTGCTTCTTACTCTTTTCATTTCTTTCCAGAACACTTTTCTCCTTTCCTCAAAAATAAATGGAAAATATGGTGGATAAAATTAGAAATGCATCGCTCCAAATAAATACTGTATATAGTGACTGTTCTGCCTTAGAGAAACATTTAGATCTTTCATCTTTGAGGGCCCTCTAGTGGTTAACATGTTAACTGCCTGTTGCCAAGATGAATTTCAATAGTGAAACCGGGTCTCATAATGTTAATTTGTGTTCTTTGAATTAAAATTTTAATTTAAATGCATTTCATTTTTATGCAACCCTACCTTTCATGTGCCTTATATTCTTATGAAAAATATATCACAAAAGGCTATTTTTGGAGGGTGTGCCGATAATCCAGGGCAGCATATGGTGCAGAAAATACGGTACATTCAGTATACAGTTTCACTCAAGAAATTGTCAAAGCAGAATTTAACTGGATTCAATCACTTTGTGTGAATACAACTCGACTCCAGCACTGTTGTCAATTTCCCAGGGTTAGTCAAAAATTGGAATCCAGTAAAAAAATAATATACTGTATCAGTGTCTGAAACTCGTGACAAAAAGTTAGCGGACACCAGGGCAGACAACTCTGAAAAGTTGCCTGACCAGCCATAAAGTTGCCTGCCCCATTTTTTACAACTTGAAACACAATAGGACGACTTGTCGCCAAAAAAAAAAAAACATTGTTGCAAAGTATTAAAGATTGATCATTGGAATATATATCAGAACAACACTTTAAATTAAGGTTTATTGTAAATCTACTTATAACATTAATTGCATGTATATGGCATCGCTATATTCCATCTGCCATCACCATGTACCTGTATTTACTCATCATCATTCATGCAATGTTTGCGTTGCGTCGTCTTCTACAAGCCATGTGAACTCCTCTTTCCATGATGCTTTTAATGTACGTTTACGTTTTGTAGCAGCATAAATTTTGTAAGCTTCTTTTGAATCTTTCTTCTGGGGCTGAGGTTTTGGCTTGATTCCTAACCACTTATCCATTTTTTTGTGTTCTCTGTGTGTCTAGTTTGCAAAATGATATGCAAATGCACGACCTTACAACGCTCGGGAAAGTCCAGAAGCACAAAGTTATTCGATGCAGGCTTCTGATTGGCTGCCGATTATGCAAATTACCGAACGAACCGAAATTTCCAATCCTGACGAAGATTTCAAAATCAGAATAACGCAAACATTTGATTTGAGGGGAAAAAACAAAACAAAAAACAAAAAACAAAAAAAAAACAACAAAATATTCTTGCGTTTTCTTGAAAAAGTTGTTGAACCACCCGGGCGGAGATGTTTTTGTAAGTTGTACGCCCGACGTAAAAGATGCACGCCCCGGGCGTCCAGGCAGGTGTTATTTCAGACACTGACTGAATGTATCTCCTATATAAAGAACTAACGCTGTTGCTAACCAAACAGTGGCACCAAGCTAGGAAGATTACCCGACCCATTTTTATAACTGACTATAATCATAAGAAATTTAAAATAGGCTCAGTCAACCACTAAAACATCTGGTCCCTGAATGATTTACATACATATAGTCTAATTGTAAAAAAACTGGAATTGGAATAATTGAAAAATTGATCATGTATTTAAAGACATTGATTATGTTAATTAGAAATCGAATTTCCTAGAATATTAGAAATATGAATTCCTACTGTTAATGACCCATCACAGTGAGCTTTATTCAGAACTGGTCTGAAAGCTTCAAATGTGTTCTAAGAGGGCACCATGTTGGCGATATTTGAAACACGGTGTAGTTCACAAACTCTTTGTTTCATTTACACACTTCTATTGCAACATCCATTGCAGCCTGTGCATCCTGGAAGGGTGATGACCTCATGTGTGGTCCCTTCATTTTCCTCATGTTGAGGATTTTGAGTTTTTCCTTGCCCTCGTGTAGGTTTTAAATCAGGGGATGGTGTAATAAGTCTGTAGTCTGTGCAGCCCTTTGAGACTCTTTGTGATTAAGGGCGACTTGACTTAATTCAAACACAAAGCCACGATCCATTACTCGTGAAAAATCAATGTGAAACGAAAAAACTAGCAATTCTGCATAATTGTTCGGACAAAGTTTTTCTAATACAAACCTGCACAGCAATGTGAGTGCCATTGGAAGTGGCCAGTAAGGTGACTGGGTGAATCTCTTCTTGCTCTTGATTGTAAGTGGTTTCCTCGACGCCTTCAAAGGAAGTCATGCCAGGTGTCATAATGGCCACCTGGGGGAGACAAATCCGCTGTAAATCAGTGGTGAGTGAGATAAAATGACAATCCGTCCAATTACGGTTTTAAGTCTGCATCAACGCTTTTATGACGTCCAATAATGATTCGTTAACTGCACTGAAGATAACTACGGGACTTTTCGGGTTTTCAATACTGCAGCAGAGCCATTGACATTATGAAGGGCTCTTCTCACCCACGAAAGCATCTCTTTGACCTGTTGCCCTCTGGTAAGGCAGATCGCTTAAAGACTAAGAGGCTCACAGACGGTTTCTTCCTCAGGGCAATCACCACCCCAAAAAAGAGTGAAAACTGAACAATACATCATGTGGCATAAATGGGAATGTTATTACTGCTCGATGTGATTCCACCATTGTTATGAGTCACTTTTTCATTGCTCTATTATTTAAACTTGGGCCCATCTCTAAGCACTACATTGTATTTTCTTTCCTAGTTATCTTGACAGTCGTTTAGGTTTTCTCTTCAGTCTTTATTACGTGTTTACTATTGAGTGCCATGTCTAACCTCGTCGCATACAATGTTTCACTACGTTGTTATCAATTACAAAAAAAAAAATCAATACAGACGCTCTTCTTCTTACGAAAAATGGCAGATACAAACTTTTTTTTCGGGATGTCGAAAAATATCCAGACATTGCTGTAGGTTAGATTTTGTGCACCTTTTTCAGAGTACAGTACAGTACTGTAGCACTTCTTTCCGCCGCTACCGGAGTGTGGCACTCTGAGAGCCCACCCAGCATCCACCCCGAACAAGAGATCCGCTTCCTCTTCCTAGTTTGTGTGTAAAAATTCTATACTGTATCTCCAGCGTGCTAAGAACTTTGATAGTTTAATATCTTGGGCATCTATTCAATATTGTTGGTGTAAAGTGTAAAGAAAAGGCGAGACATTTCTTTTGAAATGAAAGTGGAATAAGAAAGCTTGATGCGGTTGAGAAAATGGTTGGATCGCTTTTTTTTCGGCTACTTTTGTCCACGGAGGAGGACCTCTTGAAGCTCATCTTCTAAAAGTAAGTTAAACTTAACTTTATTTACCTTTATAGAGCATGTTATTGTATAAAATGTTTATTTTTTAGTACAAAACAAAACAGGTTATTTAAACAAGCCTTAAACATACGCATATAAACCTTGAACATACAAAATATAACACTAAAGCAACCTACGAAACAATTCAACGATCGCCCAGAACCGTTAGTAGGACAGCGTCCGTACTACATTTTTCACTCAGAAAATTAGGGAAGTAGGTATTTTAGTTGGAATTTCAGCATGAACCTGAAGCAAAAGGTTCATTACATAGCTGCCAAATATCAAAAATTGTTTTTCACGCAGAATTTTCAGATTATCAAAAAAAGTCACAATAGGATTTCAGAACGCCATTTTTAGGCTGAAAGTGACCCAGAGACAATGCTATCACTTAAAAAACTTGCAAACAAAAAAGTAGCAATTAATTCAATGCAAATATTTGCAATGAATATAACCGTTCAAACAATCGAACAAATTAAGTGTAATTAAACCAAGAGCTCCATCTAGATGAGTAAAAATGAACATTCCTTGATTTATCCCAGTAGTTTTCATTAAAAAAAATGCATATTTAGTCATTTACTATTAACTGGAATAGTAAACTGCAGAGGATTTTTAGTATTTTGTGGCTCTGTCATTACTACAGGATCATATACAAAATAGAAAAACACAATAGTGTCATTTTTACCTGGGCTCCCTGTGTGGAGAGTTCGTGGGCCGGGATGGTTATGGTGGTGCCTTCTTGGGTTACCATGGTGATAGTGCCACCCATTGCTTGCAAGTCTGCTTCAGTGATGCTAACCTGGGGAGGGAAAGGCCGTAAGAGTCAAAAAACACAATTTTTCCTAAATTGAATGTGAATATTCCTTCAAATATGCATCAGACCTGCTGTTGCGTCCCATCTGGCTGCGTCACTAAGGCGACGTGTTGCTGGGTGACCACCTCGTTGCTCTCTACAAGAACGTTCTCAACATCTTTGTCCTCTTTCTCCACTTTTGCTTCCTCTTTCGAGTAACTGACATTGGGGTCATCAATGGCATCTAGTAACAAGATGTTGCCCTTTAACATGTGATTTTAGCCATAATTATGTGAGATTAAAATTTTGTGTTGTGAATACAGTGCTGCGCTCACTGTCAGGGCAAAATCTCATCACTCACCTATGGGTGGCTCAAAGTAGGCCTCCTGTTCTTCCAAAATGGTCTCCGTGTCATTGTGGGCAGTGCGCTTGTGCATGGCCAGCGTTGAGATCTGCTTGTAGGTCTTGCCGCAGTGGTTGCAAATGTACGGCTTACATGGCGTGTGCACCACGTGGTGCTTGTAGAGGCTGGAGTACTCCGTGAAGCGCTTTTCGCATCCGGGCACAGAGCACACGTATGGCTTTTCCCCTGAGCAATCAGAAAGAGTAAAGATTAAAATTATATCACAGGAGTTGTGTTGTCCTTATTACCGTTTTTTAAAAAATAAATACCTTACTGTATTTGAATAGAAAAACATTGTGAAATAATACTACTTCCGGGGTTTCTGTGTCTCTCCCTATTCTTTGATCTAGTTGTCATCAGTAGTTACATAAAGGCTGACAGAACAAGTGAATGTTCTAATCGGTTTCCATCAATGTTGAAGAATTACCAAGGCTGGGGGTCAGTAAGTTTCTAAGTGTTTATATGATGTATAAACAACATATCTTGTAACTGTTTAGACAGATGGAAAGTTTAAGTACTCTATTTCTAGGAACCTATTGGAATATGCATTGTAATGTACTTTTCCCTCTTTTCACCATTCGGAGATGGAATTAAAAATACAGTTATAATTCCACTGTTGTCATGGTCCTTCTTTGATGGTTTAGCTCAATGACATATCAATGACACTACAGGAGTGGTTCCTGGCCTAAAAAAAGGACTGGTGAAATTACCAGTGTGGATCCTCATGTGGTTCTTGTAGTTGGTGGCGCTGGCAAAGGAGCGGCCGCAGTTGGGTTCGGAGCAGTAATATGGCCGCTCGCCTGTGTGCGTGCGGATGTGTACCTTGCGGATGTTTGAGGTGGTAAAGGACCGACCGCAGCCCTCCACCGGACACTTGAACGGCTTTTCTCCTGAAAAGACAAATTACATAAAAAACATACTTGTGTGACTAAAGTGCAACCTCTTATACATGGACAGTAATCCCACATTTTCCGTAGGGTTACATTCTAGAATCACATAATATTGGTGGAACAAGGCAATGATTGCTCAATATCGGTGAGAACATGTCACCTCTGTCCATGCAAATATACGCCCTTGCCAACATGTCACCATCAATTACATAAGTGAACTATAAAGGACAGCTCATAAATGGGTTCCATTCTTGAGCTACTAGCTGAAGTTTACAAAACACGAAATTGCGATTTAAATGCATATAAGTAAAATAAATTTTGCAAGCTTTTTACGTAGGTGTAAATATTAAACCCCAAGGTAGAGAAGAGGTGCATTGACTGTTTAGCCTTTTGGAATGCAGAATTCAATACACAATTAAAATCCGAAAAGTTAAAAAAAAAAACCAAAAGTAAACTGTGCAATAGCAAGGGATTCACGTTCACTAAATTATTCTTTGATTGGTGAAATTGGTGTTGTCACTTGACCTCAGCTAATCATTATCAAAAGTTATAAGATGAACGTCATTCACAATGGAAATAATGAAAAAATAAAATGAATAAATAAATAAATTTAGGCCAGATTGGCAAAGCTTCGGTTCTGATCAAAGTTGTGGTAGCTTACCTGTGTGTGTTCGAGTGTGCTTTTGAAGGTCTCCCGAGGTTTTGAAGGACTTGCAGCAGTTGAGCTCTTGACATCGGTAGGGCTTCTCGCCAGTGTGCGTGCGCGAGTGACTCTTCAGGCCATATCCTTCAAAGAAAAACATTACATTTGTGAACAAAGTAGATATTTGGTTAATTATCATAAAATACATGATCTTTGTAATCACTGATTTAAAAGATGCATTTAAATAAATCTTTAAAACTTTAAGGACCGCTTCTATGTGAACTGCAATTGGGTGCAACCCAATCATGTTGATACTACTTTATTTTCTAGACTGATACCAAAACTCAATTCACGAATAGTCAAAAAATACAAATAAATGCCATACACAACTACTACTACCAAAAAAAAACCCTACAACACGAAAGACTAAAATCAGCAACCTTTGACCTAAAAAAATGAACCGAGATAAATATAATTTATTATTCCTCGTGTGTAGGTACTTAATCCAAGCCAGGTTCACACTGCAGAGCGTAATACTCAATTATGTTTTTTGTGAGATTGTTCACATTTACAAAATAAACAAGTGTTCATCTTCCATGAATGTGGGATTTAATGAAACTCCGTTATATAGATATAGCATTGAGTCACAGTACACAAACATAGTAAACATTAATAAAAGAGAACATTAGGTAACATGTTGAAATTTGTCCGGAAAGTGCATGATGTAATAATGACGCCCTAAACCTGTAAAATAGTCCAAAAAGTCCATAACATATGAAAGGGGCCTAGGTCTGACCTGAAACAAGCGAATAGTGGTGGACTGACGGACTTCATTAGATCAGATCCAGGGCGCGCCTGTGCAAAAATATCTGATATCCCTGCAGTCTGAACCTAGTAAAAGTCAGCCTCCAGAGGGCAGCCAAAACTTTATCCGCCGCCACCACCCAAAATACCAATTCCCCTCTTAAAGTAAGGTTGATATCAGCACAGATACACTCACCTGGTTTCGCTTACATGCCCATCCCTAGTCTAAAGTGCATCCTGTTTCTCTGACAAAATAAATCTTGAATTTTGGCCAATAGTTTCAGTTAGAGATACTGATACTACTAGTGCCAGCACTGAATCAAGGCCATTAATCAAGCTTTGGGAGGTCTTCAGTGACCTAGAAAGCAGTATATAAATGCAGACCAGTAACAATTGATACAACAAAAATTAAAGGACATAGATTTTGAGAATGACCATACATCTGAACGAAGAATTTTGCATACATTTTGATAAGTTGATTTAATTTTTTTGTTCTGATTTCTAGTTGAATATCCTATACTAAAGGCCGCTGACAACTGAACATGTTATCTTGAAATTAGCCACAAAAAACTTCTTTTGATAAACACCCTTCCTTTTGAGATGCAGTATAAAATAAACCATGGTATATTTTTACAGTACATTTCATTGATTGTGGGGAATTTCTGGTACTACCTGTTGCAAACTTCTTCCCGCATCCTGAATAGTCACACATGTATGGCTTGTCTCCGGTGTGAGAGCGCTCATGCACCTAGATAGACAACAAACATACTCAGTCAAGAGGAATTAAGAGTTAAAATGGTACATACAGTGCATCCGGAAAGTATTCACAGTGCTTCACTTTTTCCACATTTTGTTATGTTACAGCCTCATTCCAAATTGGATTCATTTAATCTCTTATCTCAAAATTCTACACAAAATACTCCATTATGACAATGTGAAAACGTTTTATTTTTACTTTTTTTGAATTTATTAAAATTAGAAAACTCAGAAATCACATTTACATAAGTATTCACAGCCTTTGCTTAATACTTTGTTTATCCACCTTTGGCAGCAAATACAGCCTCAAGTCTTTTTGAATATGATCCCAAAAGTTTAGCACACCTATCTTTAGGCAGTTTTGCCCATTCTTCTTTGCATTAGATCTCAAGCTCAATCAGGTTGGATGGGAGACATTTGTGCACAGCCATTTTCAGATCTCTCTAGAGATGTTCGATCAGATTCAAGTCTGGACTCTGACTGCGCCACTCCAGGACATTCACGGAGTGGTTCTGAAGCCAATCTTTTGAGATCTTGGCTGTGTGATTTGGGTCGTTGTCCTGCTGAAAAATGAACCTTCGCCCCAGCCTGAGGTCAAGAGCGCTCTGGAGCAGGTTTTCATCCAGGATATCTCTATATATTGCTGCATTCATTTTTCCTTCTATCCTGACTAGTCTGCCAGTTCCTGGTGCTGAAAAACATCCCACAGCATGATGCTGCCACCACCATGCTTCACTGTAGGGATGGTATTGGCCTGGTGATGAGCGGTGCCTGGTTTCCTCCAAACATGGCGCCTGGCATTCACACCAAAGAGTTCAATCTTTGTCTCATCAGACCAGATAATTTTTTTTCTCATGGTCTGAGAGTCATTCAGGTGCTTTTTGGAAAATTCCAGACGGGCTTCCATGTTCCTTTTACTAAGGAGTGGCTTTCGTCTGGCCACTCTACCATACAGGCCTGATTGGTGGATTGCTGCAGAGATGGTTGTCCTTCTGGAAGGCTCTCCTCTCTCCACAGAGGAACGCTGTAGCTCTGACAGAGTGACCATCGGGTTCTTGGTCACCTCCCTGACTAAGGCCCTTCTTCCCCGATCGCTCAGTTTAGAAGGCCGGCCAGCTCTAGGAAAAGTCCTGGTGGTTCCAAATGTCTTCCATTTACGAATAATGGAGGTAACTGTGCTCATTAGGACCTTCAAAGCAGCAGAAATTTTTCTGTATCCTTCCCCAGATTTGTGCCTCAAGACAATCCTGTCTCGCAGGTCTACAGACAGTTCTTTTGGCTTCATGCTTGGTGTTTGTGCTCTGACATGCACACTCAACTGTGGGACCTTATATAGACAGGTATGTGCCTTTCCAAATCATGTCCAATTAACTGAATTTACTGCAGGTGGACTCCAATTAAGCTGTTGAAAGATATCAATGATGATCAATGGAAAAAAGATGCACCTGAGCTCAATTTTGAGCTTCATGTGAAAGGCTGTAAATACTTATGTAAATGTGATTTCTTAGTTTTCCATTTTTAATAAATTCAAAAAAAGGAGAAAAAAAAATGTTTTCACATTGTCATAATGGAGTATTTTGTGTAGAATTTTGAGATAAGAGATTAAATTAATACAATTTGGAATGAGGCTGTAACATAACAAAATGTGGAAAAAGTGACGCGCTGTGAATACTTTCCGGATGCACTGTAATACAAAACCAAGATGGTTGGCTTGTTAATATATAGTCAAGATCGCTTGCCTTGAGATGGTGTGCTGTGGTGTACAACTTTCCACAGTCCTCATGTTCACAGCGGTATGACTTCTCGCCGACGTTGGTCACTCTCCTGTTCTCCTGACCCTGTAGCACAATCTTGCAGATAAAGAAAAACAAATACTGTTATCATCGAAAAAAGACTAGGTTTCTGGAAATGAATGGTGATTGTCAATCAATCTATACCCGCATGTGCACGCCATTGTCGGCTTCCACTCTACCGAAAGGGATCAGAGGGTTCTCAATGTTCTCCACCTTGGAGAAGAAATGATGCTTGTAGGTTAATCAATGCATCTACAGAGATACTGACAATTCTAGGGGAGAAAAAAGATAAAAGGGACAAGAGGAGTTTTAAAATAGTATGTGCAACTGTGACAAGCTTTTCTTTCTTTTTTTTACTACAGGTTTCTTTAATATCACAGCTAAATTAAGAGACTTACAAGAGTTACAATTGGGTGGGATTTTTCTCGTAGAACTTTTACAGTATATTTTTCTGGCCATGTACTACAAGGACTAAAAGATGGGTGAGCGATGTGGCAAAAATATCAGATGAGTTTTTTTTTCCAACTTAAATAACAATCTTGCTTTTATCACAGTATTTTGGGTACACCCATTGTAGCTAGTGAGCAGTGTTAGCATCTAGCGGCAATGGTGCGAGTGCTTGAGGAGGGGTAAAGATAGAATAGATTTAATACATTTAGATTAAATTAAAAAGAAAGCCCTTTGCACCTACGAAAAAAAAGTAGCTCTCAGGTTAAAAAAGGTAGGTGACTCCTGCACACAGGTAAGCAGCTGCAATGCTAACATTAGTAGCTTTGTATACAATGATAGCATAAGACTACATTTGGCAGCCGCTAAAACGTTATGCGAGAGTTGGTAGCTCCGGTCACCTTGGTGTACTGCTCCAGCACGCTGATGGTTTCGGGGTCGATAGAAGTAGTCTCGCCCTGCAGGTCAGCAATGGTGCCATCGGCTTGGATGGCAAGGATGGTGTTAGCCTGCGGCATGTGCACTGTGTGCTGGATATAGGCCGTGCTGCCGTCCTCAAGCTGCACTTCCTGCAGACCGCCTTGCTCGTATGTTTCAGCTTTGCAACAAAAGCATGTACACTTAAACACGTGACATGCAACGTTTATACATTGAAATTGGACAAAAAAAGATCATGACAAATTTATATTTTGAGCAAACTAATGTAGTGTCCATTCCAACTCTGATGCACAAAAACTCCCCAACTCCCAATTCATTCACCGCATTTCCAATCAACTAGACACTTTACAAAACCTGCTGATTTTCACATTGAAGTGTCTTGATTATTGATGCCAAGACTTTCTCAGTTTATCGTATTATCGTTTTCCACCGTCTTTTAGGATTCTGAGGTAATTGACCAGCTCAGATTTTCTCACAGTATTGTTTCGAAACTAGATAATTGCGCGACACTGAGTAAATAAAAGACAATTCAAATGCATTTAAATACTATACTTTTGGGTGCATGTATATAAGCTGTCGTTCCGTCTTCAAGTTGAACCGCCTGTCCATCTTCAAGTTGTAAACTATCTCCGCCTGGAACCATCCACATGTTTTAATCAATTCCTTAGCTAATTACAACCGATGACAATGATCAATTACCTGCTTTAGGCACGGTCACATGCTGCACGTAGGCGGACGACCCGTCCTCCAACTGGATCATCTGTCCGTCCATGATCTGCGCCTCCGAGAAGGCCTGTTTAGCTTCGTGCTGGATGTAGGCAGTAGAGCCGTCTACCAGCGTGACTGCCTGCAGGCTCACTGTGTCCATGGTGTCCATCTGTTCGGCATCTAACAAGGAACACAACTTTGTGACCCACACAGAAAATGGCAGATTTGGCCTTCAACACAATTTTTCAGACGACAAGCAGGTATGAAATGATCATTAATAGCCTTGTAATAATCTAAAACTTAGCTGGAGGTTGTGTCACATAAAGGAACCTCACAATTTGTGAAGTATTTTTACACTATCTGACATAAATAATCAAAGCTGGAGTGGAGTAAGATGCCACCATGAGAAGTCATTAATCACCGTTTGTGGCGGTCTGCACATGGCACAGCCCTTTTTGTTTAAGTGTGTTACTCCATCTTTGTGGAAGCACGGCAGTTGGAATGAATACAACTTCTGTTTTAAATGGAAGCAGAGGGACAAGACACCAATTCCTTCTACGCTGTGCCATTGTTCATTCTGTGTGGTCTGCACTGACATTGGTTCTAGGTTGGACAGGATTAGGTTATTCAAAAGAAATAATCAAATAATCAATAAAGATTATACAACTATTATGAGTTAATATTGGTCACATAGGTTTTCTTCACATAAAAGACAATTTTGAAGTATAACATACTGAAATAAGGCTTATATGTGCATATTTAAATGTGTCAGCAGTAGCAAACATACGCACCCTGCAACAGAATATATGGTAAAAGTGTCCTGAATATCTGTAATTTTTTTTGTAAAACCATTTTAGCAATACATCATGCCTGGAAAAAAAATAAAACGTCTGTCCTATACTGCTGACTCAAGCTGAAAGAAATAAAGGCTGCTGGAGAAACAAGCAACCTGGAAGCAGCAAGAAAGTTTGACGTGTATGAAACCAATTTCAGACTATCGAAAAAGGATTTATCACTGGAAACTGCACCTAAGGCCAAACATGCAAAAAGGTGAGTGAAGACAAAAAAAAAAAAACATGGACTGTACCCAGAAATAGAGAAGAAGATCTAAGAGTAGTTAAAAACCCAAAAACAAAAGGGAAAGTGTACCTGCTAAGTGTTTGTTCGCAGGCTCTCAAGATTGCACAAGCCAAGAAATATGAAGGCTTTAATGCTTCCACAAGTTGGTGTACACACTTTCTTCGGCTTCGTTTAGTATGTGGCTATTTTAAAGCATTATTAGGGGTTCAGCTTATATGCAAGGGTATATGGTACTTCTATCAATCCATTAAAACATTATCTCTAAGTGGGTGACACTCTGTCAACAGAGGTAAAACATCTTTTTCGCCACCTTATCTCTTGTTAATCAGCGCCTACACACACGTGCGACTGTGATGCAACGATAGTTCTAACCAACCAATGTGCCGCAACACCTGTCTTTGGGACTCATTAGGTGACCAGACCACCCAATTTCAACCCCTAATGCCGAGCGCCAAGCAGAGTAATGGGTACCAATGTAGCAAGCCTTGGGTATGACTCGGCCGAGGCACTAACCAATTACCTCCCAATCTTGGAGTGGACGTCCTACCCCCGAACAGGGTAAAACATATTAGTTACATATGTAAATAGTTTTTACGTTTGAATAGCTAACAAGTTAATACAAAAAAATAGTCTGTGTGTTATGTTATCCTTTGCTGTGTACTTCCTACCATCTTATAGGTTAGAAAAAAATAGGAGAGCAATTATTTTGAAAAAAACTGCTCAGACAAATGAGGCCAGTTTTCGTAAGGTTACCTCCCACAGTCACTGTTTCTGTCAAGCACAGCGTGACCGGCTGCCCGTCTGCATCCTGAAACTCAGTCATTCCTTGGGAGTCTCGGTTGAGCTGCGCCAGGAGCATGCTTTAGCCGCTGCAAAGACACAATCCATGAGTGATGCATGCAGAAAAAATGGGCTGAGCACTCATCGGTGCCATTAGCGCTAATGAAGATACAAAGGCATACAACACATAAAGTGTAAAAGGTTGCTCTGACGACGTGACATATACATACATCATGCTCTGTTGACCCATCAACCGCTATGGAATTAAAGATGACTTAAAAAGTTTGGATCTTTGCTCCGAGTGTGTGATTATCAAAGACCGTGTTAAACAGCACCCAGACCCACCCAAAAATATAGATACATGTTTAGGACTATGTCAGAATTTGTTAGGAACAGCTTTGCAGAGGCTCAGAAAATTCCCATGACAAACCAAGACCATGTGCAGTAAATTTTGGTATTTTTTTTATCATTCCTGAAAATATCTGATCAAATATGACATTAAGCCAAAGAGGGCTTTACCCGAAAAAAAGCAAAAACAGAGGCACTCACACTATGGTTGAGATAAAAAAAAAACTTTGAATTCACCATGAACAGTTGATCAGAAAACCACTGTGTTTCAGCCTCTGTCAGCCCTCAATAGGGCAAGCTGCTGTTGAACGAAAGTTCAATTTTTTTTTAACCACAACTCTACATTCAGTGAATCTCATCAGTGTTTTTTTTTTTTTCAAATTTCAGGATTTGCAGCATATCCCTTGCACTTTTAGAAGAAACCAACAATCGTTAGTTGGCCAGTCTGAATTGTCCCTAGGTGTGAACGAGTTGTCTGTCCCTGTGTGCCCTGCGACTGGCTGGCAACCAGTTCAGGGTGTTCCCTGCCCACTTCCCGAAGATAGCTGGGATGGGATCCAGCACCCTTGCGACCCTACTGAGGATAAATGGTGCAGATAAGGGATGGATGGATGAATAACTCTGCTAAATCCATGACCAATCTGAAGTGTAGCATCATAAAAACACATGCTAGTGTAACAGAGTTGAAATTTGATTGATTATTGAGGTTTTTTTTTTATTCTCACAAAATCGGTTTTTGTAGCATTACTGTTAAAACTCTGGTACCGCATTCATTTGTTAAGCCAAGGGCGTGTGCGACTGTCTTTTTCGTTTGGCACTTTATTGGCTTCTGCGCTTCCCGTACCTTCAGCTATATCACCTCGTCCTGAAGGTAAGCTGTGCCCAATATCAGTTTGGGTAAAAGTTCATATTTTGCTAAATATAGGAGCTGCTTTTAAAGAACTATTTTTGAGCATACATGAATATAGGTTGTGCTAAATGAAGCAGAGTTTTAACAATAATGCAACAAAAACACTGATTTTGTGAGAATTTAAAAAAAAAACCTCAAAACTATCAAATTTCAACTCTGTTACACTAGGAAAAAAACGTTCTACTCCCTGAATGTGGACGTTTGATAAATATTACTAAATCTTTGGGTTAACGTTTTTAAGGCTTTTGGATTTAAGACATTTTATTGCCAATTAAGGCCTTGTTTTTACTATAATGAATTCAATGCCTTAAAAGACTTTTCAAGGGTCCGCAGGAACCCTATACGCCATTTATTACGATGTAATGATGGAACCTGACGTTTATATTAACTTCAAAGTGACACCAGAATATTGTGTTAAAACGCAAAAAAGGGGGCATTATGCTAAAATTGAACATCGATGCCATGATCTTAACAAGTCAGCCACTTTCATGTTTCTGACTATACGTCCTAAAAATTTATTTGCACTTTTGACACCCTGTATATAAATATTGTAGCTTTTAATTCACACACAGATATCGGACTCAGCTATGTCTTGGATCACACTTCTACCTCGAGGTAGCATCCATGCTGACTGCGGCAGCTAAGAGCTGTCACAGCTAAATTAAACCTTTGTTTTAATGTTTGGAAGTAATCTCAAAACTTTAGCAACTCAAAATGAATTTAACTAGGTTTGTGTACTACTTTGCACATAACCTAAGCGCTAGAAGGTAAGCTAACGATGGTTAGCCACCGAGCTGCTGCTGCTTCATACTTGACTAAGTCGAGCGGTCATCAACGATAACATTTTTCGCGCGCCGCTGACAACTCAACGTTTATTCCCGGGCTAAAAAACGACATTTCCCGGCCGTCTGACAAACGCCGGCCGCCGTCGGTCCCACCCTCCGTCAGGGTGACGGCTGTGGGAATACTGCACACTGGGTAAAAAACAATTTAGATACGAACCTTGGGAAATTTTTTCCAACAATTCCTCCCGTTCGACCACCATGCACCAGTGCAGGAAACACAAGACACCCGGAACATGTATGGAAATATATCGGTCCCGGTGAAGGCCCGCCTTTACCGTATTTACACGGATTCTGATTAGTTGGTTTTTAACAGGACGTCGTTTATTGGTCAGAAGGTGAGTCGATCTAACAATCGTGATTTTACCTAGTTTATGGGGTTGGCGCCGAGCTGTGATAAATCAGCCATGTTGGAAGGGGCGTAATTGTATGTTATTTCATCATACCTGTCACCCTGTACGATTTTGCCGTACAAAGAACGTTTTTAATGCATTTTAAGACGAGTACGACGTACAAGGAAATTTGTACGGAACAGAAGAGTGTGTTGTGTCACCCTGACCCGAGTGACACGGCCGCTTTCTCGTGCCGCGAGGGGATTTCCCATCATGCATCATTCCAGGAAAAAAAATATGGTGTACGATTATTTTGTACGGGAAAATACGAGTTTGTACGGGAATGGAGCCGTGGAGGTTGACAGGTATGTTTCATTGTCAACTTTATTGTCAAATATACTATTTGCACAATACGAATGAAATGACTTCCTCTTTCCTGCATGCAACAACACAATAAATAAGACACAAACTGAAACAACAATTAGGTTAGAAAATAGTATTCATATGAAAATATAAAAATTTGAGAATACATATAATGTGCAAAGTATAAACCGGAATCTCAAAAGAGCAGTTGTGCAGAGGGGTGTAAGAAGGTGGGGCAGGAAGAGAGTTAAGAACCCTGACTGCCTGATGGAAGAAGATGTCCTTTAGCCTGCTGGTTCTGGTGTGAAAACTCCGCGGCCTTTTCCCTGACAGCAGCAGGTTGAATGGATCCTTGCGGGGAAAATAGCTCAAGGTAGGGGTGGGCAAAGTATGGTCTGTCAGGCTTTTTTATTCCAGCCCACTGAACAAATCCCCTATAAGTGAACACCCAATGTAAATATCTTCTACTTTTACATGTCCACACTTTGTGAAAATATTTTGTGTTCATAAACATCCAAATTCTTTTTAATCTTTTATCTTTACACTTAAATGTGTAACTGGAGTGCCAAGTCCAATTTCGTTGTCACAATATGTTCAACCCATTTCGTAAAATGATAATAAAGGTATACGGCTCTTTAAATTATTTTGTTGCTTTCATCCATATATTATTGAGTATTATGTAACATGCACGAAAGGTAGGTAGGTAGGTAGGTAGGTAGACAGTGCATGGAAGGAGATTAGACATGGCACTCCAAGGTAAACCTGTATTAAAGACTTGAAAGAGAAAAAATAGATGACTGTTAAGATAAATAAACACAATTTAACATTGTGCTTAATGACTTAGTTTTAGCAGTTGAAAAGTAAATACATGAACTTTGTGGCAATCGAGTCGTTAAGATGACATCTGATTCGGAAGTTACATAAATCATGCTTCCCCATCCAACATGGCGGCGATATTCACGTCCCTCTCAGACACACAAGCGTCATGTTACAATGAGCGGAAATAATAGTCCTATACATGTTCCCGGGCCTCTGACAGGCGCCATTCCGCGTCGATTTTCGATTGTTTAACGCATTTGGACGCCAAATCGTGCCATTAAAACGTGTCGCTGTTACAAAAAGCGTAAAAAGTTTCACCCCACGACGAACGTGGCATGCCCCCGTCAATAATAGTCATCTCGACCGCGAACACGGGGCGAGTGGAACGTGCATGTTGAAAACAAGGCCGTATGGGAAAACACAAGGGCAGTGTGGGGGTTGAAGTTTAACGGACGCTACAACCTTTAAACGAATGATGAAAATTGATTGTGAAAAATGATGAGATGTAAAATTAACCGAATATGCTGTGTGTTTCCTGTTTGGGGTTTTTAAGGGTTATTGTTCTATCTTCGTTATTCATTATCCATTATCCGTTATCGGTCAGTTCATAATACGCTACAAAGCCTAGGAGCCGGGACACTTACTCTCAGCCAAAAGGCCAAGCTAAGGTCCTAGCCCTAAAGCATTGCTGCGATCATTGCGAATGCACCGTTCCCGGAGGTACTGCAATACCGGGCCGATGCGTGGAGTGGACAGAGCAAGCTCTTATTCCATCTCCGGATTGCAAAAATCAAAGATCATGGCAAAGGCCAAGCTATGTTGAGTCCTAACCACAGGGTGACTCTAATTCTGTTAAAAGCGAGGTGCGTCGTATGATGTGTCCGTAAAAGGTTAAAAGTAGATTTTACCCCTCTATTAGGTATGTGTTAGTGCCTAACTGAGTTCAAATAGCCTCTTTTTCCCACCGCATCTGCTTTTGTTTTACTCTTATCATCGTGTTCCGGCCTCGTAGATCATTACGTTGGATGAAAGGAGGCGAGCTGATTGGCAGGAGGAGTTATTTCACGCGCGTGCTCGTGGTTTTCTTCGATTCTAGGATGAAAATGGTGAAAGTAAGAAAAGTACTGTTTTAAATTTGGTTAGTCCAAAAAACAAACTGCAACCCCAAAAAAGGTGGAAAAAGAGCGCGTCTAAGAAAGCCAACATACTTGCGCGTGCAGCAAAAGGTCATGACATAGGCTGCAATGATAGTTTTAGCCAGAAGATGACGTCAGTAAGTAGAATATTGTGACGTTACGGTACACCACCTTTTAATATACTGTATAGACGGATATTAAATGTTACCGTAATGATAAAAGGAAACTTCACAATAAAAACATCAGTTTGTAAAATACTGAATTCATACAAATAAAACATCATTAATTCAAACAAGCAAAAACACACATACTTTTTTTTAATTTGTATTTTCATAATACAACTTCCAAAACGCTGTGGGCCCACCCAACAACCCGAAAAGTCAAGCAATGACCCGTTTTTGGATGGGCTCATATTTGCGGAAGCTAAAGCTTGTACCATACAATCGTTTGATTCCAGTTTCGTTTAATTTGCCACCAACACATCTCTTTATTCGGGATTTTTTGAAGAAGTTTGATTTGGAAACACAAGAATGTCACACTTTACAAAACCACAGGGCCCTTATTGCTATTGTGCAAGAGCGAGCTACAGTAAGCCCTGTGCGGGGGCTTGCGTTTGGCGAATCCACAACGGTTTGGAGCAACGTCAATCATCCTGCCCTCCCAAACAGACTACGAGACTTGTCATGGATGGTGGCTCATGAAGTTCTCCCAGTCAGAGCTGTAATGCACCACCGAGGAATGTCAGCGACTTCGACGTGCCCTCGACCTGGCTGTGGCGCCCAGGAGTCGGTGAGGCACCTTTTTTGTGAGTGCAGCGCTGCCCAGGTCTTGTGGACAATGGCCGAACAACTAGGAAAGTTCCCGGACTTGCCAGCAGGAGAGGTCCCTGATGCACAGTACGTGCTTTACGGGGTGAGTCGGTCGAGGAGGCCTCGGAACGACTTTGCCAGGGACTGGCTCACTCTCGCCGCCATCAAGGACGCCATCTGGACCTCCAGAAACCTGCTGGTATGGAGGTGCAGGCAGATCCCCCCCGTGGCTGTGCTCCAAATGGCTGCAGATACCATACAATCTGCGAGCGGCGGGCCTAGGACGCAGCCATAAAGAAGACTCGTCTGCACCCACCCGGAGGGGGGAGCCGGAGCTACACTGTGGGAGTCCCGGCAGCAACGGCCTGGGTTGTGGAACCCAGAAGGGAGAGGACCCACGCAGAAGGGAAAGGACCCACACAGAGGACTGGAAGAATGCTGCTTGGGAGGGTGGGATGGCAGAGCTATGCCCTTGCACAATAGTATTGCCTTTTACACGCTGGTTAACTACTGTTAAAAGAAAATAACTCTGACATTGTTTAATTGATGTTGAAAATGTCAGGAAAAAATGTTAAAACGTCATATCGTCACGTCATATTGTCAAATATAAAAAAATTGTGAATATGCTTGATGGCTGTGTTTTGCTGCTTTTGGTGTCGGTGGATTTGTTCAGACCGAGGACAATCGACTTTGGCCTGGACGGATCTATTGACACTAACAAAGATGTTATATAATGAAATTGTGAATATGTTTGATTTTCGAGAAGGTTTGTTCAAACCTCACTTTGTGTTTGCTGTTAAAAACGTAATATTGGAATATAATGTTGTGAATGTGCTTAATTGCTGTTGAGATTGTCATGATTGTTTTCTGTTTTTAGTGTCAATAAATTTGTTCAAACCAAAAAATACAACTTAAGATACCATTGGAAGAAGCTGATATTTTTGCTGCCATCTTACCTCTACGGGAGCCCGAATGACCATTTTGCGAGATTTGCTTGTTCTAGTGGTGCTTTTAGTAATAAACAGCCACTTCCAAAGTTTAGTGCTGCTGAATGTCTACTAAACTTTAAACTTATCTGTCTTATATAGCGACCCCTAGTTGTCTCATTCCTTTAAATTAAACACTATTCATTCAAAAAATAGGCAAAAACACACGTACAGTACTCTCATAAACATTAATTCTTTAACGGTTTGTCTGTTTGAAAATTTGTCATTATATTACACAACCCGAGACGCCGTTTGGAGAAGATTACATGTTTAGCTGCCATCTTACAACTACTGAAGCCTGAATAACAATTTTGCAGTCCTAGTAGTCAAGTCATGTTTATTTGTGACGCCCTTTATCCCAATGAGTCTTAAAAGGCTGCATAGATTACAAATTATTGCAAACCACAGACTATTATTACACCATCCCCTGATCTAAAACCTACATGAGGGCAAAGAAAACTCAAAAACGACAACATGAGGCAAATGAAGAAACCCTGAGAAGGGACTGCACATGAGGTAATCCCCCTTCCAGGATGACCAGGCTGCCATGGATATACTCAGATATTGTCATCATGAAATATAGGTCATTCATAAGCTATAGAAAAGAAGTGTGTTTTAAGCCTTGAATGGTTTTTAACACTGAAATGTCACCCCCACAGCTGAGCCCATAATGCTTGTATCTTGGACTTTTCCCCCCACTGTTTCCTTCTCTAGCCTCTCCTGTGAGCCACTTGGCAGAAAGCTATGGCTCACTGCTATTGGAATGGTACCCTTCAGTGTTTTCTAGTTCCATTCTAAGTTACAACGACCTCTAATGGTGAATTATTACACATAATAGCTTTAATGCAATGGAACAGATGACAAATGTTTTAAAAATATCCTATGATATATATTTTTTTTTAATCTGGATGGTAAACGAAGGAGTAGAAGCAAATAATAAAATAAAACATTTCAACTTTTATAAATTGGCCACACAAAACACTTGGGGAATTATATTCATTACGAATGGTACGCAAACTGCTGCTCTTCTTTCTAGCGACCCAAATAAAAGTAGGACATTTTGCTAAAAATAACACACAAAAAGACAAATGTGTCACGACGAGAAAGGACATATATATATTTTTCGTGTTATTTATAGCCATACACTGTGGAACTCCTTTTTAGTGGAAATGAGGTCTATTTAAAAAGTATCACTATAATGTATAAAAATGACAGAATGCCGTGAATTGATGCATCTATATAATTTAAATTTCTAAGACAACCTGTAATTACGATGTAAGATATGCACGTACTTGATGAATGGGCGTACTGAGGCTGTGATCATGACTTTAAGCCAGGAAAGTTTTCAATTCTGTACAGCACGATAAGTGGTTCAGAAAATTGAAAAATATGATATTTAATCAGCTATTTAGTTGAAAAATGTATGTTTGTTTCTCACGAAAATATTCAATTTCCTTCCTCTACTTACGAATTCAATATGTTCTGGGAGTAGCTTCGTGACCTGAAATCTTTGTAAGTAGAGACGCATTTTGAATATAAATGTGCCAATCCGTTCCAAGCTTGTTTGTATAGTATTATATGTTTTTAGTACATCATAAAAGAGCATCAGAACATGAAACAAATACCCAGACCAAGAATCTAACAAGGATCTGATTCTTCATAGAGCTCCATATCAAAGTTGCGGAAGAAATTGGATTATTCCTTTGGTCTTGACTGTGGAGGACTAAACTTTGAGAATCAGAGTACTTTAAGAACATACACATGGATTTGGGATACCCTAAATTAGAGAACGTCTAAGTTCAGTTTTTTTTCTGCTTATTTTCTGAACTCTTTTGTCATTCATCTGAATTGTGTTGGTGTAATAATAGTCTGGAGTATGTGCAGGTCTTTGAGACTTCTTGTGATTAAGGGCTATACAAAAAACATGGCATGTAAGTGAATATACTGGACTGTCTCAGAAAATTAGAATATTGTGATAAAGTTCTTTATTTTCTGTAATGCAATTAAAAAAACAAAAATGTCATACATTCTGGATTCATTACACATCAACTGAACTATTTCAAGCCTTTTATTATTTGAATTTTATAACAGCAAAACTAAATCAAACATTTGAAAATGTCCATTGATGCACTCAGTACTTGGTTGGGAATCCTTTTGCACGGATTACTGCATCAATCCGGCGTGGCATGGAGGCAATCAGCCTGTGGCATTGCTGAGGTGTTATTGATGCCCAGGATGCTTCGATAGCGGCCTTCAGCTCATTTGCATTTGTAGGTCTGGTGTCTTTCATCTTCTTCTTAACTATACCCCACAAATTCTCGATGGGGTTCAGGTCAGGGGAATTAGCAGGCCAATCAAGGACAGTGATGCCATGGTCAGTGCACCAGTTACTGGTGGTTTTGGCACTGTGGGCAGGTGCCAGGTCATGCTGGAAAATGAAATCCTCATCTCCATAGAGCTTTTCAGCAGATGGAAGCATGTAGTGCTCTAAAATCTCTTGGTACACAGTTGCATTTACTCTGGACTTGATGAAACACAGTGGACCAACACCAGCAGCTGACATGGCTCCCCAAACCATTGCTGACTGTGGGAACTTCACACTGGATTTCAAGCACTTGGATTTTGCTCCTCTCCAGCCTTTCTCCAGACTCTGGCGCCTTGACTCCCAAATGAAATTCAAAACTTGCTTTAGTCTGAAAAGAGGACTTTGGACCACTCTGCAACTGTCCAGTGCTTCTTCTCCATAGCCCAAGTCAGACGCTTCTTCCGTTGTCTTGAGTTCAGAAGTGGCTTGACCATGGGAATACGGCTATTGTAGCCCATTTCCTGGACACGTCTGTGAACTGTGGCTTTTGATACCTGGACTCCAGCTTCAGCCCACTGTCTTTGAAGCTCCCCCAAATTCTGGAAGCGTCTCTTCTTCACAATTTTGTTAAGGCTGCGGTCATCTCTCTTGGTTGTGCAGCGTTTCCGGCCACATTTTTCCCTTCCAACAGACTTTTTGTTGATATGCTTTGAAACTGCACTCTGTGAACAGCCTGCTCTTTGAGAAATTTCTTTTTGTGTCTTACCCTCCTGATGGAGGGTATCAATGATGGTCCTCTGGACAGCAGACAGATCAGCAGTCTTCCCCATACTTGTGATTTAGTTTACTGAACCAAGCTGAGTGTTTTTAAGGCTCAGGAAACCCTCGCAAGGTGTTTCGTGTTAATTAAATGATTCAGGTGATTAGTTGAATAGCCTACTTGTATACTTTTTCATGATATTCTAATATTTTGAGATAGGATTTTTGAGTTTTCTTAAGCTGTAAGCCAAATTCAGCAATATTCAAATAATAAAAGGCTTGAAAGAATTCAGTTGATGTGTAATGAATCCAGAATGTATGACATTTTTGTTTTTTTAATTGCATTACAGAAAATAAAGAACTTTATCACAATATTCTAATTTTCTGAGACAGTCCAGTATATCGGCTTTCAGACTTTTTGACCAGTTGTTAAGCACAAATGTCATTTAGTTGGATACTCACATGAGAAAACAGGAAGTTGCTTTTCAAAATAAAATTGGTTAAGTCACAGATGGCTTTCATGTACTGTTATTTTCGTATTGCATTGTCTTTCCCTGTGTAATGGATTCGCATCCAAATGTTTAACACAGTTTTTAATCTTTTTTGCAATATTTTTTGTTCATTGTGATTTTTTTTGCATCCAAGTGAAAGAGGTTGCTTTTATTTATTGTTATTTTTACAGTTTGCAATATTTTTTGTTTACCGGCATTATTTGTATTCAAAGTGGGACTTTGCTTTTATTAACATCTTGTTTACTGTTGTTATTTGTTTGCATATGGATGCGCGATGTTGCTTTAATTACTGTTCTCCTAGTCCGGCGCCTGTATACAGGAAATGCAACAAATTAAATTCATAATGTATGGATTTCTATAAAGTGAATAAGCAAAAAATGTGAAGTTTTTTTGACTAGCTATGTGGTTATGTAGCTAGCTAGCTAGCTTCCTACCTTTTTAGCTATTTAGCAAGCTATCTAGCTAGCTTTTTACATTTTTTTTCATGCTATCTATCTAATACTTTATCTTTTTTGCGAGTCATAAAGTTGAATTTTGGTCTAATTTCTAGCTTGCTATCTAGCTTTTTTGCTCTAGCTCATTGTTTGGCTATTTAGTTGGCCTTTTATTAATTTAGCTAAATATCTAGCCCCCTTTTTAGCTACCCGACAAGCTACTTTTTTTTAGCTATTTATCATGCTATCTAGCTAATATTTTATCTTTTTTGCTAGTTATAAGGCTAAATTTTGGTCGAATTTGTAGCTCGCTATCTAGCTTATGGCATTATCTCAGGAGGTAGAGCGCTCGTCTTGAGATCAAGAGGTCGCAGGTTCGATTCCCGGCTCCTCCGTGTTATATGTCGACGTGTCCTTGGGCAAGACACTGAATCCCTGATGCCCCTAATGAGCAGGTAGGCGCCTTGCATGGCTGACTCCCTATTGGTGTGAGAGTATGTGTGTGTTAATTGGTAAGTGTGAAGCACATTGTAAAGCGCTTTGGGAGGTCTTCATTGACTTGAAAAGCGCTATATAAATGCAGAACATTTACCGTTTATGTTTTTATTGTTTACCTTTATGATCTATTTGTATCCAAATGCATGATAATACTGCTTTGTTTGTTTAACATTTTGTTTAATGGTATAATTATTTTTTAACCGAATGCGTGATGTTCCTTTTACTTACTGTTCTCTTTGTTTGCAGTGTTTCGTTTACCTTTATAATTCATTTGCATACATATGCGTGACGTTGCCTCTATTAACTGCTCTTTGTTTGAGAAACGTTTGGTTTACCCGTGTACATCCTTAATTTTTGCATCCAAATTTACGCCTGAGAGGGGGTGCCCGTAACTTCCGTATTTTCTGGCTGAAATCCTCATCACAGCTCATTTTGTTGCGTGTGCAAATATGCTCAATTCTTAGACACGCTCAAATACACTCGTCCTTTCTCCTCTCTTTGGGGTTTGGGTCGGCATTTAGACTGTGTTTGAAACAGTCGTTTTCTTACGTTCACAATTTTCATCGCATAATTAAAATAAAAGCGCCAAGACACGCGTAAAATCGAACCCTAACAACCTCACGGTTGTCTTGGCTTCGCACGTGGTACAATCATCTCCGTGTGTCACAATACCGTAAATACTTGCACAAGATCTATTTTATCTCCGAGCCTAATGTACTCATGTAAAGAGCTATAGATGGCTCGCGAGCCATAGGTTCCCGACTCCTGATACAGCAGAGAGGCTCGATGTAAAAAATATATTCTGTAAAGGCTCCTTGAACTGAGTCAGGCATTATTAAGGCATACCTAAGAGTGAAAATATTGAATTTTAAACATTTTAAAGACACCCAAAGTATGCACCCCTTTTTAAAAATGGTGACTTTTGCGATTAAAGCATATATAGTACGATGAAATACGACTGTGCATTTGACGTTCCCTTATGTTGGGTGGAGATTTTCTTATCGTACGTTGATTTTCTTTCCTACAGCACATCGAATTGCATTTCGGTGTCTGAAAAGTGATATCCTACTCCATTTTCATTTGACTTGTTATCCTTGAATTTATTTTGAAAACCACTTCCGGCAACTCGCCGTCATCAACGCCAATTGGAGGGAAAGGGGAACGTCCTCGTCCTAGGTGATATTGACGTCACTCGGCCAGGGATTCCTCCACGATCGAAGGCGGTCACGACTTTAAAATTCATTTTAAAAATGTTAACCCTGATGATGAGAGAGAACTGCACCGAGCCTCGCGAGCCAAAATCGGCCGCCGTGGATGCTGCGACGCTGAGGCAACAGAGGAGACTGAAACAGGCCATCCAGTTTTTGCACAAGGATTCTGCAGACCTTCTACCTTTGGATGGACTTAAAAAACTTGGAACGTCCAAACAAGGAGTAAGTTTGCCTGCTAACTACGTGTGCTTTCCCCCGAATGTATGCTTTTAATGACATGGCCGGACATCCATTTTTCGATACATGTCAAATTACAGGCACAACGTACGGTTTATAATTCTAAGAGAAGTATTTCTATTGCCCACGTTTTGAGTCCCCTTTTTGTTTTTCCTGACAAGTCAGCGAGACTTCGGGTCCGTTTAAAAGTCAAGCGCGCTTTAATGCAACCGGAAGCGCACGCGGAAACAGGAAGAAACATTGATTTAAATAAGCAAAAATACACAAGGTTTCAAATGAAAGTGCATTTTAAGTACTCATAGGTCGTAAAATTCGCATGTATTTTACATAATGCAAGCCTCACTTAGAGTGTGGGATGATTTTCCACCAACTTGCTGCTTCGGGTGTCCCCAAAAACAAAAACCTTGCACAAATATTTTCCGATGAATAACAGTGGAGTTTGGTCACTTTGAGTCTCCGTAGTTTGTATTATCTTGTGATTTCTAGCATTCGTTTTCGGCTGCATGACACGATGGCATGTTCCGTAAATTCCGGACTATAAGCCGCTACTTTTTTCCCTAACTTTCAACCCTGCGGCTTATTCAGTGATGCGGCCAATTTATGTAATTTTTCGAGTGTTGCTACCATTAACTGCCCTGTCAAAGCTATATTATTATTATTAAAGCTTTGAAAACTCTCTCGGTGTACCGTCTTTCTTTGTAAATATGTGTAACCCATGTATAATATGTATTTGCAACTGCATATTTTTGTAATGTATTTATTTGTATTTATTTTAGACACTTATTCTGATATGTTTTGCACGGGTGAACGAAAAATGAGGGGCAGAACAAACGGGGGGTGCCGAGTTTAAGTGGGGACCGCTAAAGGTGAGGGACAGACAAGGAAAGAAGAGGGGGTAAAAAGTTGGTTAAAGAAAAAGGAGTTGCGTGAGTAAATGTGTTCATCTGATATATTTTTCCCACCCTTACCTTTGGAAATAAACATTTTTTTCCTTGGATTACTTCCAACGGGACCTGGACTCTGCAGGTCTGCATCAAACCTTGAGTACCGGTATCATTTCCCGTTCATTTTGCCGGCTGTGATTTTTGGACTGTGGACTTTAATGAAGAACTAGGCTTTGTAGTGTATTATGAACTGACCGATAACGGATAATGGATAATGAATAACGAAGATAGAACAATAACCCTTAAAAAAAAAAACATTATTGTTGGGATATGATATAATGAAATTGTGTGTTTAATTGCTGTTAAAAATGTCGAAAAAATTGTTAAAACGTCATATTGTCAGATATAACAAAATTGTGAATATGCTTAATTGCTGTTAAGATGGTCGAGAAAAATTGTTCAAACCTCACATTGTTTATTTGCTGTTAATAGTGTCAATAAAATTGTTAAAACAAAAAAAATAGTTTCAATCGCGGGACTTGAAGTCGGGTTTGGGTTAATTCAGGTGCGGCTTGTGTATGTACATAATCGGTTTTCCTCTTAAAATGTGGTGGGTGCAGCTTATAATCAGGTGCGCTCTATAGTCCGGAATTTACGGTAGTTTTCGAATAATATGCACTGTAGCCCGCAGGCCAAACGTGGTCCACCATATCAATGTCGAGAAGCAAAAGAGATAAAGTAGCTGGATCGTGTCAAACAGTGACAGCTTTATCTTATTTTTATCATCTGTGTTCAGGCCTCAGAGCGCATTACTTTAGGGGGAAATAGGCGAGGGGGTGAAGGAAGCAGAGTTATTTTAAGCGCGTACTCACGGTTTTCTTAGATTCTAGGATGAAAATGGTGAAAGTAACAAAAGGACTGTTTCAAATTCAGTGAGTCCAAAAGCCAACTGCAGCCCCCAAAAGGATGGAATAAGAGTGAACATAATTGAGCGCACAACAAAAGGTCATGACGAAGAGTGCAATTATAGTTTCAGCCAGAAGATGGTGTCAGAAAGCAGAATATTTTGAAGTTTTAAATGTGTACCTGGGTGTCACTCAAGCCAGGGGCCACTGGAAAAGCACCCAATTTAGCTGTGATGGCTACTATTTATCAACCAGAGAACATTGAGGTAACCCACCTTGAAGTTACTTAAGAAAAAGTACCTGACACACTGTTTAAAAGGACAGTGTGTATTATTTAATGCGTCCTAGTGGCACAAAAAAAGTAAAAACAGTGATTTGAATACTAGGCATGTATACATGAACTATTATACCAATGTTCATTTTTATAAATATTCATAGGTCGAGAAATTTGTATTTCTTTTACATAGCAAAATCCACACCTCAGAGTCATCGCCATGTTTGTCTTGCATCTTGCTGCTTGACAGTGCTCATTTTGCACTGTTTTTTTGTTGGCATCAGACAATAGAGAGCCATCTAGTGGTCAAAGATTACACAATGTACCTTTAAGAGGAAACCGAAGGAAGTAGAAATGCTGTGGGGGAATTTCAGCACACTCTTCTTTGCAAAATTGTTTCAAATCTGCCATATTGGGGGGTTTTCTAGCATGAACTACCCGTTTCAAGTCACACCGCAGCTTTTTAAATGGATTCAAATCCTGACTTTAACATGGCCACTCCAGAACCTTCAATTTGTTATTTTGAGCGCTTGAGTTTGAGGGCACAAACTGACGTTTAGATGTTCTCTTTCGGGATCTTCTGATAAACTTCATTATTATTCTGTTATATCTTCATTATTCTGTAAACCACAGCTAGTTGTCCTAGTCCTGATGTAGCAAAGCAGCCCCAGACCATCACACTACCACCACCATTTTTTACATTTTTTTTTTGCATCATGTTCTTTTTGTCAAATGCTGCGCCATTTTTACGAGATTTAACGGGCTGCACACCTTCCAAAAAGTTCAGTTTTTGACTCATCAGTCCGCAAAATGTTTCTCCTAACATTTTGAAGGTAATCAAGATGCCTTTAGGCAAATATGAGATGACTCTTTGTCTTCTAATGTGACTGTAGTGGTTTTCGCCTGGGAACTCTCCGATGGATGCCATTTTTGGCCAGTTTCATTTTTATAATGGAGTCATGAACACTGACCTTAACTGGGTTGCTTTGAGGTCGTCAGAAATTAAGGTAGCGCTTAGGGAAAAACTGCAGACTTTTATCACAAAAAGACACAATTGGACGGTTAAGGGAGATGCTCGATGAAAACTGAAACATTTGAAATACATTCTGAGACTCAAACAGAAACTACAATCGCTGGATCGCTATTTTATGTCTCCAGGAAACGAACCGGCACAGAGGGTGGAAAACCTTGCAAATACATTTAACTGACTTTTTACATTTTTACTTTTTTTTTTGACCGTTCTTTGCTAATAAAGTTTGGTACTGTACAGTAAATGTATCTTTTAAACTTCCTTATGTCAAGACCAGAACGAAAAGAGGACCCAATTGCGTATCGTTTACCACAAGTTTTATTGAAGGAAAGAGGAAGGGCTGCGCCCACGATCCAGTGTTTGCTGGGCGCGAGAAGAAAGTCGCTCTCGTACTCGGATGCTCTGACCGCGGAAGCGGATCTTCCGTAGTTAGCGATGTATGCCAGGGACGGAAAAACTGGCTGGTAGCCGGGACTGGGAGAGGAAGGTCTGGTCGGAAACCAGTCGTAAGCCAGAACGAGGGAGTAGACGTAGTCGGGGACAAAAAGAGGTCGTAAGCCGGGACAGGAGAGTGGACGTGGTCAGGATCAAAACAGGTCGGAGACGGACGGGAGCAAAAACGGGACTGGTGGGAGTCAGGGTCAGAAAATGCTTGCCAGGGTTCAAATAGTGACAGGGAGCCAATCAGAACCTGCGGCGGTTGGCGCCAAATGAGCAGGGCCAGGTGAGTCACATCAATAATCATGACACCTTAGCCTTATTTGTTTTATTTATAGTATGTGGTATATTTATGAACATTGACAGAACAAGTGTAGTTGATTTAATGGGGGTTTGGTTGGATTTGATGACCTCGGAACAGATGAATCCTGTTTCACTTCATTTCAATGGGAAAACGTGTTTCAATTTACAACAATTTCATGACATGTCACTGCTAAACCAGTTATATTAATCAGTAAAGGCACCACAGTATTTTCCAAGCTCATTTCTTCTTGTCTATCTGTTAGCAGCCGCGTCACATCCTTCAGAAACGCCTGCTGGAGGCCAAATTAACCCGGGGATGGATCAACGGAATCAACATGACGTTGCCATGCAACAGCACCAAGAGCGTCCTCCTGAAACACAATCCTCCAAACTCTCAGGAAAGGAACAACAGCGATGAAGATGACTTGATATATGTTTCTTGTGAGGTGAGCCCCGTTGCAGCTGGCAAAGACCTCCACCAAGGCCTGACGATTTTTTCCACTTTTGTAGTGTTTGGGGCAGGACCTCAACGTGTTAATTGACAGCGGCTGCAAACACAACTTGATGTCCTCAGCCACTGTGGAGAGATTAGGGTGAGAATTTTGATATTTTACTGGAATGGAAAACAGGTCAAAAAACTATTTGGGGCGGCCACTAAAGACTATTTTAATAGTCGACTAGTCACGGACTGTGCTAACGATCCGTAGCCTAATCAAATGATTTGTTATTGCTTCAATGTATCATGAAGTTGATGTAATTATACAGTAAATTATAAAAAAACACAATGAAAAATAATTATTTTGTAGAACATACTTTGGATTCTTACAGAAATTAAACAAAAACGCCCTCTCTAAAACCAATGAGGTCAGTAGAGACATGAAATGAAATGAGACATGAATCCATAAATAAACTTCTGCTCATTTTTAGGTACAGGCAAATAAATGTTAAATTCAAATCAAGTAAAAAAATACATCCCTGTATATTGAGAACAGGCTCATTATCAGCAGCAGCGGAACAGTAAATAAAACAAATATGTGCGTTTTGTGAAGTACATTCAGTGGTCGACTGCAAAGTCTGTAACAAAAGTACTTTTGAAATCAAATGGTTTTAACTGACGTTTGTTCATCAGACTGCATTTATTTTATTTTAAATCCAGTTTCGTAGGCACAGTCGGGAATAACGCTCAAGCTCTTTTTCTAAAGCAAAATATCTGCATAGAAAATGTACAGTGCATGTCATCAAAACCGTATTGGCTTAGATGTTACTTGAATCTTCCAGAGGCGAGTCAGACTCTGTTTCGTCCAACTGTTCTTTAAATGTGCGTGCGTCACTGAGGTACTGCCATGATACGCAACAGACTGCTTACCTTACAAACTTTGCAACTAGTCCAGGGGTCGACATCCTTTTTGATGCTGAGAGTTGCTTTTTGTTATTAGTTAGGACAAAAGGCACCCACTTTAATTAACAGTCCTAAAATAGCAACTTAGCTAGATGGCTTGTTAAATAGCTAAAAAGTAGCTTGGTAGTTAGCTAGAAAGGTAAACAGGTAAAAAACCAAAATGAAATGATCTGCATTTATATAGCGCTTTTCAAGTCAAGACTTCCCAAAGCTTTTTACAGTGTGCTTCACATTTCCCAATAGCGGCCTTGTATTGCAGCCATGTAAGACGCTAACCTGCTTATTGGGGGTATTAGGTGTTCAGTGTCTTACCCAAGGACACTTCGACATGTAACACGGAGGAGCCGGGATTCAAACTGCAATCTCTTGATCCCAAAACGAGCGCTCTACCTCCTGAGCTACTGCCGCCCCAAAAGGGTGCTAGATAACTATCTAAAAGAGTAAAAAGCCAACTGAATCACCAAACAGAAAGTTAAAAAAGGGTAGATAGCTAGCTAGAAAGAAAACCAAAATTTAGTTTGATAACTAACAAAACTGTAAAATGTTAGCTAGATAGCATGTAAAAAGCTAGGTAGGTAGCTTGCAATTAGCTATAAAGGTAGACAGACACCTAGCCAAAGAAAACTGCACATTTGTTCGGTCCTGTGAAATAGATAAAAAGATGAATGGTTGGTTGGTTGGATCCCTTAACCACTCGGGTCGTAGGGGCACCATTTCTTGTGGTGTGTCTTAGGCAAGTACAGCCTGTGGCGCCCATCCCTGGCCAACATATGTTTCCGGGGACCTTTCCTATGATAGACTCAGTCAACCAATAAGAAAAACATTTTACTAGAAAATCAAAAATGACCCATCACTGATTTTCAGAACAGGGCCGCAGGGGGCCTCAGGGGGCAACCTGGTGCCCGCGGGCACTAGAATAGAATAGAATTTACTTTTATTGTCATTCTTTGTAACCATGCATACGGAACGAAATGTCGATACAACTGACCCGTACAGTTAAACTGTAGCGAGCTAAACAGGGCGCAGCCATTTTAGTCATTAGGTGACCAAACCCCCCAATTCCAACCTTAATGCCGAGCGCCAAGCAGGGAGGCAATGAGTACCAATGTTGTAAGTCTTAGGTATGACTCAGCCGAGGCTTGAACCAACGACCTCCCAGTCTCGGAGCGGGCGCCCTACCATCTAGGCTACCGAGCTGGAGACCTCTGGACTAGTCAATACATTCGCCGTATCCAGGCTAAAATACGTCCAAACTTTTGAAGTTTTGTTTTGAATACGTGATGTTGATGCCGTTATTTCGGTATGTTGCTGCCCGAGACCGAAACGGCATTGCGCCTGAGCGACTATCAGCAACAGACTATGTTCATTGTAGAGTAAATTGCTTTAAATTACCTTTATTTAATCCAGAATCTAATTTGCTGGTTACCGATTTGGCCAGCATGTAGTACTCACGGTTTATCACCTGAATTAATTTGACATAGCCTCATATTGTCTCGAGCATTTATTATGTAAGAAGCAATACTCACATTTTAATCTTACTCCTAAATTATCGATTTTTCAGTTCATAGATATGGATGATGATTGATCAGTCCAGAAGGAAAATAGTACGAATACTCAAGTCAAGTCATTTTTATTTGTATTCATTTGCCCTTAATCACAAAGAGTCTTAAAGGGCTGCACAGACAATTTTTTCAGACTATTATTACACCATCCCCTGATCTAAAACTTACAAGAGGGCAAGGAAAAACTCAAAAACCTCAACATGAGGAAAATGAAGAAACCTTGGGAAGGGACCGCACATGTGGTATCCCCTTTTCAGGATTACCAGACAGCAAAGGATGTTGCAATTACAAATAATACACAGATATTGTCCAAAAAAGTATACAGGTAGGTTATTCATATGCTATGGAGTAGAAGTGTGTTTTTAGCTTAGATTGAAACATTTCCACTCAAATAAATAATGCACGTGTTTGATACAAACAATCTACATTTATTTACATGAAAAAGGAGAATTGAATCACACAAAAGAATAAAAGGACAATGTGGACACAAGCCTTCGTAGTCTTAGAAGGCGGGAACGGGGAAAGAAATCCGGTAGCAATAATGACATTTGAGCTCATTTGATGGAGTTATTTTTAATACATGTCAGAAATGAAATATTGGTTGCCCCTGCAAGAAAACAGTCAGTTGTGAAATCTTTTCTTGGTTTACCTCACTGGAACCCAAAGGTATCTTGTTGGAAGAGCTTGTTAAGAAGGATGGCGGACCAGAAGACACAGACCTTTTGCTTTCAGGGCCGCGAGGAGTCTCGGCCTTCTGAAGAAACAAAGGTCAGCCCGTGTTCTCCCAAGGGGGAGTAGAGTTGGTCAGGGGGGACCTTGGCGGGAGAGCTGGTGTCGAGCAAGGCGCGTGTCGGGAGCAAGAGGGTGAGGTCGTAGTGTGCGTGGTGGGAGGCGAGGTTGTGACTTTAACATGATAGGTCGACCCTAGGCCAACCCATCCCTTGTGGAGTTCAGTCACTACTTCTAAGTGGAGTCGGCTGGCGGCATTTCTCCTCCATCTTGTAGAGATGGAAAAACATGTCTGGCGACATTTCTATTATTGTTTTTTGTCGACGGTAATACACCAAATTGCTGGATGGCAACCGCCATTAAACTCGAAGGACAAATTTGTTCTGTTTTTCCAGGTTAAAAGGGGTGAAGGAAAACAACAAAATAGAAACAGACGTGTTCCCGCTGCATCGCAAATTTCACGTCGTCGCCACGATCGAGGAGCTCAGCTTTGTCATCGGACAAGTAAAAGAAGCGTGCTCCTTTCTCGTCGTAGGTGAGTAACCCGGGATTCCCGACTTGTGGCTTATAACGCTAACAAACTTTTTTCGCAGATAGTAACAAGCCGCTTATGTCTCTGGGGAGCAAAACGTTAAAATTGTTCAAGGTATACGAAATAAGATATACATCACAACTTCGTGATTAAAGTATACTTTGATTTCGAAGACTTTTGTGTGATTGTTCGCCACAGTGCGTGATCGATATGGACAACCAGACTTTTACGTTCGGGAGGACCACACAGGAGCAAGTTCGGTTTGTGAAAATGACATAAAGGTAAAAGGAAATTTCCAGTATTTGGTAATCATTTCTTTTTTTATTGTATTTTTTTTACATATTTATATATATATATATATATATATATATATATATATTTATTTTTTTTTTTTTTTTTTTTTTTTACTTTTAGTAAAATATGAATCAAAATGATGAAACTGATTAGTTTTAAAATAATGCTTAAGTTTATATTGTTTGTTACAAGTACAATACAGACGCTTCCTTACTTATGAATGAGATACATTCGGACAATCGTTCGTAAGTTGAATTTGTTCGTAAGTTGCTTCAGTGCTATATTTTGTATGTTTATGGTTTATGTAAGTATTTTTAAGGCTTGTATAAGTAACCTGTATTGTTTTGTACTAAAAAATACACATATACAAAAAATACAAATTAAAAAAAAATTCATAAAATAATATGCTCTATAAAGATCAATAAAGTTAAGTTTACCTCACTTTTGTAAGATGGGCTTCAAGAGGTCCTCCTCCTTGATAAAAAGTAGCCAAAAAAAAGCGATCCGACATTTTTCTCAACCGCATCAAGCTTTCTTTTTCCACTTTCATTTCAAAAGAAACGGCTTGCCTCCTCTTTACACTTAACACCAACCATATGGAATGGATGCACGAGACATTAAACAATAAAAATGTCAAAGTTCTTAGTGACCTGGAGCCACAGTATAGAATGTTTACACACGAACTAGGAAGAGGATTTCTTCTTTATGGTGGATACTGGGTGACCTCTCACAGCGCCACACGCCGGTAGTGCCAGAAAGAAGCACTACAGTACTGTCCTGTACTCGGAAAAGGGTGCACCCAATACAAGATCTGACTTACAGCAATGTCCGGATATTTTTCGACATCCCGAATATATGTTCATATCTACCGTTTTACAAAAGTCGAATGGTCGTAAGTAGGGGAGCATCCATATTCATATTTCAAAATTGTGGTGAATGTAATAATAGAGTCAAATTGTTAATAATATTAAGCTCTTAATCACAAGGAGTCTGGAAGGGCTGCACAGACCACAGATTAGGGCTGCAACTAAAGATTAATTTTTTAAACGATGGATTGGTCAATTATTTTTTTCAACGAATCGTATTGCAAATTTCCCCCCTATTCATTCAAATATTGAAGTTTTGTAGAGATGGACGATGCACAAAACAAAATATTCTATGATATAAAACAATAAAATAAATCCTAATCCTAAGTGTTTGTCAGTTAATTTGATCATTTAAAAAATGCATAGAAATGCATACTATACACTTGCAAATATGTAAGATACTCTTTTCCTACCATTAATCTAAAGATAATACTATTTTTGGACTTATCATACAAAACAAAAAAAGAAAAATCAATACATTTCAATTTGTTTAAATTTTTTTTTTTTTTATCCCCGGCCCTAAAAAAATCAAATTTTGGGGTTTGAACAATTTTATTGACACTATTAACAGCAAATAAACAATGTGAGGTTTGAACATTTTTTCTCGACAATTTTAACAGCAATTAAGCACATTCACAATTTCGTTATATCTGACAATATGACGTTTTAACAATTTTTTCCGATATCTTTAACAGCAATTAAACACACAATTTCATTATATCATATTGCAACAATATGAGTTTTTATCAACACTTTTAACAGCAATTAAATACATTCACAATTTCATTATATCATGTTCTAACAATGTGGTTTGAACAATTTTTATCGACACTTTTAACTGCAGTTAACCAATGTGTAAAGGGCAATACTGTTGTGCAAGGGCATAGCTCTGTCTTATGCAGAGTACGAATGGGATTTAATATATTTAAATATATTATACCGTCGGTGCCATGTGTTCATTATAAAAATGGTCCCGGTGTTGGATATTAGAGGGTTATTTTATGAATACTTGTTTTTATATATCGGTGAATATTAAATGTATTGTTGCTTTCATTTTTTCTAAATATGATGTTTTCTAGATAAGCGATTTTCACATGACAATATACATAAGTATGTGAAGTCTGGTTTCACATAACTTATCTAACTTAACAAAACAGGGACGTCTCACTCTTCGTGAAACAGAATTCCAAAACAGAACGGATACAATCATACAACAAACAAGATTCTAACCAGAAAACAATCTATAAAATGTACGCGATTAAAAAATATATACATATATTTTCAGCATGGTAAGCTCACTTTTAATAGCAACTGTGATATGTTGTCGACAAACAGGAATTATTTCATTATATGATTTATTCATGTCTACGGTAAAAGAGAAAAAAAAACAAAGTTTACTACTCGTCAATTAATAAAAAATTGTTCTCTCTTTACAGAAAAATGTAAATGAGATCAACACAGCGGTGGAATGAAATCTAATTGTGTCTTCATGTAGCTTTGGAGGATCCTAAGCAACCTTGTAGCAGCATCTAGACAACAATGTTCTCGACCAGGAGCATCAAGAGTTTAGATCAGGGTTCTCAAATTTGAGGACCCCAGGATGATAGTTTAACCCCCCGCCGTAATATGAAATTTGAAAGGATGGCGTGTATTATTTGCCCACTAGAGGTCGCTGTACTCTGTCGTGCCACCGAAAACGAGTGCGAAAGCACAACGGAAGAAGACAAAAAAACGGAGCTTCTACGTGACGAAAAGGCACCTTATTACTTTTGACAAGAGAAATAAAAGGAAAGAAGACAAAATAAAGAAAAAAAGGACAAAAAAAAGGAAAAATGAAAACACAAAAAGTAAAACTCAGGAAAAAATTAAGTAAAATTAAAGAGAAAATTGCATTTTTTTTTTCGTTTTTGTGCCTATTCTCTTTAATTCCTTTATTTATTTTTTTCTGTCTTATTTCAATTTTACTTTTTTTGCTTTCTTCTACCAGATTTTTACTTTTATTCACATTTTCTTTTTTGCCTTTTTTCTTAGTTCTTCCCTATTTAATATTCCTTTAGGAATACTGTATATTTATTTTTCCCTTCTTTTTGTCTTTCTCTGAAAAAGGCTGGGTAAAAAAACAGAAGAAAAGGGTGCTTTTTTTGAGAAGACGTCGTTGGGCGTCACCCCAAAATATACGCAGACAGAAATATGACGGAGAGGGAATGTCCTTTATTCAGCATTCATTCAACAACGTTCATTGTTTCTCTTTTCACGTCGGCAATTTTAGCGTGTTCAAAACAAACTACAGTGGGACCTCGCTACTTTGCGGTTCCACGTTCGCGGGTTTCGAGCTTCGCAGGTCTAAAAAATAATAATAATAAAATAAAATAATTAAAAAAAAAAAACAAAAAAAAACATTTTTTTTCCTTAAGCATTAAGCGTTTTCATTTGTATAGCCCTTAATCACAAAAAGTCTCAAAGGGCTTCACAGGTTATTACACAGACTATTTTTTCAGACTATTATTACACCATCCCCTGATCTGGAACCAACATGAGGGCAAGGAAAAACTCAAAAACCTCAACGTGAGGAAAATGAAGAAACCTTGAAAAGGGACCGCACATGCGGCATCCCCCTTTCAGGATTACCAGACAGCAAAGGATGTTGCAATCACAAATAATACAGAGATATTGTCCAAGAAAAGTATAGGTTATTCATATGCTATAGAGTAGAAGTGTGTTTTAAGCTTAGATTTAAACATTTCCACTAAGGTTCCAGAACGGATCTCAGGGGGAAGAGCATTCCACAGCACCGGTGCCCGGATGGAGAACGCTCTCGAACCAGCAGAACACTTCTTGGCTCTTGGGATCAACAGAAGACCGGCGCTCTCAGAACGAAGGTTTCGGACCGGAACATAAGGGGAAATCAGATCTGAAAGATATAAGGGGGAAAGTCCATGTATGATTTTGTATAATACTAAGAGAACCTTGAAATCACATCTTAGGCTAACAGGGAGTCAATGCAGGTTAGCCAAAATTGGGGTGATGTGATCGGACTTTTTTGTCCTAGTTAAAAGCCTCGCTGCGGCATTTTCTACCAGCTGAAGAGACTTGATTCTAGACTTTGGGAGACCAGAGAGTAGTGCATTACAGTAATTGAGACGGGAGGTAACAAATGCGTGAATAATAATCCCCGCATCCGACTGAGACAGTACAGGACGAATTTTAGCAATGTTGCAAAGATGGAAGAAAGCGGTTCTAGTATTTTTCTTCACATGTGTTTGAAAGGACAGATCGTGGTCAAATATGACACCTACATTTTTAAGTGAGTCACTCTGTGTGATGTGACATTTGTCAATGTTCACAGCAGTTTTAGAGAATAAGTCGCGGCATTTAGATGGACCAATAACTAACATTTCGGTCTTTTCAGAGTTAAGACGCAAGAAATTGAGTGACAGCCATTATTTTATCTCAGTGAGGCAGGCCTCCAAATTTCCACAATTTAGTGTGGCAGACTCCTCCAACGGAAGATATAGTTGAGCGTCATCTGCGTAGCAGTGGAAATTGATATTATAATTTTAAAAAAAGCTATTTTTTTAAGCATTTTTGAAGGGGCGTCGCTACTTTGTGGTTCCACGTTCGCGGGTTCAGAGCTTCGCAGGTCCCAAAAATAATAATAATTTAAAAAAATAATTAAAAAAAAAAATGTTTTGTTTTTTTTAAAAGCATTTTTGAAGGGGCATCGCTAATTCGCGGATTTTCACTTTTCGCGGGTGGTTTTGGTCCCCATTAACCGCGATAACCGAGGGCATACTGTATGTTTATTTTCCGGCCAGCTCGCTCAGCATAACAGCTTGCTCCCTTTTAGTCTTCCTTGGACTCATTTTTGCTTGCACTACACATTACAGCGGCATCTAGCAGACATGGGGACTTGAGACTTAGTGACTTGGACTCGAGTCGACTCGAGTCGCTGTTTTTATGACTTGTGACTTGACTTGGACTTGGAAATCTAAGACTCGGGACTTGACTTGTGACTTGACTTGCCCAAGAAAAAAATACTTGGGACTTACTTGGGACTTGAAGGTGAAGACTTGAGACTTACTTGAGACTTGCACATGTGTGACTTGGTCCCATGTCTGGCATCTAGTGAATAAATGCAAAACACTTTCCTTTTAAAAACAGCGTAATGTTTTTTATCAGCGCTGTTTTTGTGGAAAACTCCATTTGGCCCAATCTCACCCGAACCCTAGCTTCAGCACTCCCCGACTCAATTAAGTTTGAGACCCCTGGTTTAGAAAAACGTTTTATCCCCGTGTAATGTACGCCATCTTGTGGTTAAGTAAATATACGACTGCACCGGATTAACATACGCGTGATAGAGTTTAAGCATGGATATCAGAGTCGTGAAGTAACTTTTCTATGTTAGAACGATTTTATCGAAGATTTATTATAAGTTACTTGTATTGAGGATGCTGCTTTGTACGAAACCCAGATGTGATACTTGAATGTAGCGAATGAAAATGGTATTTATTGTGTATTAGAAAAAAATAAAAACTCTTCACTCTAAGTCAAATAAAATGTTCTATTTGTGCATTGGACATTGATAAGAAAAAAAAAACTTTTGGGTACAAAAAAATAGGAGATTCTGACCAAATCCCCAGGATCAAGGGTTAACATCTTGGTTCGAAGCCGTGGACTGGGACGATTGGGGCTGAGGGTCCACGATCCGAAAACGTCGAAGTCGTCCGCCGGTGCACCTTGAATCTGGGCCTAAAAACCAGGGGTGGGGGCGGGAAAACTAATAATTACCCAACGAGGTCCTTCATTTTAGGATACAATGAGCTTTAATAGCTTATTCTCCAAAGATGAAACAATTTGTTTCAAGAGAGGTCCCTTACCATTGGCTGTGTGGCAGTCTCTCCCAAACGAGTTGGAGTTCTGTCAAATAATAATCATTTTAAAAAAGGTACAGTGAGTAAGCAAAAATGAATGATGTCATCATGTCACAATCGGCAAGTTTTTTGCTTTCCTGCATCGTAAACTTTCCATAAATGCAAAAATAAAACCCTAAAAAAAAAACATAGAAAACTATTGAAATAAGTAATCTCCACATCTCCAAAATGTTTCTTTTGGGCCACATAAAGAAAAATTGAAAAATATCTAAATGTACTGTATCTATTTAAAACAAACCCAAATATATTTTAATTAGGTCAGTTTAAAATGTTTAAAAAATTATAAAAAAGTAACTTTTTAGAAAATGTGAAAAGTTCAGATGCATTTTTGAGTATACATCTTTTTTTTAAAGTGTATGAAACTGTAAGGGAAATTATAGTCTAAATATGCCTTTTATACTACCGTATATTTTATACTCTAATACCTTTATATACTTTTTATACTCTTACTTTTTTACTCTTATATCTTTTTACGTTTGTATTTTCATAGTATACTCAATAAGTGTGTGGTTTTACGATTTTGAGTCAGTTCTAAAATTTTGGAGGAAGCACTGTCTTCTATTATTTTTTGCATTTTAGTTTGATTACATGGATTTTAAATATACCCCAATTCAACAATAAGAGTACATGAAAGGCTACAGAATTTCATAAGGCTTTTCCACAAACCTACTATACTAGATTTCAGTAGTGAAATAATTCTGACATATTCATCATAAATATCTCTGGCAGCGGTGGGATTCGAACCCACGCCTCCGGAGAGACTGGAGCCTAATTCCAGCGCCTTGGACCGCTTGGCCACGTTACCTCATATGCATATGTCAACTATATTCAGACTTGGCATCTTTGTGACTACCTGAATATGTATTAAACAGAATTAAACTTCAATTCAATTCAATTCACACGATTAAGATTGAAGGTGCAAGGGAATGAGATGACATATTCAACAATACTGTTCCAATATTCTGTGGTCTGTACAGCTCTTTGAGACTCCTTGTGATTAAGAGCTATACAAACAAACATGGCATGACCTCAGAGGCAAGCGCCTCCAAGGTCAAAAGAATGACCAAAAATGTGCCTCTAATTAAAAAGCTAAAACTTGAGAGGCCACTAGCAGCTTCTCAGGCTACTCCTATCTATTATCAAACAATTAACTACTATGGGGTCCAAAACTCCTCTTGCTAAAGCCTATCACATGAATCGTTCTGCTCCTGGGAACTGTTAGATAAAAAGGAAGTCTGTGATACGCTAAAAGAAGGTACAGCCTTCGATAAATATTGTTATGTTAACTTGCTCCTTAGTGGAAGAGTGTACTCTCTTCTTTCCATGTTTATTAGATTAGAATACCCTTTAGTGGCCAGCAGTGTATATCACACCATGTAACCGAAAAAATTGTCCAATCAGAATGCTTCTTGCGTGCGTGTGATATATTTTATCCTCCAATCCGGATCCTTGTAGCGGAATAATAAAGGCGCTCAAGCTTCAGTCCGTGGGATTTTTTTCATGGTAATCCAAGAGTGCGGTAGCCTTGTGCTTGCTTTTGTTTAATTAATAAGTTTGTTTGTGACTCAAAAAGAGTCTCTTACATCAACCTGACATAACACATTTTATTACAAGCAATGATTTGAAGTACACATTTCAGTACATATAATCTCCCACGGGCCTTAGTTTGGACATCCTTGGAGGTAAAATGCTTCGAAAGGTATATTTAAAATCTCTGATGACTAATCTCTTTATTAAAATAGAGATCATTTCCGGTGTTTGTGAAAAGACATGAGGGTAAAACAACATTGAAACATACAGTAGATCCCAGAATACAGCAACCTCACCGTATGATATTTTCACTTAAGTTGTGGTATAAAATGGGCCTTCACCTCCGGTATACAGCATTTTCCTCATTATATGACATCAACAACAAAATAAGTATTGTATTATAAAAATATAACTTTGCAGTGTTTCTCTTTGAAGTGTTAGATCCCTAGTATGCCTATCAGCTATCTATCCATGTCATAAAATGCTGGTCCGCTATTGGTTTGCGTTGCATAATCATAAAAATACAGAAAAGCCATCGGCTGAACTACCTCCCACAATGCAGTTCTATTTTTCAGTTTAGAATTTTGTGTACTTTGTAAAATAATTTGCGTATTGGAGATACGAAAGTCCTGTAGCTTGCAGTGATGCTAAAGGGAGAAGTAAAAAAAAAAAAAAAAAAAAACATGGAAACGAAGCCTGCAATTATGAAGAACTACAAAGAGGGCACACGAATCACAACATTTGCAAAATTGCATGGCCATATCCAGTCTACAACCGGGACAACTTTTAAATTTAAGGAGGCGATCAAAGCGGTGGCAGGCCGGCTGAGTGGATAGTGCGCGTCCGTGGTACAGTTCTGAGGTCATGGGATCAAATACAGTTAACAGCCTTCCTGTGCATAGTTTGTATGTTCTTCCCGATCTTGCGTAGGTTTTCTCCGGGCACTCTGGTTTCCTCACACATTCCAAAAACATGCATGTCAGATTAATTGTCCGGTTCCAATTGTCCCCTTGGTGTGAATGAGCGAGTGAGTTGTCTGTCTCTGTGTGCCCTGCGACGGGCTGGCAACCAGTTCACGGTGTCCCCTGCCAAGTGCCCGAAAATGGCTGGGATGGGCTCCGGCACCCCCATGACCCTACTGACGATAAGCAGTGCAGATAATGGATTGATGGAGGCTGTTAAAGCACAAGATAATCTTCTAGTGGTTTGACCGTCCTCCTCTGTGTAAGGTTTAAAATCTGTTTTAATTTTAAACTGCTTCCTACCCTTTCTGCATTCACCCGCTACTTTAGTCAACCAGCTTAAGTCCTGTCACATTAAAGGTAAGACCAATTTCTATTTTCCTTCACATGTACATTTATTTTTAATGTTATCTAATCATATGTAGGTATATTACTCACAAGTGGACTTTTGAACTATGTATGAAATAAACTTTTTAACATTAGCTAATTAGCATAGGTTTAGATCCTTTGCTATAAGGCAATTTTACTTTGCCAACCCCACATTAGAATGAAATAATGTCGTATCGCAAGGGTCTACTGTAATTATGATGCAATTGGAGTGCGGTGGGGTGGGGGTCAATCAAATTAATTAAAACAAATTCCTTCGTTTGAATCCCTCAAAAATGAACTGCGTATGAATATTTGCACTTACATTTTGGCCAGTTTGAGACGAGGGGGTAACCCATGTGCACTTATGGTACCGAGGCGGGTGTCTCTTCTCAATATTGGAACCAAAAGCATATCCCACAGTGTCGTAGAACTTCTAAAACAGAAATACAAAAGAATAACCTCAAAAACCGCGACAGAGTTTGGGGATGATCATGTCACACACTTTGCATTGAATGTGTGTCCCCGCCATCAAGTCCAGGACAGAGGAAAATGCTTCATGAATCTCCACTTTAGCTTTCTAGAATAAAAAAAAAAACACATTTAACTTCTTAAATTATTCCCAATTTTTACATGAATGGATGCTTTTTGTTCTTAAAGCCACTCACTATGTGGTATTCCGCCACCCTGTCTTCCACCGACACAGGTTTATTGACCTTAAGCTGCAAGGTGTCCCAGTCTACTCTGCGCCTGGAGGCTCGCTCCAGAACTTCCAGTCCTCTACGTGTAGATTGGCGCAGAGAATACTCCAGTCCGACCAATGTCGCCATGAGAAAAAAACTGTAAAGCAGTGAAAGCTCAACTATTCCGACTTCAGGACCAACCCAATCATCTATAACATGAACCGTGACCCAAATCAAGAAAAAAAATCCACTTCTCAAATAGATCAAATTAAAGGATTGTGCAGTTTAAAGCAGAGATAGTAGAATAGATTCACTTTTTTCTCTCGAAAAAACAGAATGACCAGTAAAAACAAAGCAACTTCAATTACCATGTAATGTTATAAGCCAGTGTTTTTCAACCAGTGTGCCGGGGCACAATGGTGTGCTATGATGCTCTGTGTAGTGTGTGCGTAGGAGATTGACCAATGTTATCCTTGCAAAAAAGCATGCCATTGCTCAATACCGATGCTTTCTTCCGGTGACCAGCCAAGTAACAACCATTTATCCTTACTGGTAGGTTGCAGCAGTTTAATTTTATCATTCTCTTTTTATATTTCTAATGATTTGTTCATGGGGTAGAACTGTATATTTAATAACCCTTTTTGTTATAGGAAGCTGTCTAAGGTTGCACTGCAATAATTTATATGAAAGAAGGTAAAAAGATTGCACATGAATTTGCCGATTTTAATTTTTAGAAATGACAAAATAGTTGGACTATGGTAAAAAAAAATTCACTGACTGATATTTTTTGCTTATTTTAAGTGCATGCTAGTTTTCTAATATATATATATATATATATATATATATATATATATAGTTAATCTTGAAACACAGGTTAAGGTTTTTGAGTTTTTCCTAGCCCTCGTTTAGGTTTTAGATCAGGGGATGGTGTCATAATCTGTGCATCTTTTTGGGAATTCTTGTGATTAAGGATTTTGATTTGACATTCTAATATTTTGAGATGGGATACTTGCGAGTTCGCCATAATCAGCAATATTAAAACATATATTTTTTTTGTGCTAAATTTCAGTTATTTTGTGATAAATCCAGAATGGATGAGATTACTTTTTCTTGTATTATCGAAAACCATTTGATCACGATATTTATATTTTCTGGACAGCCCTATACAAATAAACAGTACGTGTAGAATTCTCTTACAATATTAGAATGTCTTCTCATGCTTTACTTACCAGATAATATAAAAAAAATAAAGTGTCGACTCTCAAAATGACCAAGTTCATGCAGCTGGATAGTCTGGGTTCAGTTGTTTTAAAGTTAGCTCTTAGTGTTAGTAGGCCGCACCATTTTCTCAACATAAACATCTTAAAAGTTTTTTCCTCACATGTGACAACAAAATTGACCTCCAGCTACATGTTAAGGACTTCATAAGAAGTTGAATAATAAGCCAATTGTCATTTTAGCGTCACTTTTAGAGCGTCGTCGGGAAATCTCGCGTGAGATTCTGCAATTAGCGAAACGGAGACACGTTTGGGCGATTTTGAAACGTCGACATGTGTCAAAGTATTGGTGCAGAGAATACTCGCCTTTGACTCGTCACCTTAAGCCTTAGAAATTACAATTTACACACACACAAAAAAAGAGCAGAGGAAGGTAGAAAATCCCTCCTTTTTAAGATACGCCTTCCGGAAGTGAAAACACAGCGAGTGCCAGCAACTGTACGTCAGGACGTCGGCCATATTGGATTGGGTTACTATGTCTCTCGTTGACTCGAATGATGCCTAAATAGAATATTTTTCCGAAGAACAGGATACAGCATATCATAATAAGCACAAGGGTAGACAGCTATTGCAGTTTATGGAACCATAATTTAATTAGTCCTTTCTAATTCAAACCTTCATAAAGATAAAATATTTTAGTTGTACCTGAAATAGTATTTTAAAAATCTATTATCATAAAGACAAGGCAACAGCTGGAAGTAGCAACAATTTTGCCTAGTATCCGATTGAAATCCAAAACAAAATTTAAAACACTCAATTTTTGGGGAACCTTTACAAGACTTACTGTAATGTCATTCAAAACCTATACGTTTTTAAATGCTTTAAGTACAGTGCGCATTAATTGACCACTAGAAGTTACTCTAGTCGAAAACCATTTCTAAAAAGCTCAAGAATACAAATGAGACTGTGTAGGAAGATTTACCCTTTGCAAAGAGAACCAAAAATGTCTGGCCCTCTTGGTGAGGCTCATGTTATATCAAATACAATTTCTCAACTCACTAGAACTAAAATTGCACCGTTGTATGATACAATTCATTTCGCTCATTGTTTGTTTTTTTTACCACTACGGGGTGTAAAATAATACACTGTTCACCATTTCAAGAGAAAGAACTCCACGATCGAAAAATACATAATAGGAGATTGAAACAGGTCACACAGTCACTTGTGTGTTTAAACAGTTTATTCTTTCCCCAAAACGCAGATGAAGCATTTACGCCATCAGAACACAAGCTCCCCCAATGGACTTGATCTTCTCCTCAGCCCGTCGGCTGAAGAACTTGGCCTTGACAATGACGGGCTTTTTTGGAAGCTTGCCTTTGCCCAAAACTTTATAGTAACCCTGAAGATGAAAAAGGAAAAACCTTTTAAGATCTGATTGCCGTCGAAACTTGACAGGGGGTGCGAGGGGGCACTCACGTGTTTCACGGTGTTGATGATGGGTGCAGGCCCATCTGGCTTTTTGCTGAAATTGACAATAGTCTCCTCTTTCACCAGCGTCCACAGCTTGTCCAAATTGATGGTTGGGCAGTAGGTGGTGTTTCTCTTTAGGTGGTAATGTCTCATACCAACTTTACCAAAGTAGCCAGGGTGACTGTGGGAATACAGGATTTGGATGAGCACGACATTTCAACAAAGATCCTTGACTTTCCCTTTAATCAAATAGGACACCAAACAAGATTACAAGGGTACAACTTTTTGTTTCATACAGATGATGGAATTTACATTCGAAAAACACAAAATAAAATGGAAAAAAACCACAAAATCTAACCTTTATATTATTATTTATATTTATTTGCCTAAAATCCCAAACAATCTCAACTTAAATGAGAGAATATGAACGATTTTGGTCTCTTGAAAGTTAGCACTTTGAAGCGTTGTCCCCAACTGCAATGCTACTAACATTGAGTAATCCAAGTTGGAACACAAAGAAATGGGTGTTTGTTCTGTCTGAATGTTTTTAGAACCACATGCCTGCAGAGGAGTGTAGCACGGAAATCTTAGCTGAACATCACATTCATGCCAAGTACTACGGTTCTGCCATAATGAGTATGGTTATCTTGAACAATGCAAGACAAAGTGGTTTAGGTTTTATGTTCGCCATTACATTCCCGAAAAGTGATATAAAAGTGAGATAAAACTAAGTAAAAGTGGTTATAGTAGCTAGGGGATGCCAATCTCGGCAGGGATGCATTTCTCGGCATAACACCGGCGCGATGAGGGGGCCCTATCGTGGATGCAGTGCCGCAGCTAAGGCTAAGCGGCGTTAAAAGTCTTCTGTACCATCCGTAATCATGGCAAATGCGAACTAGACCAAATAATTCCGAGGAACTGGCTGTGCTGGTGAAAAAGCGCGCAGGAAGTGCAGTTTTCTGTGTTTTACGGAAACGTGGCTCACGTCTAGCATCCCGGACGCTAACATGGAGCTACCTGGAGCAGCCGGTAGCTACTGGAGTTAACCTCCTCTCCGATTCCCGGCTGCGGGAATCGGAGAGGTGGACTCGCTAACACGAGGTGGTGTATGCCTGGGCACGAAGATTAATATATATATATATATATATATATATATATATATATATAAATTTTTTTGTTTCTTATTGTATCAAATATTGAAAAAAAAAAACTGAGGGTTTTCCATGACTTTGTTGTATTAAATACATTATTTAGCGTTAAAGAACTTTCATTTATTTAATTGAAAGGTCAGCAGCTACTATTAAAAAAAATAGTATCTAATCAAGGAAGTTTTTTGGGGTAATCATAATTGTATTCCATTAAGGCACAATCGCTAGACCTGGGGCTCCCAACCCAGGCCTCGAGAGCCGCATGTCCAGCATGTTGTTTGAGTTTCTTTGCTCCAATACAGAAGATTTCAATCACCCGGATTGCTGTCAAGCTACCAAACAGCTTGTAAATGAGCTTATAATTTGCAATACCCATTTAGACAAGAGAAACAACCAAAACATGCAGCTCGCAAGGACTGAATTGTCCGACATTAAAACAAATCTCTGTACTATCCAGATTTCATTTTACACTTGGTGTTCTAATACACATTTATCCCTATAGTGCAGACCTGGGCACTCCGGTCCTGGAGGGCCGTATGTTCTGCATGATTTTTGAGGTTTCTCTGATCCAATACAGGTGATTCCAATCACCAGTATCGTTAACGAGCACTTGCTAGCTTGCTAACGAGGTTATAATTTGTATCACCTGAGTTAAAGAAGAGCAAACTTCAAAATCTGGCAGGACGTATGGCCCTCCAGGACCGGAGTGCCCAGGTCTGCTATAGTGTCTTGTCTAATCTTGCTGTACACTATATTGTAATAAATGACAATTAAGATAATTCTTATTCCACAGACATGAGCTGCACTGTCAGGCAGACACCATCTATCCCAAATAACTTTTGATCACAAAAGCTGCATCATTGTTTTCACACACCAAAATACAAGCAGAATACTACTGCATGTGCAGGTCACATCTTTGAGAAATGAGTCTGAGATTAATGTGGTAAAACAAGCATTGTCTTACACCATACAAACAGTTCGACATAAGTCTTATTTGGATGTCTAAACAAGAAAAACAGTTATACACCGTAAGAGTTAAGTTTGATTATTACTGTAACTGCACTATGTCTAATCACAAGCTATTGTAACCTAGCTTTGCACCTGGATAAAAGACAAAACAAAAATATAACCATTCACAATGGCCGCTCCAAACTAAAATAAACCTCAACTCAAGTCATACAGAACTTACTATTTGTCGAAGTTAATCCTATGGTGATGCATGCCACCAGCATTTCCACGACCTCCGGGATGCTTTCTATGTTTTCCTGTAGATGAACACAACAAATTATCTCTTGTCGATACGAAAAGTAAACAATAGAGATTAATAGATGAACTTACCAACACGACCGTGTCCGTGGCTCACATGCCCACGGAGCTTCCTGGTCTTGGACTTTTTAGTCGGCTGTGAGAAAAGATGATCATCAGTTAACATGAACACGATCAAAAGAGAAGTTTATTGCTGTCACAGGAGACATAGATAGCATAACCAAATTTGAATTCCGAATGTCACTACTGAGGTATTCGGATAATAATCATCACTTGTTTTGGATCATGCAAGATCCAGCATGCTAGGTGGCTAAGTGCTAACACCAGTACCATTATACGTGAGAGTGAAAATGATTTCCCTCCTACAATTCAGCTTTGACTTCGGTTTACTTTATAATACCCATAAAAGATAAACCCGATAATACAAAAAAACATGGGTTCATTTGACACATTCGGCCAGAAAAGGCCGAAAACGGTTCACTGAGAACCAACAAACCACTGGTCAAATGATCAATAATTCCTGATAATATTCAGCCTTAGCTTTGAAGATATCATTATTATGTTATTTTAATCTATATGATAGTGCCAGTTAATATTTTAAAAGGTGGATGGACATAGATTTGCGTGGCTACCAGAGCACAACGATTAGCAGGATGTTGCCTACCATCTTTGGAGGGTGATCGAAAGAGGAATAGGATTCGCAAATCACGCGGTTTTACGCGAGGTTTGGAACAGAGCGACAAATAATTGGCAGCGACCTCGGGTGGCCGGATGACAATAATCATTCGAAAAGCTTTACAGAATTGTAAAGAAATGATATCGGGGTTTTGTTGTAAATTCAAAAAGAAAAAAAAAAATCTAAGTCAATTTTCATAAGAGCGTCCTCCATACCAACGTCCCTAAAATTTGTTATTACAATACATTGTCGACATACATATTTGGTGGACAATTATTCTTTTAGATTTTGCAGTGTTTTTTTTAATAGTTATTTACATGTATATATAATTGACTGGTGGCGTATTTTGCCGTGATTCTTTAAATTATAAAACCTCAGTAATACACAAAGAAATCCCTAAAAATAAAAAATAATATAATACTGGCAATACTATCAATAAACATTAATAATACAAAATATATTCATTCATTTGGTAACATTATTGTTTTAATTAACCCATTATGTATTTTCCTGTCACTTTTTTTCAATCATGCACCCTTAAAAACACAAAATAACCTCCAATAATAATAATACTACATAATACAAAAATAATATTAATAAATATTTTCATTATCTTAATCCTAAACTAAAAAAGATATGAATTAATATTTAGTAACATGAATAAATGTCTTGGTTGACCTATTTTCCTGTCATGGTTTTTTTAACCGCACACACTGAAAATATTCTAAAAATACAAAAAAAAACCTCCAATAATGATTACAACATGTTGATGATAACAATAGTCTGAATAAAAATATGAAAAATGATGATAATAAACTAAAAAAGACACGTATTTCTTATATTTAATAACATTAATGTTTTAATTGAGGCAGCACGGCGGCGCAGTTGTTAGCGCGTGTGCGGCACAGTTCTGAGGTCGTGGAACCTCCTGCGTGGGTTCAAATCCAGCTCCCGGCCTTACTGTGCGGAGTTTGTATGTTCTCCCCGTGCTTGCGTGGGTTTCGTCCGGGCACTCCGGTTTCCTCCCACATTCCAAAGACATGCATTTCAGGTGAATTGGCCGGACCAAATTGTCCCTAGGTGTGACTGAGCGAGTGAGTTGTCTGTCCCCGTGTGCCCTGCGATTGGCAGGCAACCAGTTCAGGGTGTCCCCTGCCTACTGCCCGATGATTGCTGCGATGGGCTCCAGCACCCTGCGAACCTGATGAGGATAAGCGGTGCAGCTAATGAGATGAGAATGTTTTAATTGTCATGTATTTTAAACCATGCATCTTAAAAACTTTTCAAAAATATACAAATAACGATAATAATCAACCAAAATACCCAGGTTTTCTTTGTATTTCCATTCCTGTCATGCTTTTTAAATCACACACCATAAAAAGCTTCTAAATATACAAAAAAAACTGTCATGTTACTCAATGCACTCACCTGTGCCCGCTCGTTTGGCACCAGCTGCTGCTGATTCCCCTCCTATTTATACCCAGTGTTCCAGTCAATTCTTGTCAGTCCGTCAGTGAACCTCTGCATACGCAAGGCAAGTGACTCTGGCTCCCGTCAGTCCTGTCTTCATCCTTATCTTACTCGTCTGTTCCTGATTTTCCGTTTGTCTCCGGCTATCGACGCGTTTTGTCCATTTGACCACGCTCTCATCTCCCGCTCCGGCTACCGACCTCTTTTTAACCACGGACAACGCTCTGATCTCCTGCTCCGGCTAACGAACCATTTTTGACCACAGACCACGCTCTGATCTACCACTCCGGCTAACAACCCGTTTTTGACCACCGACAACGCTCTGATCTCCTGTTCCAGCTAACGACCCGTTTTTGACCACTGGCCACGCTCTGATCTCCCGCTCCGGCTATTGACCCGTTTTGCCCATTTGACCACGCTCCGATCTCCCAGCCCTGGAAATCCACTCCCGCATTCCGATCATGCTCCGATCCCGTGAGCTGCTTGCTTCCTCCGTCCAGTGAGCACCGGATCGCTGGCGCATGTTGCCTCCAATATCCCAATAAACTTTTGAGTAAAATTTTAGGCGTTTGGGTCTACCATTTGTCCTTGTCCTGAAAAAACCCCCACCAATAATAGAAAAAAATAACACTAACAATATTACTTATACATTTACAGTGATACAGTGCAAGCATGCTATATAATGGCTGGACTGATGTTTTACATAAGAGGTAACCAACAGGTTATTGGAAAAGTCCATCAAGGTTCGAAACTGTAAACGTGCACTCAGTCTGCTTGTTGTTTGTGAGCATAGAACGCCCTGGAGAACAAGGAGACATCATTAGCAAGAGACTTACTTATGGGAATTTCAGATTTAGTCCAATCAAATCCGTCTGGATTCCTCCCTCACGACACTTCTTAAGACAACACTGTATCTCTCGGTGTCACCTCTCTTCTAATCTGGAAAGAAAAGTCGGCAGTTTGTCTCCGTTATAACAAGGTAAGTTGTTTTTGGCGGGGAATGTGCGTTTATTAAAAAATACATTGTTATAAATTTATTTCATACAAATGTCATTTTGCTTTTTTGACAGATTACCACTATGGAAAGAAAGCGCAAAAACGGAACGTATCCCTCTAGTGGAAAGCAACATTTTGCAAATACTTTATTAAGCAAAATAAGGTAAAACTATGGAATTTTATGAAATATTCAGTGCTGTCTAGTGGTCAATGATGTAATGCAGTCAACATTTACTAGAACTACGATTATAAAGAAACGTAGGTGGAAGTCATTGTCTCGAACTTCTGTTTCTTTAAGCTACTGTTATTAAGGAAGGTATTGGACCTCTTTGAGTCTGAAAGTGGGTTTGTTGTACTGTAATAATGAAATGTGTCACTACCTATATTCATTAATTCATTTATAATATGAGTCTTAACAAACGCCAGCGATTCAGTGATCGCTGGGGAGTAGAATCAGGAAGCCCACGAGATCGGAGCGTGGTTGGAGGGTGGAAACGAGTCAAGCAGCCGGGACGGGAGATTGAGCGTGGTTGGTGGACAGAAACAAGTCGGGCAGCCGGAGACGATCAGGAATAGGATACAGGATAGGCCGGGACCGTCGGGAGCCAGTGTCAAAAAGTGCTTGCCTTGCATGTGCGGAGGTTCGCTGACGGACTGACAAGGAGTTAATGGGAGTGTTGAGTTTAAATAGGAGGGTAACCAATCAGGAAACGAACCGCAGGTGGAGCGAAACGAGCGGGCACAGGTGAGGGCAATGTGCAAATCTTGACAGAGAACCTACTTTCTCGCTACCAGGAATCAAAAGGAAGAAGAAAAAGATGGTTTACAACAGCCCTGTTCTGGGTTGTTTTTGAAACGTAATCCCTACAAAACAACAAGGTTTTACTGTAATTTTGCTTTCTCAGGATTAGACCAGAAGATGAGAAAATTCTGAAAAATTCAGGCGAAGCTGTCGTGAGACTGGAACGTCTGAACCTGGTGTCCTTGGTTCAACCGCCGTTCCAAAACCGAGCTGAGCTCTCAGAAGAATGCTTGGATCTTCCTTGGCGGGTGCGAAAATAAAAAAATAAAGAATATTGGATCAGGAATCGATTTTTTATGCGTTGCTTCCTTTCTCAGAATGAAGTAAATATAAGTCAGGGGTCACCCACCTATTTAAATCTGAAAGCTACTTTTTTGCTAATGGTTTCCAAAAAATATCAGTTTGATATTTATTTCTAAAATAGCAACTTTATGTTCTTACTTGTAGCTATTCTGTTATTACCAGGTTGCACTTATTAGAAGCTAGAGTTAAACAGGCTTAGTCAACCAACAAAACATCAAGCCAATGAGAAATCAAACACTGAAGTGCTATCTTCAAAAACGTCAGCAAGCTACTCCGCTTTTCTTAGGGGGCTACCTGGAGCTCACGGGCACTATGTTGGTGATCCCTGAACTAAATTCATTTGAGAACATGAGGAACCAAAAAATCAAGGTGGGGCACTAGTTGGGTTAAACAAATGTTGACTTCACTACTGTCTGATCTCTGACAGGATGACAACACAAATATTACCAAGCTAGAAGCAGTTTATCCTAACGGCTCTCCAAAACCTAAACCACCGTACATCTTGATTCAGTCCGGAAAGGCTTACCCAGATACCTTCTACTTGGATCCTGACCAGGAGATGATAATGGTGTTGGGATCAGATCCCCAAAAGTCCATGGAATCACCTCCAAATGAAGAACCGGTCCAAAACGAAAGCCAGAAAATGGAGAACGAAGATTTCTGTGCCGTGTGTCTAAATGGAGGAGATCTGCTGTGCTGTGACCTTTGTCCTAAAGTTTACCACTTGGCCTGTCACCTTCCTTCGCTGCTTGGCTTCCCCACGTGTGTGCTCCACTACTATTTGTAATAACTGGTAAAATTACAACATAGTAGTTACTATGCTAGCACATACAGCATAGCAACCAAAGTTGGATGCTACTTTAAAAAAGGGGTAAACAGACTTTAAACATTTGATAGGGTAGATCCCCTGGGTCACCAACCTTTTTGAACCTGAACAATAATTTTTTTGCTACTGATTTTTTTTTTGGTAACTGTGTTTCTGAAATAACAACTTATCATGTTATAACTGTTATCACTATGTTTCTATTGCTAAAATAATAGTTAGAATAGGCTCAGTCAACGACTAAAACACATGCCTTGTATAGGGGCAGTTATTTTCATATAAATATTAAGCTAATTTCAAAAATAATTTGGGAAGAATTGGTTGTCATGCTAGTTACAAATCAGATTTCTTAAAAAAAACTCACAATTATCTATCAATGGTGAGCTATTTTTTTAACTGGTCTGCTGGCTAGTGAGGTATTCCGAGGAACAGGGCAAGAACATTTTAGATGACTAATGGGAATGATTAAATATTGTTTTAATTGACAGAATCCAAATGGATGTTATGCTAATTTTGGAGAGGACGTCGTTGGGCATCGCCCGAAAATATAAACAGAGCCGAGAAATGACAAAAAGGGAACGTTGTTTATTCAACAACATTCATCCACGTTCAAGCCCGTCTCAGAGACGGTCAGCTTTTTATACTGTGCCCTCGTGGTTACGTAAGGTTTTTTTCTCTAACCCGACAGTGTTTTTCCCGCCCAGACTTGGCTCAGTCAGCACCATGGTATTTCCTGGATCAACATTGTTTCATAACATCCAAATGTGTTCTATCAAGCCGACTTGAAGTTAATCCACAACAATCCACCCCTTGGGAGTTAATCTCCCACACAGACAAACAAAAACAACCAAAAAATGAAATTTAAAAAATAACACAGAGTAAAGGTAAAGTATACAAAATCATATACGCGGACACAATGACCCGAATTGTACTTTTAGTTGCTGGCGCGTCAGCCTGCTGTATTTAAATGATTTAACTTTTATTGTTAACGCTTTGCTTAAAAATCTCTGGCACTTCAACATTTACTTGAACATTTCAAACCATGCACTAGTCCCCCTCTTTTATTTGTTTATTTATTTTTGACGTTAATCCACAACACTAACATGTAGCACAGGAGTCACCTACGTGGCGCCGGTGGGCACCAGATATCCTCCAAAGAACACCTGGGTAGCCTGTGGATTGGTTCTAAAAATAGATCACCAATGATGGGTTTTTCAAGGAAATTTTACTTCTAACCCATTTTAACTCTCCTTATAGTAATTACAACCAGGTAGAAACTTTATAACAACACAGTAACAACATAGTAATAACATGATGTTATAATTTTAGAAACCCATATCAAACTGGTAGCTTTTTGAGCTAAACTGTTTAAAAATGTAGCTCACTGCTTCCAAAAGGGTGGTGATCCCTGCTTTACTAATATACTGAGTCGAGAATGAGCTAAATCTGTCAAATTGTCGTAATAAAATGCTTACGTTGTTCTAAAATGAAGCTATGCTGTTCTTTAGGGGTGACTGGGCGTGTACATTGTGCAGGACGGACCCAGACCCAGCTGAGAACGTTTGCCACGAGGGGATGGACACTCCTTATGCTATGTCACACCGTGACCAAAGGGTGATCATTGCACAGTAGTGTAATAGATTACATCTTAAAGTATTGATATCCTACTCATTCCAATGCATTTAAGTATGCAGTATCAATATATTATTGAGTAAAATAGCATAAGGTACTGTACAATACCATGATCACACTATGTAAAATGATATCAACAGGAATTACACATTGTACTCTTGAATTGAAATTGTTTCAGATGTGGTTCTTCAATTCAATTATATTTCCCAACATTTTTGAGTAAACAGTTGATCAAATTGTAGTATAGTGTCTCAAAATACAGGTTGGTAAAACGTATAATATTTCATTGTTACTGTAATATATGACAGCATGAATAAACAGGATGCACATCTCACACTTGATGTATAAACATAGCAATGGTTAACTTATAATACAATGCGGGTAATGCATTAGCGCGTCATGCAACAAATTAACTTAGCCCAATGTATTGTGTTACACATAATATCTTTTAATCTCATATCTTAATGTTAATTTTTATGCTCAATTCGGTAAAATATCTTAGAATGAAATAACGCATTACAGTACAACATAATATTGTAACATTGTACTTGAGGACTGTCATGAACCGGAACAGGATCAGGACCCAAATGCGTGACATTTCTCACACAAGCCTTTTATTTTACGGGACACAGGGAGTCATCCACGTTAGGCAGCAGTCTGGCGTAGAATGATAGGAAGCCAGAGGCCGACGAGATCGATACCAATTGCCAGAGTAGATATCGGACAGATGGGGTCGATACCGGACAGGACGGGACAGACAGGATTGATATCAAAACAGGATATCAAAAATAAACAGGACAAACTAGACGGGAACAAAACTTGAAACCGATATTAAATAATAGGACAGACAGGATTGATATCAAAACAGGATATCGAAATTAAACAGGACAAACTAGACGGAAACGAAACTGGAAACCAATAATAAACAGGACAAAATAAACGGGAACAATACCGGACAGGAAATACCAACAGGAAACAGGACCGAGTTGAAACCCACGTCTTGCGGGACAGAGGTTCGTTGACGGACTGACAAAGGAAGAGTGAGAGCACTGATCCTAAATAAACGGAAAGCCAATCTGTCAACGAGCCGCAGCTGGCGTCACATGGGCAGGGCCAATTGGGGGCCATGGCAACCGTGACACGGACAGCATAATCACTAGCGCAATGTATGTACGGCAGGCTAGCTGAGTGTTTGCCAACCTTTTTTGAGCAAAGAAACATTTTCATTTAATACAGATTATTTGGAGTAAATATTTAACTTATTTTAATAAATGAAAATGATTGCATTCAAGATAGGTCATGTGAGCTAAACTCAAAATTCAATTAATTTCCTTTGTTTTTATAAAATAAAAAAACAATACTGAAAAAGTATTTGAATTATAAGCAAAAATATAATAAAGGACTTAAAAGAGAAAAATAAGATAAAACATTATATGCGAATAAACAGGCAAATACAATATATGTAGTGCAAATGTGCACGTGCGTGTGTACATGGTTTAAGTGTGAAGTACATTGTGAAGCGCTTTGAAGGTCTTCAGTGTGCTATACAAATGCAGTCAATTTACCATTTGATGCGCAAGATAAATAAATATATATATATATATATATATATATATATATATATATATATATATATATATATATATATATATATAATTATTATTATTATTTCCACAGACATGTGTACTTGCTCTGTGGAAGAAGATGATTCTGAGACAAATAGCCCTTCTCTTTAGTGTCTGCCAGGGGGCAGCAGGTCAAAGGGGTGGTGGGAGGGCTCCTTAGTACAGACGCTGCCCTACTTACGAACAAGGTTCTGGACAATCGTTCGTAAGTTGAATTTGTTCGTAAGTTGCTTTAGTGCTATATTTTGTATATTTAAGGTTCGTATAAGTACATTTTAAGGCTTGTATAAGTAACCGTTTTTGTTTTGTACAAAAAAATAAATATTTCATAAAAATAATATGCTATATAAGAGATAAAAAAAAGTGGAGTTTAACTTACTTTTGGAAGATGCACGTCAAGAGGTCCTCCTCCGTGGTCAAAAGTGGCTGAAAAAAAGCATTCCGACCATTTTCTCAACCGCATCAAGCTTTCTTCTTCCACTTTCATTTCAAAAGAAACGGCTTGCCTCTTCTTTATACTTTACACCAACCATATTGAATGGATGCACGAGATATTAAACAATGAAAACGTCAAAGTTCTTTGCGCCGTACAGAGTCAATACAGTATGTTTACACACGAACTAGGAAGAGGAAGCATATTTTTTTACTTCCGGGTGGATGCTGGGTGACCTCTCACAGTGCCACCACACGCGACGAAAAGGAGCACTACAGTACTGTCCTGTACCTGAAAAAAGGTGCACACAATACAAAATCTAACTTGCAGCAATGTCCGGACTTTTTTCGACATCCCGAAAAAATGTTTATATCGACTGTTAAGTCGAATGGTCTTAAGTAGGGGAGCGTCTGTAATGGCTCTGCTGCAGTATTGCGAGCCCGCAATGTCCAGCCAATGATTTTCTGGGTTGTGTTGATGACTCTCTGTAAGATTTCTCTATCTTTATGTATACAACAACAACAGCAACATTTTATAGTTTTGTATTCCACTTTGATACTCCGAATACACTCTGTAGCTTCCTTTTTCACCTTTTAGGAGTGCAAATCGAACTTTTCCTTCCCACAGAGATGCGAGAAGTTGACATTACTGATGTACATCCACCCGCTAAGCACTCCTTTCCACGAGCCCGTCAGTCGCCTGGTGGGTAAGCCTAAACGCTGCCAAGGCATTTTCTCCTGACGTTGAAGAGGTCTTTTTGGATGTGCTTCAGGCCAGGAACTACTACCAGGTCATCAAGAGGCCCATGGACCTGTCGCTGATCCGCAGGAAATTGGACCAGCGCAACACTTTGCACTACTTCATGCCAGAACTTTTTGTCCACGACGTTCTGCTCATGCTCAAGAACTGCGCCACTTTTAATTACGTGAGTCTGAGTTGGCAATGATGAATTATTGGGTTGGATGGGAAAGAATTTTCACATCATATACTTTACGTGTTGAAGTGTTTCTTAAACTTTTTCCGATTTACCATTGATTCACTATTTTTTTTCTTCAGCTAAGGTCCCACCAAACGAGTGCTTCACTTATAATTCTACACGGCAAAAAGAAACAAACAAAAGAATACAAAAACAACGAAAAAATAATAAACGATTTTCAGATTGTAAAAGGGATTTCTTTTGTTTTGAAATATTTTGTATATTCTCTAGATAGCAGATAATACTCAGTATTGTTTTTCTTATGTGGTAGACGAAACATGTTTTTTTTCTTATTATTCAAAAAATAAATAGTTAAAGGAGCAATATTCTCCTCTATCTACGGCACTAGATAATGTTGCTAATTAAGGATTACATTACAAAAAATAAATTAGATATAAAGTTTTCATTCATTCATTCATTCATTCATTCAATTATTAACGATCTGCCATAATCTTTTATTTGTTTTTTGTTGCTGAATTATTTTCTCTACTTTTATTTTATCTTTTCAAACCCGAAAAGAAAAAAAGATAACTGGTTGAAGTAAAAGGCTTACAGAAAACCTGTTATATTATTATTTTTATCATTTTTGTTATTTCTAAAGTAATTTTAACCTTTTTAACAACATCATTTTTTTATGGGTAAATGTCGCCAAAGGTCATTTTTGGTGGGATAATAGTGATTTTTCTCTCTTCTGAGGCAGAAAACAATAGAGAAAAGGGTTTTCAACATAACAATTACAATTTTTAAACTTTTTGTAAAATTGGAACAATTCATCCATCCATTATCTGCACTGCTTATCCTCAGTCGGGTCGCGGGGGCGCTGGAGCCCATCCCAGCCATTATTTCACTCTGAAATGGGGTTGGCAAAGTAAAATTGCCTCATGGTGAAGGATCTAAATCCATGCTAATTAGCTAATGTTAAAAAACTTTTGTTCATACATAGTGCAAAAGTCCACTTGTGAGTAAAATACATACTCACAACAACATACCTATACATGACAAGATAACATTTAAAACAAATGTACATGTGAAAGAAAAATGAAATTGGTCTTACCTTTCGTGTGACAGGGCTTAAGCTGGTTGACTAGAGTCGGGGGTGAATGCAGAAAGGGGAGCGGCGGTTTAAACACACACACAACTCATTCGCTCATTCACACCGAGTGACCAATTAACCTGACATGCATGTTTTTGGAATGTGGGAGGAAACCGGAGTGCCCGGAGGAAACTCTTGCAAGTGAACATGCAAACTCCACACAGGAATATTTGATCCCATGACCTCAGAACTGTACCGCACACGCGCTACTCACCACGCTGCCTTGCTGCCCAAAATCGGATCAATGATTACCTTATTTTCTAGACTATAAGGTGTACTTGATTATAAGGCACACTATCAAAAATACCGCCATGTAAAATATATTTTGTTTTTTTATATATAAGGTGCATCAAACTCTTAAGCAAAGAGACAAAAAAAATCATTCAATCACACATTTCACAAAAAAAAATCCGTATCTCCGGTTCTATAAAGGGTCACCGGATTATAAGGTGCACTTTTGAATCTTGGGCCTATTTGGGTTTGCTTTATAGTCCGAAAAATACAGTATATGATAATTTCTCCAAACGTTAAGGATTATTTTTCTTATATTATTCATAAATCTCATTCACTGCCAATGACAGCCAGAGAGGTTTGGGGCATTGACTGATCCACAGGCAATGACTGCTGTAAACATCAATGTCAGTTAATGAGTTAAAATCAATTGAAAACATACTGCAATTAAAAAACGAAACAAAAATTGAGCAAAATGAATTGCCTGTCGGCAAGAATTATTTGTTTTTTTGTGTGTTTAAGGTAGAGGTGAAGGAAGTGCTATGATTCTGCGTTAATAATACATTTCAATGTATACTGAAAAAACCTCAAGTAGTGTCCTCAAGCCCCCCCTCAGAGTTAAAACACACCCCAGTCAAGAACCACTGCTCTACAGCATCAAAACTCATTAGACAGTATGTAGTTGACCTCATAACTTATAGCAGTTTCTAATTAAAGTCGTACAAGTTTTTGTAAAAACAGAAAGGACTTTCAGGAAACATATCAGCTCTCATTAGAGTCCCTGAGCGCCAGTGCTTTAAAAGTCAACTAATCAGGGCCTCATTAGCGGTTTGATGTTGAAGTCACATAAATGTAACAGGCTCTCTGACCCCTCCCTGCAGCCCGACTCGGAGGTGGCCCGGGCCGGGCGGAACCTGGAGCTGTTTTTCCTGAGCAAACTGAAGGAGATTTTCCCAGACAGGACCATTCTGTCAACCAACCGGGACAGGATGGAGTGAGTTCGCCTGCGGTGGAGGCGCCAAGGGGACGAGGGAGGGAGATACAAGCTCCCGGAGTTAGGAAGATTTTTTTTTTTTTTTTTATCGATAAAATCAACAGTTTTGGAAATTGGAAACAATGATGAGAAATATTGTTCTTTCAAGTTTTGTGAAATGAAAATAAAATAATGTCAGAACCAGAACAAATGGTAGACCCAAACGCATAACGTTTCACTCAAAAGTTTATTGGGATATCGAGGACACAAACACCAGCGATCCGGTGCTCGCTGACAGGGGGAGTAAGCAGCTCACGGGATCGGAGCGTGATAGGAATGCGGAAGTGGATTTGCCGGAGCGGGAGATCGGAGAGTGGTCAAATGAACAAAACGGGTCTTTAGCCGTGGTCTGTGGTCAAAAACTGATCAATAACCGGAGACAAACGGAAATCAAGAACAGACGAGTTGGATACGAATGAAGACGAGAGCCAGAGTCAAAGTGCTTGCCTTGCATATGCAGAGGTTCCCTTACGGACTGACAAGGAGTGACTGGAGTACTGGGTATAAATAGGAGGGGACAGGCATCTAGCAGCAGCTGGCTCCAAACGAGCGGGCACAGGTGAGTGCAATGAGTAATCATGACAAATAAAGATTCGAACTTTGAGTAACACTAATAAGGCTGCGTCCCATTCTTCTCACTTTCACTCGCTATTTGCCCTAGTCACTCGGTTTTGCGCGTTCAAGTGAAAATGGGATGTGTCCCAATACTCTCAAGACCGAGGGAAAAGTGCCCTCAACCTATGACATAACCACTTCAGATCGAGGGAGGTCGGTACTACCCAGAAGGCTTTGCGAATTCTCAATATCGACAAACATGGCTGGAAAGGAAACACACAAATGTAAGTAGTTTTCCACAACTACGCATGTATTTGCAATGAAATATATTGAGTTATCTTAGTTTGACGCAAATGCAATAGAAAATCGTATTTTTGCGTTAAAACATGAACATTGCAAAATCGCTACTTTACACAGTGAGCAAATCTACCGAGGGAGCCGCAAAAAACTCCAAACCGTTGAGTTGGATAACCACAGAAAATCACGGTTCAGCCTATCCCTGTTTTTATCTTAAACGAGTCGTGCTTTTGCATCTACATGGCCAGTCGCTAAAGCAGCATAGTCACAATAACGTTCTGGATAAATACGCTTGTTTACTGCACACAATTTCGGGTGTCGTGTTTCATTTACAATATGATTCTTTCATGTGAGATCAGAATGCATTAGTTTTCATCATGCATCATGAGTAATGTCTCCGAATTTCACGAGGAAATACAGTTGAAACAAATAACTATCACATAGTCCACAGGCTTCTCTGTAAACACATATTAAATAAACTAATAAACTTCTCAAAATGTTGTCCAAATGTGGAGACAATTCTAAAGCATGTGTGATGCTGGCCAATAGAAGGCTCTTACAGCCATAAGAATAACATGTCAGGTTTGTGGTTCTATTCACTATCAAATAATTATCCAGAAGACATCCTATAATTTCCTGTCTCACATCAACTTGTTCAGCATCCTATACACAGTTGTTTTTGTACAATACACCGGCATTAAGTAATTCTTGTTTTTTCCACCCAACCTAAAGACCACTGTAGAACGTCCCGTGGAAGAGCTGGTCACCATCACAGCTACCACACCATCCACACCACTGGGCACGTCGTCATCTTCCAATCCGGCGCCAAACCCCAAATCACCCAGAAAAAAAGGAAGCACGATACACTCCTTGACTTTTTGAAAGAGGAGTCTGCCAGAGTGAAGAAAAGGCACGAGGAAACTGAGGCCAAAGCTGAGCGGTTCCCGATCCTTTTTGCGAAGCTCGTGGACACATTTCCAGAACAGTGACATCTCTGCAATGTTTCCCTTTGTTTTATAACATGAAAATATTTTATTTTATTATGAACTCAATGAAGTTCCAGTTTGTGTTTTCCAGTTTTATGGAAGTATTGGTATATTTTTATTAAATTGTGTGACACATTATTTATTTACTCTTATGTATTTCGGCCAATGTGAGTTTGTTTTTCTGAAAGTAAACTATTATTTAACCTGGAGTTATTTGTAGTTGTTTTCTGTCCAAGAGTCACATAGTTCACACACAGTATCTCACATCATTTTGAAATAAACCACCAAGGTGTTACTCAAAATAAAGACGTTTATTGAATAGTAATGCAGAAAAGCACAGGATGCAAATGTGGGTCTGACTCTCAGAGCCTGAAACATGGCTTTTGGGCAATTTATTCCATATTAACTGCGGACAATTCTGTGTACGGTGGACCTGGGAACACTGAAGACTCGTGACACCACACGGTAGGACAGACCGTGGGCCAGCCAGTACACGTAGATCAGGACCTCCAGCCATGGCCCTGTTCCCTCTTCAGCAGCTCCTGCAGGGCCCACAGTACCTTCTTGCTCAACCTTAAGTCCTGAATGAGTTCTGATTCCACATCGAACCATGAGCACAGGATGGGAACACCCCTACTATATGTCATAAAATAGCATTAAGATACTAATAAGTAGGTTGTCATTTATGTCTACACAAACATAGGGTATTATGTGAACGTGCGTTGTACGTTAACCCTTACTGTATTTGACCGAACGGGTCATTTTTTCAAATGAGTGGACGTACCTTGTAAAGATGAATCAGTGCTACATGGCGCCGAAGCAGTCTTCAATATCGCGCATTTCTCCTCCGTTGATTGGAGACACGGAAAAGCTTCCAGGCAATCGGTAATAACACAACTGTAGCGGGCATTTAAACGTTGCACGGACTCTCCAACTGCCATACCACAGGTTGAGACTCAAGTTGTTTACATGTGACGTAGGCCAATATGTCACTGAGGTCTACAGCCAATTCGTATTACGGCCATCTACTGGACTGGGGTGGAACCTTGCAAGTCCCGTCCAATTTCTTAGGGGACAATCTTCACTTTGCACTCCACTCACCTAGGGGACTTCCCTATGGAGGGACCTCACTGGAGGGTTCTCAGGGCCAAGTGAGAGGAATGGGATTGGGCCATGGACTCTCACAGCAAAACTGGAAAAGAAAATCCAGGCTTGGGAGATGTAATGCTACAGGAAACATCTAGGACTTCCTGTATGCATATGGACACGATCTTTCTGCAAGGCACAGTCCAAGGGGTAGAAGAAGAGAAAAAAAAACAAAAAAAAAACTGGGCCGACAACATCAAGGAATGAACTGGTGCCAAATTTGCTATGACCCAAAAACAGGCCAGGAGCCATCGACAGTGGAGGAAACGGTCCAGAGTTGCGTCCTCATCTGTGCCCCGACGGGCTATGCGGTAAAGGGATACGTGAACCGTGAAATATCGGAAACAATCATCAAAAATGTACTAATTTGAGATTGGTAATTTAAAAATACGTAGACTCTAGTGTAGAGTATTGTAACATTACGTAACAAACTAATGTATTGTGTAAAAGTACTGAGGAGTGTCATAAATCTTAGCATATTAACAGATACTCTACAGTCTACACAGTGTGGTATCTTATTATAACGTATTGTAAAGCATGATAAGAACTGTAGTCCTTTAAGAAAAATGAATATAAAGAATTTAATACTCTAGTGTTTTGTAACATTTGGTGTCATTTATTGTATTATATAGCGAACTGGTTGTTTTATTGTGAAAATCACATCACCTTAGTAGATAGATAGATAGATAGATAGATAGATAGATAGATAGATAGATAGATAGATACTTTATTCATCCCCGAAGGGAAATTCACTTTTCCAGCAGCATCCCTAAGCTGAGAACAATCGAAAATAACTGAGAACAATCGAAAATAACACGGGAGCTGCTGGAGTGGCTGCCATTCGTGACGGCGCCGGAGAAACGATTCAATTTGAATCATGTACAAACAAACAAACAATTGAATCATGTACAAGAAACGATTCAATCTGAATCATGTACAAACAAACAAACAATTGAATCATGTACAACAAACAAACAAAATATTTATGTTTCAATAAGTGGAGTGTTAATAAAATGGGGGGAAAATAATTTCTGATACTGATATGACCAGTATACTTTGACTGTCAAAATGCATGTGTCACAATTGCCCATTGCCCTCACCTGTGCCCGCTCGTTTGGCACCAGCTGCTGCTCGTTGCCTGATTGGCTCCCCTCCTATTTAAACTCAATGCTATCATTCACTAATGGTCAGTCTGTCAACGAACCTCTGCACTTGCAAGGCATGCAGTTTGACTCTGTCCGATATCCTGGTCGTGTATCCAGTATCGATCCCGTCTGTCCCGTCCTGTCCGGTATCTTGCTCATGTATCCAGTATCAATCTCGTCTGTCCCGCCCTGTCTGGTATCTTGCTTGTGCATTCATTATCCAGTATCGCTCCTGTCCGTCCCATCCCATCTGGTATCTTGCTCGTGCATCCTGTATCGATCCCGTCAGTCCCGTCCTGTCTGGTGTCCTGCTCGTGTATCCAGTATCGATCCCGTCTGTCCCTTCCTGTTCGGTATCTTGCTCGTGCATCCTGCATCAGGTATCGATTCCGTTTGTCCCGTCCTGTCCGGTATCTTGCACATGCATCCTGTATCTGGTATCGATCCAGTCTGCCCTGTCCGGTTTGGATCTCGTCTGCCCCTGGCTTCCTGTTTTCCCGCGCCTGACTTCTCCGTCTCACTTCTTCTGCCCAGCGATCGCCGAATCGCTGGCGTTTGTGTTCCCGCAGAGGACTGCCCCATTTCCGTCAAATAAAGCTTGGTGTGAAAACGTTATGTGTTTGGGTCCACCGTCTGTTCGTGTTCTAACAGCATGATTGACAAAAAGTAAATGACACTACAGAAATGTAGCAAATATTGCAAATGTCAACCACACCTATGGCATTTGGTGAAAGTCTGGTGTCAATTATTTAATTACTCTATATAGCACCCTGGTTGTTTTATTTTGAAAATTGAATCTAATTGCGAGTCAAAATGTGTGGTCGACGAAAAATAAACAAAAATGTGGGGAATGTTGCAAACGACGACCACAGTAATATATTTTTGCAAAGGTTTGGTGTTTTCGTTATAAAGATTTCCTGGTTGTTTCATATATGAAAATCCGATCAACCTTAATTACAGAACATTGCAACATGCTGTATCATAAGGTCCAGTGTACTATTTTAATTATTGGAACATATTGTAATGTATAAATATTTAACATACCGCAAACATTGCTTTTCTTTTTTTCCCCAAAACACTCTTTTAAAACATTTAGCTTGAACGTGAAATTATTTGTCAGAGAAAGAATCATAAACAGACATTCCGGGGGAGAAACTGTACTGATAAGGCAAATCTGTAAACGCTGGCTCGGAGATTAGAGAGAAAAAACACGAGGGAGTATGTTTGGATCTTTTAAGGGCCCTGTGCATCACAATCAAATATGTTAAAAGGAATTGAGCATATATATATATATATATATATATATATATATATATATATATATATATATATATATACGGCAGACACGTCCCCGCCTTACGATGTTTCCTTTTTAGAGTGTGTAATAAGATGTTTTAGATAAAATGCAGAGAGGGCACATAAATCGCTACCCTCGCTAAATTGCAGATGCTATAACCAATCGACGATCAGGCATGTTAAAGTTTTAAAATCAGACTCATTTTTAATGCCCCGTTGTCGTCTCCTCCTCCCTCTGCATCCGCCTTCTTCTCCACTCAACCAGCTCAAGTCACGTCACACCAAAAGTAAATCAAATTTCATTTTTCCCTTGCATGTTAAGTCTGTTACTATTGGATAAGTGCAAAGGAAATTTCATGGGATGCCAGTTCCTTACTTAGACTCACTGTTGTTGGTTGTTTTGACTATTGCATTGTCGTCACTATTAGCCAATCATATTGGTGTTCTTGGATTTTCACGCCCTTTAGGGCTGATCTGCTTTTTGTAACTTTGAAGATTTAATAAAAAAAAGAGGGGGCTCAGAAGAGGGCTTTATAAAGTGATGGATTTTTTGTTTTCTGAGAGCTCTTCTTCCAGTGTTTTGCTAAAACGTCCTACCTTGTGGAGACATCCTACCAATGCCGAGTGCACAAGCGCAAAAGGCTGATTGCGATTTTCTACGGAGAGTACTTACAATTTTAGTTATGATTTAGTCCTATTTGACTCTTTCACTGCTTCAAAATACTGTTGTCTGACCTAACTTTTAAGCCTGGCTTGTTTTTCTGAGGTAGATTTTTAGCATGGTGAAACTGTGTATTATTTGTTATTGCAGCATTCGTTGCAGCCTGGTCATCCTGGAAGGGGGATTACCTAATGTGCAGTCTCTTCTCAAGGTTTCTTCATTTTCCTCATGCAGAGGTTTTTGAGTTTTTCCTTGCCCTCATGTAGGTTTTAGATCAGGGGATGGTGTCATAATAGTTTGTGCAGCCCTTTGAGACTCCTTGTGATTCAGGGCGTCACAAATAACCATGACTTGACTAAGATAATCACTCACTGTAGGTATGCAAGCCAACTCTTGTATGTCATGAGTAAACATTGTTTGCAATAATTTTGAGTTTCAGTGTTTTTAGTTTTACTTGTAAAGAAATTAAACAATAATGGCTGTCAGATTAGCCCACAGTAGGAAGTTTCGGCAGAACACCGGTCCTCCTTGCAAGTTCAGAATCCATTGATATCTTGTCACCTTATTTTGAGTGTCAACTTGAGTTTAAACTTAATACATGTATTTATCTGTCAAGAACTGGAACAGGAGGAGGACCCAGATGCATAATGTTTCCCACACAAGCTTTATTTTATGGGAATGGGGCAGTCATGCACATTAACACAAACGCCAGTGATTCGGCGATCGCTGGGCGGAAGAAGAAAGACAGAAGTCTGGCGTGGAACAACAGGAAGCCAGAGACCAACGAGATCGATACGAGACGATATTGGTCAGATGGTGTCGATACCGGACAGAACAGGACTTACAGGATTGATAACAGATATAGGAGGCAGATATCAAACAGGACGAGATAGACTGGAACGATACCAGACAATGGAGACCGGAGACCGATATCAAAACAGGACGAAATAGACGGGATCGATACCGGACAGGATACAAAAACAGGAAACCGGACAAAGTCAAAACACACGTCTTGCGGGTGCAGAGGTTTGTTGACGGACTGACAAAGGGCGAGTGAAAAAACTGAGCTTAAATAGGAGGAAAGCCCATCAGTCAACGAGCCGCAGCTGGCGCCAAACGGGCTGGGCGAATTGAGGGCCATGGGCAACCGTGACATTTATCTATAATGTTACTTATTTACATACATGTTATGTATATTACACAGAAGTTGTACTTACTATATACTATTCTGTTATTTTAAGATTTCTATCTGTTGTACAATAGCTGCTATAAGGCAATTTAACTTTGCTATCTCCAACTCAGACGGATTCATTTTGTATCCTGGGGTTTTCTGCATATATGTATATATTTTTAATCTCTTGCGCCTCAACTGTCCTTTATTCCATCCAGTAAACATTACGTTTCTTTAGGACCTGGAATGTTTTGCTAGCACATCAAAAGAATGAGTGATGAAGATGAAAAAGAAGAGCTTCATATGATGTTTATGAGGAGGTTGTCTCTCCTCCTCCTCGTGTCATTCGGGGTCACCCACGCTCATTTCCTCCCTAAGAAGCCGCGTTACGATGCAGGATAAGTGCGGGATGTTTAGCTTGGATGTTGAATCGGTCTGTTGGCTAGATTGAAAATCGTAATCGGGGACTTTTGAAAGTGCAGCGCCGGGGAGCTTAAATAAAAATGCACAAATAGAACGGCAAAAGTGACCAAATTTGGGGATAACTTCAAGGCGTTTTTTTTTTTTGTTCACAACTGATACTAGGAAAATGTTTAGCAGTTGACTAAGCCTATTTTAACCCTGCTTATGATACAGCCTGGTAATAACATATTAGAAACGTAGTGACAACATACAAGGAGTAATAACTCGATAAGGTATGATTCTCATGATTACCGATGTGAATCACCTATGCCCGCTCTTTTGGCGCCAACCGCTGCGGGCTCTGATTGGCTCCCTGTCAGTATTTGAACCCAGCCTTGCCGTTCCCTTTTTGTCAGTCCGTCTGCGAACCTCAGTGTATACTAGGCAAGCCTTTTTCGACCCTGACTCCCACCTGTCCCGTTTTTGCTCCCGTTTGTCTCTGGCTACGACCTGTTTTGATCCTGACCACATCTGCTCTCCCGTCCCGGCTTACGATCTCTTTTTGTCCACGACTACGTCTACTCAACCGTTCTGACTTACGACTCCTTTCTGACCCCGACCACGCCTTGCTCTCCCAGTCCCGGCTACCGACCAGTTTTTCCATCTCTGACACCGCCATCGCTCGCTACGGAAGATCCACTTCCGTGTTCGGATCACAGTCCGAGTACGAGAGCGACTTGCTTCCCGCGTCCAGCGAACACCGGATTGTGGGCGTGGCCCTTTCTCTTTCCTTCGATAAAATTTGTGATACGCTACGCAATTGGGACCTGTTTCCATTCTGGTCCTGACAATGATATGCATATCAAACTGGTAACCCTTTGTGCTAATCAGTAACAAAAAAGCTTCAAAAAGGTTAGTGCTGTCGGTTTTAGTGCCCAAGAGAGTAGTAATTTTGTCTAGACTAGCTTCAAATTTGGAAGATAATTGAAGAGACAAATTTTGAATATTTATATGATTTATTTGGCCCTTGTCTAGAAATCACTCGTAACATTGCAGATTAAACAGCTAAGCAGAATAAACACAAAACTTGCCAGACAGATGACTCGATGCAAGCGTTATGTAAACAGATTGCTTTTTAAAGTTTTTTTTGCATAAGTTTTTTTATTCTACTCCAAAAGAATAAAACAAAATGAGTTTTGTGGAAAAATATATCTTACTGTGAATATGTATTATTATTATTATTATTTTTAAAATTATTTTTTCATTTTTTACTTTTCAATTATTTTCTCAAACAGATAACATTTTTCTCAAGGATAAACAACTTGTAAGGTTACAGCATTAGAAAAATGAAAACATTTACTTTGTGTAACTGTCAAAGTTGATGATTTTTCTTTTCCTCGTTCCAATTTAAAAAAAAACAACACTATTTCTGTACAACCAAACATTTTTCGGCATCCTATTTTTCCCCAGATTATTCAGATAGAACCAGAACCGGATCAGGACCCAAACGCGTGACGTTCTCACACAAGCCTTTTATTTTACGGGAACTGGGGAGTCATGCACGTTAGACAGCGGTCTGGCATGGAAATACAGGAAGCCAGAGGCCGAGGAGATTAATTCCAATTGCCCGAGCAGATATCGGACAGATGGGGTCGATACCAGACAGAACGGGACAGACAGGAATCATAATGAAACAGGATATAGAAATAAACAGGACAAACTAGACGGGAACGAAAACTGGAGAGAATAATAAACAGGACAAAAATAGAAGGGAAAAAAACTGGAAAACGATATTTAACAGGACAAAAATAAACGGGAACAATACCGGATAAGAAATACCAGCAGGAAACCAGGGCCGAGTCAGAACCCACGTCTTACGGGGCAGAGGTTGTTGACGGGCTGACCAAGGAAAAATGAGAGCACTGAGCTCAAAGACAGAAAGCTAATCTGTCAAAGAGCCGCAGCTGGTGCCACACGGGTGGGGCCAATTGGGCGCCATGGCAACCGTGACAGATGTCTTTGAAGTTCTGTGCTTCTCTTTTGAGTCCTTTTAGCAACAGAAAATGAACATGTTAATCACAAGAGGCCACCAGAAGACCACTCAGTATGTTTCTCAAAGGCAGAACAGTTACGGTATGCAGTATTGTTTAATTGTCACTACTCATTTCAAATTGTATCCTACCAAAGTTCAGGCAGACGGATTATGAGAGCATTTATGATATCCGGACGATTTGGTGGAGGTTTTTTTTTTTATATAAATTTGACCGAGATTTTCTCAAGAGTAGTGAGAGGTACCAATATCAGGTGTTGTTATCCGTGCTGTTACCAACAATTTCTCAAGAATTATTTCTCACAACAGTAGCCAATACTATCATGCCTGGTTGCTGTTTAACAACCTGAAATTAGAGGCAAGACAAATAAGCCATGAATAAAATGTGGTAAATATATTGTTATACAGCACGGCGGCGCAGTGGTTAGCGCGTGTGGGTTCAAATTCAGCTACCGGACTTCCTGTGCGGAGTTTGTATGTTCTCCCTGTGCTTGTGTGGGTTTCCTCCGGGCACTCCGGTTTCCTCCCACATTCCAAAGACATGCATTTCAGGTGAATTGGCCGGTCCAAATTGTCCCTAGGTGTGAATGAGTGAGCGAGTTGTCTGTCCTTGTGTGCCCTGCCATTGGAGAACGGAGCTTGGGTCGGGGATCGATACAGAAAACAGAATCAGGATACGATAGCCGGGACAGGAGAACGGAGCTTGGATCGGGGATAGATACAGGAAACAGAATCAGGATACGGGCAGCCGGGACAGGAGAACGGAGCTTGGATCGGGGATCGATACAGGAAATGGGTCGGGATCAAAACGGGAGCCAGAGTCAAAAGTGCTTGCCTTGAGGTTCGCAGACGGACTGACCAGGTGTGATTGAGAAAGACGTGTTTAAATAGGACGGGAACCAATCAGGAAACCAGCAGCAGCTGGGACTAAACGAGTGAGCGCAGGTGAGAGCAATGGGCAAATCATGAGACAATTAAAATGTTATTATTGAAAATCTATAGCTCTGATTATAATTCTAACCATGAAAATAAACTTGTTAGACAGTAACTGTAATATTATATAGGCCACATTTTTTAAATCAATAATCTTTTCACCTTATTAAAAATAATTTTGGGAAAAAATGTTTATGTTTCTTTTTTTTTCTTCCAGATTAACTTTAGCTTTTTAAAAGATATACCCATAGAAATATATTCCATTTTGTCTAATACAAATACACCTTTTCCCCACCTAAATTGTTCCTATTTCAGTGTGGCCCTCGTTTCTAAATCTGGGCTTGATTATTTCGCCCTGCAAAAGAGTATAAGTGATTTCTAAACACTGCTGAGTAAAGCGAACATCATTCGGTAAACAAATCCGACGTATTCATTTCATCATTCGACCTGGGCACGCAGTAGCCGTCGGAGCGTTCAATAAATTCAACACGAAACATCCAAAAAAGGCTAACAAGTTTGCTTGATTGTCTAATTGTAAGATTCTCGAATGAATTTTGAGCTGCTTTGACTACCGTAAACATCCAAGATCATGAGCTCGTGTTTCATAAACAATGCTCATCTACTTGGTTATAATCGTTTTAGTTGGGAGAAAATTGGAAGGTTGCATGCAACGAAGCACCAATAAACGAGAACTTGGAAAGGAGAGCAAAGTGGCGTGAAAGCGGGTCCGCCTAGAAGAAAAATGTGGTTTTGGTCTCAGGAACAAGAGTTCTGTTGCTCCACATGAAATGTAAGGACATGTTAGGGGATTTATAGATCGCGTGTGCCACTTTTTGGGAATTCTCACGCGATGTGTGTCTGGGTAACGGTGTTCCTCCTGCCGAGTTTGGTCCGTGAAAAAATAGTCAGCATTTTTTCCTGGTGGTGTCACCAAATGAGAATTCCATAAATTGTTTATGATTTCCATAAAAATGACTTTCCTTGGAAGTGACTTTTATGATGTCTGGAGCGAGCAGAAGTCTTAACCTGAAAAAATGGTCCTTTGATGGGTACTCAATAGGAAGCCTGAACTATATGAAATTCCAAGTCCTGGAGGTAGGTAGTTTTTCAATTTTGAAGCACTGGTATTGGCCAAAACATGTCTGCGGACTGGCTCCACTTCCTGAAAGTGAAAAACAACCCGGAACAGAAGCTTCTGGTGTCCCTCTACAGAGAGACAGAGGAACAAGAGGACCTAGCAGAGAGTCAGCAACACAGCCCAGCAAATCATCTTCCCAGTCTGGAGCACATCACAGTAGAGCCGACATCATTAAGAACTTCTCACACCTTGGCCACCACCCTTTAGACCAACTGCCTTCTGGCAGATGCTACAGGTCCCATAAGACAAAGTCTAAGTGCCCAAGAGATATTTTGTCCACCTAGATAAACACACAAAACACTGGAAAAAAATATCTATTCTGCCTATGCATAGAAAAAAATTCTGTATTCATATTTCATTTCTGTTACGACCAGAACAGAATCAGGACCCAAATGCGTGACGTTTCTCACACAAGCCTTTTATTTTACGGGAAATGGGGAGTCATGCACGTTAGGTAGCAGTCTGGCATGAATTGATAGTCAAGTCAAGTCCAGTCATCTTTATTTGTATAGCCCTAAATCACGTAGGAAGCCAGAGACCGACGAGATCGATACCAATTGCCCGAGTAGATATCGGACAGATGGGGTCGATACCGGACAGGACGGGACAGACAGGATTGATATCGAAACAGGATATCGAAATTAAACACGACAAACTAGATGGAAACGAAAACTGGAGAGAATAATAAACAGGACAAATATAGACAGGAACGATATCGGACAGGAAATGCAGGCAGGAAACCGGACAGAGTCAAAACCCACGTCTTGCGGGGCAGAGGTTCGTTGACGGACTGACAAAGGGTGAGTGAGAGCACTGATCTTAAATAGAAGGAAAGCCAAACTGTCAATGAGCCGTAGCTGGCGCCACATGGCCAGGGCCTTGGCAACCGTGACAATTACTCGCCACTTATTTTAGAAATATGTTGCTGCTTTTGACATTGCCCTGTTTTTCATTGCATTTTTGTTCTGATGCGCTTACAACTCAGGTCAGTCTCCCAAAAATATATACAGTACATGTGTATATACCGGTATATCTTGATTATATATAGGAAAATCAGAATTCATATGTTATTATCTATTCTTATTTTTACACAATGTTGCTGTTATATGTCATTGCACTATTTTATGATGCACTTACAATTTTGACCAATCTATAAACATTACCTTGTAAATAGTACCTATATGTCTCATTGGTTTTAGTTTTTTTCTTTTTTATATATGTCTTTATTACATGATTATCCCGAAATGCCACAACAGAAGTTGTTGTAAACAATGTACTCTATGTAGTCAAAAATGACAATAAAGATTATCCTATTCTATTCTATTCTATTCTATTCTATTCTATTCTATTCTATTCTCATCTCATCTCATCATCCGTACCGCTTATCCTCATTAGGGTCGCGGGGGGGGGCTGGAGCCCATCCCAGCCATCTCCGGGCAGTGGGCAGGGGACACCCTGAACTGGTTGCCAGCCAATCGCAGGGCACACAGGGACAGACAACTCATTCGCTCATTCACACCTAGGGACAATTTGGAAACCCACGCAAGCACGGGGAGAACATACAAACTCCGCACAGGATGTCTGGAGCTGGATTTGAACCCACGACAGGTTCCCATGACACTAACTGTGCCGCACAAGCGCTAACCTTCTATTCTCATCTCATCTCATTAGCCGTACCGCTTATCCTCATTAGGGTCGCGGGGGGGCTGGAGCCCATCCCAGCCATCTCCAGGCAGTGGGCAGGGTCTATTCTATTCTATTCTATTCTATTCTATTCTATTCTATTCTATTCTATTCTCTTTTGTTTTGGTTCATTCTAGTCTATTCCCTTTTGTTTTGGTTCAATCTAGTCAATTGTATTTTATTCTATTCTATTCTATAAAATGAAACACGTATTTTCCATACGATCACCCTTTTTCCAAAAATATTTGTTCAGTTTATTTTTTAGTATATTTTTTCCTTTAAACTTAGTTGAAACAATAAGCATAATTACTAAAAACACTATTTGCTATAGATACTATCACTTTTATTTACCTTTTTTATTAGCTGAAAACATACTGGTACAATAAGTATATCAAAAATGAGCAAAATTATTTAAAAGAGAAAATCTACTCATATTATTACTTTTTACTAAAATCTTTTGTACCTGTTCTATTTAACATTACAAATACGTAGAATTGCTTTCATGTGAAAAAATGAATGGATCCAAAAATCATTTTGGTATGATTGGTTTTTATTTTCAACCTCGTAAATAAAAGATAAATAGATAAAATAAATAAATTAATTAACCAATTTTGGAGATACGTGTTTTCCACACATAGAGATGATATTTAAAAATGTAATGAAACTGGTAAAATGATTGTGTAACACTGCTCATTTTAGGGTTTTTTGGGTCATATTTTTGTTCCTTTGGCCCATTCACTGCCAATGACGGCCACAGAGATTTTTGGCATTGACCCATTCACTAACATGATGGATGTGGACGTCAATGGCTGTCAGAACCCAAACAGATGGTGGAACCAGACGCGTAACGTTTTCAGACAAGTTTTATTTTGCGGGAAACGGGCAGTCATGCGCGGGAACACAAACGCCAGCGATTCTGGGCAGAAGAGATGGAAACCGGACAGGACAGACGGGATCAATACAATATACATGTGATCGATACTGGACAGAAACGGGACGGACGGGATCGATACCGGATGCTGGTTATACGAGCAGGATAACGGACAGGACAAGACAGATGGGATCTATAACGGATACTGGATACTGGAGCAAGATACCGGACAGGACGGGATCGATACCAGATACTGGAGCAAGATACCAGACTGGACGGGACAGACAAGATCGATACCGGATCCTGAATACACGAGCAAGATACCGGACAGGGCAGGACAGACAGAATTGATACCGGATACTGGAGCAAGGTACCAGATACTGGAGACTAGAGCAAGATACCGGACAGGACAAGACAGAAGGGGTCGATACCGGATACTGGAAACTGGAGCAGGATACCGGACAGGACGAGACAGGCGGGATCGATACCGGAGACTGGAACAAGATACCGGACAGGACGAGACAGGCGGGATCGATACCGGATACTGGAGCAAGATACTGGACAGGACAAGACAGACGGCATTGATACCGGATACTGGAGACTGAAGCAAGATACAGGACGACACAGGCGCGATCGATACCGGATACTGGAGCAAGATACTGGACAGGACGGGAAAGGCGGGATCGATACCGGATACACGAGCAGGATACCGGACAGGGTCAAAATACAAGTCTGGCCAGGGCAGAGGTTCGTTGAAGGACTGACAAGGAGTGAATGAGAGCACTGAGTTTGAATAGGAGGGAAGCCAATCAGGCAACGAGCAGCAGCTGGTGCCGAACTGGCGGGCCAAAGTGAGGGCAATGGGCAACCGTGACAATGGCATTGAATAAGTTAAAAGTAATCTGAAGCATACAACAATATGAAATTAGCAAAATTGTGGAAATATTATTTATCTTCCATACTATCACCTTTTTCCTTCAATTGTTGCGTCAAAGAAACCGACCCATTTCATGTTTTAGTAAAAATTGTATCTTATGTGTATTTCACATCATTTCCGTTCACATTTAAAATAGCACATGCATAAAAATATCCACCTGGAATCTGTTGTTTGGACTTCACCATTACATTTGCTGCCTCTTGTTCCAAGAAACAGGAATGCTAACAGCTCTACAAGACGTCTCCTCGCTGGTTTCCTGACAGGAGAAAGAGAAATATCAGTGCAGGAAAGGAAATAAGGAAACCAGATGCCCCGGGACAAAAGAGGACAGAGAGAGGGAATGACAGAAACGCAGAAGAGGGGAGGGGAGCGCTTGTTTTCCCTCCCCTTGCCTCTTTTCTTTTTTAAGACGAGCTTTGGTCATAAGAAATCAATACACCGCAAGAGAACAGACGGGCGAGGATGAACGACATCAAGTTGGCTCTGCTTGGAAGTCCAGGAACTGGAAAATCAGGTAAACTTCTGTCTTGAGGAGGTTAATGAATTGTATTTTCTGTCAAGTTGTCAATAATAGGCCACACTTAAATGACATCAAATCAAAATTAAATCCAAATTGATTTTAAATGCATTTTTCAGGGAAAGAGTTGACACTCAAAGTTCTATATAAAAACATTCAGTATAGTTGAAATGATAACAATCATGTTGCTTATGTAATATAGTTACATCATGATTTGTTTTTGACAGCACTGATGTGTTTCTTAATTCAATTAGACTTAAGGAGTGCTGAACTTCAAATATTCAGGGCAAAGAATATAGAAATAAATAAATCACAAGTACATTAACATTTTAACTATCTAAGAAATACAAAACAATACCAATAATAATTATAATAACTTATATATAAAGCAATATTCGCAAAAAAATCCTTTTGCATTAAAAAGATATTTTTGCATATAAAAAATAAGAAAGAAAATAATATTAATAGGTTAAATTTTTCATTCAAACTAATAATTTTTATGACAAAATACCTTTTACATAAAAAATGATTTGATGACTTCAGCTTTCATATACATATTTTATTATGATTCAATATTGACAAATCCATCCATTTGGGGGGGGGGGGATGTTGGAAACAATGTATTTTAAAAGATTTTGGGTCATATTAAACTAAATTGTGTTCATATCTACAGACAGAAAATTGAGTTTCTTTCTAGTGATTGATTTATCTAAAACATTATTAATTACGAATAATTATATATATATACAAACATATATATTCATTCTAGTAGTTGATAAAAACATTTCTAATTAAATGTAATAAATATATAAATATGCTTAAAAAAACGCTCTAATCCATCCATTATCTGCCCTGCTTATCATTAGTAGGGTCGCACGGGGGGTTGGAGCCCATCCCCAGCTATCTTCGGGCAGTGGGCAGGGGACAGGCAATACACTTGCTCATTCACACCTAAGGACAATTTGGACCGGCCAATTAACCTGACATACATGTTATTTGGAATGTGGGAGGAAACCAGAGTGCCCGGAACATGAGAACTCCACACAGGAAGATTCGATCTCATGACCTCAGAACTGTGCCGCACATGCTCTCACCACTGCGCCGCCTGGCTCTAAACATTTTGAATTTTATTTTTCATCTTTAGTTTTCTTATTTAGAGCTCACAATAAAATGCATTCTTAATGATTGCAGTTATTTGTTTGTGTTTGTATTATTTAGTCTTTTTCATTCTGTATATTCATTCATCAATATTATATATTTTCTGTTTTCACAATTTATTTTCACCATTAAAAATGCCAGAATATTAATTTTATATTTTTTAAATTTTGTTTGTTTGTTGTATAATCATTGGATGTTGACCACTTTTCGGTTCTAGAAGAAATTAAATCTTTTTTATATGGATGCAAATTTAACAATAGTTTTGGTAGGTGAGGCAGCTCTCAGTATGCTGCAGTGCACATCGGCTAAAACAAAGGGATTAATAAAGGAACGCCTCATTAAGTGGTGCAGGTGTATCTAATGTTGTGTCCACAGAGGATCTTGAACAGCACTCAACACTTGAGTTGCTGATTGAAAGTGATGTGGTACAAAGCCGCAAACTTGGCCCACAAGCAAACAAAAAGCTCGGCAGGCCCTCCAGCCGCCTCTTTTATGTGGTCCTTGGCTTTCACTCCGACGCTTGCAGGGACTGTAGAAACCATCTTTGTGCAATTATATTGAAATCCTGCTCCACACTTGAAACCTCCATGATACTGGTTACGTTTACATGCAGGCATGATTCTGATTGGAACGGGACCATCGCCAGCGGTTGATTTATCCAGTACATTTCCTTTTTATTTTCGGCCTCTATGGACAAAATGCTACAGGTGTATATATATATATATATATATATATATATATATATATATATATATATATGCCATGTTATTCCTCGTTTGTTACAGTTAATATTGACTACGATATGCAAATGTCTGCGAAGTAATCCCCCCCCCAATTTTTAAATTGGGCACTCACTCCATTCCCACTTGCAGTAATAGTTATCCGGGGATAATGTATCGTGGCCGCTTACAAACTGATATAAAATTTAAAAAGCGCTTCCAACCAAATTTCCTTCTCCTGGTTCCAGCTCACAGCAATACGAGATTGGGGATCGCGGACGCGCAAGTGCAGTTTATTTTAAACGAAATTAAAAAAGTAACGGCAAAAAAAGAAGCTGCCAGGCTTGACAAAAGTGCAATCTGCCGGTCCCCTTTTGCAGCAATATGTGATCAGGGATAAAGGATTGTGGCTACACAAATGCAGTTTACTTTTTGGTGGACAGAAGGGCAAAAAAGAGCTGCCAAGCCCAACTAGAATGCTGGCACCTGCTCATAGCAATATGCCATTGGAAATAATGGATCCTGGAATATTTTAGCGAGGGATTACAGTTTTGGATGTCACAGTTGTATCCATATGTACAAAGTGTAAGTCTATGCTCTTTGCTAGCTACGTACAAGCATGTCTTGAAAACACACGAGAAGCAGAACTAGAGTTCACTTTTGGATGCGGGTGAAACAATCACGGTATCTCATAGAATTTGATGAAGACATGAATGAACTCATCCTTTATCTAAAGTATAAAAGTCTACTTGCACAAAGATGTCGCATTCGCCCTTGTAATCGGAACACTTGCCAACACTAAGTTTACATGATTATTTGTTTGTCTCTATGCATGTTAACGATTTCTTCAGTTTGCTTCCAAAATCCGACATTTGATCCCAGTCCGACTATTGCTTGCGTGTAAACGTAGGAACTGATATTCCTCAATGTGTCTTTCTGTCCAGCTGTCCTTGTACGCTTCCTGACCAGGCGTTTCATCGGAGAATATGCGTCAGACACCAGTGAGTGGACAAACGTTTGACAACTTGATACAAATTTATAACTTCTTGTAAACATTGGAATTCCTGCAAAACAAACATGAAAATGAAAATTTTCTTTTAAGGCTATCTTGGCTTGCTGTTTTCATCATGTTTGATCTTGCGCAGACAAACTTATTATGGAGGGGTAACCAACCTTTTTGAAGCTGAGAGTCCTTTTTTGTTACTGATTAGTGCAAAGGGCTAATTACTATGTTAGTCACTATGTTAGTTGTCATTATTAGTACTACATTTTTCTCCTTTGAATTAGTATCACAATAAACTATCACTGGTGAGCTATTTTCACAACTTGTGCAAGGGCTACACAGGAGTTTTCAAGTGGATACCTTTCGCCCATGTTGGTGACCCCTGCATTCACGTTACGTAATTCTGGAGAACCTTGGCACATTGGCATCCAGGAATGAGACGAGGAGTATGAAAACAAGAGCCACCCTGCAGAAGAGTTTGCTCTCTCTTGTGGTTTGAAATGTCAAAAAGAATTTCTTGATACTTCAGTTTGTTGCCATCCAACAAAAATGGGTCTAAAAAAAACCCACACAGCCATCATCTATGACTTTGATTGCTTCTTTGTGGATCTTGGATCCATCCCGTTTCCATCAGCGATTAGGATGAAGTTCAAAGTATCATTCATGACTCAGAGAAAAATCAATATTTTGCCAATTTTCCAGAGTACATCTTTTGTTGGGACTATGAACTTTGGCAAGTTCGGGATTTATTTTACTTTCTTGTTTCGTGGCTGTTTAGGAACACTAGCTGGTTCATGAACAGTTGTCTTCTCGGGCTTGTCATGGATGTCAACAGTATTTTCAAATTGTTTTCTCATCTCTCAATATGTTGATGTCTGTCACAGCATCAGCACTTTTTGTTCTTATCCTGTTGACACCAGGGCTGTGGTCTGTGGTTGAGTCTTTGGCAACTGTTATATTTAGTTTTTGGTGAGCTAGGATTTCGACACGACTGGGGATTTTGCCAATTCTAGCATTTAACACAGGTTGAAATCTGGGAATGGTTCCATCATTTCTCAACACGACTTTTGTCCTTAAAAGAAAACACACGGGAGTATGGCATTCAACCAAGCTGAGAACAATAAAACATTCTATGTAGAGTGAAGCCTTGTATCTTATATCTCATAGGTAAGAAACAATGTTTACTGGATGGAATACAAGCCAGTCAATGGGCAAGATAAGAATAAATATATACTGTAGACCCCCCAGGATAGAACATTAATATGTTTTGAGGGGGGAATACAAAGTGAAATTGCATCATTGTGTCAGGAACCAGGAACGGAGACTGGAACCCAATTGCGTTAGTTTCTTAGTTTTATTTGAAAAGAGACATAAGCTGGCACCCACGATCCAGTGATCATAAGTTGTGGGGAGCAGGTCGCCCGTGACGCGGAAGTGGCACTTCTCTGGCGAGCAATAGCGGTGTCGAAGAGGGAAAAGCAGGTCGGGTTACCGGGGCGCAGGAGCAGAGACGTGATCAAACGGAAACAGGTCGAAGCCGGGAAACGTACAGGAGTCAAAAACAGGGAGTCAGGTTCGGAATGAAGAGAAAGGCCATGTGGGAGGTAGTTCAGCCTATAGGATATTGTCAAATTCGTGATGCTGTGACACAAACTGTTGACCAGCTTTTTATTTGATGTTGACCAATGGCAGACAGACATCTTAGAGACCTATGTTACTCAATATATGCACAGACACTGCAAACCTGAAGATTATGGGATTTTGTGCACGCAAAACAAGTTCTTGCTGATGTTGTATATTAGGGAAAATTCCATCAGGGGTTCAATCCACAGAACCTCTATTTCTGATAGATGGTCACTTTTCTAATCAATAAATAGTTGAAGTTATTTATTAGATGTTATTGCGTAAGTAACAAAATGCTGATGACAATGTCATGCGGTGTCTGTTAGTGATGTGTGTAGGTGTCACCTAACTCTAGCATTTGCTGGGTAAAAATGCTAGCTCAGTTTTAGAGTGCCTGCTTCGTACAGTATGTATGAAATCATGGGTTAAATCTCCACTATCGCCACTTCTTATTGTCCTTCATGACATGATTACTAATTAGCATCACCTGTGCCCGCTCATTTGGCGCCAGCCGCTGCAGGCTACCTGATTGGTTCCCTGTCCCTTTTTAAGCCCAGTCCTGTCACTCTCTGGTTGTCAGTCCGTCAGCAAACCTCTGTTGTTACAAGGCAAGCATTTTGACCCTGACTCCCGCCTGTCCCGATTTTGTCCTCGTGTTTCCAACCGTCCGTTCCTGATCTCCCCATTTGTCTCCGGCTCTGACACGATCCGATTGCATGAGCGGCTTGCTTCCAGCGTCCAGCGAGCACCGGATCGTGGGCGCTGCCCTTCCTCTTTCTATCAATAAACTTGGTTAACGCTACACATTTGGGTCCTGATTCCGTCCTGGTCGTGACACTTCACAATAGCCATTTACAGGGTATAACAATATATGAGATTACTTTTGGAAGTCCTAGCAACAGAAATTTGTTGATATTTTGAGGTACCAGAAGAATCTAGATTTTTACGAATAATTTTTCTTTTAGGGACTGATCAGTCAATCAGAATGCAGTACACACTAGATGATGAAAATCTGTGAAGCAACGACAGTGGACGGTGACCAGCGTTATAGCAAAGAATCACTGTAGTTTTAAGTTCCAGAGATTAAAAGAACCATTCGCTGTATAGATTAGATTAATTTTAATCAACGTTTTCTTTACTGCAGATTCTCTGTATCGAAAAAGGATGTCCATTGATGGAAGGCAGCTGAATCTGGAAATGTTTGATCCTTGCTCACAGGTACCACTTATTCAATGTTTACCTCAGAGCATCTTCTATTCTGTGCTAGCTTAACCTCATTATTTTCCCTGACTTCATTGAGTCACCTCAAAGGCATAACGCATCTGTTTTTGCTTTCATAATTGCGGTGCATGGTTGTGTCTGTTATGCCGTCTATTAGCATTGTGTTACTATCAATTCAACACGCTTTCTTAGCTTAACAACTTTGTTTTTCTTAATTTTCTGGTGTCTCTTCAAAGTTACAGTACTGCTCACCCTTCTTTCTGGAATGGATTTAGTGACAGTAACACATTCATTTTGCATTGAAAAATAAAACGAAATTCAATATTCCATCATTTGATTTTTAGGAGTAAGGAGCCAAACCTCAACTAGTAGATAATTCCTAACATTGAGTAAAACAGAACCGCTAAATAGACAAGATCAAGGTAGTTTTCCATGAGAGAATTTTATACAAGTTTCCAGGCTAAATGGAAATCACTTTTTACAGACCTGAAATTGAACTTTGGCAGCCGTGACTTGATCAGGAATGAAATCCGACACGATCCACACGAGTATCTGAAGGCTATACATCTGCTGTCTCTTTGAAGACAAGAAACTCCTAACTCCTAAACATACAAAAAAGTTTAAATTAAATGGCCTCAAGCTCTGTAAACATTCTTCCATTCTATGGAGCTCAAAGACACCATGAAGACATTTTGTTGGTTTAGGTACAGGACCTTTTTGAATCTGACTTTGAAGGTTGGGTTTCACAAACAGTAGGAGAAAATACTTCAGAACGGGCATTTTTGAGAATGGAAAAAACATGGCAAAGGTTTATCAAATGAGTTCAAGCAGATCGTTAAAAAATGATCAGTACAGGGATGCACACAACATGATAGAGCCACCCAGCCTTAGTGTACTTAAATGGTTCATGTGAAATCATCCACTTAACTAATAACTAGATGCAAAAAAATGGTTGTCTCCAGAACACAAACTCTGTAAGTGGCAGTGCTGCTGCTTTAGTAAGTATTTCAAGGGTTCATGTTTTGTGTTGTCTGTTGTCAGCACTCCAAGACCAAATGCATACTGGATGAGCCGGTGGCGTGGGCAGACGGCTTTGTGGTGGTCTACAACATCAGCGACCGCTCTTCTTTCGTCGATGCAAAAAATATTTTGCGACAGATCCGTGAGGCCCGTCACCGGGACCAATGTAAAGGGTCAGAACCAACCCCCCAATCTTCAAATTAAGTTTAAATCTTTAAATACCATACCATGGATGGAATCTTTTAATCAGTGTTTGCCAACATTTTGGAACCTGAGAGATACTTTTTTGTTACTGGTGAGCGTTAAGGGCTCCCTTTAAAAAAATTGCAATTAATGTTATTAATTTGTTGTCATTATGTTTTTATTATGTTATTACCAAGTTGGAATTATGAGAAGTAGGGTTAAAATATGCTTATTCAACCACTAAAACATATGTCTTGTATAAGGGCACCTAGTGATTTACACATAAACATGATTGGATAATTATTTAAAAAAAAATGAAAAGAACTGATCATGTCAAAAATATCTCATAACAGTTAGAAATCCATCCATCTTTTCTAGGGTTGCAGGAGCCCATCCCAGCTATCTCCGGGCAGAAGGCAGGGGACCTTCTGAAGTGTTAACCAGCCACTTGCAAGGCACACAAAGACAGACAACTCCCTCATACATGGGGATAATTTGGACTCTCCGTTTACCTGAAAATGCATGTTTTTGGAAAGTGGAAGGTAACCAGAGGGGCCAGAGTGAAGCCAGGCAGGCACAGGGAGAACACACAAACTCAGCATGGGGAGGCTGGTAACTAGAATTGAACCAAGGACCTCTGCAACGTGGGGCTGTGCTGAGCCGTACTGCCGGTTAGAAATCAAAATTCTTCCAAAAATAACAATAACCCATCATTGGTGAGCTATTTTCAGAACTGATCCGCAAGATACTCAGATGTCCTTACAGAGCTACCTCGTACCTGCTGTAAATTATGGCATACATCTAGCTTTTTCAGACCTATTCTTTGGACATGTTGAGATAAGCAAAAAAAAATTGTTTTTAATCTTCATGAAAAAGTAGTTTCCTCCTGCAAAAATCCCAAAAGTGAAGACATGAAAATAATAATACCGCGTGCCTAAAAGATATAAATAACATTAACAAAGGGCTTGTCTACTTCCTTTGAAGCTGCGCATAGCACACTGATCCTCATGCCAGGATAGCTAGTTGGAATGCTCCCATTACAGCTGCCCACTGATTCCTGATGGATTGATTTTCTTCAAGAACAGCAATGGACAAATGCAGTGCTCAGAGGCCAGAGTTTTTCTTATTTTTGTGTTCCTGTTTTCTAAAACAAAGATCATGAATTTACTAGGCAAGGGTGGTGCACCAGGGAGTCAACTAAGAACACTGCTTTAGTCCAAAGACTGGTTCTGAAACTGGCTCATTAATGATGAAACCTTTTAACTTTCTAGGATATTTTTAACTGGCATGATATTTTAGTGGTTAACTGAGCCTATTTTAACCCAACTTCTAATTACTACAAACTATTGATATCATCAAAAAACATGGTGTCAACTAAGTATTGACATAATAAGTAATTATTTTCAACATGCAAGTTAAATGGGTAGCCTGTCGCTTTAATCAGTCACAAAAAGTAGCTTTTAGCCTAAAAAATGTTAAAAAATGCTTTGCATGTATGAGGTCCTGGGTTCAATCGGTCCTGGGTTCAATCCCTAGCATCTCCATTATAGTAATGTCTACTGTTTGATCACAATTTACTGAATTTTGTAGCAAGGACCCAAATGTGGTGCACCAGGGAGTCAACTAAGAACACAGCTTTAGTCCAATGACTAGCTCTGAAACTGGCTTATTAATGATGAAACCTTTTAACTTTCTAGGATATTTTTAACTGGTATGATATTTTAGTGGTCAATTGAGCCTATTTTAACCCCACTTCTAATTACTACAAACTAGTAATATCATCAAAAATCATGGATGAAAACCAGGGTTGGGTAGGGTTACTTTAACTTGATTACTTTCAATTACTTTTGGATTACTCCAATACCAAATATGCTAATAAAAGACAAAAGAAACTAAATATGAATAAAATTATAACTTACAACACGTGGTAAGCTTTCTCTCCTGGCTTTGATCTCTTTGATCTCCGACAAAACTAACATAAAATGCGACAGAAACAAAATGAAAATAAATCCAAACAGCTTGCCAACATCATTTTTTGCCGTTCCATGTATTCCGTTACTCCTCAAGCCTGCACAAAGTTTAGTAATTTTATTCATATTAAGTTTATTTTGTCTTTTATTAGCATATTTGGTATTGGAGTAATCCAAAAGTAATTGCAAGTAATCCAGTTAAAGTAACCCTACCCAACCCTGATGACAACTAAGTATTGACATAATAAGTAGTTATTTTCAACATGCAGGTTAAATGGGTAGCCTGTCGCTTTAATCAGTAACAAAAAAGTAACTTAGCCTAAAAAAAGCTAGAAAATCCTTCTCTAAAGTCAGTGCGGGGATGTAGCTCAGTGATAGAGCGTATGCTCCGCATATATGTCCTTGGTTTAATCCCCAGCATCTGCATCATTATGATGTCTATTGTTTTATCATAATTGAGTACATTCTATAGCAAGGACCCCAATGTGGTGCCCGTGGGCACCAGGAAGTCACCTAAGAACATCGCTTTAGTCCGAATACTAGTTTTTAAACTAGCTTATTAGTGATGAATCATATTAACTTTCTAGGATATTTTTACTGGCATGATATTTTAGTGGTTAACTGAGCCTATTTTAACCCAACTTCTAATTACTACAAACTGGTAATAACATCAAAAAACATGGAGACCAGCTAAATGGGTAGCCCATCGCTTTAATCAGTGACAAAAAAGTAACTTTTAGCTTAAAAAAAACTTGGAAAACCCTTTTCCGAAGTCAGTGTGGGGATGTAGTTTAGGTCCAGTCCCATGGCTTGATTTGATTTCCATATGCCATGCAAATCTTGGATCATTTTACGCCAACTTTCAGGTCAGGTTCGGACCGACACTTTTCAGGAAGTTGACAGAAAGTTGCCAGGTGGATCTAGCTTAGTGGTAGAGTACATGCCTCACATGTCTGAGGTCCTGGATTAAGTCCCTGTCATCCCCACCTTCATCATTGTTCTGAATCTCTATTTTTTTCCCAGGGAGCCTCTTGTTTGTCTGCTTGGGAACAAGCAAGACCTGTGTCATGCACGGCAAGTCCGCGAAGAGGAAGGCCGCTGCCTGGCTCAAGAACTCCGCTGCCAATTCCAGGAAGTGTCAGCGGCCGAGAGCTACCAGGACATCGCCAGCCTCTTCACCCAGCTCATCAGGCACATAATGGAGCATTTGAAATATCGTGCTGACCGCCGTCGATACAGTGGCTCCAAATCCATGGCCAAGCTCATCAACAACGTGTTCGGAAAGAGGAGGAAGTCCGTGTGACCGACAAATCACCGAAGCTTGTGGAGACGTTTTTAATTGAAATGGGAGATTTTATCTGCAACTGTGCATTTACCTGGATATATCTTACTTTTTTGTATTCATCCATTTTTATATTTTGTTGTTTTTAGGCAGGAGGTTGATGTAAATGTGAATAAAACAATGCTTATGAGATACTAGCTGCTTTATTTTGGCAAATAACCAGGTGGAAGGTAACTATGCTCATACTAAATTGAAATTTACATACCAGTCTGGAAGCTTGGAAGCTGGCCTTGTACAAATAACCTGTGATGACTTGTGATACCTTACATTGCATCTCCATTAGGTCTGCAACAAGCAATTATTATAATAGTGACCATAATACGTTTGGGATTGGTATTCAAACATCAAATTGTACAATTGAAAATTGAATAATTTTTTCCACAGTAAAAATAATATTAATAGCAGTATTTATTTTTATACGTTCTTATGCCTTACAAAAAAAACTAAACAATGGCAATTACTTAAATATTGACATTATAAAAATGAATCTTAATAAAGATACAAGTATAAGACAATTCTAAACCGTTAACTTTACCTTAAAGCATCGGTTCGATCTCAGACATTCAAATTTGAATAAACTGTCGATTATCCTGTCCATTAATCGATATATTGGTTAAACTAAAAATTATTTCATTTCAATCCTCCATTTGTAAAACATATCAACAATTCACATTTACATTAATAATTCTTATCCCGGAATAAAGAAATTCACTAGTGTCATGGTAAATCCACATAATAATTATTCTAATAACAGTCAATCATTTTTAGTTTGAAAATATAACCCCTTCGTGTGTGTGTGATATATATGGAATTTACCAGGGCAGCACGGCAGCGCAGTGGTTACCAAAGTGATGCCCAGAAGCACAAGGTAGCCCCTAAGAGCACCAGTGATAGGTCAATGCGATTATCTAGGATATTGAAGTAATCTGTGTCTTTCAATAGATTATCAATTCATCCTGAATTATTTTTAGAGTTTGCAGATAATCGATATATGTTAATCGCTCAGTCTTTTTATACAAGGCAGATGTTTCAGTTGACTGAGCCTATTTTAACACTACCTCTGATAATTGCAACTTTTTAATAATATAATAGTAACATTACATGATACCATTTAATTTTAGAAATGCATGTCAAAATGCTAGCTCTAATCAGAAACAAAAATGCATCTCCCAGATTCAAAAAGGTTGGTAACCATTATCTCACTCACCCCAAGACCTTAGTCGAACACACTCAAAGACAAGTTTTGTTTCCCTGTTGCTTTAGTAAAGGTCAACAGTATTCACAACCATATTGTAGCTCATCTTCTGTTTAGTGTGTGAGTGTGTGTGTGAGTGGGTAAGTGTGAAGCGCATTGTAAAGCGCTCTGGGAAGTCTTCATTGACATGAAAAGGTCTGTATAAATGCAGTCCATTTACCATTCTATTTATTTTAGGTCTAAACTAAAATGCTACACTTTGAAGCAACTTTAGGCAACCAAAATGGCCGCTAGATGACAGCAAAGACATTTTTTAGACCGTCTGAAAAATAAAACGACGGCTATAAAACAAGTTTGTATCAAAAATGTTTTATTTTCTTACCATACGTTGGTGAAGCTAATACAAGAGATTTTAAGCGTTTCCAACACCACTTTAATAAGCCTTTACCTTCAAAAAGACCCCAGTTGTGCATTGATTGTCCGCATAGTTAAGTTATTATGGCGGATTTTTGTCGAAGATTGCTGCTGAATATAGAAGCTGCCGCAAAGACTTGTCGTTAAGTGAACGTTAAAACTCACTCATTTTTTGGATATGAGTAGTAAACAATAACGGCTATTTTTACCATCGAAAATTATTATAACTGTTTTTTTAATTAATGATAAATCAACAAATAAATTCAATAATTACACTATAGAATCGTGATACTAATTTGAAAAAAATAAAACAAACATACCACTACTCTCCCAAACACTCTACTACGACTCCTACTACTAATAATAATAATACTTCAATTATTCGTATTCAAACATTTGAAAAATATAAAAAGAACATGAGTGGCAAAAATAACAATAATATTTTATTTTACATTTCAAAAAATAATAATCAATACAAAATACCTTATTTAAAAAACGGATTTGGTAACTTAGACTTTCATATACTTTAATATTATTAGATAATAATAAATCAATACATATATTTTTCAGAAACCGTATATATTGTAGAACAGACATATAAACATTTTAGAAAAACATTTTAAAAATAGAAAAACAATAAAATTATAAAGATGATATAATTCATTTACATTTAACAAAATCATATTTATGACAAGGGCAGCACGGCGGCGCAGTTGTTAGCGCATGTGTGGCACAGTTCACGTCTTGGGAACCTCCTGCGTGGGTTCAAATCCAGCTCCAGACTTCCTGTGCGGAGTTTGTATGTTCTCCCCGTGCTTGCGTGGGTTTCCTCCGGGCACTCCGGTTTCCTCCCACATTCCAAAAACGTGCATTTCAGGTGAATTGGCCGGTCCAAATTGTCCGTAGGTGTGAATGAGCGAGTGAGTTGTCTGTCCCTGTGTGCCCTGAGATTGGCTGGCAACCAGTTCAGGGTGTCCCCTGCCCACTGCCCGGAGATGGCTGGGATGGGCTCCAGCCCCCCCCGCGACCCTAATAAGGATAAGCGGTACGGCTAATGAGATGAGATGAGATATTTATGACAAAATACATATTGCATTTATATTAAAAATGATTTGATGACTTACTTTCATACAAATATTTGGATTTTACTTAATATTTAAAAAAAATCAACCCGTAATTTTGTAGAGAACATATTTCAAAACATCATTATTATTATTAATTTTTAAATAAATGTTTTATACATTTTTATATAATATTTATGAATGAATTTCCTCAAGTAAAATGATTATTTCCTTCTGTCTTGTGGTTGATTTATGTAAAAAAATGCCAATAGATTGTTCATAAAAGATAAACACAGGAATTCCAAAATATTAATATGATATAAAAGTATGACTAATTAAAAGGATAGTATTACTATTCTATTCCTGATCATTTAAATAATAATAATAATATATTTAATATCTAATCGAATAACTATCGGCCGGTATCAAACCTGCCTGTTTTAGGGAAAGTCCTTGAGAGAGTTGTTTACCAACAGCTCAGTGATTTTCTTCTAATAAGCAACTGCTTTGATAATTTCCAGTCAGGCTTCAGGCCCCATCACAGCACTGAGACCGCTCTGATCAAGGTGACAAACGACATCCGTCTGAACACTGATGCGGGTAAAGGCTCAGTCTTAGTCCTGCTGGATCTGAGTGCTGCATTTGAAACAGTCGATCATGTGATCTTGTTGCAGAGGTTAGAGGACTGGGTAGGCATCTCTGGTCCTGCCCTGAAATGGTTCCAGTCTTACCTCGAGGACAGGAAGTATTTTGTTCGGATGGAAGACTTTGGGTCAGACCAATTGGCAGTGATCTGTGGGGTCCCCCAGGGGTCCATCCTAGGACCCCTCTTGTTCAAATTTTACATGCTGCCCCTGGGCCAGTTAATACGCAGTAATAACGTGTCCTACCATAACTATGCAGATGACACTCAGATTTACATCTCGCTGACAGCAGAAGAACATGGGCCCGTGAACTTTAGCGCCTTACATGGTTGCAAGGCCGCTATTGGGAAATGTGGAGCACATTGTAAAGCGCTTTGGGAAGTCGTTGACTTGAAAAGCGCTATATAAATATAGATCATTTCATTTCATTTCATTGTCTTTGGCCCACAAAACCCAGAGAAAGTGTCATCAGTCATCTGGAATCACTTAGTTTAAAAGCTAAAAATCAGGTTAGAAATCTCTGGGTAATAATGGACTCAGACCTAAACTTTAACAGCCACATTAAATCCATAACATCATCAGCCCTTTACGATCTCAAAAACATTGCCAGAATCAAATGTTTACTGTCTAAACCAGACTTAGAGAAACGTATCCATGCATTTATCTCTAGCAGGTTAGACTACTGTAACGGCCTTCTGACTGGACTTTCTAAACGAGCTGTAAGACAGCTTGCAGAACACCCAGAACGCTGCTGCTCGAATCCTGACTAGAACCAGGAAGTACGACCATATTAGTCCTGTGCTCAAGTCTCTGCACTGGCTTCCTGTCGCTCAGAGAATAGACTTGTGGAATGCTCTTCCCCCTGAGATCCGATCTGCAACCTCAGTGGAAATCTAAGCTTAAAACTCACTTCTACTCTATAGTATATGAATAACCTAAATTTCTCATGTGTAATAACCTGTGAAGCCCTTTGAGACTCTTTGTGATTAAGGGCTATACAAATAAAAATGACTTGACTTGACTTGACTTTAAAACAGCTCTGCTGGTGTATAAGTCTCTTCATGGTCTAGCACCAAAGTACATCTGTGACATGTTGGTCCCATATGAACCATCTCAGACCCTGAGGACCTCAGGGACAGGCCTTCTGCTGGTGCTCAGAGCCAGGACTAAACAGGGTGAAGCTGCGTTTCAGTTCCATGAAGCTAAACTCGGGAATTGTCTTCCTGATGACGTCAGACAGGCGTCTACTCCGACAGTGTTTAAGTCTAGGCTGAAAACAGCTCTGTTCAACTGTGCATACAACTGAAAGTGTTCTATCTGCACTTTTAATTTTACTTTATTGATTTTATTGTGTTTTATCTGTGGTTTTAATGCATTTTAAAAACCACGTTTTATTTTTCTTAAAGTCTTTTATTGTGTGTTTTTAACCTGTCTGCCATTAATTGTTTAGCCGTATGTCACGGTCACCATGACGACCAGTATGCCACGCCCCCGAACTCAAGCTGAAGCAGATCAGCTGATTGCTGTTCTGCTATTTAAGGCTGGATTTTGGGTTTGGCGGGTGCTGGTTCATTAATACTCATTATTCACAATCCCGGTCTGTTATGCCTTGTCCTGTTTTAGTCTGTTATGCCTTGTCCTGTTGAGTTCGTGCCGGAGGAACTCTGTATTGTTCTGTTTTGCCTCGGAGTATTGGGCGACTTTTATTTTATTAAATAAAACCTATGGATCGTCAACGCATTTGAGTTCTCCCTTCATGCCTCCTGCTTCCGTTCTGGTCCGGTCACCTTCCTCGCCACCACGCTTCGTGACAGAATGAACCAGCCAACAAAAAAACCAGCGAACGATCCCAGCGCGACTTTGGGAGAGCTGGAGTGCGCAGTTTGGCAGGCGCCTACTGAGTTGGCCTTCCCTGCCCGTTCGAACCACGGCCCCGCCCGTCGTGGCCCTTGCTGTGCCTCGAATGGGGTCCCAGGAAGAATTGACGCCTGCCTGCCCGACTCCCGTGCCGATTGCCTGCTATTCCCTCTCCCCTGCGTGCAAGTCCGACTCCGACTCCGCTGCCCGTCGGGCCAACTCCGACTCCGCTGCCCGTCGGGCCGACTCCGACTCCGCTGCCCGTCGGGCCGACTCCGACTCCCAAGCCTGCCTGTTCGACTCCCAAGCCTGCCTGTTCGACTCCCAAGCCTGCCTGTTCGACTCCCATGCCTGCCTGTTCGACTCCCATGCCTGCCTGTTCGACTCCCATGCCTGCCTGTTCGACTCCCATGCCTGCCTGTTCGACTCCCATGCCTGCCTGTTCGACTCCCATGCCTGCCTGTTCGACTCCCATGCCTGCCTGTTCGACTCCCATGCCTGCCTGTTCGACTCCCATGCCTGCCTTGAGTCTCCCTGTACTGATTTGGTTCAGTCTTTCCTGTCCTGTCTTGTCTGTTCTGAATCTGATCCCCCCTGAGTCTGACTCTTCTGAATCTGATCCCCCCCTGAGTCTGACTCTTCTGAATCTGATCCCCCCCTGAGTCTGACTCTTCTGAACCTGATCCCCCCCTGAGTCTGACTCTTCTGAACCTGATCCCCCCCTGAGTCTGACTCTTCTGAACCTGATCCCCCAGAGTGCGACTCTTCTGAACCTGAACCCCCAGAGTGCGACTCTTCTGAACCTGAACCCCCAGAGTGCGACTCTTCTGCATCGGCCTGACCTGAGTGCGACTCTTCTGAACCTGAACCCCCAGAGTGCGACTCTTCTGCATCGGCCTGTCCTGAGTGCGACTCTTCTGCATCGGCCTGTCCTGAGTGCGACTCTTCTGCATCGGCCTGTCCTGAGTGCGACTCTTCTGCATCGGCCTGTCCTGAGTGCGACTCTTCTGCATCGGCCTGTCCTGTTTATCTGTTCTGATTTTGCCTGTCCTGTTTATCTGTCCTGTTCTCGTCGGTTCTGCCTGTCTGTCATCCCCTGTCCAGTTGGCCACCAGACCCCCCCTGCCGAGCGCCGATTCCGATCCGCCCGACGCAGATGGCGCCTGGCTCTCCCCGTTCCTGCGTGTTCGGAGGAGGGAGCAGGGTTGCCCCAATCGCGATCGTCAACATTCCGGGGCGCGAGGTAGTAATTTTTTCTTTTTTGGGACCTCGGGAGCTGTCCCTTAAGAGGGGGGCTCTGTCACGGTCACCATGACGACCAGTATGCCACGCCCCCGAACTCAAGCTGAAGCAGATCAGCTGATTGCTGTTCTGCTATTTAAGGCTGGATTTTGGGTTTGGCGGGTGCTGGTTCATTAATACTCATTATTCACAATCCCGGTCTGTTATGCCTTGTCCTGTTTTAGTCTGTTATGCCTTGTCCTGTTGAGTTCGTGCCGGAGGAACTCTGTATTGTTCTGTTTTGCCTCGGAGTATTGGGCGACTTTTATTTTATTAAATAAAACCTATGGATCGTCAACGCATTTGAGTTCTCCCTTCATGCCTCCTGCCTCCGTTCTGGTCCGGTCACCTTCCACGCCACCACGTCTCGTGACACCGTATGTATTTAAACAGTAAACAAACGTAGAAAGCTCCATTAGTAACAAAATAATTTACTTTGAAATATTTTTATTCCTACTCATTTAAATAACAATAAAAATATGACATATTTAAAAAATGTCAATGATTGTTTATTCACTTCTATTTAAACACTTATCAAACGTAAAAACAATAAAATTGTAGAAAAACAAAGAAAACACTATTATTAATAAATTAGTTTGTTTAAAATTAATGACTAAATATGGTACAAATATTATTGTATTATTTAAATAGATACATTACAATATAAAAAAAATATTTTGGGGAAAATATTTCAAAAGACATTTTGGTCTTTTAAAAACATTTACAGTTTTAAGTATGTCATACCCTTAATAATATGTATACAGTGGAACCTAGGTTCTCGACCATAATCCGTTCCAGAACCCTGTTCGAAAACCGATTTGGTCGATCACCGAAAATCGTTTTTCCCATTAAAAGTAATGTAAAATCGTTTTAATCCGTTACAACACCCTGAACGTTTACCATGAAAGTAAACATGAAGCTAACCCAGGCTAATCGTACTTTCGCGTTAGCGTAATCTTCCGTACGAAAGATTACGCTAACATGAACGTGTAAAAATAAAAAAATCAGGTCGTTTACACGTCATTTAGCACCCGGGTCTCCACAACAAGTGGTGACCGGTTAAAGGATAGAGAAAAGATTTATGTATAGGCTTTCTTACCTTTGTGGCGCTCAGCAGAAGCCATGCTGTATGTATAGCAAGATCGGAAACCCGCACACCTCCTTCATATTTTGCTATTATTTCTTTCTTAAATGCAATAGTTGTACGAACTACCCTTCTTTTTTCACCTGTAGCAACTTTGCTGCTTGCACCGACCTTCTTCGGAGGCATAATTAGGGGCTAAAACACTCCATTCACTGATATATAAAGCAAAAGCGATAAGAAGTGCGCGCGCACGTCATAACAGTTCTTCACGAGGGGTGGGGGCAATCTACACCCGTACGCCGCGCAGCGTCGCCCCTAGCGTACCGGTGTTCGAACTCCGATTTTTTGAACGAAAAGCGATGCAAAAATTTCTCGAAATTTTTGGTCGAGAACCGATTTGTTCGAACTGAGAGGCGTTCGAAAACCGAGGTTCCGCTGTATAAGTATTTTGGAAAGTATGTGATATCAAGTAAACTACGTCGTACCTTTCACAATATTTATAAAGTAATTTTGGAAAGTATTTGATTTAAATTAAAACTATATCACACATTTCATAATGTTCATGAAAGAATAATCAAAATGTGATATTTTCTAAAATGAAAAAGAAAGAAACCAACCCTTTTAAATCCCTCCTTTTGGATAAACCCGTCAAAGTCCCGCCCACTTGCCGTTTGATTGACATGTAATTTCAGGGACTGGCTGCTGAACAAACCAAGATGTGATTAAAAAGGAGTGAAAAAGAAATCACACACTTAATGCAAAACTATCACCTCTTTTCCCCCAATTTCCTCCGTAATACTATGCTGGTGTTTGTAATTTAAGTCCCTTCATGTTTCCTGGCCCTCAACGTGATGTTTTTTTCCCGCAGACAAGATGGAGACGGCGCCTCCGAGCGTGGCCCTGAAGCTTCAGGTCAGTGCTCTTATTTGGCCCCCGTGAGGAGGAAGAATTGCTTTTGAGGACCACGGGGGGATTGGATGCTTGGTGGGCCGCGGCTTCAGCCAATCAGGACGGCCATCGATCAGTTCTTCGCAATCTCACAGCTGGTGAGCACATCCTCCGTCGCGCCAATCTCAAAACTCTGCAGCAAATTGGATGACTTCCAAAAGACGGGGATCTTCATGGAAACGGACGCCGACAAATCGAGATTGCTGCATTTTTTTAAGTCCGTTGCAAAATAGTGACTTTGGAAGAAAATGTGCCATCCCTTGATGTTTTTTTCGTCTCGGTAGACATTTTAAAGGCTTGAGGGGTCGTTGCGGTCATGCTCTGTCTGGACACGTTTTTACATATTACCTATGTTGTTTATTTTTATTGATGTTCACTATGTTTTTTGCATTGTTACCCAAGGTTATTGCACCCTGGTCCTCTTGGAAGGAGATCACCACTTGTGTGGCCCCTTCTCAAGGTTTCTTATTTTCCTTGTGCTGAGGTCTTTGAGTTTTACCTTGCCCGCATGTTGGTTTCAGATCAGAAGATGGTCCTTTGAGACATTTTGTGATTAAGGGCTAACAACAAATGTGACTTGACTTAAAAGGAAATGAATTCAATACACATAGGAATAAATACAATACATTATACAAAAACATCTATTGTTGCTTGGTCTTCCTGGAAGGGGGATGACCACTTGTGAGGGCCCTTTCCAAGGTTTCTTATTTTCCTCATGCTGAGGTCTTTGAGTTTTACCTTGCCCGCATGATGGTTTCAGATCAGGGGAGGGTGTAATTGTATTCCTGTGTAGTCCTTTGAGAATCTCTCCAGAAACTGGGGGTATCTGTCTCTAAGTCTAAAAAAAAGAGAAGACTTAAAGCCCCAGTGTGTAATATTTGACCACAAGATGGCACTGAATTATCTAGTGCGAACGTAAACCAGTGCCATGGAGCACAAAGGAGCAGCAAGATGCCAGACAAACACAGCGGCAACCTTAGGTAGTGATTCCAGTATTTAAAAGGAATGCAAATTTCTCGACCAGAATTTTTTAAATAAAGATCATAATTGGCATGATACTTCATGTATTTGTCCCTAGTATCAAAAGCAATGTTGTTGTTTTTCTTTGAATGAAAGTTTTTTTTAAAATCCCAATTTAAGGGAGGGTGTGAAATATCAAATGACTCTTAGTTATACAAAAAAACTTTTGTTGAGTTAAAAAAAACCTTGATTTCAATATGGGGCAAAAATACATGAACTATCATACTAATGTTTATTTTTATGAACTCAAAAGGTGGAAAAATTAATATTTCCTTTACTCAGTGAAAGCCCCACCTAGTAGTTTCCACCATTTTTGTCTAGCATCTAGCTGCTACGCAGTGATCATTTGGCACCGGTTATCTTTCGCATTAGACAACAGTGCCCTCAAGTGGTGAAATATTACACACTAGGGCTTTAAAATAAGAATAAACACACTCAAAAGTTATTTTCTTTCCTTTATTTTTAAATCTTGAAAACATTTTTTAGAAAAATTCAAACATGGTAAAATAAGAAAATAAAACAAATATTTTTCATACTATATGTTTGTAAAAAGAGTAAGAAATATAATTTTGAAAAACAAACAAAAATAAAATGAAAATGAATATACCTAAAAGGGTAGTTTCTTTAACTATATATTTTTAAATATAGTGTCAAAAATAATTATTTTAATAAAAAAAGGAAATAATGAAATGAAATGATCTGCATTTATATAGCGCTTTTCAAGTCAAGACTTTAAAGTGTGCTTCACATTTCCCAATAGCGGCCGTGCAGCCATGTAAGGCGCTAACCTGCTTATTGGGGGTTCAGTGTCTTACCCAAGGACACTTCGACATGTAACACAGAGGAGCCGGGATTCAAACTGCGATCTCTTGATCCCAAGACGAGCGCTCTACCTCCTGAGCCACTGCCGCCCCAAAATAAAGAATATAGAGTCTCCGTACTACTATATATTGTTTTGAAATAGGACAATAAATGGTGAAAAAAAAAAAATCAAACAAGGACAATATACCTACTAGTGATCCCAAGAGCCAAGAAGCAGGTTCGAGAGTGTTCTCCATTCGGGCCTCGGTGCTGTGGAATGCTCTTCCCCCTGAGATTCGATCTGCAATCTCAGTGGAAATGTTTAAATCTAAGCTTAAAACACTCTTCTATTCTATAGCATATGAATGACCAATAATTCATGTTGACAATATCTGTGTATTATTTGCCCTCATGTAGGTTTTAGATCAGGGGATAGTGTCATAATAGTCTGTGGTCTGCAATAATCTGTGGTCCGTGCAGCCCTTTGAGACTCCTTGTGATTAAGGGTGTCACAAAAAAACATGACTAGACTTGACTTGAAATGGTTTCATCAATTATTTGTCATACAATAATTTGGGGTCATTTTAAGTATGATTTTCCTATTTACTTGGAAAACCAAGTTAAAAATCGAGTAAAGTAATACTTAGAATAAGCAAACTGTGGTAAATGGAGCAAAAATGTAAGGGCGATATGAAGAATATTTGCTCCGTGTAGAACAACCCAATATGGTGAAACTCCGTCGAAAAATAATCAGTGCGGCAATCAATTCGATTTGAAGCAGTGTCATTATCCAAACCTGCTTTTTAACTTAATACCCGATCCCCGAGAGTTTCCTAAAATTGATACTGGGTATCGCATTAAGTCACATTAATTGATATTGTGACAAAAACAGCCGTCCGCTATCAACAACAGGCAGCTGCTTTGAGTTGAGCTGACTAAATATGTTCTATATCGGTCTTTGCCCTTTGTTTTCTCCCCACAGAGGACGCCAGCAGATGGCCAAAAAGCTTTTCCTATTTCCACGGGCGGCTAATTAGCGCACTAACCTCAGCTCACCTTTAATGTCAGCTACAGACAGCTCTTAGCGCAATTAGCCTAATGGTGCCCCCGCGTCTGAGAATAGGCCTCCGTGTTAAGCCGTTGGCGTCTTGGCTAAAAGTAGCAAAGTAATTGAGTAGATTTTTCCAGCCTTTTTACTTGATAAATATGTTGACAGTGATAGCTCGGCCGTCGACTATAAACAGTCCGGAATCGATGTTCGACCACCGACTTGTTCGCGCGTTCCAAAATATCCAAAATAAGAATCAAACATCTACCTAAACAACGATAATTAATTAAATGTGTGGATAATGAAGATTAAACATAATGAAGATAATACTGTACGCTTGAGCAGTGATTTGATGGCTGACACTTAGCATAATCATTCATAATAACTCAATCATTGTTCTAATTTTTTTTCTTTTCTATGTTTTAAATGCTAACTTTCTTGGGACCCATTATGAGCAGAAAAGCTATAAAGCATGCTAAATCAAAATGAATCCTTCACAAGAGTAGTCAGACTTATAATATTCTGAAAATAATGCTAACCGACAGGAGTAGCCAAGATGGCCGATCATTGTACTCAGTCACATGTTCAGCTTTGTTCTGCCGTGTTCAGGTCTCGATTGTTTTTGCATCCAAATAACGAAGCAAAAATTATTCGAATGTTTTGGTCGAATACGCACAAACACCGCAATGTTAGAATTTGTATATTTTTGGGCATGTGAGAGAAATTTTTGTTGATGTCGTCAGTGGGGAAAATGCGATAACAAGGGTCTGAAAAAATATTGAATGAGCCATGATTACTGATGTGATTCACCCGTGCCCACTCATTTGGTGCCAACCGGCGCGGGTTCTGATTGGCTCCCTGTCACTATTTGAACCCAGTCCTGTCAATCCCGTTGTCAGGCCGTCTGCGAACCTCTGTGTATACAAGGCTAGCCTTTTTTGACCCTGACTCCCTCCTATCCCGTTTTTGCTCCCGTCTGTCTCCGGCTATGACCTGTTTTCATCCTGACCACGTCTGCTCTCCCGTCCCGGCTTACGACCCGTTTGTCCCCGACTAGGTCTACTCTCCCGTTCTGGCTTACGACTTGTTTCCGACCCCGACCACGCCTTGCTCTACCAGTGCCGGCTACCGACCAGTTTTTCCGACCCTGACACTGCTATCGCTCGCTACAGAGGATCCACTTCCGTATTTGGATCACAATCCGATTGCGAGAGCGACTTGCTTCCCGCGTCCAGCGAGCATCGGATTGCGGGCGCTGCCCTTCCTCTTTCTTTTAATAAAATTATGAGAAAACGTTACGCGATTGGGTCTACCCTGTGTGCTGGTCGTGACAGAATGACTTATTGTTACATGAAAATATCGTTAACTAGAGGAGCGGGGAGAATGCTTTAACTAGGGGCTGTAGTACATCATATCCCACGTAATGTCACACATTTTAACATGAAAATATCGTAAACTAGTGATAAGGGGTAAATGTTGTAACAACTGGCCTAAAAAATATCTTATTCCACATTGTAACTTGAAAATATCATGAACAAGTGATGCTGGGAAAATGCCTTAACGAACACATGGTTACATGAAAATATCGTAAAGTAGGGGAGCGGGGAGAATGCTGTAACAAGGGGGCCGTAGAACATCATATTCCACATTGTAACGTGATTATATTGTGAACTAGGGATGCAGGGAAAATGCAGTAGTCATGGACCGAAAAACGATTTTAGAGTATTTCACTTTATAAGGTAAAAATATCGTAAACTAGTGACAAGGGGTAAATGCTGTAACAAGTGGCTGAAAAAATGTCTTTTAATCAAAAATGTAACCTGAAAATATGATAAACAAGTGATTCTGGGAAAATGCCTTAACGAGCTTCTAAAAAAATATAGTATTACAAATCATTACATGAAAATATCGTAAACTAGGGGAGCGGGGAAAATGCAGTAGCGAGGAACGGAAAAACAGTATGTGCAGTATGTCATTTTGCAACGTGAAAATATCGTAAACTAGGGACACGGGGGAAATGTTGTAACAAGTGGCCGAAAAAACATCGTATTCCACATCGTTACATAGTAAGTATTTTAAACTATGAATGCGGGGAGAACTCGAAGGGACTTAAAAACATTGTATCCCAATTGTAAAATAAAAATATCGGAAATAGGGACACGGAGAAAATGTTGTAACGAGTGGCCGAAAAAACATCGCATGTGACAATCATCATGTCAAAATATCGTAAATAGGGACGCGGGTAAAATATGTAATGTATTGCAGAAAAATCATTGGATCTGACATCAGTACGTGAAAATATTGAAACTGGGGATGCGGGACAATACCAAAATGAATGTCCGAAAAAAAATCGCATTTTAAATCATAATGTGAAAATATCGTAAATAAGGATGCGGGGAAAATGCCTTAATGATTAGCTGAAAAAACATTTATAAAGTCAAAGTATCGTAACTAGGGATGTGGGCAAAATCCCATGAGTGGCCGAAAAAATCTCATCTGACATCATTATGTAAAAATAACGAACTATGGATGTGAGGAAAATGCTGTGAAGTGGGGCTGAAAAAATATTGTATCCCACATCGTAACGCAAAATTATCTTAACGAGGGACAAGGGGAAAATGCTGTAATGAGGGGCTAAAAAACATTGTATTTCATAAGATTCCACGTCCTAGAGTGAAAATATCTAAAAAAGGGACACAGGGAAAAGACTAATGTGTGGCCAAAAACACATTGCATCCTACATCGTAACGTGAAAATATAATAATGTAGGGATTCGGGGAAAATGCCGTAACATGGGATCAAAAAACATTGTATTCCACATCGTAACATGAAAAAGTCAGAAAGTAAGGATATGGAGAAAATGCCATCACAAGGGTTTGGAAATAACGTTGTATCCCACATCGTAAAGTGAAAATATCTAAACTACATGCTGTAAAGCCTGTAACCAGTTGTCGAAAATGCCTTGTATCCTACATGGTAACGTTAAAATATCGTAAACTAGGAATGCGGAAAAAATGCTGTAACGAAGGGACAAAAAACTTACTATTCCACATCGTAATATGAAAACATTGTAAACTAGACCCCCGTAACTCTGAGGGTCTGCTCTTTAACAGAAAATTATTCGGAAATAAATTGTGTTAACTTTCACTTCAAAGAGAGAGTAAATTATACTCTTGCCAAAAACTTTGTAATTATATTGTGGAATTATCATAAACTAAGGATGTTGGGAAAATGCCGTAAAGACTGTCTGTAAAAACGTACCCCACATTGTAACGTGAAAATATCGTAAATTAGACATAAACTGCTACTTTAAAACCGAACCCTGTTTGGAAAAAAATTGTTAACTTTCACTTCAAGAAGTGAGTAAAACATTATCTTGCTAAAAATATCCCGTCCCACATTGTATTTACATGTAGAGTGGAAATATTGTAAACTAGACAGTATGTGTTTGCCTTGCTGTCTGTCACTCCTCTCGAGGGAGATGACCAGGGTAGATAGATAGATAGAAAAATTGCAACCCGGGAGGTCTAAGCAAAGTCGTGTCTTCACTATGTCACCAGTCACTGAAATATGTCATTGGAAAACATAAACTCTTGGAATTCAAGAAATGTCCACCATTTCAAAATGTACTCATACAGAAACATCACGGTAAGTCTGAAACAAGGTACCGGAAAACTACAAAGCCGGGAAAGCTCACCAATAAGTCCCCTGGAGGTCACCTCATGGGATCATTTTTTGCAAACGTGGAGTGGTTACATATAGGACTGTCCAGTGAATCCAACCTTGTAAAATATTACACACGATAATGCAGACAGATAGAAAAAGGCCGCCTAAAAGCATTTCTGCATCGGTTGACGTGCAATCGGTCTTTTTCGACACATAATTTCTGTTTGTAAATAAACAGACTTATTGAATTATCTCCAATCTAGCCGTTATCCCCTGACCTTTTAATTGACACCACTCTTGGCGAATAGCAAACGTTTTTCACGGTCCACAGCCCGCATTAGCCTATAAGGGCCTGTATTGAAAAAAACGGAGATCGCATTCTTTAGTTCCGAATATCTTTAGCCAGTAGTAACCGATTCAAATGATGATTGACACATTGGTTAATCAATGATAGTCTCAAAAGAACGATATGCAGATATTCAGTGTGTATTCAAATTACACCCCAAAATAAACATGGGTAAGGCCACTCAAGACTCATTTTTAAGCAACATTATTATGCTCAAGTGTGCACAATCATTGATTGATTTCTGGAAAGAGAAGTCAAACATTTACAACGCTTTCAAAATGTCTAAAAATGTCGTTTTTCAGATTGTGATCAAATGTGACAAGGTACCAGTTAAGGCCTTAAACTGTTGTCTCACCTGCTTTCCAGCTAAGATGCCGATGCTACTCTTTTGCAAGCATTTTGCAAAAAAAAAAAAAAATCAGTCAAGAACAAAAACCTTCTTTTTCTGTGTGTTCCAATTCAGATTACTAATTGTTAGTAGCACTTGCCGTGATTATTTCAGTTTGGGATAAGATTTCAGTGTGTTACCCTTCAAAAGAAAAAAAACGTCCTTTTTCACCAAGTGGTTCAAGAACAGCATTCAATTTACCTGGGGTACGTCTTGGAGCGGGATTTGGGGCAAATTCTACAGGAACATTACGGTTACCAGAAAATTATTCGGAAATCGGTTGTGTTAACTTTCACTTTAAGGAGAGAGTAAACCACACTCTTGCCAAATACAAATAAACCAGGGATGTGGGGAAAATGCAGAAACAAGTTGCTGAAAAAAGACTGTGTTACGCATCTTAGCTAGAAATGATCGTAAACTAGGGACACCGTAACCCTGAGTTAACTCTATAACCGAAGATTGTTCCGAAATAATTTCTGATAACTTTCACTTGAAATAGAGAGTAAACTACACACTGCCGACTGTTTGCGATAGCTTGCAAAATAATGACGCAGCGCCCATTTTTCACGGCCAAGATGATTACCAGGAGAAACTATTTAATTAGGCGCATTAATAATGCAACTAATTAGCTCCCGTGTGGGCCGCTAAAGACGATGAGCGTAGGGGAAAGCGCACCTCATCAGCTGATTAATTAGCGCTCCGACGGTTGAGCGCCTTGACGGCCTACATGCGATCGGATGAGAGTCGGCATAATGAGAGTACATTGGGTCGATGGTGCTGGTTAATTAGCGCGACCTGATCCGGGGGCCGATGTTGTTTACGCCGCAACGTCTAATGAGCTCGGCCGAGAGGCTGCTCGGCATTCGTCTGACCAGAAAATCATTGTCATGTTTCGATAATCTATCTGCAGGGGCTAATAACGCGCTCGATAGTAATGATAAGTAATGACCTCGCCACTCTTTGTCCTATTTAGAATCTCCACTAATGAATAAAACGACTCGAAAGATGCCTGCGGGGCCCAAGGCTGCCAGGCGATCAAAGTTTTATTTAATAAAGTTATATAGATTTGAAAGGAATCGATGCTGTGTCACAGATCCTCCAGCAGGTGGCACTGTGTTGAGAAAAACAAAACAAATAATGACTCAACTCTAATGTACTTACTCAAGCTCCCGATCGACCCTTTGCATGTGATGTCAAATTGCGTACCCGGAAGTATAAGCGCCATGACCGACGGCAAAAGCACCTTAGCGAACAGCAGTTGCATAAACATTTGAGTGGAAACAAATATCAATAACCATGGCGGAAGAATATAACCACGACTTTTTACTATGGTGATTTTTTGCTGTGAGGTGGGCTGTGCGAAGCTGCAAGGTTCTAAGCCCATTTTGCATTTAATCGTGTCTCTTTTGATACAAACAGAAGAAGGCGATGGATATATGCAATCAATCAAAGTACTCCAGGACTTGCAGCAAGCATTATTTACGAGGTACGCTTTCTTTATTTCAGAGCAATTTTATGTTTCGTAGACACGAGTCACGTCAAAGACACTCAATGTAGCTACCAATAAGTCAGCTACTGATGCTGTAGCTAAATAAATAAACTAGTCTGTTTGTTAGTCGATTTGAGATTTGACGGCACCCTGAATAAAACATATTAGCATATACAGATAACGTTAGAGTCTTACCTTTGCCATTATGGGGTACCTACCCTTAACATGCATACCGTTAATCCAATCAGCTTTTATAGGCTTTTATATCAGCACCGGTGTATGGGGATACTCCATTTACAATGGTCGTGTGGACTGAAGTCAGGCAGACTGTGTCACGGTTGCCATGGCGCCCAGTTGGTCCCAGCCGGGTGGCGCCGGATTCTTTCGCGGTTGCCACGGCGCCGAATTTGCCCCGCCCATGGACACCAGCTGAGACGCGTTGACTGATTGCTCCTTGGGAGCACTTAAACGCGGTCCTTTGAGCCGTTAGTTGTCTGAGCATCTGTGGTACTTCTGTGAGACTTCTGCAAGACTCCTGTTAAACTCTGTGTTAAATGTCTAGTTCTGCGAATCTGCCTGTGTTTGATCCTGCTTTATTTTTGGCCTGATCCATTTGTTTTTGACAACTTATCTTGTTTGGATTTCAATCCTCTTCTGCGACCATCGATCCCCGGATCGAGTGCGCGCGCATTCCTCCTCTCCCTAATAAATTGTGAGTACGTTACGCTATTGGGTTCTAAATTCTGTTTCCTGCCCTGGTCTTTGACAGACTGGATGTTTTGGTTAGATCTGTGAATATGTTAGCTGAAAGAAGGTATAGGTCGGTAGCATAGCACTGACATTTTTGTCCGTGCGCAGTTGAAAACGGCTCTTCGTATGGTCCAATGTGCCCTCAGATGGTATCCTGCACCGTTTTGTTTGTCACATTGGCTAAGTAGCTGATGTCTAGAAGTTTTCTGGAGCATCGGATCTCCAAGGCCTAGATTTTCTTTTCCCGCTTTGCCGTGAAAGTCCATGTCTCTCAAGCGTAGAGGAAGATGGAAGTAACCAGCGCTTGCATGAGTTCACTGCTCTGTTCTTGTCCCTCCAGATGGGTTTAAGTCTGGCAAGTGCGGGTGTGGTTTGAGCGATCCTGGCCATGATCTCTGGTTCTGACCCCTCTTCTGATATGACAGCTCCAAGATGTTTAAATTTGGTGACAGGTTCGAGCTCTCTGTGGTTGATGGTGATGTTTGCAGTGATAACTTGGGGATTGTTGGTTCTTACTTTAGTTTTTTTCTGTGTTGATTTCCATCCCATACTTGATGCTTTGTCCAGATTCTCCGTGCTTTACTGTTCTATTACGTGCCCCCCAAAATTAGATACAAAGTCATTTTAATAGTGTTTGCACTAGGGGGGGCATTTCATGCCGGGGGGACAATTTTTAGAACAACCGGGGCACAGGCATCGCGGTATATATCCCACCGATCATATTCTTGTTTGCGCGACACTGTCCACCCGTGCGCCTCCAGCAGATCGTCTGGTGTGTGTCGGCGTGGATGCCAGGGCGCCCCAGAGATAATTGCTGTCCTTGGAGTTGAATAAGCTCATTCGAAAGCACCTCAGGCCGAGCCAGTCCTGCATGGTGTGTGACTGCGTATTGAATAATTGATTCGGGGGAGGAGGCGGAGGGCTTGCAAAAAGGGGGGCTTTTTACTATCAGAGCCCAGCGTAATGACTTCATATAATTAGACCGAGAGAGCGACAGAAGGGGAGAGGGAGGTAAAGTTCTAGAGAGGGGGGGTGGAGGACGGATGCAGTGCACAAAGCCCCAGCCTCCATGAGCGTCGAGCGGGAATGCTTGAGCATTGACATCAGCTCAGATAAGACGCAACATTCGGAGGAGGAGGAGGGAAAAGGGATCTTGGGGTGGACCACTCAAAAACAAAAACAAACGGCAGTGGACGAGTGGAGGAGTGGAGCGACTGGAGCTACTTTCACGCTTGGCAAACTTTTTTTAAGAGGGTTGATTGCTTCCCGAGAGAGCAGAGTGGAGTCAGTGCGGTGCTTGGAGAGGACGAGGATGGTGCTGGACAAGGAGGACAGTGAGTGATTGTCTCTTGTTGTTTGTTTTGGTCAAGGGGAGCGTGCAGGTCCCTATGCGGTATTAGTTCTCTATGTTGGATGAATCGCAAGGGGAAAGTGGACATGTTCAAGATATTGAACTGTGATGAGTTATTGAAGCGAGTCTTCTTTCTATGATAAAGATATCAGAAATACAATTTCTTAATCAACAGGGGATTTAAGACTCTGGTATTTCAGCACAGGCTGGTCACTTTGGAGCATTAGTTCACCATGTTGAATAAAACACAGGGTTAAAGGGGCACAGTAGAAAAAAAAATCCAGAATGTTGAACTGTTAAGTAAATGAAATGAGGTTTGGCTTCTACGATAAAGACATCAGAAAGAAATGACATAATCAAGAGGGAGATTTAAGACTGGCGAGTCTCAGGAAATTTGTGCCATTAACTCACCCTGTTGAATTGCATTATTAATAACACTCTAACACCCAGCGTTGTGAAATTACAACAGTCCCATTTTTCCCAAAAGTGGTGGGGATGTCTTTTCTTGTTGACTTTCTTCACAGTACCATGACATTGTGAGCTATTGTTGGGACTCACAATCATTCTGGGTGAGAAATTTGTATTGAAGCCCCTTCCACATGTGCAGAACATTCACAACCTGCAAAACTTTGCCGATTCAACACTTTGTTACCTTGGACTGGATTTATCGCATATAAGTATAATAAGTATAATAACGTTCCAATCAAATTTTACCCCTCAAAATTTGTTTTTGCAAACATTTCATTTTAATCTCCAAAGGCCTCCCACAACACCATATAAGTGGTTTAAGGATGTTATTTAATGGTTTTTTCCATATCTGTTACTTACAGGGTTAAAAGTAAAAGTGTCCGAAATGAAGGGTCTGGGTTCTCCATCAGAAAGAAATGGCATAATCAAGGTGTGATTTAAAACTGATCTAAGCATGCAGGTCAGTCACTTTGCGGCATTAGTTCACCATGTTTGAATAAAGCGAAGGGTTGAAGAGGGTCTTAGTATGGGAAATATGTCCAAGATGTTGAACTGTGTTCAGTAAATGAAAAGGGCATGGCTCCTACAATAAAGACATCATAAAGAAATGACATAATCAAGAAGGAGATTTAAGACTTGGGGGTGTAAGCATAGAGGTCAGTCATTTTGAGGCATTAGTTCCCCATGTTGAATGAATTGCATTCTTGAAGACAGAAGGTAAAAATGTCAAATGTTGAGTAAAAGGCTTATAAAATAAAGACGTCAGAAAGAAATGACATGATCAAGGTGTTGTTTAAGACTGATCTGAGCATACATGTCAGCCCCTTGGAGGAATAAGTTCAAGGTACAAGAGGGTCTTAGCACGGTACAAATGTTTAAGATGTTGAACTGTGATGAGTCATGTCAAGTCATGTTTATTTGTGACGCCCTCAATCACAAGGAGTCTCAAAGAGCTGCTCAGACAGCAGACTATTGCAAACTACAGATGATTATTACACCATCCCCTGATCTAAAACCTACACGAGGGCAAGGAAAAACTCAAAACTTCAGCATGAGGAAAATGAAAACACCTTAAGAAGGGACCGCACATGAGTAAATGAAAGGTCAGGGTTTTACGATGAAGACATCAGAAAAAAAATTAAATAATCAATTGGGAGATTTAAGACTGCAGTGTCTAAGCATGCAGGTCAGTGACTTAGTTCACCATGTCGAATGAAGGGTAGGAGGTCTTAATAGAAATCTTGAACTGTGATGAGTAAATGAAAAGATTATTGCTTTGACGATTAAGACTTCAGAAAAAAAGAAGACATAATCAACAGGTGCTCCGAATTTGAGACTCCTGTCCCAGACTATTTTGAAAACAATGTTTTTTAGGTGTTGATACAATCTGTTATGACTGACAACAAACTAAAAAAACTATGATCAATACATTTAAAGCAATTTTAAGAAATTCATATCTCACCTGCTATTCCAAAGGCGTGTCCCTGGTGTCCCTCCAGTCCAGAGAGAAACCACGCGGCTGTGCCGGCTGCAACAACAGGATCAGGGACCGCTTCATGCTGCAGGCTCTGGACCGGTTCTGGCACGAAGACTGCCTCAAGTGCGCCTGCTGTGACTGCCGACTGGGCCGGGTGGGCTCCACCCTCTACACCCGAGCCAACCTCATCCTCTGCCGCCGGGACTACCTCAGGTACCCTGACAACAGCATACCCAAGTATTTACTGCGATACTTGGTACTGTATTTATAATGGATTATTATCTACGTACAGTGAGCCTAAAAACGGATGAGCCTGTTAAGTTGAGACAAAATCTCAGACCTGATGACCAGAAATTTAAGGTGCCCAAATCAAGCTGAGAAGTTGGGATCACTTATAGACCAACTATTTTAGGATACATGGCATAAGGTTTCATACCTGCCCGAAGACTGTCGCACATGGTGTTGCTATTCTCACATACAGTTAACTCCAGAGCTTCTTAGTCTAGAATAGTTTCACGCTACAATACAGGACATCATGTTATTACAACCCTTTATTACAACATTTGCCTCCTGTCCCTAGTTTACTATATTTGCGTGTTACAATGTGGAATACGATGAGTTTTTTTAACCCCTTGTTATGGAGGTCTCTCCGCATACTTAGTTTATGATATTGGGACTTTTAGATTTTTATTGAAAAAATAATATTGGGGTGATGACATGATGTTCTTTACTTTTGTGACATATTAAAGTCTCTATGTCCGGTTAAGGACATTGCGTAAGAACCAAGACTTAAAAGTTGAGAGTAGGCCAATACTTGAAGAAAGTGACACAAAGTGGTCAAATTCTAGTCTTAGAAACATTAAAACTAGAGATCAAGTCCATAGCCAAACCCGATTTTTGCTAAAAACAGTTGAGGGTCCACAATACTGACACCAGCCTCCCAAAACTGGCTTAGAACAAGGTGTTGGACTTAATCAAATTTTACCTTAGGCTTGCTGATGATAGGACCAAGACTTTAGGGACTTAACATAAAGACCTAGAATTAAAAGTTGAGGGCAGACTTATGAAGAGGTGAGAAAAAGTCAAAACCAGCACTTTAAGGTACCAGAAAAGGCAAGAGGAATAGCTAGAGTAGTAAAATTCAAGTATTGCAATATTGAAACCAGAGATCAAGTCTATGGCCAACCCACCTTCTTTCTAAAAAAACATTGAGGGTCCAAAAATCTGACCCAGCCTCCCAAAACTTGTAGAACAAGTTGTAGAACTGCATTAATTTTTACCCTAGGCTTGCTGATGATAGGACCAAGACTTTAGGGACTTTACATAAGAACCTGGACAGAAAAGTTGAGAATAGGCCAAGACTTATACAGAGGTGAGACACTGTCAAGACCAGGACTTAAGGGTGCCTGAGAAAGTCAAAAAGAAGATCCTAAGTAGTCAAAATGTCTTCGAAACGTTGAAAGTAGTGATCAAGATTCCAAGGAAAGAAGTCAATGGCCAACCCCCTTCTATCTAAAAACTGTTGAGAATCCACAAGACTGACCCCCAACTACCTAAAACTGTTGTAGGGCAAGTCGCAGATCTGATTCCAATACTACCCTCGGCTTGCTGCTGATAGTCAGGACCAGGACTTTAAAAGGTACCCGACAAAGTCAAGAGGAAGATTGAAGTGGTCCAATCCAAGTTTTGGAAACGTTGAAACCAGAGCTCAAGTACATAGCCAACCCCCAATTTTCTAAAAACAGTTCAGGGTCCATAAAAGTGACCCAGACAGTTGGAGAACCGAATCCAATTCCACCCTAGGTTTGCTGATAACACTTTGCAGCCATTTCATTTATTTTTTGACAGGGATACCCTAGCCCTAACCTCAACCATGAACTATTTAGCAGTTCTCAATACAACATCGTTGCTAGATCTGGAAGGCAACTACTACAGCACACAGTCCATAACAAAACCAAAACAACAACAACATTTTCATGTATCGAAACCTCCAAAATCCCCACCGCCCCCTTAAAGCATGTAGCCGTCGCCAATCATCATAGTACGTCCGGGCTATCTATTACGGGATAGCGCTTGTTTCCCCGTACGAGTCCTTCGAGACTTCTTTGGGGCGAAATAACGAGCTCAGCGGTCAGCTGCACACCTCCTGATTCGCCAAACTCATGCTCGGCGCGCGCTCCATCTGGATTTGCTGGCCGCTAAGTCGCTCATTAGCCGCGCAACGCACTTAGCCCGGCAGAAAAAAAGAAAAGGGGAAAAAAAAGCCCCCTTTGACGGTTAAATTGGCCCCGTCGCCTCCTGCTTTCCTCGTCATGGGCCCGGCCCGGAGCCCTTTGAAGAGTGGGATTAGAACCATGTGATTTCTTTTAATTGGGCCATTAGCGGAGAATTAGCATTGAGCCGCGTAGCCCTCGTTAAACGGGGGGCAGAGGGAACGGACCCCACCGGGTGCCGAACACTCGTTAGATGACAACGTGGCGGTCGCAGAGGCTTTTTTCTCTCCGCTCGTTCGTTCGTTTTCTTCTGGGCCTACTGTTGAGCGCTAGGACTCCGCAAGATGAAGGTTTATCTTCACGCTTGGGCTTGATGTGTGTTTATTTTTATGTAAAAGCAGCACCGGTGAGGCTGCTAATGAGTCACCCTGCTAGAATTCAAGACTAAGTTTATCATAACGATGACCTACCGTGTTTTCCACTCTATTTGGCGCACCGGACTATAAGGCGCATGAAATCAAAACTACTTTAAACTGTGTATATTAGAACAATGATTGATCAGTTGAAAACCATCACGGATCAAAAACGCCAAACATTGTATGCAAAGGGAATGAAACCCAGGTCTTGGTGGTGAAATAACCAACACTTAACCACTAGACCACAGGTGTAAACTGGCCCGCCAAAGGTTTTAATCCACGAGACAACATTGAAAGAAGCGCAAGAGAAAAATGAGCTGCAATTTGAAAGATGTCCACTTCATGTCAATTTCTCTCTCTCCCTTTCTCTCTACCTATTTTTCTCTTTTTTAGCTCTATTTCTTACTCTTTCTTTTCTCTCTCTATTTTCCTCTAACTTTCTTTCTTTTGTTCCTTCTCTCTTTTCTTTTTTATTACTCAACCTCTCTCTCTCTTCTTTTTCATTTCTCTCTCTTCTTTTTAATCTCTCTCTCTCTCTCTCTCTCTCTCTCTCTCTCTCTCTCTCTCACATTCTTTTGATCTTTATCACTTTATTTCCCTATATATTTTAAATTTTTCTTTTTCAGTCTTATTTGTTCTCTCTTTTTATTTTGTCTCTCTCCTTTTTCTCTCTCATTTTTTTCTCCCTTTCTTTAGTGCTCTCTCTCCCTGTTTCTCTCCCTTTCTCTCTCGTGCTTGCTTTAATTTTTCTAACTCTTTCTATCTTTTCCGTCTCTCTTTTGTAAACTTTCTTGGGGCCCATTATTATGGGAGGTAGAAGGAAAAAAATCACAATAAAGTGAAGTGTGGTCCCCCTCAAACACAGTTGGGACGGTGCTGATTGACTGAACAGGAAGAAAAGATCAAGCAGGGCACCATCTACTGTTGCGGAGTGTTATTAACCCTTGTTTTTTTTCTTCTTTCCATTATTTTGCCAATGCAAAGACCCACGAGCCACTGAAAACAAGGCAGGAACGCACTTTTGGGCCCCCGCCCATAAGTTGAGACACACTGCACTAGACAACCATCCATCCATCCATCCATCCATCCATTATCTGCACTGCTTATCCTCAGAAGGGTCGCGGGGGTGCTGGAGCCCATCCCAGCTATCTTCGGGCAGTGGGCAGGGGTCACCCTGAATAGTGCCAGAAATGAATGGTGAAAAATGGAAATAACAAAGTCGCCTTCAAACATATAAATAAACACAAAAAAGCAAGACGAGGGAAACGACTTTTTGATGTACGTGATAATAAATGGAATTTTGCAGTTTTTTTTAATCTCCATTATCTAACATTTGTTAAGGCACCACGGGTAAAACTGGTGTGATAATGAGATAAAACCAGATTCCTTTTCATATGTCATCTGTACCCCTGATGTTCTGATGGACAAGTGTCAGTACTCTGTGAAACAGTGGTAAGCACATTCGCCTAACACATGAAAAGTCCCTTGTTCTAAACTGGGTGAGGAGAAATGGGCGCCACTGGGCTGTACCTGCCGAAGACGAACCACAGAAAATGGTTGGCCAAATGACCCCAGTGGTGAAGGGAACACTCTTATCCCAGCGACCCAGGTTCAATTCCCGTTGCACACGATGCTTTTCGATTGATCAATTATTGCATAAATGCGGTAGTAACCGTAACACCTCATAGTAATGAACACAAACATAAACATTTATATCATGTATATAAGGCGCACCGGGTTAAAAGGCCCATTATTTTTAAATTTTAGGTGCACCTAGTCTGGAAAATACGGTAATTTATCATAACGATGACCTACTCCTGGCTGGAAGCTTTTCGTGATTTGGAGTTTAATAGGTCTATAAAATGGTAAGTTTTTGCAAATGGGGGGATATTTTTAGGGGGAGTCAATGGAGTTTGGCGTTCGGATTGTAAACCAGTTTAATAGTGAAAGGTTATGACAAGGGTTAAGGCTTCTCCTGATTTATAAAAGAAAGTGAGCTTTTGAAAGACTCCCAGCCCTAAAACAAATCCTGAATTCCGGATTTATTGGGTGAGAAATTTGCAATGGTTTGGGGTTACGCAAATTAGCTTGGTGGAGGTCTGAGCATGGGATTGACTTGGTAAGGGAATGGGATATAGCGGACTTATATTCTTTTTTTTTAACCAAAATAACTATTAAGATTTTGTAAAGATTTAAAATAGAGAAAAACTCTTTTTGCAACAAATTAAACTCTTTCCAACAAATTTTTTACATGTTTTACTCATAAGGCATTGATACAAAGAAACTAGCATTAGCAGCAATCAACCATGCTTGTAAGGCTAGCATTAGTCACGAAATTATTTAGTATTAACTACCAACATGATGCTAGATGCTAAAACTATATTCTATTTACATTTCCGGCAATTTTTATTACATGTTTTACTATCAGGCATTGATGCAAAAAAAAAACTAGCATTAGCAGCTATGGAACGTGCCCGCGAGGTCAGTATTAGCAACAAAATTATTTTGTATCCACTACTAACAAGAAACTAGCAGCTAAAACTTTTATTTATTTTACATTTCTGACAATGTTTCTTACATGTCTTACTATTAGGAATTAAGGCAAAGAAATTAGCATGAGCAGCTATCAACCGTGCCTTTAAGGCTAGCGTAAGTCACGAAATTATTTAGTTTTAAATTTTCTTTTAAAGTGAAAATCTGAAATTTTAGGTATTGTATCTATCTTGTGAATATGGTTTGGATTAATTTGTGCATATTTCATTGAAATTTAAGAGTTAATATTAGGACATTAATGCAAAGAAGCTAGCATTGGCAGCTATCGACCGTGTCCACAACTTCTGCAACACTACCAATAGCTACAAAGTACTAACTGCTAAAGTGCTAATAGCAGCAAGCCGTAAGCCAGCCACAAGAACGATGCTATTTGCGAAGGCGACGAGCGGCTAACGCAAATAGCATAAACTTGTTTACCGTAAGTTCTCACGATTGAACATCATCATATCGCCTACCCAGACTTACGTTTTCTTTTCTTTGTGTTTTTTTTCAGGCTTTTCGGCGTGACGGGAAAATGCGCCGCGTGCACTAAACTGATCCCCGCCTTCGAGATGGTGATGAGAGCCAAGGAGAACGTTTACCACTTGGATTGCTTTGCCTGTCAGCTCTGCCGCCAGAGGTGAGATTAGCAATAGCATGCTAGTTAGCATAGCTGACCATATGTTGGAAGTAAGAGTATTGCACTGATTAGTACAGTAATAGGTTTATTCTCTTTTTAATATATGACACATGAAAGGGAGATAGTATAATATGCCAGTTCATTATTTTGACTAGTATACTTCACTATAATTTGTTATTTGGACTATTATGCACTGTTTACTTCATTGCTGCTGTTGGCTAATTATGTTGCTTTTTTTTAGGTTGGACTTTCTTATTTCAGGGTTTTGGTCTCTCCTGTTCTCCTTGCAATTTCAAAATCCATTGATGTCTTCCCTCCTTATTTTGAGTGTCTACTAAATTATAAACCTATTGTTTATCAATTTGTTCTACTAAATTACATGTGTCAAAGTCATAGCAAGTGAAAATGTTTGGAATTTGGCATTGTGAGGTTTTTCTTGCTGTTTCTTTTGCCAGTTTAATATTCACTGATGTCTTCTCTCCTTATTTTGAGTGTCTACTAAAATATAATCTTATCACATAGCGTAGTTGCTATGATAATCAGGAAAGAAAACATTTCGTATTTTTTCGTACTTTAGACATTGCAGTAAAAACAAGTTGTCTCGTGGGTCCAGGTTTTGCGTGGGCGACCGTTTCTTTTTAAAGAACAACATGATCTTGTGCCAGATGGACTACGAAGGCGGCCATCTTAACAGCAACGCGGAGAAGCCGTCTCAGTGACGGGTAAATGAAACACATGTTGTTATGCATTTTGATCAATTCACCGTTTTGTTTACAAAACAAAATCGGTGTTGAATTCTTCTTTTGTTGTTAATTGTAAGCGACTTCTTTATTTCAGTTAAAAAAGAGACTGGATGAGACGCTCTTTGGACTTTCTGGAGCTTGTGGAAACTTTTTGGAGGCAAACTGTTTTGAATGAGAAGATGTCAAGACATGGACGCACAAACTAAAGGATCAGCACGTAAAGGACTCTGTTGTTTATGATTCTTTTTAAATAAAGCTTTATTTAATGGTGAGTTCGTACAGGAGTCGTGAAAAAGCTGAGAGACCATCAGGTGTTTTTTTATTGAATCAGTTCAGCGTTTTTTTTTTTTTTTTGGTACATCTGAGAATTTTGGCGTCAATTAAACCAATCAGGGAGCAGTCTTCCTGGGTGCTGATTGGAACAAGCATAGATGTCACAACCAGAACGGAATCAGGACCCAATTGCATAACGTAGGAAGAGGAAGGGCAGCGCCCACGATCCGGTGCTCGCTGGACGCGGGAGCAAGCCCCTCACAAAATCGGATCACACAATCGGATCTTGATCCTAATACGGAAATGGATCTATCGTAGCAGGAGATGGCGGTGTCAAGGACGGAAAAACAGGTCGATAGCTGGAAAAGAGAGCAAAAACGTGGGCGGGGTTTAAAAACTGGGTCGTAAGCCAAGACGGGAGGGACAAACGGGTGCAAAAACTGGACAGGCGGGAGTAAGGGTCAAAATGCTTGCAATGCAAAAGTCCGAGCTCCAACGATCGCATTAGATTCTGTTTTGATAAAAGTATGCCAACATGCCGGCTTTTTTTTCTTTAAGGTGGTGTATGTAACTTCAAAATATTATATTGCTGACGTCATCTTCTGGCTGAAATCATCATTGAAGCCCCTGTTGCAAGTGCAAGCATGTGAAATACTTTGACGCAAATAAACTCTTCCTTTTCCATCTTTTTGGGGGTTTGGGTTGGCACTTGGACCATATTTAAAACAGTCCTTTTCTTACTTTCAGCATTCTCATCCAAGGATAAATGAAAATCGGGGGCATCCCGGTCACCTTTACCCCATAGTAAGACGCTCCGTGGCCGGAACACCGAGGGTAAAAGTAAGATAAAAGCTGATAGACACGGTGGAAATCGTATGGAAAATGTATAAAGGCTCTTTGAACTCAGTTGAGCATTGTAAACACATACCTAAAAGCCCCAGTGAGTAATATTTGACCATTAGATGGAATTGTTGTCTAATGCGAATAAAAATCAGTGCCAAATAAGCACAGTGTAGCAGCAAGATGTCAGACAAACATGGCGGAAACTACTAGGTATCGGTCCCACATTGTAAAAGAATACAATTTTAATAATAAAAATTCACATTGGTATGATAGTTTGTGTATTTTTTCCTTCTATTCAAATTGATGTATTTTTTTTAACTGAATGAAAGTTCTTTTTTTACCACTAGGAGGCAAATAATATTACACACAGTCCCTTTAATAGAGAACATATTTAAAGATGGGGTGCAACACATCAAAAGTTAACGCTGCAATCATGACTTTAAGCCAGGAGATGGCAGAGTAACACATAATGTGTGTGCATTTCTTACACACGCTCGAATAAACTCTTTTTTTTTCCTCTTTCGGGGGTTTGTTCCGCCCCAAACTGGCCTGATAAATGCAGGTAGGCACAAAGGAAAATAAAGCATAAGATCTCAGTTGGACATTGTCACACATACCTAATGAAGAAATTATATAACTTTCAACCATCTAAGGCATAGGTGTCAAACTCAAGGCAAGCGGGCCACATCTGGCCCGGTGTACAATTATATCCGGCCCGTGAAATCATGTCAAGTCAAGTCAAGTCATTTTTATTTGTATAGCCCTTAATCACAATTAGTCTCTAAGGGCTTCACAAGTTATTACATATAAGATTAGGTTACTCGTATGCTATAGAGTAGAAGTGAGTTTTAAGCCTAGATTTAAACATTTCCACCGAGGTTGCAGATCGGATCTCAGGGGGAAGAGCATTCCACAACACCGGTGCCCGGATGGAGAACGCTCTCGAACCAGCGGAACACTTCTTGGCTCTTGGGATCACCAGGAGACCGGCGCTCTCGGAACGAAGGCTTCGGGCCGGGACATAGGGGGAGATCAGATCTGAAAGATATGAGGGGGAAAGTCCATGTATGATTTTGTATAGTAGTAGGAGAACCTTAAAATCGCATCTTAGGCTAACAGGGAGCCAATGCAGGTTAGCCAAAATTGGGGTGATGTGATCGTACTTTTTTGTCCTTGTTAAAAGCCTCGCTGCAGCATTTTGTACCAGCTGAAGACTCTTGAGTCTGGTCATCGGAAGACCGGAAAGTAGTGCATTACAGTAGTCGAGACGGGAGGTAACAAACGCATGAATTATGATTTCCGCATCCGACTGAGAAAGTATAGGACGAATTTTAGCAATGTTACGGAGATAGAAGAAAGCGGTTCTAGTAATTTTCTTCACATGTGTTTGAAAGGACAGATCAGGGTCGAAAATGACACCTAAATTTTTAAGTGAGTCACTCTGTGTGATGTGGCAATTGTCCAAGTTCACTGCGGTTTTAGAGAAAAAGTCACGGGACTTAGAAGGACCAAAAACTAACATTTCAGTCTTTTCAGGGTTAAGACGCAGGAAATTGAGTGACATCCACTCTTTTATCTCAGTGAGGCAGGCCTCCAAAGTTCCACAGTTTAGTGTGGCAGATTCCTCCATCGGGAGATAGAGTTGAGTGTCATCTGCGTAGCAATGGAAACTGATATTATACTTACGAATAATATCACCTAGTGGAAGCATATAAATGCTGAAGAGAAGGGGGCCAAGCACTGAACCCTGCGGAACACCACAAGTAACACTAAATGGCTCAGATGTCAATTCGCCATATTTAACGCAGTGTGTCCTATCTGAGAGGTAGGATCTGAACCATAATAGGACGCTTCCTGAGAGACCAATCCATTTTTCCAACCGTTCTAGCAAGATAATATGGTCCACTGTGTCAAATGCAGCACTAAGGTCCAGCAGCAGCAAAAGTGATGATGTGCCCGAGTCCATTGCCCGTAGGAGATCATTGGTTACCTTAATCAGAGCTGTCTCAGTAGAGTGGTTAGCCCTGAATCCTGATTGCATTGATTCAAAGAGATTGTTCTCGGACATGAAATCATTCAGCTGCTGTGCCACTACTTTTTCAAGTATTTTAGAAAGAAACAGTAGGTTTGACACAGGTCTATAATTACATAAGTTTTCTGGATCTAGGTTGGGTCGTTTCAGTGTGGGTTTAATGACAGCGGACTTAAAAGCAGCTGGAACTACACCTGAGGCGAGTGATATGTTTAAAATATTTAGAACTGAAGGTGCAAGAACGCCAAAGAGACCTTTGATAAGTGAACCTGGAAGTGGGTCGAACTGGCAAGTCGTCGGTTTGGCCGTATTCACCATCTGTTTAAGATTTTCGAGTGACAGTTCACTAAAACGGGACAAAATACCTAGACAGCCACCATGTCGTGCATCTAGAGATTTGAGTGCTTTAGTATGTGTTGAATTAATACTGTCTTTAGCAATCTCTTCCTGTATGCTTTGGATCTTCTTAGTAAAGAAGACCATTATGTCGTGGGCAGAATGGGTGGAGCTATCTGGGATAGTCTGTTGCCTTGTTAGCGATGCTACAGTGTCGAAAAGGACCTTGGGATTGTTCTTTTGTGACGCAATCACTTTCGAAAGGTAGGCTGATTTTGCAGAGGCCAGGGCCGCTTTATACTTCAACAAACTATCACACCAGATTTGATGGAAAACTTCAAGCTTGGTAGCGCGCCATTTTCTTTCAGATTTCCTGCATTCTCGTTTAAGGGATCTAGTTTCATCATTAAACCAAGGTGTGCGTCTTTTAGGTCGTGATTTATGCCGGATGGGCGCAACTGAATCCAGGGCATTGGCCAGGGTAGCGTTAAATTCATTTAGGAGTGGTTCGATGGAGCCTATGTAGGAAGGAAAGGACGCAACTGCTCCTGGAAGAATATCGGAGAGTTTAGAAACTGTGCACATCTACAGTAAGGGCCCGGCTCTATGAAACGCTAATAACTGTTAAACTGCAGATCCCACAATGCAGCGCTTCAGCTGCCGCCACAAGTCTTTCCGGAAATGGTCAATCGAGTTGGCTGTAGCCTGACGAGCGCAGACACTTTTTAAACTATCGACTTACAAACAACACGTCGGCCAGTTGAAAAACATGATCGACAAATGCATTATAGTAAGTGTTTAGCGTCAGGAAGCAGAGACGCAATGCCCAGGGACGAACTTCAATCTATCACCGTATAACGGAAGGCTAAACGAAGAAAATCAGGGTGCTCTTTCTGTTGCTGTGCATTACGCCGATGTTAAATCCTCACATTGGCCGAGAAAATCGTTGATTCTGAAAACAGCCTTTCAAAACCGATCGGAAGATGGGCCTATCTTTACTGGCATTGCCGGTAAACCCATGAATCTTCTCTGTGGGGATTGCGTGGCCGTAATTAAGGAATTTGATGAAAAACGCCACTCCAAGACAAAAATTCAGAGGAAATACCTGAATGCACAGCAGAAAAAGAAAGTTGAAGGGTTAAAGAAGAATATGAGGACATACAAAATCCCGAAGTGAAAAGCACAATTTTTATTAAATTTCCATTTTTTTGTTCATATTTTGAATTTATAGAGGGCTCCGCGCTTTGTGCTAAAAATAGTAACACGGCTTCGTGCCTCCATCTTGGAAGTCTGTCGATTACAAGCGGTGATAGCGAGAGGAGCAAATATTTACTCAGTTTGTCTATTTATTTACTCAACTAGCTTCGTTTGTGTACGGATTTTGTCCATCAACACTATGGAAAACTACGTGGAGAGTTTAGACAAGCAAGCACGCGAGCGGTACGCTGCGAAGTTGCATTTTATTGGAAAATTGGATCCCTACAAAATTAAAAACAAGGACTGGAAGTCTGATCCCGATTTGTTGCCGTGTGTGACTTACATCGAACTTGTTAACTATCTTATTTTCCACCCAAGTCCCTTTTGTGAACTGAAGGATTTTAAAAATTACAAAAGTATGGAAGCCTACGACAGATTTGTTGAGGAATCCTCTTACTGTGTTTGTCAAGGTTTGTGATGTGGCGAAAACATGCGAACATTGGATGATACTACACTGAAACTCAAAACGCTATTCTGCCCCTCTCAGCCATTGTAAATTAAAGGTGTTAATTATGAGCCTTTCATCTAAACAAAGATTGAAAATAAATACAATTGCAAACAGCGCATACTTCATGTTTGTTTGATACATGTGTATGGTGAAGTAGTTATTTAATAATGTTATCCACTGAGAGAGAAGAAATATCTCATCAAAGTGGATGAAATGCACATTTACTATGTATTCTTGGTATATACTTGTTCAACATCTAGATCTTTTAAGAATATTTTTTTCAGAAATGTTACTCAAGAAGCAACACCTACAGTATTTAACCTAGCCATACTTGAATGGTGTCGACAGATGTACATGAAGTGCACATGATGATGATCTGCATTTCTATAGCGCTTTTCAAGTCAATGACTTCCCAAAGCGCTTTACAATGTGCTCCACATTTCCCAATAGCGGCCTTGCAGCCATGTAAGGCGCTAACCTACTTATTGGGGGTATTAGGGGTTCAGTGTCTTACCCAAGGACACTTCGACATGTAACACGGACGAGTCGGGATTCGAACTGGGATCCCTTGATCCCAAGACGAGCGCTCTACCTCCTGGGCACATGTCCCATAACCTTTTTAAAATGTATTTCTACATCATAAATAATTCAATTTACCTGTCAGAAAGTGGTCAGAACAAACACGAACACAGTCAAGCTTTGGCAAATTCGACCGGTTGATAGCTGCCAGCCACATTCGTCTTCGCCGTTCACTTTTCTCCTGAGCTTCAATCCCCTGATTGTAAACACACTTCGGAAGTCTAAAGAAGCCCTTCCCACCCTTTACCCCTCGGCTACAACAGCCAACAATAACGCACGTATTCGGCATTACAATGTAGAATCTAACTGGTTCGCTGAACAATAACAATGAAGTGAAAAGTTTTGTGGACTTCCAAAATGGCCGCCAGCAATGCATTGTGGGTAATCTTAGGACCTCGAAGCACTCTATAGAGCTTTGATCAGCTCGGTGGCCTTGGGGGTAGGGCGCCCACCCCGAGACTGGGAGGTTGCTGGTTCAAGTCTCGGACGGGTCATACCTTACATTACAACATTGGTACCCATTCCCTCCTCGGCATTATAGTCACCTAATGAATCAGTTGGGTTAAGCGAGGGGGCTGGGAACACCCTCCTCTGTCACAATTTCTCAGAAAGTGTCAAAAATGTGAATGTGTTCTTGACTCTAGCCCCCTCCCAGTGCTAGGGGGATATGACTCCGATACATATATATTACATATAGTTTTGACAGGAGATATTTTTATGGAGAGCAAAGTTGTTCAAAGTATTTTAATGTTTAAGTATGTTCATTCTGGAATAATGTTCCTGTCTGTTTTTGATTCATATTTATGAATAAAAAAGGCAAGTTTTAGTGTATTCAATAAATATTTATCCCGTACGGCCCGCACGCGACCAAAAGTGTGGTTTGAGTTCTGTCCCTCTGTGCAATTGAGTTTGACACCCCAAATCTAAGGACACTTGAAACTACGCACCTCACCTTTAATATTAAACTTTTTAAGGAGACCTCCAACTACGCACCCCCACCTTTACATATTATCATACCTGTCAACCAGTGCGGTTTTGCCATACAAAGTACGTTTATTATGCATTTTAAGACGTGTACGACGTACGAGAAAATGTTCGCAGCGGAAGCCTCTAACTCTGTATCGTTTTTTTGGTTGAAAACGAAGCGAGCGGTTTGATGTAGTGCAAGAAGTCCGTCTCTTTTTAGAGAACCAGCTTTTTCGGCTCAACGCATTAAAGAGAGCAGGCTCTTAAACGGCTCACTTGCTTTGATAAGTAATTACGAATTATTATGTTGTATAGAGAAGTTAAGAAAAAAAGGAAGTATAAAAGGAAAAAAGACAGGTTTGTGGTTATCCCTTTAATCGGTATATTATCAACAATAATTCAATGCAGAAAATGAATTCATAATTTGAATAAGAAAATGTATTATTCTACTTAATTATATTTGCATGTATTTTTTCCTTCTTCAGTGAACGTCCAAGCTACTTCATTTTTGAACTTTTTTTAAAATAAACCTCCTTCATGTCGAGCAGATCAGGATCTCACAACAAAATGTTAATTAACAATATATATGATATAACGAAACACGTGTACATGTTAAACTACATAAATAAACACGTATGGTGCAAGATTATTTTGTAAGGGAAAATACGACAGTTTGTAAGGGCATGGAGCCGTGGAGGGTGACAGGTATGTATTCTGGAGACGGATTGTGTTTCGCGTGAAAAAACAGTGCTCGATAACATCTACCGATTTTTAATGTCGAAACGTTGACATCTATGCAAACTGGAGAGAAAATTCCTGAAACAAAATACTGTAATATCAAATAAATGAATGGCATCCTATGAGCTGACTAGGATACTCATGCAGCACTTTAGCGTCACCCCGTGGCTGATTCCCGCTAGTACATCAAAGCGCCCACTTCCGGTTCCGATAGGAAACCCAATCGCTCGGCGACCTGTGTGAGAAGGGAAAGGACAGAGCGAGCATCCGCAACTGTCATTCAAAATCCGATTGACAGCTGTCAGTTTTGCCGGATGTTGCCATGGTGATGTCCACCTTTCAGAAAGTCACGCTGGCCACGTGTCTCGTGCTGTGCGTGGCTCTGCTGCTTCCAAGGATGCTGTTGTCTCGCGGGAGGAAGGATGCCAGCGGTGGCGAAGGTACGTCGCTCAACTTAAGTCACAAAAACGATTTTGCCCTTAACGAGATGGAATATCGACGTAATGTGTTATAATACAGACATGTTTTTTTAATCTATTTAAGGAGGAAAGTGGAACTGTGCTACAAAATACTTGCAATTACACTCTCCTCCCAGAGAAGGAAGGGGCGCCAAAAACACCACAATCTCAGGAGCGCTCCATGCCGATGTGTAATAGTCGTATTTTGTCAGGGGGAATCAGTTAAGACAACTTACAGATTAACAATTAAGATAAATCGTGTTTCCTGCCTTCGTGTTATTGTCTTTTAACACTAAACATTCTCACAGTAGACGCCCCGGGTACGACGTTAATCCATTCGCAGAGTAAAATTCCCTTATCGTAGCAAATAGCTGCCGGGTTGGAAACCCCCAAAAGCCAAGATCAAAACATTAAAATAAACAAAATATTTTATAGTAACTACTAATTGTGTGTAACACAATAGTCTTTAACAATTTGTCACTGATAACAACGTAGTGAACCTTGTTTGCGTAATAAGACATGGCGCTGAAAGGGGCAGTAGGCAATATTTAGTGCCTCCTAGAGTACAAAAAAAGATATCTTCATTTGGTGAAAAACAAAAACATTAATTTCAATAAAAGGCACAAATACATAAACTATCATACTCATGTTTTTTTTAAATAAAAAAAAAATCATGTCAAGAATTCTTCAATAGCAGAATCCATACCTTAAATTACACAATGTACCTTTAAGGAAAAAAACAAGACAAACGCAAAATAAATATTGGGGAAAAAAAAAAAAAAAATATATATATATATATATATATATATATATATATATATATATATATATATATATATATATATAATATATTATTGATATTCACAAGGTAGTGAGTGTGCTCGGAGTCTGGTCTAATTCGTAAATGTGATTTCTTTTTGTAATAATAGTGCAATAAAAAGTTTCATTTAGTAGCAAACCCATTTTCCAATACAGTACAACTTTCATGATATTACAAATATACGTGTATATAATACACTAAATATAAGGGCAAATAAAATTGTCATTAATTTTGGTGTGAAATGACTGGATCTGGTCCAGTGGAGTACCTGGGGAATGAGACGGCATATTATAATTAAAACAGATTTTTCAAATTCCACTTGTGGGGATTGTGCTGCTTTAATCGCTTCCTTATCTTTAATAATAGTACCGATTGTCGATTCAACTTGGCGAGGGTAGTGATACATGTGCTTTTTTTTTGTATTTCTTGATCATCCCAAGCTTTATTTCAATGGTTATCATGTTTTTGAATCTCCCATTACATTTCAGTACAAAAAAATACAGTTTTGCATGATATAAAGGATTAAGTATTACCTACTAAAGTGATGCTAGCAGCTAAAACTCTTTTTTTCTTTTTTTAATTTCCAACAATATTTTACTACGCTGGCTGGGATGGGCTCCAGCACCCCCGCAACCCTAATGAGGATAAGCGGTACGGCTAATGAGATGAGATTTTACTACGCCCCCCTTAAAATCTGAAATCTTCAGAAATGTATCTGTGGACAGGGTTTGGATTACCTTGTGCGTGTATTATCAAAATTTGTGCCATTTAACATTAAGCATGAACTCAAAGAAACTAACATTCAAAAAAATTGAAACTGGTCTTAAAACTTCCACTTGAAGGACTGTATTGCCCCTAAAAATAGTCTCCATCGGTGGTTAAATAGGGCCATGCAACTTTGCGAGGGCAGCGATTCTCATGCCCTTTTTGTGTTTTTAATAATTGCAAGCTAAGTTTTGACTGTTATCATGTATTTGCTTCTCCCCTTCAGCATCACTGCATGTCTTGGGACCCATGGCTTATTAATTCAGTACGAAAAACTACTGTATTGTATCGCCAACAATAAAAGTCTTCATGAAGCACCCCAGTGACACAACCCAATAGCAGACTGGCATTTGATATGACGTCGACAAATAGTAGAAGTGCATTTTATAGAAGTAACTTGTCATTGGCATGAATGTCCCAAAGTTTTTTGTTTTTGGGCAAGCAAAATAAAGTTGTTGTTGATGTCCCATAGTGGGAAAAATACTGTAAAGAGGAGCGAAAACAACATGTTATTTGACATCGTACAGTGAAAATGTTGTGATGCCTTATCCCATAGGTCTACTCTTGGTTGGTTGGATCCCTTAACCACTATGGTCATAGGGGCACCATTTTCTATGGTGTGTCTTGGGCAAGTACAGCCCGGTGGCACCTATCTCCTTAAATGCCAACATGTTACCACCCGGTCTATTCTACTGTATATTAAAGAATTGCATTTACATCTGTAGGAGGTCATTTCCCACCTATGGTCCACCGTCAAATGGCCCCAGAGAGTCGAGGCCAGAGGGCGACGGCGGGGCCCTCATCCAGGGGCCAAAAGACAGAGACCGGGGCCGCCCGGGGTAAAGGAGCTGGAGGTGGGCTAGGAACATCGGCCAAATCCAACCTGGCTGGACAAATCATTCCAGTGTATGGATTTGGTATTTTACTCTACATTCTCTACATCCTCTTCAAGGTCTGTAGCCCACACAAGTTCATAAAAATTACATTTTGGGGTTTTTAATTTGAAGTGTTGCCGTGTTTGTGGTCAGATTACATCCAAAGGAAGCAGTCAACCTCCGTTAAGTAGAATCTCTTCATTACGCTCAGAAAACAAAAAGAGAAAGATCAGTGAGTTGTAAAACCCAATTTTAACATCTATGAAAAATTATAAATAAACATCTAACACATCATTTCCCCTTTAGCCGACTTTGAGCTTGTTCAGCTGCAGGAGAAGCTGAGGGAGACGGAGTTGGTGATGGAGAACATCGTTTCCAACTCGCAGGACGGACCCGGCAGGTGCTAGCTGATTCAAAGCTAATGCTAATAGGCTAATGCTAGGTCGACTGCTTAAATATGGAGTGTGCGTTATAGGGAGAGTAAGGGAGTGAGCGTGGACCAGGAGAGTCTCCTGCAGCAGCTGACAGAAATCACTCGTGTGATGCAGGAAGGGCAGCTGGTGGAGGGCGTGGCTGCACCCAGAAACAACTGCCGGGGACACTTGGAAGAAGGTATGCCATTGACAGACGCAAAATTAAAATTGAAAATAATAAAATGCAGGGAAAAAAAAAAACACTTCACACTCTGACGAAAATAGAGTTGTTACGTAAGCCCTAATCATTAAAACATCAGGGAAACCCTACGAAAGCATTTGCAATGTTTTCAAGGATAAAAGGGGGCATGAACATAATGAGGGTAACAAATTGTGTGCCCTTTTCGTATTTCTTGACAATCATAAGCTTTGCTTCCATGGTAATCATGTTTTGCTTCTCCCTTTAGCATCACTGTAAATCATTGGACCCATAGCGAATAAATACAGTACAGTTTGATATGAGCTCAAATGTGATTGGTTCATTCTTAGTACAGTGAAAAAACTCCCTTTTTTCCCCACAACCATAATCCCTTAAATACGGTCACAAAAAATAGTCATGGACAGGGGTGTATATACTTTTTATATGTGCTTTCTACACCAAAGAATAATCATTTCAATCAGACGCAAATAAACTGTTTTGTCCGATTTTGTTTTTCAAAGTAAGAGCAATTTTAGAATAAAATAGTGATTCAAAACAAATATAAAAATTATTTATTGTTATATTGTTTTTCATGTCGAAAAGCTGACATTTTGTATAAAAATAACAAAAAAACAAACAAAAAAAAGGTTATCAAGAATAATTTGGGGAAAAAGTTAGTCGTTTTATTATATTTATATCTGAATTAACAAACCCATTAAGGTAGGACAATCAGATTTTAAGAATTTACTCCTTTAGTGCCAAAGACAACTTTTCATGATTTTGATATTTTTCTCCGAAAGGAAGAATCTATAGACCAATAGATTTTGGGTTTTAAAAACATTAGCACTTTATATTATGTCAACCAATAGCCGACAGCATCTAACAGATGTAATTGAACATATGCATGAACACCGCGCAATTAAAGGTTTTATCATGCTCTAAATATAGTGGAAGCTAGAGCTCTTGAATGAGTGGGGAGGTGTTGTGAAAGGATAGTGGGATGTTTGGACGCGTTCTAAGGGATGGGCAGGGCACCCGTATGATGCGGCAGGGGTAAACCAGTGAAAGCTGTGGGGCCCTGCTGTTGAACAGAAGAGTGTGTTGTGTCACCCTGATCTGAGAGAAATGGCCGGTTTCTTATCTCCCGTTTCATCCGGAGGGACGAAAGCATGACCAACTTGAGTGTCGAGGTGCCTAACTTGTTTGGGCAATTGGGTTGGCCATGGTCCAAAAATGTTTGTTTGCTGCTACTTTTTCCCTTTTTTAAAAAAAATGTCTTTGTTTTGTATGTGTTTGTCTTGCTGTCGATCACCCCTCTTAAAGGATATGATCAGGGTAGATAGATGATCATCCTCTTGAAGTTTAAATTCTTTTAATTTTGGGGCGCTTGAAATAATTTGTTGATGTTGTATTGTCAGGAAAATGCAGTCAAGGTGTTGAAAAAACATCTTAATTAACAACATTGAATCAAAACTTTGTCAGGCGCGAACTGTATATGAAACTTAATGAGTTGTGTTGTACTGCAGACGAAGAAAATGATCCCCACCATTTGTGGGAGGGCCTTCATTGCTCCTGTCAGCATCCTCCCTGCACATCACAGACTAAAACGGAAGAAGCAGTCAGGTCCGACCAGGCGGAGGACATCCCAGGCGACGAACCAAACACCGATTTAGGAGCCAAAGAAAAGCAGCAGGGAATCCACCTGAGTAAGAAGGAGCAATCAGAATGCGAGTGCAAGGAGGAGCAGTTCCAGCTTGCCTTGGCTCAGGAGGAGCTGACGGGCGTGCTAAAAGAACTGGAGCTCACCTTGAAGATCACAACAGACGCAGGGCCGAAAAAGACAAGGGAGACGCAAGACTCGTCCCCCGTTGGTCCCATCAGAAGACGGAACAAGAGAAGAAGCAAGGAGTGTCACTGACTTACAGATCGGACAGAACTGGTTTTGCCTGAGTGGGACCTTTGACAGAATCTGCACCCAAAATCCTGCATGGACTTCACTACCTTAGCTTTTCTTGATAGTGCTAGCAGACTACAGCCTTTGTTGTGACGTGAAATTTCCTTTCTTCTGGGGATATCGTGAAGAAAATGCAAGGATAATAAGGACAATTTGACCAATGTTCTTTTTAACTTCTGGCAAAAACAAAACAGTTTACCAATATAATATTCTCCTTGCCAGTTAGTATAAACACTATTTTTTATATTATAACTGTGAAAAAAAAGAATCAAGCCTTTCAAATGTTATCCAACACTGCCCCCTGCTGTCGAAAGACAAAACCTGCAAATAGGTGATCATTTTTATGTATTTAATATATTTCAGCTCAAAGGGAATTACCGTATATATTTTAACTCCAGTTAAAGCAGCAGCACAGTATTTTCAATGCATTTTTTAACAGAGAAATAAGTTTAAAGTACATTTATCTCCTCATAGGGCGGAATCTTTGTTTTAACACAATCTCAACGTAAATAATACATTTTTAAATGAAGCGGCAAAAGCAGAGTTACTGTTATGCTGCTATCCTATACCGCCACAGTTAAACATTTCTTACATATAAAATCAAAAGACACAGAAAAATCTACTGTTACAAAGTGCATGCATCTAAAATAATTCCAATTCATGAGGCAGACCAAACCTTATTCAAATAGTCTCTTTGAGGAGCTTAAGACCTCTGTCTAAAAAGAAGTATTTTATAAAAGTTGGTTTTGTAAGCTTACAAAACAAACAATCATGTATTTAATTTTGTCTTTGAAATCTGTGCAAGTATTGTCACCCTTTTAATAAAAACCTTAAGTCACAGAAGCCTCATTTGAAGTTTGAATTGATTGAAATTCAACTGAATTATTTTGAGTGGAGCTAAAATTGTTAAGGTGTATGTGACAAAAATGCATAAAACAAGTGAAAAAGGGGCATTTATTAGTTGAATCCATTTTACATTCTACCTGTACAAAAGCACTCGCTGACTGATGCTGGCAGAATATGGAAGGGATGATGTTTTTAGGCAAGTGGCACATTTCTAATTCTTTTGTCACAAACAGAAGTGCATCATTGTTACACTCCGCCTCAGTGCTCCATTGGCTCGTCTGGCTCCGCTGCAGGGGCGGGGGCCTCGTCATCTGCGGGCGCGGCCACCTGAAGCAAAGAAACATTCATCTGCAAATGATTTCCTTGAAAACATGCTTTATCTAGCAAGCTGACATTCAGAGTGCTGAATAAGGAATATATACTGTAAGGATTATTCTAAACCTTAAGGGACATGTGCTAAGAAGTTGACATTTTCCTGAACTAACAAGCAACAGAACACGAATCGCCCTTAATACTGAGGACATCATCACCTTCCTCTGCGGCCTCTCCTCCAGACCCTCCAAGAAGGGGGCCACGTCGTCATCGTCGTAAATGGTGAACTCCATATCCTTCCCCACAATTCCGATGGAAACATTCTGAAACATGGATTTGTTCACAAATCATTTTTATGTTTGCATGAAAACACATCATTATAAAAGTAATGAAACAAAAAGGTCTGAGCTGACTTCGACCAGTAGATGGTAGTGTGCTGAGTACCTTAGTGGTGAGGTCCTGTTCGGTGGGGAGAGTCTCTCTAAGGGCTCTTAGGCCATGCTGGACCAACTCATTCAGGTTACCTGAATAATAAATACATGTTTAAATGCAAATATGACCACAAGATCACATTTATTTTAATTTGTTTTAAAGGCATTGTCAACATTATTCGCTGAAATTAACAAATCATGTTTAGAGCTGTGATTGTCTTAATGTTTACCATATTGTAGAAATGGAACTTTTTAAAAGGTTGTTCAAAAACGGAAACTAGTGGCACTAGGTAGTACCTTAAAAACACCTGGAGAGCCCAACCCAGTGATTGGTTATTGTGATTTTCTAGGAAATCTGAAAATGTAAACAATGGAAAAGATGTACAAAAAATGTTTTATATTGGTAGTACGTTTTTGGCTGTCATAAGAAATCATTAACTAATGAGTAGAAATCGAACTATTCCTATAACTCTGAATACATCTTTTTAAAATCAGCCAATATATTTCTTTGTAATCGCCTAATATTTTTTTCGGAGGATGATGCTTTTGTAGTTGACAGAGTCTATATTTCTAATTTACAACATCAACCCAGTAATAACAAAGTATATCGAACTGGAAGCCATTCACAATAACCTGTAGCAAAAAGTAACTCAAGTAGCTTCATGAAGGTTGTTGGTACCGGTTCTTAAATCTCTAAATGAAGGTTTTGTTTTGCCTGCAAAATATTCCACGCCTGTCAAACGTCCGTTCATAGTACAATCAGCTAATAAAATGTGATTCATGGAGTATCCCACTAGCTACTGTGCTTGTTATGTCCTATGTGTAACTTGATATGACGCTCACAGTCTGCAAACTTGTCCATGCATCTCTCCAGGTAGGTGCGAGCCGACTGTGAACGGGCCCCTATGGACATGGCTTTGCAATCGAAGTAGTTGGCTGACGGGCACGTCTGGAAGATGTGGGGGCCCATGTCCTGACATAAGCAAATGCACGTTAAACCAGATTTATGCACAACCCAGCTATATTGATTAGGCAAAACTTGTGAACTCACGTCATAGCCTGCAATGAGAAGCCCAACACCGTATGGTCTCCTTCCATATCGTTGTGTTGGGATTTGAGTTTCTGAGCTTCTGTCAAGGACGTTGGCCACTGCTTCTGTGTGAACCCACTCATAATCGAAAGTCACGTAGCAGTAATTTTTAGGCGTGGAAATGCCACTTACAACCAAGTTACTCAGTGCCAATGTATCATTATAAAAAAAAACCTTCAGACCATGACAAAGGACAGTTAAATTAGTTCTAACTTTATATTTCATAAACAGAGTTCTGAAAATATGAATTGAGGGTAGATTTTTAGTTGAGTGCTGCTTATTAAGTGCACCAGGTAGTGCATTGTGCATGCTCTTCCCTTCCCTTAATCACATTTATTTCTGTGAAACTAAAGGTCTTTTATTATGCTCTTGATTGAACAATCTACAAAAATAACCAATGCTGCAGAAAAAATGTCATCAGTTTAATTTAAATATGTTAAATTGATACTGTACACAACTTTAGAGAATAACATAGCTTTGGATAGACATCCAAGGCCAGATATAAACTGGATTTTGAATAAAAGTTAAAGATAGGCCATGATTCAAACTGAACACTAGCTAAAAATTCTGCTTATCTGTGCTTAATCTGATTGTGAGGATACTGCTGCCGACGAGATGGACAAGTCGTGACGCGGGCAGGGGGCGGTCAAAGACGTACCTGGAGTCCAAACACTCTTGACGCATAAAGTTACTGCAAAAAAGTAAAACAAGTTGTTGTGTGTGTGGTTTTGTGTTTGTACTTCTCCTTTCATAACATTGAAAACAACCATAGCAGCCTGGCGTCTGCTGTGAGTCCAGCGATAGAGATGCCGATGTGGTTATCAACATGAAGAATCTTCTTCTGGTGGGCTGCTAGTTCAGACTGAGCTCTCTACACACAACACATGCATATAATATCAATCAGTAGATTTGCTTTAATATTTATATTAATTAGGTTATATAGTTTAACTGAAAGCTTCCTTCAAAGTCCACTTACAGCAAAAGTAATTCAAATGTGAAAGGGCCACTGTACCTTAAGCGCAACAAGGACCGCCTGGGTTTTCGATTTGAGTCCGACGGTGGCAGAGCCTTGCTTCACGGCCTCCATGGCATACTCAATTTGATGAATACGACCCTGAAAAAAATCAACAACATTAAGATTGCTGCGTATGAACTTTTTAGTGTCTCAAAATACAACTCACCTGCGGGCTCCATACGGTCACATCGTTGTCATACTGATTGCGAAACTGTACATAAAAACAGACGAATGAACAAAAACAAAATAAAAGACGATAATGAGATTCAATGTCTTACATAAGTTTCTTGAATCGCCATTTCCTCCAAACTAAACCTAACTGCTGCTGAATGACTTGAGCACAAGTCGTTTCTAGACCAAAGGCTTTATATTACAGTTTAAATAATGAATATCAGTAATACGAGAGGCTCTATAACAGCAGTTTCCAAACTACAGATATAAGAAAGGAAAAAAGAGGGGATATGGAATTACAAACGTTAGGCAGATAATCAGGAATAAAATAAAATATTTTGATACAGCATAATGGTGTGGTATGCTGAAAGCACAGCTACAGACAGGAAAACCATTATCAGAGTCAATAAAATCATCAACTGCCCAGTCTGGAGATTTCCCATTTGAGATACCGCAGGCGAGAAAACAACATTATGAACGACTCCTTTCGTCCCGGCTACCAGTTATCTGACCTGCTGCCCTCGAGCAGACGCTACAGATCACAAGTAAAACAAGGACTAATGCGTTTTCTTCACAAGACAATCGCTACCCTAAAATAGCACAAAAGATCTTGCCTGTGTATAGCAAAATGTACACACATTTTATTTGTCACCTCTTACTTAAGATGATGCTGCTAATTTAATTGCACTATTTTCATTGCACTGCTTTCCGTTGCCCATACAGTTTAGGCCAGTTTATAAAGCACTACTTTGTAAACTACTACTGTAAACTAGTGGGGCAGCAAGGCGGCGCAGTGGTTAGCAAGTGTGCGGCACAGTTCTGAGGTCATGAGATCAAACCTCCTGGGCGTGAAATGAAATGATCTGCATTTATATAGCGCTTTTCAAGTCAATGACTTCCCAAAGCGCTTTACAATGTGCTCCACATTTCCCAATAGCGGTCGTGATCTGTGCAGCCATGTAAGGCGCTAACCTGCTTAATGGGGGTATTAGGGGTTCAGTGTCTTACCCAAGGACACTTCGACATGTAACACGGACGAGCCGGGATTCGAACTGGGATACCTTGATCCCAAGACGAGTGCTCTACCTCCTGAGCTATTGCCGCCCCCAAGTAGTTTGCATGTTCCCCCCCTTGCTTGCGGGGGTTTCCTCCAGGCACTCTTGTTTCCTCCCAAATTCCCAAAACATGCATTTTAGGTTAATTGGCCGCTCCAAATTGTCCCTAGGTGTGAATGAGCGAGCGAATTGTCCGTCTCTGTGTGCCCTGCGACTGGCTGGCAACTAGTTCAGGGTGTCCCCTGCCCACTGGCTGAGGATGGCTGGGATGGGCTCCAGCACCCCCGTGACCCTACTGAGGATAAGCGGTGCAGATAATGGATGGATGGATTTATGAATCTTAAGAGTGCCACGTCCATGCTAATCTCATTATCAACAATGTTCATCAAGTTATTAAGGACAATACAATGCTAATTCTTAAAATACTAAAACAAGGATACAAGTCAAAAGGGATTAAAAGGGATGATAAAAGATCCAATTAGAAGATTGACGAACAAAACAAATGAAAACAAATTTTACGTTTACAACTAAAACAGAGGGGCAAAAGGAAGCAGTCATTCAAAAAGGGGCGATTAGAAAGTACTTAAACATTAGATGGTCAAATTAATGATGCGAGTAAACAGGGACTGTGTAGTTTATATTGTTAAATGAATTAAAAATGAATAGTATATTCCTTTATCCCTTCTCTGGGTGCGACCTATGTCCTACTACTAAAGTAGAGTTTACAATTGTTTTAAATATCCAATATTGAATTAATTTGACTTAAACACAATTAAGTAAAGCGAACCACGAGCTTGACCGTTGCACCTAGCTCTATAATTGTACTTATTTAAATTCCACATCGACATGCTTAGTGTACACTCAGATATATTTCAGTGCAGCGTTCATAAAATAACTAAAAAATAAAATCAAGCGCGTTTGCGTAGATGTCGCGAAGCTAATGCTAGCTTCAGCCGGCTATGCTGTTTTGCTTACTCACAGTACGCTCCAAAGTTGGCTAGCTGGTTAGCTTACGTTAGCCACAAAGGCAAGCCCTCTATGTGCTAATTTTAAGGATTTATTTGCGAATCATTCACCCGGATGCCTAACTACAAAAGTTAACGTCGCGAAGAACGTTTTGCTAAAAGACATTTCATCCCTACTAACCATATTTGCGTCGCCTTAACGTGGCCTCTCCACTTCTTTGCCGGGTGCTTCTTCACTCGATTGGTTTTCCTAGATGGAGCGACGTCACGGGGAACGAAAAGCAATCGAGCGCCCATCGAAATCATGGATCGACATTTCTTTTATAATTCAGATTTATTTTCTCATATATTTTTTGAAAAAATTGCATATTATATAACAGTAAATAATAAAATATTTTTTTCATCCAAATAATTGTCACAGGTAATCCAATCTGCCATTACAGTACAAGTCTAATTAGCACTAGGGGACAGCATCGAACCAGAAAACGTCGCTCATAACCATTGAACAATGTGAATCATTTTGCACTGTATAAACATTAGTTCTAAATTGGTTTTACCCTGGGGAATATGTCCCCGAAGGCAACATTTCAACCTTTGTCAAAAATACATGTTATAAAAAAAACCTGCTGCCTCGAATCCATAGACAAATTATGACATGGTGCTTTATAATAGAATAGAATACTGTAGTCTTTATTGTCATTGATAACAAAGTGATGAACGCTGCTCACAAAGAGAATAGACGTGGCACTTCTGGATAAACATGAAAAAAAATGACTTAAAAAACGAATACATTCTAAAAGAAAATCAGGATAAATAGGCAACAATAACGGTGGGGCTTGCAGACTGGCCTGAGTTGTAAGTGCATCAGAACAAATAGAGTAAAGAGACACAATAGCAGGGTTGGGTAGGGTTACTTTAACTTGATTACTTTCAATTGCTTTTGGATTACTCCAATACCAAATATGCTAATAAAAGACAAAATAAACTAAATATGAATAAAATCACAAAATTTTGTGCAGGCTTGGGGAGTAACGGAATACATGGAACGGCAAAAATGATGTTGGCAAGCTGTTTGGATTTATTTTTATTTTGTCTCTGTCGCATTTTTTGTTAGTTTTGCCGGAGATCAAAGAGATCAAAGCCAGGAGAGAAAGCTTACCACGTGTTGTGAGTCATAATTGTATTCATATTTAGTTTCTTGTGTCTTTTATTAGCATATTTGGTATTGGAGTAATCCAAAAGTATTTGAAAGTAATCAAGTTAAAGTAACCCTACCCAACCCTGCACAATATTAATATTTTACTTTAAAGTCAAACTAATATCGTTATGGGACCGGTTTCGGGAGGTGGGTATGGGGGCTTAACCTTCTGTCAGCCTTTGTGTTCAACTCTTTAAAAAGAAATCCTGTTAGGATAAACGATGGCGAATAAAATAGATTGTGGAATAATGATCAAACAACTGTTAGTTTAAAGTTCAATTTGGCAAGCGATTTGAAAAAATCCTGGGCTGATTAAACTGGTTAAACTAATGAGAGATGGGATGACTTTGGTAATTTAGTATTCCAACCAGAATCTGTAAAACCACCACATTTGTAGTCTATTGCACCAAACTCCTAGTTAAGTACAGTATACTGCCTTTTCTTTTTTCACATATGATGTTAAACTGCTCTTTTGCCTGTCTGTTTTGTGGTTGTTTGGGGTGGGATTTTATTTTATTTTTGTATAAAAAATGGTTAAAACCTCAATAAACTACACAGCATTATCTCCAGACAGAAGAGCAGTTTCAGCGACAGACTGCTGTCACTGTCTTGTACTACGGACAGACTGAAGAGATCTTTTCTTCCTCATGCCATGAGGCTCTTTAACTCTACCCGGCAGAGTAAAAGCCCACATTAAACCACACCACCTACATTGCATATTACCGAATTTTATTGCAATATGTATTCTGTGTAGCAGTATTTAGATATTCTATATAACACACTACAGTGGGCATTTGCACGTCACACTGGGTATTTGTATATTGTATTTTTATTTTTTTTTTGCTTTATTATTGTATTGTTCTCAGCTCAGGGATGCTGCTGGAAATGTGAATTTCCCTTCGGGGATGAATAAAGTATCTATCTATCTATCTATCTATCTATCTATCTATCTATCTATCTATCTATCTATCTATCTATCTATCTATCTATCTATCTATCTATCTATCTATCTATCTATCTATCTATCTATCTATCTATCTATCTATCTATCTATCTATCTATCTATCTATCTATCTGTCTATCTGTCTGTCTGTCTGTCTGTCTGTCTGTCTGTCTGTCTGTCTGTCTGTCTGTCTGTCTGTCTGTCTGTCTGTCTGTCTGTCTGTCTGTCTGTCTGTCTGTCTGTCTATCTATCTATCTATCTATCTATCTATCTAAACACAAGTTAAATCATAGCATGTGATTCATAGCAATTCGTCCTTTGAATAGAAATCGCCTTACCTAGATTTAAATTATTTTACATTACAATATTCGTATTGGGCGGCTTGGCAGATGAGTGGTGAGCACATCTGCGGCACAGTTCTTAGGTCAGATATTCAAATCCAGTTACTAGCCTTCCTGTGCAGAGTTTGCATGTTCTCCCATGTTGGGTGGGTTTCCTACCACATTCCATAAAACATGTATGTCAGGTTAATTGGCCAGTCCAAATTGTCCCACGGTGTGAATAAGCGGATGATTTGTCTGTCTCTGTGTGCCCTGCGACTGGCTGGCAACCAGTTCAGGGTGTCCCCAGCCCACTGCCCGAAGAGAGATGGGATGGGCTCCAGCACCCCCGCGACTACTCAGGATAAGCGGTGCAGATAATGGATGGTTCGATATTCCTATTAACCTAAAGAAATAATAAACTCCCGATGTGTTCCTCAATGTTAAACCCAACATTTGACTTTTCCTACCCCAAAAGCTTCCATTCTGAATGAGTCATGTAATCATCCAACAATTATAGTTTTTGTAGCTACAAAAAGTCAAAGAAGTTTAAATGGAAGAGATGATGAGGGCTCTGACGAGCTGTCCCCCTCTGCCAAAGTGATGACACTTTTCCTTTCCTCCTTTGTGATTGAGATTGTAGGCTTTTTGCTGAGATCAGCGTGTTTCATCCAGGCGGCTTCATTTAAATCTGCCAAACGATCCCCCTTCCTCCCTTTCTTTTAATTTTTCAAATGGAAAGCCGCCTGAGTCACTGTGCGCAGTGGCCAGCCATGCCGTGCGTTTCAGTTGGCACACTCTGCCAGGAAGAAAGCGAGTGTGCAGGGTGGGGGACACACCCCGTTTTCTCCACATTTGTAAGGCCATTCATGATTTTACGACGTACCGATTGCTTTTAGACCAGTGGCGCCCGCGGACACCAGGTACCCTCTCACAATCGAGTATCCCGTGGACTGGTTTGTAATATAGCTCACCAGATGGGTCATTGCGATTTCCAAGAAAAGTTGATTTCTAACTGACATTATGTTTTAGTAGTTGACTTAACGTCTAATAATTACAACCTGGTATTAACATAGCAACATCGTGTTAAAAAAGTTTCTATTTTAGATTCCAAGAGCCAAGAAGAAATCGACTGGTTCAAGCGTGTTCTCCATTGCTTTCTTACTGTGGAGTGCACTGCCCTCAGTGGAAGTGTTAAATCTATCCTTAAGACATATTTATATTCAATAACTTATGTGTGATGTTGACCTCATACTCCTGTCTTCTTGTCCTTGAGGGAAAAGGATGAGTCTGGTTGTTGCACGGTGCATGCATTTTGAGCCATTGTACAGGATCTTAGACCTGATGTACTTCCATTATCTAGAACCAGTTGCATTGGTCAAGATTTTGGAACAGGAGGCTGTCCGCTGGACAAACATACTAAGTAAATATATTACTTTTTAGCAAATGTAAATAAAAAATAATACTGCTACTAGGAGAACAAAGGGTGATTAAAATAGACAACATTTAAAAAATTCAAAGGAATAAGAGGATTACAAAAATTACCATACTTCATGAGTTTATTCTGTTTTTAATTTTGGAGTTTGTATAGAATGCCAGTTGTTATTTTGACTATTAATGCACACTGTTGTTCGTTGTTTTGATTTTTATGCACTGTTTACGTTTTGTCACTATTGGCCATTCATGTTGCTGTTCTTTGATTACCACACTCTTTAGGGTAGATCTGCTTTTGTAGGAATAACAGGTTGGGGTTTCTTATCTCATGTTTGGGCTCTCCCCTGTTCTCCTTGCAAGTTTAAAATCCATTGATGTCTTCTCCTCTTTTTTTGAGTGTCTTGTTGGTCGGTTGGATTCCTTAACCACTAGGGTTGTAGGAGCATTATTTCCTGTGGTCTGTCTTCGGCAAGTACATCCTGGCAGCGCCCATCCCTTTCAAGGCCAACAAATGTTTCCACCAGGTATAGAACAGGGTGTGTTACACTAACCATTGCACTACGGAAACACTAATACCCTAAAAACGTATCAATATTAAGACAAAATGAAGTTTAATAAAATGAAGAGAATTTTTGACAACTGGCAAACATTTTTCCTTGATAAAGTCCAAACAATAATACTTAAAACAAAAACAAAAATGCAAAACACACATTCATATTTTCTGGCCACAATCATTATGGGTCCAAACTGAATAAAACTAAATTAAATGGAAAGAAAATAATTCATGTTGCATCATTTTCTCCTATTCGTGTGCTCTTTAACTGCTCAGCACATTCTTCCAATTACATTTGCTGCCAGTGTTTTCTTTTACATTTACAAGCAAACAATAAAAATGTTGCAAGCATGTAGTACAGCCCTGCTTCTTGACTACACTAATTAATAGTGACCAGCAAGCGCAGTGGGAGGGACCGGAACCTCCTCTCTGACTCATAGCCCCATTGCTGATGAATTTATTTCAATTCTTTTTGCGGTTGCATTTCAAGAGAAACGTTTCAGTAGCGTCCAGCTCTCAAGTCACGAGAGCGCCTTCATTGACGTCAAGCAAACTGGACGCAAGCCACATATGCAACAAGTGCAAAACAAGCAAAGGGGGAAAAAAGTGTAGATTACTGTAAAAATCCAAGCCAAATTATCCATTTCCCATAGGAAGTAATGTCAAGTGTATACTTAGTGTCTCCTTTTTCAAGGTGAAACTGTGACTAGCATAAAAGTTTTACTAGCCAGAGAGAAAAGTAACAGTCAAGTCAACATAAATATGTCTTGTAAATTTGCCACTGCAAAGAAAAGCGGGTTCTAAACAACTCTGGCAAATCTTAACATTTAATACAATTACCACATATATAAATCAAGTCTTGAAACGGTTAAACAAATCAATCTGGTCTTTACTTGTAATAAAAGGTTAAACACAGAAAAACAGCCCGTGCATATTCTCCTAAGGTAGTATTTCTCAATTGATAGGTCCGGACCCAAAATCAGTGGGTCGCAGGTCTTTTCTTTGGCATAATAATGTTAATAATAAGAAAAAAAACGGAGGCTATATCACAATGTATGGCAACAAAGCCCTTCTCGATCTCTTCTACCTGTTCAGTCAATCGGCATGTTTGAGAGGGACCACATTATGTTTTATTGTGATTTTGTTGATTCTATTTCCTTTTTCTGCTCATAATAATGGGTCCCAAGAAAGTTAGCGTTATGGAGAAGGAGAAGTGGAAAACAGGGACAATAACGATCAAGTCGAAGGAAACAATTGCGGAATATGAAGATAGTCTGCCGTTGAAGCGCTGTTTGAAGGTACAGTAAATGGTTCAAAAATGTTATACTTTTAGCTTTTTACCAATACAGTATATCCATCTTTATCAACTACACAATTGAAGAATCGTCAATGTTTAGGTACACACTTTATCAATATTTTTAAATTATTTTAGTATGTGCTATTTCAAAGCAGTTTTAGGGGATCGCTTATGAGTAATGTAAGCTTATATATGAGCATATGAAGTACTTGAAGTAGTTTTGGTTTTGTTGGTCCATTGTCTTTTGAAAAAAATATATTCCACTATCCCTGCTTTAAATAGTTTTCTTTTCATTGAATAGATTTAAAAAGTTGCTTTTTTTTTTCTTGATTTGGTCATAGCTTGTTATTAGGGTGGAATGGTGGGTTCTGAAGTCAGACCAGTTGAGAACAAGTGTTCTGAGAAGTTAATGCTCACTTTAATGATATTTCACATTGCACGCTGACATATAGCAAGGGGAAAAAAAATCAGTTTATGTTGTAACAATGTTGTCGAGACAGCTTGTGTGCTGCACGATGCATCGGAGCGAGCGAGAACAGAAAGGTCAGGCAATCAATAGCCACAAAACAAAAGTGCAGGGGAAGGACGGCGCTTAATGATTTCACTTTGTGTTTGACTTTATGGTTATTATAGCGGAGGCCTTTAGTTTGAGATAGATTTTATCCTTACCAGATAATTAAAATAAACAATCTGAAAACTTTTTTTTTGGGGGGGAAAAAAACAAGACAGAATTATGTAGGACAGTCTGATATCTGGAATGTAGATTTGACAGCTGAAAGAAGCTCCTCCACTCAGGTCAACTTACGTAGTTCTTGTCACACAACAGCTACAGGATGGTGCAAAAGCACTTATTTTCTTCTTGTCATGTCAAGTCATGTTTATTTGTATAGCCATCTCATCTCATTATCCGTACCGCTTATCCTCATTAGGGTCGCGGGGGGGGCTGGAGCCCATCCCAGCCATCTTCGGGCAGTGGGCAGGGGACACCCTGAACTGGTTGCCAGCCAATCGCAGGGCACACGGGGACAGACAACTCATTCGCTCATTCACACCTAGGGACAATTAGGACCGGCCAATTCACCTGAAATGCATGTTTTTTTGGAATGTGGGAGGAAACCGGAGTGCCCGGAGGAAACCCACGCAAGCACGGGGAGAACATACAAACTCCGCACAGCTGGATTTGAACCCACGACAGGTTCCCATGAAATGAACTGTGCCGCACAAGCGCTAACCACTGCGCCGCCGTGCTGCCCTGTATAGCCATCAATGACAAGAATTCTCAAAGGGCTGTACAGACCACAAATCATTACAAACTACAGACTATTATTACACTGTTCCCTGATCTAAAACCTACATGAGAGCAAGGAAAAACTCAAAAGCTCATGACGTAATCCCCCTTCCAGGATCACCGGGCTGCCAAGGATGTTGCAAGGGCATCAACAAACAATCCACAGACATCGTCATCATGAAACATAGGTAATTCATAAGCTATAGAATATAAGCGTATTTTAAGCCTAGATTCAAACAGTTCCACTTAGATTGCAGATCGAATCTCAGAGGGCATAGAATTCTATTTTACAATTGTATTTTTTGCAAGAACCATTACTCTAATATTGTAAAACAAGGTATATATATATATATATATATATATATATATATATATATATATATATATATATATATATACACCACAGCCATATCCCCTAGTGGGAGGTGGCTAGAGTCATTTCTGACTCTTTTTGGGAGATTGATTCAGAGGAGGGGATTCCCAGCCCCCTCACTCAACCCAACTGAGGTGTTGGGAGTCATTATGTGACCAAACCCCCCAATTCCAACCCCTAATGCCGAACGCCAAGGAGGGAGGCAACGGGTACCAATGTTTAAGTCTTAGGTATGACTCGGCCAAGGCTTGAACCACATCCTCCCAGTCTCGGGGCCCCAAGGCCACCGAGCTGGTTTTACAAATGTGATTTTTGCAAGAATCATTACTCTAATATTATAAAACAAAGTCTTTAACTCACAAACATGTTGCTCATCCTGAAACAGTTAAATGCCAATATGCTCCACAAAAGCCTTGCTTAAATAGGAATTATATAGAAATAAAGGAATAGATATTAAAAGATGGTGGGGAGAAAGGGTGAAGTGGGTAATGGCTCATAAGCCCTTTTTTAAAATTTCTAAACTTTATCTTATGTTTCGTACTTTTTTATCCGTAAATATGTTTGCCTATTTACTCTGACTTTACTATCCTCATCTCATTTTTCTCTTTTAAATCTCACGTGTGGTTATCCTAGAATGCGATGTCTTTTCTCGCGGTATACAATGTTCACCTTGTTGTTATCAATGACAATAAAGACAGCTGTTAGCCAAATTTTTTTGCCGACAAAAGAAGAAAGTTTGAAGTGATTTAATGTATTTGAAATAAGTTAGAAACAGTATAAAAGTGCCTTTGGGATAATAGGTCTGGTCATATTTTTTGCTTAAAACCTTAATACATAAAAATTTAACATTTTGGGGACACAATCCAAAGCTTTACAGCATCTGCACTTAAGTTAAGATTTGCAGCATTTTGAAAAGTTTACTTGTGTGTTCTGGACCTCAGAGAGAGAAAATAAGGCAAATCAATGGGTCGGACCTTTTACCGCAGAGGGAGACTAACGAAAGCGTATTGTTGGGCGGGCGCCAACTGTCATAAGCGCATAACGTTAAGTTTCTATAAATACTGCAGGGTGTGCGCCAAGTTGATCAGGCGTGATTGAAAGCCAAATGACTTCCCTTGCCAGTGCAGCCAAGTTTCCTATAAGATGCTTGGGCAGGAGCCACTTGCTTCGCTCCTGTCTGACGCACCAAAGCTTTCATGCGGGACGGAGGCCAAATTCGTCGGATCGCCTCGAAATATAGAAAAAGTCTGGAAAAGTTGTGTTAGGGGGCTCTGTCACGGTGTGCTTTGTCTTTTAAAGCTCACAACATCCATCAGTGTTTTGATTTGGGATGTTGTAACCCTTAAAAAAATAAAAAGGACTGACATGCCCGTGGAATAATCGATAGTGAGAAGATAATGGATGAAGAACAGGAACATTGAGAGGAGCTAGTAGTTCTTAGAAGCTCCATTCATCACAATTAAAAAGAAAAGAATGGAGTTGGCGCTATTGTGTTTGCCAAGTCGACTGCATAAAATCTTACAAGGATCCATCATCCATTGCATTTGCGTAAATTCCTCTAAGAATTGCCTCGCCCTGATGGCTGTGTAGTGGAAGTGCATGTAACAAGCGGGGCATCTCTCACTCTTCAGGGAAGTCCACAAAGCAGCACTCAAAAGAGGGCTAACCTTTGCAAAAACTAAACACTAACTAAACACAGCAAACTCCTAGATGTGCATTTAAACAGCCAAAAGGTTCTTTTACGGGTGCACAGAGAAACCATGTGAGGAAAATGCCAAATGTAAGCACATTCACAACGTGAGTTAAACCAGTTTAAATGCTGATGTTTTCAAATCTTTGGGTTGAATATATTTTCACACACCATACTTGAGCATATCATTGCCAACTTACCAAAATGGATCTTTGACATCTTGAGCCATCTAAGGCCGTCTGGATTACTGCCAGCCTCACTAAGACCGATATTTAATATCTAGAGCAATCATTGGCAGCCTAGATCAGTGATTTTCAACCACTGTGCCGCGTCACACTAGTGTGCTGTGAGAGATCGTCAGGTGTGTCGTGAGAAATTATCCAATGTCACTTTTTAAAATTTAAACTTTTATAAAACATTTATGAATCATGGGCAGCACGGCGGCGCAGTGGTTAGCGCGTGTGCGGCACTGTTCTCCCCGTGCTTGCGTGGGTTTCCTCCGGGCACTCCGGTTTTCGCCCACATTCCAAAAACATGCATGTCAGGTTAATTGGCCGGGCCAAATTGTCCCTAGGTGTGAATGAGCGAGTAAATTGTCTGTCCCTGTGTGCCCTGCAACTGGCTGGCAACCGGTTCAGGGTGTCCCCTGCCCACTGCCCGAGGATGGCTGGGCTCCAGCACCCCCGCGACCCTACTGAGGATAAGCGGTGCAGATAATGGATGGATGGATTTATGAATCATTTTCTGCAAATATCATGTCATTGTCAATTGTCTGTGCTTTGAAAACTGGGGGTATTATAAATTTTATTGTAATTAAACATACTGTTCAGTGTCATTTTATAACATTTTTGGTTCGTGGTGTGCCGCAAAAATTTTACAATGTAAAAAACATGCCCTGGCTCAAAAAAAAGGTTGAAAAACACTGGCCTAGATCACAGCTAGCCTCACTAAAATGGATCTTTGACATCGAGATACATCTATACAAGCCTAGATAAAATGGATCTTTGACGTCTATAGACCTCTTTGGCAGCCTAGGTAAAAAGGATCTTTGACGTCAAGAGCCATCAATGGCAGCTTGAATGAAATTGATCTTTGATTTCCAGACCCACCTATGGCAGCCTAAATCAATGCCAGTCTAGCAAAAACAGATTTGTGACATCTAGATCCGTCTATGGCAGCTTCGATAAAATACATCTTGGACGTCTAGAGACGTCTATGGCAGCCTAAATCACCGTCAGTTTCCTTAAAATGGATCTTTTAAGTCTATAGTCGCCTATGGCAGCCTGAATCACTGCCAGCCTCACTTAAGTGGATTTTTTGCCGTCTAGAGCAGTCTGTATAAAATAAATCTTGATCTAGGATCAATTAATGGTAGCTGGATAAAATTGATCTTGGACGTCTACAACAGTCTATGGCAGCCTAAATCACTGTCAGCCTCACTAAAATGGATCTGTGGCGTGTCCAGCAGTCTATGGCAGCCTACATCACTGCTAGCCTCACTAAAATCGATCTTTGATGTCTAAAGCCACCTATGGCAGCCTAGATAAAATCGATATTTGATGTCTTAGGCTATTTACAGCCGCCAAAATCACTGCCTAACTCACTAAAATGGGTCTTTGACATCTAGAGCAGTCTATGACAGCCTAGATAAATGGATCTTTGACCCCTGGAGCCATCTATGGCAGCCTGGACAAAATGCATCTTTGACATATAGAGCCATCTATGGTATCCTCGAGAAAAGTGATCCTTTGATGTGTATAGCTGTCTATGGCAGCATAGCTAAGATGCATCTTTGACACCTATACCCCTAAAAGCATTATAGCTTGAAATGATCTTAGATGTCCATTACTCCCTACGGTAGCAACTGAGTTAATTGGCAAGACCCAGTTGACGATAGAGAAAATAATAGTTGGTTAATGTTTCTTGATGTAAACAAATTAAGTAAACTTAAACAAATCCCTGTTGCCTTATTGCAAGGATTAAATGTGAATAGCTTAAAAGCTCAAAAGAGCGGTAAGTTTCACCAAAGCCCAAAGGCAGCAGTTGATCTTGAACTGCCATTTAATCAGGTGCGAGCCTCCTCACTGGTGGCAAGCGTCTGATTAGATTTGAAGATGGAAAGCCATTAGTTGGATAATGACTTAAGTGCTGGTTCTTCTCACAAAGTGATTTATCCCTAGCGCTACAGCTTAGACTGACTGGCAGTTGTGGCGGTCGATGCGGGTTACTGTCAATAAACCATCGTACATGACCTAATCGACGGTCGGGTCCTGTTCACGCGTGACGTTATTGTACTAGTATACGAATCACCTCTTCGTCACGCAAGAGTGCAAACTCATCGACATATTCTTGTTTCCACGTGGGATGAACCTGGCACTTAAAATATTGGAATATTGGCTAGTTTTAACTTTTCTTTTGTCCCTTGCAGGACATCAAGACACATTTGTTAGACTGCGCTCTACAGATATCCCTCAAGGATGAGCTGATGTTCATTGCAGCATGTAGGCGGCCATATCAATCTGGCTATTTATCGCAAAGGCTAAAAATCCATTGGGCTATTGTTGGAAACAATCAAATCTTTGAACATATCATAAACCTTAACTGTCACAAAATGTGGCAACATAGTTCAGCATTGAATACTTACGTCATTAAAATAAAACAAATAAATTCGTATGCTAAATCTGTACGCTATTTGGCTTATTACAGTTATCACAAAAGTAAACAAATATTGTAAATCATCATTGCCTTTTCCAACAGCTGCCTTATTGTTTTATTGTCTGCTCCTATCTTCGGTGTTTTTTCTTCCCGTTTTGACAACTACACTATGGATTACTTCTATCCTATGGGACATGGGTTTTAGCGAACAAAAAATGCGTGTATTCAAAGAATTTCAACTCCTTGCCCTGAAGAATTCTCGTGCCGGTGTGATGAAGGGGCCTATCGTGGAAGAAGAGCCGGAGCTAGCGAAGCGGCTAGCGGCGTTATAAGTCTTCGGTACCATCCGTAATCATGGTAAATGCGAACTCACGACCAAATAAGATCATCGAGTGCTGGTGGAAAACATCGAAGCGCACAGGGAGCGCAGTTGCTGTGTTTTGCGGAAACGTGGCTCACGTTTAGCATTCCGGACGCTAACGTGTAGCCACCCGGAGCTACCCGGAGCTATCCGGCTTCAACGCCGCTAAACAGAGACACGAAAGCCGGGGGGAATCGGAGAGGAGGCGGACTTGCTAACACGAGGTGGTGTATCCCTGGATTTTCACAAAGAAAAGTTTTACATCTGCCGCAGGGATGTCGAACTTTTGGACTGGCGTGACGTCATCCACTCCGCTACAAGCACTCCTAGGGCATCATGTTAATCTGTTAATAAACAACGGGGTAGACTGCAGGAAGTGTGAATTTCCCTACGGGGATGAATAAAGTATCTATCTATCTATCTATCTAAATATAACATACCGTATTTTTATGGGTTTTAAATTGTTACAGAGTACAAGTTGCACTAAGGCAAAAAAAGTCAAAAACAATTGCATCTGAATATAATTACCCCAGATAAAAAAGACAACAATAGTCTTTGGCATAGGTGAACACAATGCTCGTTAGGGCTTATGCAACAACGAAGCTAAATAAAACGACTGCTTTTGGTGTATAAGGTGATCCCAGCATTCTTCTAGTTTTTGGTGAAGAATAAGATCATGCAAGAGTTAGGCTTAAAATAATATATCACTAGTTTTGGGTGTCGAAAAAGCTTTTGGCACCCAAGAAGTCAATGCTAGTTCCCGGCTTACACAATGTGTCATGATTACTCATGCGGGACACCTGAATCTGCTCCGTTGGCGCCAGCAGCCTCGGACGCTGATTGGCTGCTGAGCTCTTTTTAAATCCCCTGTCTTCCTGTCAACGATTGTCAGTTCGTCTGTGAACCACAGGTCCACGCTAGGCAAGCCCTTTTTTGACTCCTGACTCAATACTGCACTGTTTCCCGTCTGATTCCTGGTGCCGACCTTTTTTCTGAACCCGTTTACGTTTTTGCTCCTCTGTCCCGGCCATCGACCTGTTTTTTCCTCGCTCTTGACACTGCCTTTGCTCGACACGGAAGTGCCACTTCCGCGTTCCAAGCGATCTGCTACCCGTGACCGACGATCACCGGATCGTGGGTGCAAGCCCTTTCTTCCTTCTAAATAAAGCTGAGTAAACGAATACTATTGTGTCCCGTCTCCGTTCCTGGTCTCTGACACAATGATTTGGTGAAACAAAAAATTTGGCGTAGAAGTTATGTAAACAATGAGGTGGCTAGCAATTCACTATATTTTGAGCTAAAAGAAGATAATGCTAGTTTTTTGGCATCAAAGAACACAATGCTAGTTTTCAGCTTGTGTAATGATTTCGCTTATGTGCAATTAGATTTGTTAATTTCCTATGTAAATGATGAGGAAATGAAGAAAATAAGGTAATCCCCCTTCCGAATGACCAGACTGCAATGGATGTTGCAATGCACAGACATTGTCAACATTAAACATAGGTCATTCATAAACTTTAGAATATAAGTGTGTTTTAAGCTTAGATTGAAATGGTTCCACTGAGGTTGCACACCGAATCTCAGAGGGCAGAGAATTCCAAAGCACCTGCGGATTTCATCTTTGTTCTTGGGATCACCAGTAGACCCGTATTTTCCCATCCTGAGCAGTAACATAGAGGAAAATGAAAACAGAAAGATATGAGGGGGGAAGTCCATGCATATTATTGTATGATATGGCGAAATGACATCTGAGCCCTTTAGTGTTACCTGTGGTGTTCCGCAGGGTTCAGTGCTTGGCCCCCTTCTTTTCAGCATCTACATGCTTCCATTAGGTTATATTATTCGCAAGTACAATATCAGTTTTCACTGCTACGCAGACGACACTCAACTATATCTTCCGTTGGAGGAATCTGCCACACTAAACTGTGGAAATTTGGAGGCTTGCCTCACTGAGATTAAAGAGTGGATGTCACTCAATTTCTTGCGTCTTAACTCTGAAAAGACCGAAATGTTAGTTATTGGTCCATCTAAATGCCGCGACTTTTTCTCTAAAACTGCTGTGAACATTGACAAATGCCACATCACAAAGAGTGACTCAAATGAAAATTTAGGTGTCACATTTGACCCCGATCTGTCCTTTCAATCACACGTGAAGAAAATTACTAGAACCGCTTTCTTCCATCTTCGTAACATTGCTAAAATTTGTCCTATACTGTACTGTCTCAGTCGGATGCGGAGATTATAAATCACGCGTTTGTTACCTCCTGTCTCGATTACTGTAATGCACTACTCTCCGGTCTTCCGATGACCAGACTCAAGAGTCTTCACCTGGTACAAAATGGCGCAGCGAGGCTTTTAACTAGGACAAAAAAGTCCGATCACATCACCCCAATTTTGGCTAACCTGCATTGGCTCCCTGTTAGCCTAAGATGTGATTTCAAGGTTCTCTTATTAGTATACAAAATCATACATGGACTTTCCCCCTCATATCTTTCAGATCTGATTTCCCCCTATGTTCCGGCCCAAAGCCTTCGTTCTGAGAACGCCGGTCTTCTGGTGATCCCAAGAGCCAAGAAGTGTTCCGCAGGTTTGAGAGCGTTCTCCATCTGGGCACCAGTGTTGTGGAATGCTCTTCCCCCTGAGATCCGATCGGCAACCTCAGTGGAAATGATCAAATCTAAGCTTAAAACTCACTTCTACTCTATAGCATATGAATAACCTACACTGCTTATGTGTAATAACCTGTGAAGCCCTTTGAGACTCTTTGTGATTAAGGGCTATACAAATAAAAATGACTTGACTTGACTTGATACAAACAGAACCTTAAAATCCCATCTTAATCTGACAGGGAGCAAATGCAGGTTAGCTAAAATTGGGGTAATGTGATCAAACTTTCTTGTCTTAGTCAAACGCCTCGCTAAACTATTTTGTATCAGCTGAAGGCTCTTGATGCTGGACTTTGGGAGACCTGAGACTAATACATTACAGGCATCAATAACATATCGGTGCGAGTAGCTCAGTGGTAGACTGATTGTCCCACATATGAGTTTCTGTGTCAAACCCCAGGCTGCCTATTTACTATTTACCTATTTGAATAGCACTTATTTATTAGATTGCAATGGATATCAGTCAGGAAATTAATTTATAACCAATAAACAATTGCTAATTGGACTCTGTGGTATTGGTACCAACCAAAATCAATAAGGTCAGTCCCTCCACTCTCATTTATCAATTATCCGTCACAGATGATTGATATTTGTGAGTGGTAGAAAGCAAGAAAACTAGGTACTCACAGGGTGCACTATGGTAAAAAGGGGATGCCGCTTACAAAGGTTACAGAAATTATTGTCCATGCAAAGTTATTTTTTTTCTTCTAAATTTGTTTACAAAAAGAAACGGAAAACTTTTGAGGATGCACAAGGCGGGTTGCCACCCGGGCGGGACGTGACGTCAACAACCAAAAATACGACACCCACGCGGGAAAAGATGGGAAACGCACAGCACAATTATCTGAATGTTCATCTGACAGCTTTTGACATATCGGATTATAACAACCGCTGTTCTCTTCATGTTGACTGAAATAAACTTGGACCTTAGAGAATAATAAATTTCAACGCGAATGTAGACAAGAGCTGAGTCATTTTCAGCTTACTTTTGGGTTGACTTGGTGTGATAAACTGGAAAAGGTCTTCAATTTTTTGCAGATAACTGTTGAAACTATGAATCATGACAAAGTTATGAATGCAGGGCTGTCTCATAAAATTTGAATATCAAAATGAAGTTCTTTATTTTCTGTAACGAGAAAAAGTCATATATTCTGCATTTATCAACATATTCATCCATCCATCATCAGCACCGCTTGTCCTCAGTAGGGTCGCGGGGGTGCTGGAGCCCATCCCTGTTTTCTTTGGGCAGTGAGCAGGGGACACCCTGAACTGGTTGCCAGCCAGTTGCATGTCACACAGAGACAAACAACTCACTCGTTCATTTATACCTAGGGACAATTCAGACCGGCGAATTAACCTGACATGCATTGTTTTTGGGATGTGGGAGGAAACAGGAGTGTGAGTGTCCGGAGGAATCCCGCTCAAGCACGGCGAGAACATGCAAACTCCACACAGGAAGGTTCGATCTCATGAACTCAGAACTGAGGCGCACACGCGCTAACCACTGCGCTGCCGTGCTGCTCCTGAAACATATCATTCAGGCAAAAATTCAAGCATTATCAAAACATAAGAATATCATAAAAAGTACTGTATACTAGTAGGCTGTACGCCATTATCAACAATATTAAAAGACTTTCAATATTTCAGTGGATCTGTAATCAATCAAGAATGCATGACGTTTTTGTCCTCTTAATTGCATTAAAGCAAATTGTCAGAACCCGAACAGATACAGGACCCAATCACGTGACGTTGTCACACAAGCCTTTTTTTTACGGGAAATGGGTAGTCATGCACGTTTGGTAGCCGGTCTGGCGTGGAAAGCCCGGAAGCCAGAGACCAATAAGACCGTTTCCAATCGGCCGAGTTGATATTGGACGGATGGAGTCGATACCGGACAGAAAGGGACAGACAGGATGGACAACAAATCAGGATATCAATAACGAACAGGAGAACCTAGACGGGAACGAAAACTGGAGAAAATAATAAACAGGACAAAAACAGACGGAAACTAAACTGGAACCCGAAATTAAACAAGACAACAATAAACGGGAACAATACCAGACAGGAGATATCTAAGGAAAACAGGATCGAGTCAGAACCCACGTCTTGTTGGGCAGAGGTTCGTTTGACGGGCTGACGCTCAAGCAAGAGAGCGCTGATCTTAATATAAACAGAAAGTCAATCTCTCAACGAGCCGCAGCTGGCGCCACACGGGCGGGGCCAATTGGGCACCATGGCAACCATGACAAACACGGGCAGGACCAGTCAGGCACCACGGCAACCGTGACACACACACACACGGCGTCGCCAATTGGGCGCCATGGCAACCATGACACAAATAAATAATTGTATCACAATACTCTAATTTTCTGAGAAAGTCATATATGTGTAAGTTTAGACATACATGTTTAGAGTCTAAACCAAAACTTTGAAAAAACCTGGAATGTGTCTAATATTAGGCATAGCAGTTTCTTGAATACTGTCACGGGACCGGACCAGATTGGAGGCAGGAGGCAGGAAGGATGAACTCAATAGCCCAACGACCAGTTACTTTTATTTAGCAAAATAAAAGTTGTCCAACACTCAGGGACCAAACCAAACAAAAACAGGCTTACAGGCAAACAGGAACTCAGACTAGGAATACTCACAAAACAGGCTTTTACTCAGAACGGGCAAACACAGGTTTCCTCATGTCAAACAGAACGGATTAATGCAGAACACAAAACGCAATGAACCAGCAACCGACAATCCCCAACCCGCCCTTAAGAAGCACACACGCAAATTAGACAATCTGCTACAGTCGGTGCCCAGGGGGCGGGGCCAGCCGGTCGCCACGGCGACCATGCTGGAAATACTTTTGTGAATTATCTTTCCCTTTTTGTGCGTTTTTGTGAGTGTGTTTATCTCGGGTAAAAGAAGCTTAAGTTTTACTAAACAACACAAAAATGGAACAAATTCATGAAGATATTTTAATACTTTTTGAAATTAAAACCGTACCCAATATTTTTTGAATTTTCAATGCATGATAAATTCACATTGTATATAATTCTGTTGAAATGAATCTAAAAATTGGTTTATTTGATTAAGTTATGTTTTTTATTAATGAATAAGAATAAATAATATTCAAAAGAGAAATTATTTTTTTTCAAGTTTCTTTTTGTATTGCAAGCTTACAATTTTTTTCACCAGACTAATTTAAAGTTAAACAATGCAGAACAAAAAAAATACAGTACCGAAAGTAACTTTTAAAATAACAATCCAGAAAACAGGTATGGCAGCTTAATTGGAAGGTGCAAATTGACCCTAGGTGTGAATGAGCAAGCAAGTGAGTTTGTAGTTTGCATGTTCTACCCCGTGCTTGTGTGGGTTACGTTCGGGCACTCTGGTTTCCTCCCAAAATCCAAAAACATGCATTTCAGGTTGATTTGGCCGGTCCAAATTGTCCCTAGGTGTGAATGAGCGAGGGACTTGTCTGTCTTTGTGTGCCCTGCGACTGGCTGGCAAGCAGTTCAGGGTGTCCCCTGTCCACAGTCCGAAGATGGCTGGGATGTGCTCCATTGGCACAACCCGTAGGGGGCTATGACACTTGATACCATAATTCCATACAATCTAATGCTAGCTGCTGTTGATCACGAGGAAGAAAGAAATGCAATGGCAAAGTGAAGCTACCAGATTGCAGTGTAGGCGTCATTTCTGAGCAGAGAGAAATGTGGCTAAAACTTCAAGCATCATTTTCAAGAACTTCATCCAAAATTCCAGCACTTCTCAACCCTTGAAAACTCAATAATAAAATTCAAGCATTTTCAAGGATTTCAAGCACCCGTACGAACCCTGTCTGAAGCAACAAGCTTGAATAAGCCATTCTGAAATCGAGGTTCGGAGCGGGTCCAAGCCGTCAGGAGGTGATTTAGCACCTGACACGGAAAGCCCGCTAAGCTCAATAGCACTAAAAGGCTCATCCTGTCTAATGGGGTTCCTCTATGACGCACGAGCTCCTTTACTTTTTCTGCACCTTTGACATATCGCACACATTTATTGGCTTGATAGCGCGCTGAGTGACAGGTGCATGCACACAAGCTAATGAAAAGAAATTGAAACGGCAGTGTACAAAAAAAGCACTGTGGTTTTTCTTAATGAAACTGATGAATGAATAATTGATGCATGCCAAAGCGGTCTGTAATTTCAAATAAATGCCACAAGATGGCTGCAAAGAACAACACCAGGCTAGGTGGAGCTGGCCAACCCACTCAAGTTTTTAAGCTCACCAAGATGCTCCTAGAGCAGAGGTCTCCAACGTGGTGCCTGCGGGCACCAGGTAGTCCCTTAAGGCACCTGAGTAGCCCAAGGACTGGTTCTCAAAATATTTCAACAGTCATGGGTCATGGTGATTTCTGCGGAAATTTGATTTATAACTGGGATGAGAAATCATTGATGTCTTTAAAAACAATATTTTAGTGGTTGACTGTTCTTATTTTATTCCTACTTCTGATATTTACACCGTGGTAATAACATAATAATAACATTGTAACGACATAATAGCAAAAGTTGCTGCAATACAAATACATTTCAAAATGGGAGTCCTTTGTGTCAGTCAGTAACAAAAAGTAGCTCTAAGATCCAAAAAGGTTGCAGACCCCTGCACTACAGGATGATAAGTAAATACCGTTGCTTGTTAGGCTTTAGAAAAAAAGCTCTTTGATAATAAAATATGGAAACTCAGTATGCAAAACGACTACTAATCCCGGCTTCCTGATCTAGGTAGCCAAAGTCTTTCAAATATCAATTCTGAAGTAAAGTTATCCTTTGCTTTAACACGGTTTTCAAAGGTCTCCCTGCTTTATGGATTTTCACCATGCATTGCCTCTGGCATTCTAAATTGGCTAAACACTCTCTAAAGAGTACATATTGTAAAAAAGATAAATAAATGATTATGTGCGTTGTACTTGTATTTGTTAAATGAATGCTTGGGCCTGTCAGAAGATGTTGTGGTTTAATGATTCATATGAATTTTAGAGTATTCTTTTGTGTAAGACCAGTAAAAGAAGAGAGCTTATTACTTAAGGGGTAACAAGTATCAGGTTACGTGAAAAACGACACAACATTTACACAATATTATTGTAATTATTTTCCAACCAGAGGGGAATAGAATTCAATAGAATTTATTGTCATTGTAACATGTGAGATGCACAATAAAATACAAAAGTGCATTCTGATGGCTCAAAAACATATACTATGACATAAAATACGACAGTTTAAAATAATAAGTTAAGGCTGGTGGCATAAAAATAAATAGCATTAAATAAAAAAATTAAGAATCGAATGCTCTCTTGTCATTATTGCACATTTCTGTCTAACCATGGGAACCAGCTTCTCATTTTGTAGCGTTGAGGGTGATTATTGCCCTAGGCTAAAAACTGTTTTTAACCTATTATTTCTAGACTACATGGTCCTAAATCGTCTACCTGTGGAAAACAGCTGAACCCCAACATTTTTGATTAAAAAATTATGTCATATTAAAATGTAAAAGAATGCACATTTGACCCAGTTCTTATGAGATGTTAAGTATGCTAGAGAGTAAGGATGAGGCAAATTAAAGAAAGTAGTAAAAGAACAGAAATGTCAAATATTCTGACAAATAACTTATTTGTGACAAAATGTTGTCATTATATTTATTGTGGTGTGTCTTGATTCATTAATTGGGTGGCAATAAACTTTGATCACATTACCCCAATTTCATACCTGTCAACCTGTGTGTTTATTATGTATTTTAATCTGTGCGGAAAAACACAAATTTCTCAATTATGGGTACCATCCAGTGTACACCGACTATCACGAAACGGCAAATCAATCAAATCAAACGAGTTCGAGTTGTGTTGTGAAAGGAAGTCCGTCTCTTTTTAGAGAACCGGCTTTTTCGGCTCAACTCATTAAAGAGAGCCGGCTCTCAAACGGCTCACTTGCTTTGATGCATTGTATTATGAATTATTATGTTGTATAAAGAAGTTAAGAAAAAAAGAGTAGAGTAAGTATAAAATGAGAAAATGAAAAAAGACAGGTTTGTGGTTATTCCTTTAATCAGTATATTACCAACAATAATTTAATGCAGAAAATGAATTAATAATTTGAATAAAAAAATGTATTATTCTACTTAATTATATTTGCATGTATTTTTTTCCTTCTGTAGTGAACGTCCAAGCTACTTAATTTTTGAACTTTTTTTTATAATAAACCTCATTCATGTCGAGCAACTCAGTATCTCAAAACAAAATGTTAATTAACAATATATATGATATAACGAAACACATGTACAATATAACATGTTAAACTACATAAATAAACACGTTAAAAAAAATATGGTGTAAGATTATTTTGTATTTTGTAAGGGAAAATACGATAGTTTGTAAGGGCATGGAGCCGTGGAGGTTGACAGGTATGCACAATTCTTAAAAGAGCCTTTTAAAACAGTTTGATTGGTAAATAATGAACAGACTTTATCAATATTTTTATAACTTATAATAAACATAGTGTAGGTATGCATTAAAAGCAATTATATAACAAATTCCTCAACTGTATTTATTCGTGTAAATTAATACTCGTTATAAAGCGCATCCATAATTTTTAATTAAAAATCAGTTTAAAATGTTGTTTCACTTGTTCTCGTCTCAGATTAAGCATGTTAAGTGGCAAACGTTGAATATGTGCGTCCATTTAATAAATCAATTATTGAAAAGGTAAACTCTGTATACAGTACCAAAATATAATTTACTTTTTTAATTGAATGTCCAAATCATCATCGAGATGCACCAAAGAGTTGTTTCCCTTGTTGTGTTTCTTTGGTTTTATTCAGATCTTTTAGGAGGATTTTGTTTTCTCCATTCTTTAACATTTGTCTTTGGTACACACGTTTTTCCTCTTTGCAGCTCGAGAGATCCATCCATCTTTTCGTTTCTTTTCTCCATTTTCTTTTATTTTTCTCTGTCTCACTCTCTAACAAACTTTACATTACATAGGATTTTTTTCTATTTCAATACATGGAAACATTTGTTGGCCTAGAGAGGGATGGGCAACGCCAGGCTGTACTTGCCTAAGACACACCACAGGAATCGGTGTACCTAGAACCGTTGTGGTCAAGGGATCCAATAATGTAATATTGTATCAGAAATGTAGGAGTTCCTCTTCCAGTTTTAATATACGGTTAAAAACACGAAGAAAACTGAATTAAAGCTTCATAGCTATGTGGTTGCATTCAATGTTTTGCTATTGCGGTGAGTAATATTTTCCACTGATCAATCATTACACAAATACGGTAATACACTAAGCCAATGTGTATAACGTGTAGCCTAAACTTAGTGTTCTTTTCAATAATAAAGTCCATTATAGATAAATAAACATGTTATATTTTATTGAACATTTCAATGTTGTATGAAATGTTTCCGCAAGGTTTCTGTTTTTGTACTTTTACATGGCTATGTTTTAAACGCACACTCCCTCACGCATGCGGCAATTAATGAAAAGGAATTGTGACAACGGTGCATGACAAAGAGTCTTATAATTGCTGCGGAGAAACGGCAGTCATCGATCCGAGGACGGACAACTCGTTTGCTCAGCGCGTAGGCGGCGGCCCGTCCACCCCAACCGTCTTTAGCGGCTCCAATCACTCCATTAGCTCAATAGACTTGGATGCCTCGCTCTTGTTTGCACGAGCAACATTTCGACGTGTCATGAGACCAACAAAACACGCTAAGCATAAGCCTTTGAGTTGTGAGTCACATCAAGAAAAGCAGAGTTTTATAACATAAATTCATGCTGCGTTGTGCTTTGTGCGCGCTGGAAAGTAGAGATGCTGTTTCTACTGTGAAAAAAAGCACCTTTAACTGAAAACTGGCGTTATTTTATTCTATAAAAAAAAACTAAACTGGTTTTATGTCCAAAAAAGTAGCTTCTCTTTCTATTTTTTAAACTATCGGAATTGTTGTCTTCATCAACGGCAAAAACTAGATTCTTCTCCTACATCGAAAACTTTGTTGTCTTCTTATTCCGGTCAAGCTACCATCGTCTTCTTCTACGCCGATAAATAGTATCACTTATTTCCATGTTGAAAAATACCTTTACTTTTTGGGGGGCTGAAAACTTGCATTGTCTTCCAGGATAACAAATACAGTAGTAGCATCTTCTTCTACATCTAAAGCTACGTCATCTGCTTGTGTACGGAATGCCAGCATCGTCTTCTTCTATGCCGAAAAATAGCAGGGTCTATGTCTAAGTAGAAATGAAATGATCTGCATTTATATAGCGCTTTTAAAGTCAATGACTTCCCAAAGCGCTTTACAATGTGCTCCACATTTCCCAATAGCGGTCTTGCAGCCATGTAAGGCGCTAACCTGCTTATTGGGGGTATTAGGGGTTCAGTGTCTTACCCAAGGACACTTCGACATGTAACCGGGATGATTCGAACGGGATTCGAACTGGGATCCCTTGATCCCAAGACGAGCGCTCTACCTCCTGAGCTACTGCCGCCCCAACAACAACATTAAATAAATAATGTTGTTGGTTAAAACTAGCGTTGTCTACAAAATCTTCTTCACAAGACAACACAATACAAACTAATGTCAGTTGCAGTTAAGCACGAGGCAAGAAGAAATGCAATGGCAAACAAAAGCCACCAGAGCAGTGTCTCATTTTTAAGAAAACTTATTTGATTTTTCTCCATTTAACACATGGCGTATCGTGTCAGACTGCAGAGAAACATGTCAACAATTTCAAGCATTTACATGGACGTCAGTACAATCAAAATAAAAAGTTTCAAGGATTTTAAGCACCCGTGCAAACCGTGATTAATGCCTAGGCGTGTTATATTTTTCCCTACTTCCGCTGACTTAAAAGATGATGATTTCATGATGATTATCACGCAGTTTGTGTTATTAATGCAACCGTGTCGCAATTTTCCGAAAATACGCCATGCCAAAGTGTGAGAGGTGAGTCACGTCGTTGCATAAGCTTATGAATGAGTTTCTCAATGTGTAATGTGCTGCCTCACCAGTAGATGGCCACGCCCTAATCCTAAGGGCGGGAGCTCCCTTATCGATGCAAGCGATGCCAATTTAATGAATGACATCAATGCAAATGAAGCAGATTTTTGTGAATGGAATTTGTTCTTGGAATGACGTCCTCACGCAACGCTGCCCTCTCATTGGCTGCTGCTGGTCCCCGGTTCGTCGCCCCATTGGCTGCTCCGCGGGATAATTAACCACCTCTACTGCCGATGCACAAACTCTGGTGGCGATATATATAGGGGGCCGCTGGCTTGCTGCTGCACGCAAAAACACAGCTAGAGGTGCTTGTTCCGGACCAAAACTATAACTAAAAAAATTAAATAAATACAAAAAAACGCAGCATTTTTGAGCTTTTTCTATTTTTTGGTGCTTCTCATCGAAGGTGAGTGTTTTCTTCGGGATGATGTGATTTGTAGTAATCCCGATAGCTCTGGGGGGCCAAAATAGAGGGAAAGTAAACAGGATAACGGACAGGCAGGTTTTGTGTGTGTGTGCGTGTGAGAGAGATTGTGTATTTGGCAATGGCAGCTCATTACACTAATGCACTGGTTCCTCAGGGAAGCTTGGATAGAGTCACCATCTCTTCCTCCTCACTCTCATCCCCCCATTCTCCATTCTTCTCTTCTCTCTCTTCAGGCTCCAGTGTAAGTTTTAACTATAATTTTAGACAAAGGTTTAGGCATAGCTACATTTTAATTCCCACAATCACTCACAAATGTGTGTAACTTGGCGATAATGGATATATTTCCATATTTGATAATTAAATAACAGGTCTTTGTTTGGACGTTTTTAGAGAATATTTACTCCTCCAACTGTCCTCAGTTTAATGACTGACTTTGTACTTTTTAATTCAGCTTACATTTCATGTTTTTTTAATGTTGAGACTAATTCAGGAAAAGTTATAACAATTAATATATATATAATTTAAGGGGATTTTTGGGTTTTTTTTAATCAACATTGTGGCGGGTCATTTTGACCTGAGGACAAAAGTAGGGTTATGCAGGGATACGATGCATCTCAATGAAAAGTTTTGTATATTTATACATATTAGCATAGTTATGTTTAAATGATCAATTTTGATCAATACTTTTCTGGGGTTTGTAACTGGGAATTGTGTATTTCTTGTTTGAACAAGGCTTTATTTTAACAGACTTTTCCCACAAGAATTGTAATTTTTTTTTTTAAATAAATGTGTTAATCTGACATTTTTTTAACCTGGATTTTTTTCCTCTTTCAAGCACTTTTTTAATAAATATATTTATTTTCTAGTTGGAGGTCTTATAAAGTTAGAAAAAAAACCTTGAAACACTTTTGTTTAAGCTTTCTTATTGTTTTTGTGACCAAGCTTTGAAACTGAATCAATAGTGTCAGTATGTTCTAACCATGATTCTAGAAATGTTGTTTAAACAAAGCCATGCTTGCCCCCACAAAAATGCTGTGTCGTTTTTGTATAATACAACCCATCACTTATTTTATCATCATGTTCCATATCCTACTTACAGTATATTACATTTTTTTAATATATTAACCAAATATACCTCCCACAGACTCCCCCAACCCCAATTCCATTCATCTTCCTCATTCACACATGTACCCCCATCCTTAAACAACTTCAATAAACCTCAGAATTTGCAGTACCTCCCTCCTAGTTGGATGCTTTCAGGAGTATTAAGAATGGCCTGAAATTTGCTCGTCTGGAGGATGCGCTTCCAAATCTAAGCATTTGTGTGTTTTGCACAGGGGGGTGCTATGGTCATGCTGAAGCTCTCTGTGTTCTTGATCTCATATGCCCTGGTCATCTGCCAGATGTACTGCTCGCAAGCTGCCCCTGCTAGGTAAGAGTGATTTGTCACCTGTAGCTACCTTACGACTCGTGTACATTTTGAGCCAGTTTAAAAGAAAAGCTAATCCATTTAAGAAGTTGTTGCCTCCTATTATCACTAATTCAATTTGCTACCACATTCCACTTATGTAAATAAAGACGTTTATTGCAACTGTAAATTATCATATGGGGATTGTTGCCGTGGCCACTAATCTCCATTCACATCCAATTTAGAGTTATAGAAGACACATAAAGTGTAGTTGGACCTGCTGATAGAGCAACATGAATTGTGTAAAAAAAAAAAATCACAGAAATTACTTTATAACCATTTGTAATAGTTTTTCCAAAAAATGTTTAAGACACCAAATAACTTGAAAATAATTGGTTCTGCTTCTATAGTTTGTAAAAAAAAAAATCAACAATGATTTTCTCTCTGACTTTGTCAAAAAGTGAATTTTAAGATTGAATAATACTGAAAATAATACTTGAAAACAATACTGTATTTATTTTACCCTAATTAAAGATATAAAAAAATTGCTTACATTTTTATATTATCATTATGTTTGAAACCATGTGTATTATGCATAACATATATAGTGCTCAGCTATAGAAAATTGTAATTTCATTGCTATTTCAAAATTATAATAATTACTACAGCAAAAATACTAACATTTTCATTTTTTTCTTATCCTGTATTTGGTTGAAATTCACATCCACAATGCAAACAACAGTGCACATGAATAAACATTAATATACATTTTAAAAATAATATATCTTCTAATCTAATTCTAAAGGAATTCTTGAGTTACAATTTCACATAGTAAAGGGTGTTTTAAACATGGTGATATCCTTTGAGATGTAAATATCAAAGCAAGTGTTTTGAATCCCTCTATCAAAAAATAAATTTCTAACAGCAAAATCCTTGGCTAAGCTCCCGTTGACTTGCGCAGGCGCGCCCAAAGTAGTGCCCTAACATACGCACATTTATCTTTATAAGAGGCCTGGTAAAAGCATCAGTATCAATTTATCTAAATGCAGATGCACATTAAGACGTGGGGGCACTTTGCGCAGATTGTTTCTCTGCCTTGGCGGGCGGCCCTCCAGGAACCGACGTCATCCCTCTGTTTGATGGTGATGTCCCTTCGTGCTTTCCCCGCGCCACCTTGACCCCTCCCATGCATGCATCACGTACCCCCATTCCATTTGCCCGGGGCCAACTGAACCCATTTCATGTCAGTCACACAATTAGAACCTATCATTATTTAGAAGTTCTAACAAAGGATGTTCGACGTCACTTTTTTTCCCCCACACCGATACCTGTACGGGTACCCACTCTTGAGTAGTCCCTGATACCAACTACCAAAACTAGTAGTTTATATAAAATTTGGCTTCAAAAACCAATGACATTCAGTGTTTCCCTCACAATTTTGTGAGACCATGGTGGGTGGACAGTCTAGTGGGGTCCTGCGGCATGCTCCCCTGGAAATTTCTTTTGTAGATTTTAAATTCAAACGGATCCTTCTGGTGCATTTTTTAGAGCAAAATCAAAAAGCTAGATTTATGATGAATGTGTGCCCTTCTAATTTATTAAATCATAAATACATTAGTTATGAAAGGGAATGGCCCATCAAACAAGTCACACCCACAAAGCATTGTAAACAAGATAGGAGTTTAATGCAAAAATCTGTTAAAAGATAAATAGTGTTGTTCCGAGGCTGTACTATTTTAAGGTAGCGTCTCGGCAATTAAACAGACCAAATTATTGATATGAGTTTTAAATTTACTTAGATATAACACTCTTATCGGTGATTTGTAAATTACAGTAGTAAATATCAGTACCTTTGCTTTGCTGTTATGACAGGATGCCGGTTCTTCTTTGATGGTTTACAGGAGGTTATTGTAATGTGTAACTTATGAACCACCGTTAGGGCACTCATCCAAAAAAGCCTTTTCCTGCTCAGGACGAATTTTTTAACTGCTTGCAATGGCAACGCTACGTTTTTATGCTCTGTTGAACACGCTGGCAATGCGATAAGGCGCTGGCCAGGTTTTTTGCATGGAAAGCTTGGTGCCAAACTCTTTTTCAGTTTGCATAGAGTTGACAACTTGCTGAAAACACGACACTTGTCAATGTCACATTTCACCCAGCCGTCTAACCACAGTGCAGGTGGGGCAGAACACAAAAACAATCGAATGTCATCACAGAGGGGCTGACAAAGATATGTAGCACAAATTTACACATGGTGTTTCGGTCATTTAAAGAAGAAATCGAAACAATTTTTCATTAACTTTACATTTATATATATGTATCTGAATCTGTTTTAACATATTTTTAATAAAGCAAGTTAATGAGATTCTAGCAGGACCAATTACACCAAGGCAGCCAGCCAGAATCTGCTAATGAATGGTAAATACTGATGAAATTTTTGATACATATGTATCCCATCACAAAATATCCTATCTTCAATTTTTGTGATTTGTATTTACTGATTGTCAATTTAAACTTTATAAATACTTCCATCCAGCGGAGTTTTGGTGAAACATCCCCACATACATATAGATGCACTTATGCATGATTATTTTTTGCTCCCTCCAGACCGGCGTTGGAATCCATGTCAGAGAGGGTGACTCTGACCGACTACGAGGCACGGCGATTACTCAACGCCATCGTCAAAGAATTTGTGCAGATGACGGCTGAAGAGCTCGAGCAGCAACAGCAGGCAGCTGAGGGAAACAGGTACATTTATGCTCAAAATATTGATATGGTTATTAACAGAGATACAGCACTATATGATGAATATTACTTTTAAACATTAGTAATAGTCGGTATAACAATATTCCGGGATCATTTAAATGCCCGCCTCCTTCCTTGTGATTGGATCTGTTTTTTTTCAAAGGATTCAAAAAAATCCATTTTTAGTAATTCCATACTCTTCATACACACATTTCCTTCTGTAAGGAGGGACTACAAAGAACTCCCCTGTCCTTGACATTTCAATTTAAACATGTTTAGTTTATTTGAGGTGCACAAAGCTATTAACATACCCCATTTTTTGGGGTTAACTCACCTAAACTAAAATTTTGAGCACATTCAAGACAATTATGCAGCTCTTCAACACAAAGTTCTTATATTTTTCCCAATTCATGTTGATAGATGAACTCTTTCCACAATCTTTACGAATTTGAACAATTTTCACTCCAAACTTCAGGGCCCGTTAAAGACATGCAATTAACAGAAGTAATTATTCCTCATCATTTCAACTATGGAGAGTAAATTGATGACATTTTGGGAAACATTTTCTAATATTCTAATGTCAATATTCCTAAAATAAAGCAACACATTTACTTCCTTGAATATTTTTTTAGTACTTTCTTACCATTGCAATTTGAAATGTTCCTGGCCATTTAAGACAAATTTTCCTGAGGTGGTATATCTCATCTCATCTCATCAGCTGCACCGCTTATTCTCAGTACGGTCGCGGGGATGCTGGAGCCCATCCCAGCAATCATCGGGCAGTGGGCAGGGGACATCCTGGACTGGTTGCCAGCCAATCGCAGGGCACACGGGGACAGACAACTCACTCGCTCAGTCACACCTAGGGACAATTTGGACCGGCCAATTCACCTGAAATGCATGTTTTTGGAATGTGGGAAGAAACCGGAGTGCCCGGAAGAAAACCCTGGCAATCGCGGGGAGAACATACAAACTACGCACAGTAAGGCCGGGAGCTGGATATGAACCCACTCAGGAGGTTCCCGCGACCTCAGAACTGTGCCGCACACGCGCTAACCACTGCCCCGCCGTGCTGCCCGAGGTGGTATATTTTCAAATAAAAATATTTTATTAAGAAATCGTAATACAGGAAATCTAAACTTCAACATACACATTCCTAAACTCAATAAAACTATTGCACATTTCATTATGATTCAGATCAAAAATTCACATATTAAGACTTATTTAATATATTGTCCAATCTTTCTTCCACATTTCTCCCATTTTACATGTTCAGTAAAAACTAAACTACACAAACTACACAAATTGCATCTTCGTAGTTGTTACTCTTTGTGGTAATCCAATTTACACTCCAAACGCAGTCATGAAATACTCCGGCATGAACAAGTTGCTCGAATCACATAGAATAAATGTTTTGAATGACATGCATGACATGCTTGCATGAGAATGGGAATCAACAGTTTGTTCTAAATATGTAAAACAAAAAATGTGTGAAAAAAAATAAAGAAAACCTTTATCGGTGAGGAGTAGATGAATGGGTGCATTCCTTTGCATGAAAAGGATGAATGTGTGGTTAAGCAGTGAGCATGCAGTGAGAAAGGGAACAGTTAGTTCTTAAGTGGTTTGCTGGCACGAGATAGACTGGCATGCTTGCATTGAACCTGTGAATGGAATGAAGGAATATAATGAATTGAAAATTATGCACTGTAAAGAAAATGCATGGTTGGAGACAACCACAATGTATCCCACTGGAGATCTCTTGGATTTTCTCATTTCTGTATGTTTAAGTGTATGAACAAACATAAAGCCGAAATGTTAATCTACTTGTTGTTTAAGTCGGGGGAAAAAAAAGGAAAAAAAAAATTATATATATATATATATATATATATATATATATATATATATATATATATATATATATATATATTACATTTACTGATTTTTTTCAGCAGACAATAGACCATGTGTTTTACCTAAAGAAAATTAAAATATAGAAATAATCGAATTAAAACAATTCAACTTGTATTTAGGCGCAGGTTATGTTTATGGTTCAATACTATTGTTTTCCCTAATAACATACTCAAAACCTGAGTAGTAATTGATACCTTGACATATCAATACCACTAATGGATAAAATCCCATCCCGATTCCTCCAAAAAGACTGAAGACTTTGACACCCCCCAATAGCATTTGTTAAAAGCACATTGTGTATTATTTAACACCTCGTAGTGGTAAAAAAAAGTATCATTCATTATATATATATTGATTTTCTTAATAATTTTAATTTAAGTAATTATTTTGATAATAAGCAAAACTGTCCTATAAATCAGATTTTTTTTAAATACTCGCAGGTCAAGAAGTTTTTGTTCATTTTACACAACTTGAGGCTCACTGAAAGGGAGCTCAAATATTTGTCTGCCGTCCTGTTAGCAAAGGGTACCCCCAAAAACCTAAAACCTTGTGAAAGTCTCGGCAAAGAAATGAGTAGATGGTGCAGTTTGGCCACTTTAAGTCTCCGTAGTTTGTAATCTCCATGTGCTATGTAGCACTCGTTTTTCAGTTGCACTTACAGTGCAGCATCAGCTAATGGTCGAATATTACTCAGTAATATTGGTTATTGGTTGGTTGGTTCCTTCGACCACTAAGGTCGTAGGGGAACCATTTCCTGTGGTGTCTTGGGCAAGTACAGCCTGGTGGAGCCCATCTCTCTCCAGGCCAACATATGTTTCCAACCTTCAATATCGACTGAAGTGTCAATATTGTAGCCCTAATTAGAAAATTGCTACAAGAGGGCAGTCAATTTTTGTGTCCTTCAACGCTATGAGTACAGATGTATACACAAAAAAAGACGGCATAGGAACCAAAACTAATTTTAACTTCTATTTTGAACAAAGTTTTAAAATTGTTAAAATATTTTGTTCTTCAGAATTAGTGCATGATCAGTACTATAATTGATCCTCACAGAATTCCAGTGGGATCCAATGATTCTTCCTGCATGTTTACTTTGGTCCAGCCTGATCCCACCCCTGTGCATGTGATCTGTATGCATTGTTTACCCCAACTCTAACAGCATGGCCCGGCCGCTAACCAAGCGCTGCTCCAACCTCAGCACCTGCGTACTGGGCAAACTCTCTCAGGAGCTGCACAAGTTGCAAACGTTCCCACGCACCAACGTTGGAGCGGGAACGCCCGGCAAGAAACGTAGCGTTCCCGAGGGCGAGCGCTACGCCAGCTACGGCGAGACGTTTGAGAGCATCTAACTACTTTTTACGCCCTCATCCACTGCAACTCATTCCTTCCCAGTCGTCCTTGTTGGCCAACGCATGTTGGTGTGACTTGCATGACTGATGTCACGAGAAAACAAAACAGGCCTCCATCTCGATTCTCAGACTACGGCTGGGCGATCAATTCAAGTTTACTGTATTTTCCGCACTATAAGGTGCACCAGATTATAAGGTGCACCCCCATAAATAGTCTTTTGTCATTACAGTAAGAGCTTCAGTCTATATAGATACATTATGATGCAATAATGTGAGCAGTATCCCAAATCGCAAAATATTGAATTCATTGGAATCGAACCATAGTAGTAGCGGTGGAGGCGTCGACACATTACCAATAGGATTACAAATGAAAAGGCATTCGATTTTATCTAATTACCACACTATTTTACAACACTGATTTGTATAGTGCATTCTGATAGGTTAAGTCAGCGGTCAGCAACAAGCTGCTCTGTAGCCAGGTGCAGTTTTTTGGCGATCTCTAGTGGCTCCCTGGTGCTTTTAAAAAAATGAATGATAATGGAAAATGATTATATATATATATATATATATATATATATATATATATATATATATATATATATATATATATATATATATATATATATATGTACATGTATATATTCTTTTTTTAGTCCAATATGAATCTTTCAACATGGGTTAAACAGTCTGTCCACTTCTGCATCTGTGTGTCAATAACCTCTCGGTTTAATGTGAATGCGTACGTAAAAGAGCTTGTATAGTATTTTGTTAAAAGACTTTGTTTTCTAAATTCTAGAACATTAATTGTGGATGAAGTCGAGAAAATGTTTAACGTAACAGAATGCACTATGCAAATCAGTGTTTCTGGCACTGTGAAACTGGTGGTCTAGTTGTAATGTGTCAGCACTCTCAATATCATTACTCAGGTTCTATTCCCGTTGCATGCAATGCTGTGAAATTTAGGTCAGCAATGTTAGTCGATTTGCACAACAATTGCTCAAATATGAGACAACTGTAAAACCTTGGATGGTAATTAATACCAATAATTACTGTATGCATTCCCAATCGTATCCGCTGTATTCTGCGGTATATGAGACGCACTCATACGCAAATTGGGGTTTTTAGTGTGCTTTATAGTCTGGAAAATATGGTACTTTAGTTTGTGGAGAAAATGAATGACCACTCTAGGAAATATTTTTTTTGGGAAGCTTTTTTCGTTAATATATACAAACTAACATTTTACCGGTTTTGACAGCAATGCAATAAAACAGAAAGCAACTGTGCCAAGAAAACCATCTGCAGCAGTTCAGAATCAATACTTATCTAATCACTTGGCAATCACGTAAAACATTTTAAAAAAATATGTCATGCTTCAACTTGCCTTGTTCTGACCAACCAACGAAAAAATGGAAAACTATGAAGTTTATTTGGGGCCAGCCAAATGGCTCCCTTGAGGACAAATACTGCCTCTTTTTCTTGTTTTGCCTGTTGTTCATTATTCTAAGAAAACGATTTAGTGCTTATTGTATTATATTATGACGGCATCTTGCCTGAAAAGCTCCTTTTAAAACCATTTACTTGCCCATAAATACAGCTCAGTTTGTTCACATTTATTTGTGACTGACAAAGAATTACAATTGTATTGTTTTCATTAGTTTACAATAATATATTCTTTATAACTTAAATTAGAAAAAAAACATATAAAATCCAAAACTATTCTATTATGGGATTTTTTTTCGCCAGTATAGCTTTAGGTGATCATTTTTGTTCCATGTACGCTGCAAAAAGTCCAGTTAGAAAATTTAAGTGAAACAAATAAAATAATCCCCCCAAAAAAATTGGCAAGATGTTTTTGCTCATTTAATTTTTTTATTATCTCATGAACAATTTGAATAATTATTCTGGCAAGAAAATTCAATTTTTAGTTTATTTTATTTCTTAATTATTTTATGAAAATATTTAATACATTGCATTTTTAGTGTAAATTATTCAAAAACCTTAAGGTGAATCATAAAGTCTAAACATATTTAACATTTATTTGATTTCATAGTGAGATTATTTACCTTGGACAAATGATTACTTTACTTGTTTTCATACATTTTCTTAAATTAACTTTTTGCAACGTGTTCAGAAAAATAACGGTTGCAGTTTAGCGCTGTGACAAAAGAAAAAAGTTAGTTCAGCAATAGAAATATATCAGTTCTCCAAAAGAAAGGCAAACTGATGACCCCGAAATGGATCATTTTACAAAAATGAAACATGAAATCTAAAATAATACATTTCGATATTTTATTTTAAGGCTGTGACGCCCAGCCCTAGTTCAGACAATCAGATGTGTTTTGCCCTCACACAAGCAAACCAACACTCAACTTCTTCGTGTGTAACTTGAAACAGCAAACACGTACCGCCATGTTCCTGATTCAATAAACATATTTTTCTACCAGAAAGCCTTGGCAGACTTTCTTTTAGTTTAGTAGAGAAAGAAAGAAAAAGAAAGAAAGAATATAGAAAGAAAGAAATGAGATGGAGGCATAATCTGTACGAAGGTAAGAACATCAGACAAACTAAAACTACAATGCAAACATTTTTATAACAAAATTGTATTATAATTGTGTTTAGTGCCTTAAGTTATTACTTGATTTAGTTTTATGAAATAAAAAAAACATCTGCATAGTTCTGTTGGAAAATGTTTCTGTCCATCAGACAGAATCATTAATTGGTTTTTCAATTGAGATTGATGTAGCACCAAATTCTTGCACGGGAAAAAAATATTTATCTTGAGATTTTTTTTCTAACCTTATACGGAACCCATTGTGTGTATTCTTCACAAGTACAGTAATCCCTCGTTTTTCATGGATTGTGTTACACAATTATGAAATTATAATTTTAAAAATAATCTTGCTACTAATTGCACTATTGATTAGTTATACAAGATGTGATTGGTTGGCTTGAGCACTTGAGCAGAAAAAGCAGCTTTCTATGTTAACCTGATTTAGGCAAAAATCTCAATATGGCCAAAAAAGGTGAATTTTGCACTTCTAGTATTAGTGTGATCATTACATTTTTGCCAGTTTAATTCTTAACACTTTAATACTATCCACTCTACTTCAGATTATATTTTGTCAGGACAATGTCGATGTTATTCGGGGAAAAAAAAGTGGAGTAAAAAAACTTTTACCTTTCTTGAGCATGCGGAGAAGTCCAACTTTTTGGACGATAGGAGGCATCTTCCTCCACCTTTTGGTGCTTTTGTGGGTCCAGAGCATTTTGTTGACATGATGGCTTTTCGAGAAACTCGATATTGAAAAATATTCGTGCGTAGGTGGGTCAAACTGTTTTACGTATGTGTACAACTTTATTGATGCGCAGTGTTCTTGATGCACAAGCAGACACAGGTAGAAAAAGAGCCGGGCAACCTTTTAGCCAATTGGAATGCAGAATACAATGCATGATGAAAAGCCACAAAGTATGAAAACCGCAAAAAGTAAATCGCAATTCAGTGGGGGATTACTGTACTCAATACTTTTACATAGGGTTTGTTTTACCTCACTAGTGACACCTGGCTTTAGTGCTCGGCCATCCCTAAGTGGGAGGAAAAATAAAATTAAAAGCATGCTTGTTCATGCATGTTTTAACCTGATAAACTGTTAATGGTATGATTATTAATTTTACCTAATGTATTTTTTGGAGTACAAGTCACTTCGGAGTATGAGTTGCACCAACCGAAAAATGCATAATTAAGAAGTAAAAAACATACAGTATATTCAGTATATTCAGATTCAGATATACTTTATTGTCATTCTTGTACACATGTATACAGAACGAAATGTCGATACATCTGACCCGCACAGTTTCCTTGAATGTACAGATATAAATAAAATGTTGTATTGAGTATTGAAATACTAATATATATATATATATATGTATATGTATATATATATATATATATATATGTATATATATATATATATATATATATATATATATATATATGTATATATATATATATATATATATATATATGTATATATATATATATGTATATATATATATATATATATATATATACATATATATATATATACATATATATATACATACATATATATATACATATATATATATATATATATATATATATATATATATATATATATATATATATATATATATATATATATATATATATATATATATATATATATATATATATACACATATATATAGTATATAGGTCGCACCTGGAGTTTAAATAACTTTTTAGGGGAAAATGTATTTGATGAACACCAATAACACACATGTTCTTGAAAGGCAATTTTAACTATCTATAATTTAAAATTAAAATAAAATAAAATGTCCCCCCGCGTGAAAAGCTCCCCCGGCATATGTCAATTGCGCAAACGTTACCAAAACAACTTTGGATCTCATTTTTAAGGAACGTATCATAACAGTAAAACACAAGAGTATTTGTACCTTGTATAAAAAGTATATAAAGTTGAAAATATTTACTTTGACACCTTATCTTCTGAACATTCGTGTCCCGATTGGTAAGAAAAGGTGGTCTAGAGTGGCGTCTCGCGGTCTAGTGTGGAAATAACATGTTAAATGATACACTGTACCGGTAATAAAATTTTTAAACTCAGTCATATAATAATGTGTTAATAATTTTGCATGTAAATTGCAACAGACTATAAGTCACACTATTCTGGTCAAACTATGAAAAAAAATGCGACCGATACTCCAGAAAATACAGTATCTTGAGGTAATGTAACGCTAACAAGCAAGTTAAACCAAGATGAAAAATATGACAATGTTTTGAGTTGAACTTTTTTACTTTTTCTGGACAAATTGTGACGTACGCTATTCTAACCACCCACCTTATTCTAAAGCAGCGTTACAGCACAGAAGCGCGCCTGCAACACAGCCACTTGTGTGACCCACCGCCTTGCAGACTTCCTCAGCCGGTCGGGTGGGATGGGCAGCAGCAACTTTGTGCCCACAAACGTTGGCGCCAAAGCCTTCGGCCGGCGGAGGAGAAGCATCGCCATGTGACTGCCCGCATGCACTTTCAGGAAAGAAAAAAAAAACGGTATGAAAATGTTAAGTTTAAAATGTGTATACACTCAAAATAAGGAGAGAAGACATCAATAGAAATTTAATTTGAGAGTAGAACAGGGGAGAACTTAATCCTCAGATATAAAAATTCCAACCTGTCCTGAAGCCCTCCCCTGAGCCATCTCGTTTTATTAAATCTTTAAGGTTACAAAAAAAAGCCCTACAGGATGTAAAATCAAAAGACAACAACATGATTAGCCGATAGCAATGATGTAATCGTCAAAACAATGAACAAAAACGAGCAATAACAGCCAAATTAAGGAACTGGCATTATATGAAATCTCATTTGCAGGTGTCCATAAAAAAACGGAATGAACTTATCATCAAACATATTGGCTAAAACAAAATAACATTTTACCCATGCATTTTCACTGACATTTCAATGCAGGTCAAATATAAGCACAATTTTCCAATGTATTTTTCAGCAAAAAAAAAACATTGGAATTTCATCGAATGCAACCGAGATTTGATGGTTGTATGGAGGTAAACTAATAACATGATTTTGTCTTTCCTCTTACTTTTTTTCACAGGTTGACACAAGGTGGAGAAAACATTGAGAAAATAAAAAAGGATAACAGACAAACAACAAGAATGCAGCAGAAAATCAGCAGTGAACCGGCCCTCAACAAACACTCATATTAAAAAAAAACATTGTGTCCGTCTTGCTTTCGGCCCTCTAATAAAGCACTTTAGTTCGTGTAAACTTCCCCATTTTTATACATGCATTTTGTTGAGACAAAAAACCTGAAAAACACAAAACAAAGAATAAAAGAACAAAAAAGTCCTCACCAAGTTTTGCACCTCCTCCTTTTCCTTTATTGTTAACATTATTCAGTCAGCTTACCCAACTTCTCCCCCCTCTCAAAAAAGGGGGGAAATATATATACCGTACACATCTTACACCCTCCCCCTATCCTTCCCAAACAGTGGGCTGTTGTCTTGTGCCTTGATGTAGAACAATTTTCATGATTGTACAGTTCAGTGAAAAATGCAAGTGGTGGTGATGATAATGAAGATGACGATAAATATTGTCAACAAAATATAATGTTGGAAAAAAAGACGTTTGTGCAAAATTAAAATGTATTTTAGATACACTCGGGTTTGGGGTACTTGTGTTGTTCTTTGCAGGTTTTCAGAAGGGACCACTGACCATATTGATTATATTCGTACATATTCTATCCGATAGAAATGAACAAACATGAGAACAGAGTAATGTGTTTATGCGTGTGATTCATGGTCGGACTGAGATCCACACTCGTGCATACACATGCTACACATGCTAACACTTAGTTGAGATATGTCTGGCAAAATATGGGCGAATAAAAAGTGCATGGGTAATTGCCGAATAAAGCAAGGCAGTGCAACCTGCGGTCAGACTTGTTCTTTTTGCTGCATCAGAGGTCATATATCTTGATAAATATCAGGAGAAACAAATATATTATGTAGACATTTGACGTAAACTACTGCATTATGCTAAAAAATAGAGTTATTCTCATAATGATATTAATTTTTACATCAAAAAGGTATTGTTTTGTTGGAAGGTCATGTTGCGTATTTTTATTATGAATTTTCTTATTTTACAATAGTATTTTTTCAATACTGTATCCAGATTCTCAATGTTTTACTGTCAAATGTGGAGCTGGAAAAAAATGAAGTAAAAAAATCTAATTGACCAATCTAAATGTGTTTGATTGACATTATAAATAAAAAAATTACAAAAAGTAGTTGTTACAACTAACACTGTTTAAAGTGTGCGACATTTTTGTACAAAACCAAACTAAATAGCTAGTTATCAACTAGCAGAAATTATTCTATTTTCACCTACGGCGTAGGTCCTACGCCCTTAAAAGTGACAATGTTTTGAAACTTTTTATAAAGCTGTGTTGGGGCTGAGTAACTTTTGGCTAACTTTATTACCAGCAGGGTGATAAAGACCAGCGCATAAAATCGCCTTGTTTTAATGTTTCTGATAATAATGTATTTTATTGCACCGCATAAACGAAACATGAAACCAAGTTTAAATTGGCTTTACGTCTTTAAAAACTTTTGTCATTAATTTGCCATTGGACTTTGAACTGTACCATATGTTATCCTCTCATCGCCTGTATATAAAAGCTTGCTGCTTAGTTTCTTTTAAACAAGGGTAGGGTATCAATCACTGACTCCAGTTTCATACTCCACAGTTTCTAACTCCGCGGCAAAAAAGCAGGTGAGTGCATGGCATGATTTTAGTGAAAAACACCAGTAAGTGTGAGCTCCGTACATGAAGAAGCAGCATAGCGCTTTTTGAAAAGGAGGTGGAAATGACAATTGACACGAACAGATAAACTATGCCTAATAATTACAACAGGATTCCGACAGCTTAAGGCAAGTTAAATTCAAGACTTAAGACTTTTTATAATGCCCTTTGAAATCAAATTTAAGACCAAGTCAACAAAAATATACAATTGAAACAAACAAAACAAAACAAAAAAAATGCACGAATTAGAGCCAATTTGAAACATTTTCTTTGGTCCAGTTGAAAATTTGCCATCTGAAAAACATAACGCTTTCCAAAGTGTGAGTGAAAGTTAAGGTTTTAGTTTCAGTCAAAACTGGCAGATAACTACTAATTCCAAATACCATTTCTGCAACATGTATGAAGCATTTTTATCATGATGTACGAAAAATCACTCAACCAAATCAAACCAATATAAATCCTATGTGTATGTCTTGATTACGGATGTGACTCAGCTTCTGATTGGCTACCGATCAGTAATTGTACCCAGTCCTGTATGTCCCCTTTTGTCAGTCCGTCTGCAAACCTCAGTTACCACTAGGCAAGCCTTTTCGACCCTGACTCCCACCTGTCCCGTTTTTTCGCTCCCGTCCGTCCCCTGGCTTCGACCCATTTTTGATCCTGACCACGTCTACTCTCCCGTCCCGGCTTTCGACCTCTTTTTGTCCCCGACCACGTCTTCTCTGCTATTCTGGCTTACGACTTGCTTGTGACCCCGACCACGTTTTTGCTCTCCTGTCCCGGCTACTGACTTGTGTTTCCGTCCTCGACACCGCCATCGCTCGCCACGGAAGATCCACTACAGCGTTCGGAGCACAATCTGAGTTTCAGAGGTACCTGCTTCCCGTGTCCAGCAATCACCAGATCGTGGGCGCAACCCTTTCTCTTTCTTCCAATAAAACTTGTGAGAAACGCAACGCAAATGGGTCCTGTCTCCGTTCTGGTCCTGACAGTCTTCACATTTTGAAAGACTTTTGAAAATTGGATTTAAAACATTTTAAAGCCAATGATGGCCTTATTTTTAGAATAATGAATTCATCTCCTTTTAAGACTTTTCAAGGATCCTCGAGAACCCTGTACAAGTGTACTATTTCCTATACTATATCCTACATTTAAACAAGGTGACAATTCAAAACATTTTAAACCAATTTCATTGACATTCAAAAAAAATAATGTACCGTATTTTCTGCACTATTAGGCGCAGCTAAAAGTCTTCAATTTTCTTCAAAAGTCAAGTCTAGTCAAGTCATGTTTATTTGTATAGCCCTTACCCTCAAAGCTGACCATGCGCCTTATAATAGGATGCGCCTTATACGTGGATCAATGTTGAGACGCAATAGGTCTCGCAACTACGGTAAGCAGCCACCGACTCGATTGTCCCCCATAGAAGATGAAGTGCCTGGTGCATGCTGCAATATTATGTACCGGCGTTTGATTTCCTAACCAATGTGTCAATCATTGTTTGAATCAGTAAGTATTGGCTAGAGTTATTCATAGGTAAAAGAGGCGGGTCCTTTTAAGCTTTTACAGGCTCGTATAGGCTAAAGCAGGGTAAAACAAAGCCTGCAAAGATATAAGTCCCAAGTTAGTTTGGTCTACGGCCTGGAGAAAATAATTTTACTAGTCTGTATTTGTAAATAGGGATTATGTGACTAAACAGATACTTAGAAACAAGCAACAATGCATAGATGCTTTTCGGCTTATTTTTTATTTTTATTTGTCAGCATTATCGCGTGTTTTGGAGTACGTACATATTTTACATGGTTGGATTAATTAAACTCACGGATGTACAGAGACCACGGTTAAGTATTATCATAAAATGTGATGGCTGCAAGATGATATATTTGGTGAGCTACCATGGCTTTATATTTTTCGGATATATTTGTTTCAGACCGATTTTGATGGTTCTGTGATGAGTATATTTTCAAATGGTCATCATAGCTTGAATTCCAAGAGTTTATGCTTCCCCGTGACATGTGGAATGACATATTTCAGTGACTGGTAACATCGTGCAGACACTGTGTCTGTATGTGTCTGAGACATGTATTTGCTTCTCAACAGTCCGATGGCCCACCGGTGGGCTGTCAGGAAGTTAAAGAGTTAATAAAGGATTTTTTTCGTAGGTCGTGGAATGTATAAGTCAGAGTGACTTATAGATGAAAAAATATATAGAATTTCACAGACATAACTATACACTGTGCATGGATACATATAGCACATTGTATAATCATGTAACTTCCATTTAGCACTCATTTTTGTTTACCTAAAACTAACTCTGGGTTTTACGGTAGTATAGGTCGAAAACATTGCGGACTACAATTGCTAAACGTCGGATGCTACAGGTATCGAACCCTGGTCATGAAGGTGAGAACACCAAATCCTAACCACTAGACCATTAGTGATATAGACGACATATGAAAAGGCATTTTGATTTATCTCATTATCACACTATTTATATTCACAGTAGCAGAAACAAATGTTAGAGAATGGAGAAAACAACTAGGCCTAAAAGATCAAATTAAATGAAAAAAAGCATGACGTGAGAAACAATTTTTTGGCGCACCTGATGATGAATCGGACATTAAGTAAATATATTGTAAATGTGATGATTGTATTGTGTTTTTAGCAAAATTATGTCTGTGAGTTTAATTGTGTCTATGCGTTTACATTTTTAATAATTAATTTGAATAATTGCCACACGTATCCACAATGTTTGCCACTTAGAATGCTTAGTTTGAGCTGAAAACAATTGAAACAAAAATGTATACTGATTTTTAATAAACATTTAGTCATGTGCAATTTACACGAGTGCAAATTATACATGAATAAATACGGTGCATTAAAAGATACATGATTTATCTTCACCCTTGTCCGAAACTAGCATCAACATGTACTGTGGTACCAAAAATACAAAACTAATTGTATTATTTAATTATTTCAACCATATTTTACTCTTTTGGCATAGTGCTTATAGTACTTTGGAGCATCGTACAGTCTGTAAAATACAGTAGTAATTGGTGCTTCAATTAAAAACGAAAGATCTACAACAGAGAACCTGAAATGTAACAATATGGCTCTAAATCCAGACTTCAGTATTGAGATATTTGTATGTTATCTACATAATATATTTGTTGTCAATCAATTCATTATCTCTACACCATAAATGACACCACACTCTCTAAGTGCATAAAGAATTCATCATTGTAGGGTTTTCTTAAAATTCAGAAAAAAAACCTGTTTCAGGTGTTTTGCTATTTAAAGATGCAACACAAAAGAAAATCTAGAGTAATGGCATTTCTGATGTAAAACAGCTCAGCTTCAGGTTACCAAGACTGTAAATTCAAAGGAACGGTTGGGGGTGAGGGGGTGTTGGCAACAGTGTTTACGCACTGAGCGTCATAACGAGCCCATTCAATAAGAGCGAAATTGCAAAACAGGATATAGTTGATCCTGTTTGGGAGCACGGATGAGTGGCGGGTGTGCGCCCGAGCGAGGGCAGGAAATTTGTCGCCGTCGCTTTGACAAAACGAAGCACGATGATGCTATTTTGTAATGTGAGGAAAATATTTAAGAACGTCCTTGCAGTGGCGCGTTCACTAATTGAAATGATATGCGTGATTAATAGGTAGAGTGAAGCAATCGGTGTATGAGGGAAGTTGGATAGGGGGGTTAACTACTAGCCCCTTTATCCGGATCTCGGGGTCCAGCTGGAGAAAAGCCACAACCACACTAAGATCCGCACGGAAACTTTTCCTGGATGACACAAGCGGAGGAAAAATATGTACATATGATCTCCACATTTGGGTACTTAGTGGGGATGAGAGTGGGGGCAGTTGGAAGGCAGCTTTGGAGGGTCTCTTTCGTTTTTGGAGCTGCATGACCCAATACTGATACAACAACTCCAATGGTGCTTTTAATGGCAGACAGATGCACTGCAAGGGGCCTCTCCACATGGAAATTAGAGGTTTTGTGCAGGAGAAATCAAACCTCCTGGAACTTTGTCCAAAATTTAGGACGACCCCAGTCACATTCCCAGAATCCAACACCACAAAAGCCCCTTTCCAAACCAAAAGTGTTGGAAGATATGTGCTTTTCTACCACTTCTGGAAATGCACTTATTTCCCGTCGTGAATCGAGTCAGGATTTACTATTGATTAACTTTTGTGTTTAAATACGAACACCCAAGATGCAAACTGCAATTGGTTCGTCATGTAGTTGACAAAACGATAAGGGTTGTATCAGTCAATATGGATTCCTGCTAGCTCTGGGAAAGTTTCTGCTCAGATGACTTAAAAGAGGACAAGCGAATAAATCTGGCCCAAAGATACATTTTCATAGGTCAGCTGTCATTAGACCTACGCTTAAACGACCCAACCTTGAACCGGAAAGCTTATTTAATTATAAACCTGTGTCAAACCTACTGTTTCTTTCTAAAGTACCGTATTTTCCGCACTATAAGGCGCACCGGGTTATAGGGCGCACCCCGAAAAAATAGTTTTTGGTCCTATTTTTGACATACATAAGACGCACCGGATAATAACGCGCTACAATGGGAACGTCAACAAAACAGTCAGCTAGTTCAGTCAAACTTATTACCCCCTTAACATTCCCAAAGCTTGCAAAGACGCAAATACGTGTCGAGAACACGTACGGATGCGGTGTCCGTACGATGTCACTCAAATGCATCATTCCATCATTCAGAAGGTTAAAGGAGAATAAAATATGTACAAATACAGAATAGAAAAAAATGCTCTCTATGCCGTCAACCCAACGTGCTATACACATTCATCTTTTTCGGCCAATTGCAGGCTTTGGTTTGCTGTTTAAGCCAATGCCAGCCTGTAAATGATAAAAAGGATCCGCCTCTTGACCTCCGAATAACTTTAGCCAATAGTGATCGATTCAACTGATGATTGACACGTCTTTTTGGGCCAATTGCAGGCTTTGTTTTGCCGTTCAAGCCAATGCCAGCCTGTAAATGATAAAAAGGATCCTCCCCTTGACCTCCGAATAACTTTAGCCAATAGTGATCCATTCAATCCATTCAAATGATGATTGACACATTGGTTAGCCAATGAAACGCCGGTAAATAAATCCCAGCATACACCGCGGAATACTTGGCGTTAGGGGGAAAATCTAGTCGGCGGCTGCAAGTTAGTTGCAAGACTTTGCGAATTAATATTGATCCATAAATAAGGCGCACTGTATTATAAAGCGCATGGTCAGCTTTTGAAAAAAATAAAGGCTATTAGGTGCGCCTTATAGTGTGGAAAATACGGTACCTAAAAAAGTAGTGGCACAGCATCTCAATGGTTTTATGTCTGAGAATAAACATTTTAAACATATGCAGTGTCAGGATTCAAGGCTAATGGCTTTACTGAGACAGCCCTGGTTAAGGTAACCAACAATATTCTCCTGGTAATGGCCTCCTGGGCTTCATCGCTGTTGCTGCTGCTGTATTCCAGTGCTGCCTTTGACACAGTGGACCATAATATCTAACTAGATTGGCAGGAAAAATGGATTGGTCTCTCAGGAACTTCTTCTTCTCATGGTTCAGATCCTACCTCTCAGATAGGACGCATTGTGTTAGATACAATGATATGACCTCTGAGCCATTTAGTGTTACCTGTAAGGTTTCGAAGGGCTCAGTGCTTGGTCCACTTTATTTCAGCATTTATTTGCTTCCGTTAGGTGATATTACTTGCAGGTATAGTATCAGTTTCCATTGCCATGCAGATGAAACTCAATTGTATCTTCGAATGGAGGAATATGCCCCACTAAATTGTGGAAATTTGGAGGCTTGCTTCACTGAAATAAAAAGATAGATATTGCTTAACTTCTTGCGTCTCAACCCAGAAAAGACTGAAATGTTAATTATTGGTTCATGTAAATGTCGTGACTTCTACACAAAACCTGTTCTGAACATTGACAAATGTATTATCACCCAGAGTGACTCAGTCAAAAATGTAGGTGTCACATTTGACCCCAATCTGTCGTTCGAAAGACACTTTGAGAATATTACTTGTACAGCTTTTTTTTTTCATCTTCGCAACATTGCAAAAATTCACCCTATGCTGTGCCAGTATGAAGCTGAAATTATAATTAATGCGTTTGTTATCCCCCGTCTTGGTTACTGTAATGTATTACTCTCCGGTCTCCCGAAGTCGAGCATCAGGAGCCTGCAGGTGGTACACAATGCTGGCAGCAAGGCTTTTAGATAAGATAAGAAAGTTTGATCGCATTACCCCGATTTTGGCTGACTTGCATTGGCTCCCTGTCAGTTTAAGATGTAATTATAAGGTTCTGCGTGAAAAATCTAGCTTGATCAGGGGTATTAAAGCCCAGCCTGACAAATTAACGTGGAATCTGGAATGGTGGTTTTGGCCAAATAACCCTTCTCCCCAAAGTTGCTTCCATACACACACACTGTAGGGCCTACTAAAGGGCAATAGGACAGAGGTTATGGACGGGTTGGGAAGTGTCTTTTAAAATGTTGATGGCAATGCTGCTGTATCACACGGTGATGCCGTATGCCGGAATGCTCTCCGCTGTGGCTTTGTAGGACACCAGCAGCTTTTGTTCCGGTTGTTCCTCCTAAGAACACTTGTTTTTTTAAGTTTAATATACTGTAAGACATTTTTTAACTGTCATCTAACAACTGTTGGTATATGTTACCCCATTGGTCTATTGGTATTTAGGGATATAAGTTCGCTGCTCCAATTGTGACTTCTAACCAAATAGGTTAAAACATAATACTTTCAGGTTCAGATTTTTTACCTGAAATTAAAAGCATTTTAATTCTTCCGATGGATTCAACTTGTTGCCACTACTCTCTGGTTCTATTTAACAGGAATGAAGGTCAAAATTCAGCGGATATGACTCTTTGAATTGGCATTTATACTAATATTTATAGACTCTACAGTAGGTGTGAGTACGAGGCCATGCGATTGTTCAGTCACTATGTAAGCTAATGCAAACCAGCTGACTGCTGTTTACACTTGAACTTTCTTTCACCATTTTAAAACGGCCCCCCTGAAAATCCCACTTTTTCCACACGGGTGTCACTTCCAAGCATGAAAGCAGACACCGGTGGGACAAGTCAAGGCGGTACAGGTCCAAAAACAACAAAAAGTCTGACCCAAAGTCCATTCACCTTCCCCACAAGACGCTCACTCGTCTATGTGCGATACTTCCCAGGGAAGGCAAACAAGCTTTTCTAATGGTCTGAAATGGGATTTCATTCTGCTGCCACTGCACTTTCTCCATCCTTTGCAGCCCCTCCCCTGCAGACTTCTCCTCCCCTTTGCCCACACATCTGGAAGCCAGCTCATTTATTTATATTTTTTTCCCTTTCTTTCTCCAGAGTCCAACTTTAAAAAAAGTTCTTTACCTTGTCATGCAATTACATCTTAGTATGCAATTATGCTCGACTTTCACCCACCCCTTCAATCTGCTCCAGTGGCGGTGCTCACATGGCAGTGGACAGAAATAGAATAGCTTCAAGTCTGTTTGGACTACGGCCCGGTTCAAACTATGCTCTGCCGCTTGACTGACGGTAGGATGTTGGCTTTCTCCAGCCAGGCCAGTCTGTGCAGATCTGTACTCCAGTAGGGCTGCACAACGCTGCCCCGGGACGGGAAAAACTTAGGAAGGCAGAAGAGGAATCAAATGGTGTCCCTATGAATCCTGGCGGGAACACTTAACCTTCAGAGCACGGCTACGGGGGTGAGTTCAACGAAAAGTTTACTCTGTAGAATGCGACTTGCAAATTGTAAACAGAATACAGATGTTTGGCTTGTGTCTGGTTGGAGAGTTGAGGAAAAGACTTTTTAAAACTTTTAGACAAATGTTGATCAGATTTCATGCCATGATCAGAGGCGTAATATTTTTAAAGTAAATGTTGTTATCCGCTTTTAAAATATTTTTTTGAATCTTTTTCAATTGCAAAAAAAAATACCTAGCTATATTTCAATAAAAAGGAAATATCATCCCCGATGTCCTAACGCAATGAATTGTAACCTTTATCAAACTAATGCACATAACAAAAACAAAACAAACACATTACCAATAAAACACATCCAAAGCATCTTTTTTAAGGTCACTGAACTTTCACTAACTCTGAAATATGATCACACAAAGCTAGCATCTTTATAGGATGGAAGCTAGACTATTTATCAATTAATTGCAATTGACTGATTTGTGTCCTCTTTTCACGATTCAAATCATGCAATTCAATAAATTCGAAATGGATGTAACTGTGATTAAACCCCTTGCGATTTTTGCCAAACCAATGTGTCATAACTGGATTAAGTAGGGGGATTTACTTCTTCCCTTCTGACAAACGCTACTCTTTTGCACTCTGGAAGCAAACGGGGTAAGCCTCAGAGCACCCCAGGAGTCGCAACAATACCCCTTTTTGGTTAGTCGCTTCTTTGAAACTATTTTGCTGAAGGGATTGGAATATTTCTTGGCCTGCTTTCTCACAATACCCCAGTTGCACTTGGATGTCAATTCTGACCCCAAAACCTGAAATCAAAAGATTTAATGTAAAATTTTAATAAGCCAACATCTCCCTTTATTTTAGGCCTCACTACCAACATATTAACATAATCCTAATAGATTCATAATGCCTGGCACTAGACACTTTAAAGCTTCAAGGTCTTTCTGCAGGGTTGCACATTTAAAGTTTTAGCACAATCGCCAGCTTAAATGGCACGCCTATTATTTGCAGCATCCGCACAACTGTCATTGTATACTAATTACGGCACTACTAGTCACTTTTGTTGCTTGATGATTCTTAGTTCGGTTGTCATTGGTCAGTACTATAGCTCTAATGGTATCCTTAATTGAAGTCGATTCTGACGTATTTACGTGTTGTTTCTTCGTTAGTCATAGCTCCTCATTACTGCAGAACGAGTGGAGCTCAAACTACCTGAGAAAAGAAGTATCCTGGGTTTTTAAATACTTATACAGCCAGGGTGATTGTAAGTCACTTTTGTCCTGTTGAATTCAGAACTTTTCATTGGCACTTATAAAACCAACCACTGGAAAAAGTACAAGTCCAAGACAAGCAATTTTCAATTTGTCTTGCCCCTTCATGACATCACAGCAACTAAAGTTACTGTAAGTGAACATGATTGCCGTTTTCGTCTATCACGGCTAACACCAAAATGATAGCCCAGCACATGAGGTACACTTTCTACCACTAATAAGGCTGCTGAACAACACAGAAGAAAAGGGTGTGGCGTCCTACACTGGTTAGGCTCAACTCAGGAGAAAGGCGTTCGTTCTTTGTGCACTCAGCCTGTCACAGAGATAACTGCTCTTTGCAGGCTGCTGAACTTGGTACTCAGTTTTACTTATTTCTAACATAATTGATTTAGTATTGTTCTGTATTCATGGACGACATATATTCAACGATTTATGGTTTGGATAAAACAATGTTCTTGAAAAGGTATTTAAATAAAAACAAAAATTAGATTTGCAATTCGAAAGCAAATTCCAATTGGGTTTAGACCCCCACCCTAAACCTTAGCATTCAGCATTTCTTAGATAAAGGGTGCCTCTATTGGCATCAACTTAAATGCTAATTTGCATTTGAACTCCAGGCCAACTGGGATAAACGGGAACTAAGCATCCTGGCATTTGGCCTGAGGGTCTGGCTGCTGTCTTCAAGTATTACCTTTGATGTCAACAGAGGCAGACAGATGACATCTGAACCCCTACCAGCAACCAAACAAACATTCAGATGATTTATTACTGCCATCAGAGAACCATGGTTCAACTGAAGTACTGTACTGTCATCATGACTGATGTCCCCCTAGTGGGATAACATGGGAATACAATCTAAGGATGGATTTAAAATGTGAGCAAAAGTAAAAACATATTGATTTGTTTTGCTTCCAAGTAGCACGGTCGTGACAGTGATAAAACTTTAGAGAACATTTTTACATGGAAGGAGTTATCTTTAAAATAAAATTGTGCCTCTCCAAATGTAAATAAAAACCTTATGTCCTATTCACATAGTTCACAGAGGAGTCAAACTATTTCAACTATGTGATATTGAGGTTATCAAAATACACTGAGCAGTAAGAAGCATTTGCTGCAGGTCTGACAAAAAGCACAAATGGATACACATACTAAACACCACCCTTAGCGTATGTGCATGGCACATACGCCTTATAGAGAGTCATCAACACAGCCTACAAAATCACCAGGGGCTCTCTGTCCAGTCCGGAGGATATTGCTGCGGCAGAGCTGGCAAAATTATAAAGGCTTCACTAACCCCAGCCACCACCTCTTTGACCTTCTGCCCTCTCGCAGATGCTACAGATCCCTTAAAACAAAGATTGATAGACTCAGAGACAGTTTTTCCCCAGAGCCATTACGGTCCTAAACAAGCACACAAATCAATATCAATATCAAAATATCTTGACTATGTATAAGAAAATGTAAATTCACAAGTTATGTCTTAACTCTTATTTTTGCATAATATTCTTGCTAATGTCATTGCACAGTTTTTTAAATGCATTTATGACTTAGGCAAGTCTATAAAGCACAACAGTACCTTGTCAATATGGCCTATCTATCATATTATTTATTTTCTTTAAGTCGTTTAATACATGTTTATGTTGGAGTCCCACGTCTACTCTAGTTGTAAAAAATGTATACTCCATTGTAATCAATGAAAATAAAGACAATTCTATTCTTTCGTAAAAGACTGGAAACTAAGGCTTAAATTTAAAATTAGATACTGGCGCCGGCAATTGTAAATCCAGGCTCAACATTGGCAATATGTAGCCATGACGTGACTAAAGCCAGCAGAACAAAATATGGATGTAAGAGCGTTCGTCACAAAGCTATAACGTGGGCAACGATGTTGGCAGCGAACTCAATTAGGAGAGTGCAGGTATAAAATTTTGCGTAGGTGGCTCCAATATGGCAGCCGACACGGGACTCCAAGGCTGCCGAGCAAATCAATATCAGAATGTTCGAAAAAGAACAGCGGCTGCAAGCTTTCCCGATCTTGACCTGCTTTTTCATTCGTCTTCTTTAGCAGCTTAACCCCACTTCCTTTCTCTTAATGGGATGGAAATTTCCTGAGCGGGGATTTTGTTGCAAGTAAACCGCCAAAAAAGAAGAGAAAACAAAAACAAATAAAAGAATGGAACTAGAGAACAATTGAAGAAAAAAGACAGATCAAAATGAAAAGCTAAGGGGAAAAAAGTAAAAAGGATAAAAAAGAAATAAGAAAAAAAGGGAAGAAGGGCACGTTTTTTACTGGTCTCTATGATCGCTCATGTTGGATTCAAAATAAGTGCAGATTATTTGAAAGTAACATTAATCCTTTTTGTCAATACAGTAGTTCCACTAAAAAGTGTGTTTAAATGCAGTTCTGTATTGTGCAACCAACTAAATAAATACACAAAATATTAATATTATGTACCAACAAATACTTTTTAAAAACGTAAATGTCATGTAAAAGTAAAACCACACATTTGTGGGCTTTGCCACCTTTCCAATAATAGTATATCAGCCAATTCATTAATTAGTGTAAAATGAATATTATTGCTGAAAATTCAGGAAAATGCAACTTGATTTGATCTCTGGTTTTAGACATGTTTACTAATGATTTGGTTGCCACACTTGGGAATGATGTTGCTCACCCTTATTCCAAGCGACGCTCAAAGACATTGTGTGATAGCTCAGAATTGTGAGTAACCACATGATATTGGTGGGTACAAAATAATGATTGCATGATATGGGTCGATATTTCGCACATTTTTGAAGTAATCACATAATATTGGTGGGGACACAACAATGATTTCTCAAAATTGGTGAGCGTGCCCTTTGTCAATGCCAAAACTACGCCCTTATTATCTGACTGAAACATGCAAGTATGAATTAAAAAAAAAAAAAAAACTTTTTCGAGTAGCATACATATCATGTCATGCACAGCTTGAATTATTTTGCATTCTTTGTATTATTTTACTCCTGTTGACTGTCCATGTGTTTCCCATTTGGCTGGAGCATTTGCTTAAGATGCTGCAAGGAAACGCCCTAAAGGAAAGCTCCTTGAAGTGGTGCGTGTGTTGCCGGGCTCAGATTTGGTCCGGTGGATCCTCCCTTCCCGAGAGTCTGTTTTAACAGTCTCGCCTAAACACTCCCAACTAGTTCACCTCTGACGTCTAATGTCAAACAGCTGCAGTATTGGCTTGTGAGAATTGAAGCAGCAATGATGACACTATGATAGAGACAGATTTCCTTGCAATTAAAGCCTCATCCTTATATCTACAGTGAAAAGATTGACTATTAGGTAAAAAAAAAAGTTCCTCCAATAAGAGACAACTTAGAGGTTTTGTACTTTATAAAGGGGACTTGCTGACACACAGAGAGAGGCATAATGAAAGAGAGAACAAGAGAGAGAAAGAGAAAGAGAGAGAGGGCGAGAGAAAACATATTGAAACCCAGTATGTATTTTAAATTAGTGAATGGGTTTTTTTTGGACTGATTAGGCAGCATGACGAAAGGAGCGGGACACAAATTTTTCTCAGCGAGATGCAAAAGAAGGCAGAGCAGGAGTCCGGTCACGGTACACAAGCATATATTCTTCCTATCCCTTTTTAAACATGTTATGTTAGCATTGTTTTAGTTTTAATCATTCGTTCAAAGACCTATGATATGAGTTGGCCAATCGGCATCTGGGATCTAAAGTTAAGAGGTGCTGGCCAATCGGCGTGAATCTTGTCTAAAAGGTTCCTCCGTGGTGTGCGAAGCATCTGTTGTTTTTTTGTGTGTTTTGTTTTATCTTTTCTTCCTTTAAATTCAATGGCCAATTGGTTTGAATCTTGGCTGCCCAAAAAACGTTTTCTTGGTGGTGCGGGAAGCACAAGTTGTTTTTCAATTCAAATTTTTTTTTTTACATGAAATATTTTTTTTCCCACGAGGGAGTAAACCAGCTAATAACTGAGCACAAAATAGCAAAAGGTCTTCATATTCTGTTGCATCACAAGAGGGTTAACTTTTTGAAATTGGTCAATGAAGGTCTATTTTCATTACATTTCATTTTGTTTCCGCTCTTTATGATAAGATTTTTTTGTTTTTCGTTTATGTGGCAGACTTTTCAAACCTGGCAAAGGTGATTGAACAGCTTGAAAAGATTGTCATGAATTTGTGGGGTCATGTTGTATTGTCTGATCGAGTAAAAAAACAGTCAGGCCCTAAGAAGCAACACACCCAATGATCTTAGGTTTGTAAACCTTTTGTTGTTTTAACTATCAATAATATTTTTCTTATCTAAAACAAAAGAAAATGAAAGTGTTTTTTATTTTTTGTTTGTTTTACATTTATTTATACACAATACTTTGTCTTGACCGTTTTAATGTTAAAAAAATAAATTAATATCCATTAAAATGGATTCATACATCAACAAGATAATTTTATGTCAATCTATTTTTTACACAATTTCTATTGGAAGTGTGCCTTGATATTTACGTACAAAAATATGCCTTGGCTCAAAATTTGTTAAGAAACACTGTTCTAAACTACCATTACAATTTTAGATTTGATAAGATCATACTGGCTAAAAACTTAAAACTTTTTTCTTCACAAATGCATCCATGCCAAAATGTTGACATTAACAAACGGTAGATGTTAACACGCCAACCACAATCAATCTCCCCTATGTAAAAAAAACAAACAAACGACATTTAAATGTTTAAAACTGCAAGAGGCCGACTTTTATCAAAATGGAAATCTAGTGCGGGCAGCACGGCAGCGCGTGTGAGGCACAGTTCTGAGGTCATGGGATCGAACCCTCCTGTGTGGAGTTTGCATGTTCTCCCCGTGCTTGTGTGGGTTTCCTCCGAGCACTCCGGTTTCCTCCCACACTCCAAAAACATGGACGTTAGGTTAATTGGCCAGTCCAAATTGTCCCTAGGTGTGAATGAGCGAGTTGTCTGTCTCTGTGTGCCCTGCGACTGGCTGGCAACCAGTTCAGGGTGTCCCCTGCCCACTGCCCAAAGATAGCTGGGATGGGCTCCAGTACCCCCGCAACCCTGCTGAGGATAAGCCCTGCAGATAATAAATGGATGGAAATCTAGTGCGATCATTGGAGTGGTTTATTCACATCAAACACTAAGCCTAATTTCAAGATAAAGCAGCCACAGACTAAAATACTTTTGTTTTTGTTGTTTAAATATGAAAAAAGAAAAAAGGTCAATTAAAAAAAAAAACAATATATATATATATATATATATATATATATATATATATATATATATATATATATATATTGTTTTATATATATATATCAGTGTGCGTTTTAAGGTGAAAAAAGCAGTAGTCTAACGTATAAAACTATAGTGTTGGTGTGTATGCAAGTACTCAAAGTTTTCAAACAGATCTCCAAATGTCAAGGTATTATAAAGCCAAGCAAGTATCTTTTACAGCAAGGTGTTAATTTCCTACTCGTAAGAGAAAGTTGACCATTGAAGATCAAAAAGTCAAAATGCCCTTTGGCATTGTGATTCCTTTTAGTCTTAGTACGAGAAACACTCAAAGTCTTTCAGATTGTAAAAGATAGTAGGTGTCCCTCTGGCCTTCACTCAATATGTCCATATTTCATGGGTGTTAATAGATGATCAGCTTTCCTTCTATAAATTATGCATAAAGAATGATGCTTGAAGTTTCTAGGCCCCACTGACATGTTAGGCTAGTATCAATGCCATTTGGGCACTCAATCTTACTTGAAGTAGCGGTGCCACACAAAAGCGAGCGTGGCCATTTGTGGCTTGATTGAGAGGCGAGAAGGATGCTGAAGATGATAGAAAGTGCTGCTAAAGCATACAGGACCTTTTTGTATTATTTCAGCCATCTCATAGGAAAGCTCTGGATGGTAGTAAAAAGGTCCTACGGAACAAAGATGGACTGTGATTTAGGGCAGATCAGAAACCGTGTTCTGACCTTACCTTGCTTTTAAAACCCTAATATTAATTTAGGACTGCAAAGAAATTCTTGTAAAAAAACTTTATATGTCGAGTTTCGCGTTCGTTGCAAATTTAGGTTTCTTTTCCAGTAAATTTTATCGTAAACCATGGACCCCATGCAGTGCCAAAGCATATTTGTAGTCATGAAGTCCACTCACACTCACGAGCTTTGCCAAAGAGAACAAACCACCGTCCGTCTGGGAAAGTCAAGTCTTGAATTTAGAAGACTACCCGGGGCTTTTACAGTAAAACCCGCGGCAGTCATTTAGGCTTGGGGGGAAGATTGTGGCTTCCTCAAAACAATAAGGATCATAAAAAAGCTCTCACAAATGCTTGAAAAAGCAAAATGGTGTAGTCTTATCAAATAGGGTGACTGAACAGCAGTTACTTGCTTTTTGTCCAACTTGGAGGCGCTTGACAGGTTTCTCCTGAGTTTATGACTCCAAAACCTCTGGCAAGGTTCTAAAGACGAGTGTGGAGCAGCATTAATATTGTTTTTACATGACATTTTTTATAGCTCTAGACTCTTACTGTGTGCACTGGAACTGCCAGTATTTTCCCAGAGCAGAAAGAAAGATTGAGAAAACCTTTGTGGCAGAGACTTGGGAAATAATAAAAACTCAAGCGCAATGTTGATAACTTACATTGAAAAGGACCTTGGACCTCACACTAATTTTATATTACGTTTGAGGATGAAAGTCAACTCATTCACTGCCAGCCCGGTTAAAGTAAAACTTAAGGTACATAGCCCTCAAATCCAAGGAACAACTTAAATAAACCTTGAATGTTAAGGTTTGAAGGTAAGTTGCATTTAACAGTCTGATAGAAGGTTTAATGAGGAAACCTTTACAAATGTAATATTTGCCCTGATATTCCTCACCATTACAATAGTATTAATGAGCCTGCTAAATTAATTCAATGTCTTGTTGTCCCCAAAAGTCTGGGAGGCTGGAAGGTATTTTGTTGGCCCTATTCAAGGGTTAAATTGGTGTTTTTACAAGTGAAACCACAAAGTTCTGGTTCTGGTAAAGAAAGCAATGATGCTTCACTCGTTGATAAATAGCTTTCTTAATGCGTCACTTATCACAAATTCGTTAGAAAGCTCAGACTTTAGAGTTGTCGTCAAGGCCTATATCCTGCCAGTAAAAGAGTGAAACTGCAGTGAAAAATCATAGCCAGAGGGCAAAATTGCAACTGCGGGAGGTGTGTCTAATGCTCTGCTGCTGTTTTTGGACTGTTGGTTACTCAACAAAAACTGAGATAATGTTTTTGGTTTTGACAAACCTCCGGTCCTTTCAACCCAGAATGCATCACAGATATGTTTAGATCTCCTCCAACCTCAATGTTGAGGTTTCCCAGCAGATGTTTCCTAGGAGAAACACTGTGTCTACTTTCAGTTCTCTGCCACGTTGAACTCTTGGATCCAACAAGTAGGGCAGCACGGCGGCACAGTGGTTAGCGCTTGTGCGGCACAGTTCATGTCATGGGAACCTCCTGCGTGGGTTCAAATCCAGCTCCAGACTTCCTGTGCGGAGTTTGTATGTTCTCCCCGTGCTTGCGTGGGTTTTCTCCGGGCACTCCGGTTTCCTCCCACATTCCAAAGACATGCATTTCAGGTGAATTGGCCGGTCCAAATTGTCCCTAGGTGTGAATGAGCGAGTGAGTTGTCTTTCCCCGTGTGCCCTGCAATTGGCTGGCAACCAGTTCAGGGTGTCCCCTGCCCACTGCCCGAAGATGACTGGGATGGGCTCCAGCCCCCCCGCGACCCTACTGAGGATAAGCGGTACGGCTAATGAGATGAGAGATGAGAAGTTGGTGGGATTGAAACATACCGGTGAAACAAAAGACAGAGGTATTGCAGTTTGGTTGACATGTTATTTAGAAAGTGACAGTTCAGTTCACAAATGGTACAATAGCAAATGAAAGTTGTTGATCGTTTGACAACTAAAACTCAAGTTGACAGCAGACACCGTCAACTTGCAGTATGGGAGTTTTCCTTCAAACAGTTTTACGATAAAACTGAGCGTAAACACGTTTACAGCGGGCTGTGTGTAAAGTGCCATGGGGCGATGACAAGGGCTGTTAGCAACATGTGCTACCACTCACATGGCTGATTACAACTGCTGCGTTTAGGCGGCAGGACCGTGCGCCTGTGTCCAATTTTGTCCGGATGACTCCCCCCTAATCGTCGTGCGTACTACCGCCTCACTGCAAGCCTCATTCATTATTAAACAGCTCGCCATTCGAGCAGGCAGTTGCTTCTCTGGTGTCATGTACCAACAATGATCCCCTTCCCCGTACCCAATTCAGTTCTCAGAAATTTCTCTGTCCTACTTGGGGGTCTCAGCTGCATACATCAGTTCTTTATTGCAGAGTTCGTGCAAATATATTTTGGTAACGGAGCAGCTAAAATGCATTTGGATATTTAACTATCCCAAGAGGTATGGTACAGCTCTTTTTTTATTTGGAAAATTGTAGATGAATCAGTGAAATAACCCCAGCAGATGTTAGCGTAGATGTTAGTTTCTAGGAAGTGGGCATTATCCTCTTGGTAAAAGTTGAACTTTGGTAGCACGGTATCCCCTCAGGTGGCAATGTCAACATATGGTTATCACATTTGACTGTTTTGAAGTTCTGACCTCTACTGTGAATGTCCAAAGGAGTACATTAAACATATTTAGGTCTAACTTGTTTCTAGATGTGAATGTATGTGTGAGTGCTTGTTTGTCTAATTGTGCACTTGGCAGGCGACCTTTATAAGGCACATTGTTATCAGCTTGGCTGGCTCAACTGCTTCCATAAAAAGAACAGCAGATATGTATAAATGGATGGATGATGTTTCCTCAAGTGATGGCACTCATGACTAACTTTTCTCTTTTTACAAATCAACATTAAGGCATATAACAGCAAAGTCTTGAGCCCATTTGAACTCTATTTTGGGACAAAGGGCCAAACTCTCAAGAGTATTGGGAAAAAAACCTAGTCTTACAAAAAACGAATTATCTGAATTTTATGCTTTTCAGACAAGATGGCATGAAAAAATACCCACCAACCCCACCCAATGTGTACAATACTAACCCATGTTCATATGCTGTTGTTTGTAGTTGGCTGAACTGAAAATACAGGAAATATTTCTACTCGTTAAATAGAAGAAATTCTAATTATCAGGGCATTTTTTTGTCAAATCCAATACTGCATAGCATGGTCTCACAGTGTTTTCTCCTTTCAGTAAGCCACAAGCATATCATACAATGATGATACCATATCTTTACAGATTGAAAGGGATTTATTTGACTCGACAGTAATGCATGCACCTCTGTTTATGATCACTATTTATGGTTGGTGGGTGACTATTTCTCCAATATTGTCATTTCTTCGATATCATTACAATGATGCCAAGGGAAAGAATGTATTAAAACTAGAACATAAATGTGATAGCCTTACAAGGCTGTGTGTTTAGTCCTGTCTGCAGCTTGTACGTGAAAAGGTTACTGTCTCAGAGAGCAATAAAAATGTATTAGAAACAAAAACAAGACCAAAACCAGACCATGAGGGTCTGAGAATAGCATCTGTACAATTTGACGTCAGGGAAAAATAACTCTTCTTTTAGAAGGACAGAGTGACATCAACAGTGAAGCAAAAACTTTTCCTGTTGATTCGTTCTTGTAGAAAATAAATAATTTGTATGTTTCTATTTTAAATCTTAGAATATAGCAAAGTAATGGAAGACAGTTATCTCCCAATGGGAAAACATTTAGTTGATTTTCTGCTGATAATAAACCTCCCCCATTGAACCCTGTACTCCACTTATCTTGGATAACATTTTGTATAGTAAATAGAAAAGGGCTTACTTGTTAGCATTCTCCTCATTTTGGGGCTTCCCATGTCATGCGTAAGACATGTCAGCTGCTCGCCACAGTTTCCCATCATTAAGTTTCAGAAGGCGGCTGGGCATGTTAATATTGTTAAGATTTGTGCTGCAGTGAAATGACTGCTTTTCCTCCAAATTTGGTGAATAACGAATCAGGGTGTTACATTTTAGTATTGGAGAAAATGTAAAAAAAAAACCTCTACACGCGTGGAGTGTGGTTACTGCTCTTCGATGGACTTTGCCAGCCCACTTTCTTGGTGCCTTAATAACAACAGCGACCAGGTCCCAACTTTTGCAGGCAGTGTAAAAAGTGTTCATGAGATAGGAGGCTGCATGTCAATGCAATCAGTGGAATGCAGAGTATTTATGAAACCAAAGGAGATAAAGGACGTGGATTGTCAACAGTACTAGACCACCATGACATAAAATGTGTGTAAGAAAAAGCCATGGAACCAATAAAAAAGAACAGATAAACTCTGAGAGTGGGTGATCAGTATAGAATTATCACAACTCTTTACAGATAACCTGTAGAACCAAACTCAGGGAAACCTAAGAGGAAATAAAGACCTTTGTATGGATGTCTTCAAAATCTGGGGTGGCTGTGCTTCAAGAAATGCATGGAGCCAAACGGGGATTATTTTGAAGCAGGTGGTGTAGAATCTGGAAAACCCCCAAAAATGTATTTGTTAAAGAAGACTTTTTCATACACATTAGACAAGTTGTTACTAAAATCACACTTAATTCATACCATCATCAATAAATTTGCATCCATTGGAAATCAGGGTTTCTTTGCCCTAACTTGCACTCTGTCCTTTTGCTTCATTTGAGTCAAGAGTGATTTTTTTGTAAACCTTCATGTCAGTGGTTTGTCACAGAGTCTGCTAAGAGCCGTTCAAGTTTACCACAGAGCAACATGAAAGCAATTGCACATTTATTTTTACACAGTGACTGCTTCGTTTTGACTAAGTGGGAAAGTGAGATCACGGCGTTAATGATAGTTTTTGGGCTTTCTTTTTTCAGACGACTTGGTTGTATTATTATAAACAGAAAATGGCGAAGGACTATAACACAATGGTTTCCATGTGAGCATTTTTTTCCATGTTACCCTGTTATGATTTCCATTTTACAGACAGTAGCTCACCTTATTTTTGTATCCTACTTTCGACTGAATCATCGCAAAAGCTGTCGATATATGTAGTGTTATTTTGGTATAAATCTGGTTGATAACTTTCTTAAACTATTTCAGATCCAATAACTTATCTACTACCTAACTTTTATTTGTTAAGAAAAATAAAACAGGCAAAATCATTTCTCTTGGCCCGGTGAATAACAAAATGAATCCTGGCATGCTATTAAAAGGTACCCAGTTTTCTGGAATTACCTAGCTTGTTTCGCTGGATACTCGTTCTCTAGAATACAAGACCATGCAGGTGTGGAGGTGATTTTAAAATGTGATTTTCTTCATACACATGCAAAAAGAGCTTGTAGTTTTAGCTACCCTATGACATAAGGCTGACACAGAGCATTCCTTTGTTTGGTTCACCTTACTGCTGACATCTCACAGACTTGGGGAAACCCTCAGGCATTGGCCACTCACTTCTCATCACCGGACATGAAAAGAAATGTACTGCCTGGTATGGAACTTAACTGACATGCCGTATAAGCTCTCATTTCTTAAAAGAAATTCCAGTCGTTTGCGGCATCTGTGACACATTGGTATTTAAGACAGGTCAATTCGATTATGTACTGCACCACGCTTTCTATGTGTGATAACTTCTAGTATTTTGTTCCAGAACTTGTCTAGTTTAAAGGGTTTGGACAACCCATGCCCTGCCGTACTGAGTGAACGTTCTGGGAAACTGAAGGGCTTACACACTTTGCTGAAATTGGCTAATAATTTAGTTGAAACTACCATAAAGAGGCGAAACTGTATTGCAGTTGGTGTACGGCAATGTTGGTGAATTTGTTCAAGTGTTATGAATGACATTCTAATTGAGTTATATAACAACAGATTGATCTCACGAGAGCTAGTAATAACATCTGCGGTATGGCTATTTCTGTGTCTGTGATCCTTAGGGCAGATCAATACAACCGACAAACTAGCATAGCAATTTTTTTATCCTTGGGATACATGTGGCTGCCAGTGGATATAGTTGCAATGCAAAAAAAGAGAAACCACTCTCAATGGTTCCACGAAGTCTAATGTACTAGCGTGTCGTGTTGCGTTAGTAGGACGTATTGTCACTTGTCGCAATGTATCAGTTGCTAATTAAACTCCATGGTAAACACAACTTTAGTTGCCGCCCAGTAGGATATCATTAACTAAAAAGGATTAGAGATCGTCTCCCCGGAAGGCGGTGACAGTGAGGGCGGGCTGTGCAGAGTGCATCCGTGGCATCTCCTGCTTGAAAATGGACTAATCCAAATGGGATTCATCAATAAAAACGGGCGGAATAAAGTTGTGGCACTTAAGGCTCAAAGTAGCGAGGAGAGAGGAAGGGAGAGAAGCCCTGGCTGGCAGCCAGCCAATAAATTAGAGGATAGGAAATATGATTCCACTGGTGCACCACAGCAGCCTTGCAGTGACTCCTAACAGAGGGTTGCATTCATAATTGAATTAGTTGCAGGCAAAGAAAGGAAAGACATGAAAGGGACACGTGATGGGGGATCAATACAGAGACGTTGAAGTGGATGAGCCAGTTATTCCTGTTCTTCGCAAGACTAATTAAATGTTTCTTTTATGTTGCAGGTGATAATCTGAAGTGGGAAGGTGATCGAAACAATGGCGACGCCGCAGTGCAGCTCCAGACAGAGCAGCTCGCTATCTTCTTCTCCAAACAGGCAAGTAGAAGGGAGAAAGAGAGGCCTCGCAGATGCAACTGGGCTTGGCAGTGATCTTTACTGTGAGAAATCCACTGGCCAACGTGTCTCAACAGCTGATGCAATTAGATTCTCCATTTGCACCACAGTAAATATTGGTTCCAAAGTGAATATAACTAAATCAAGCTCCACCAGGAATCAAGTCTCAGAACCACACAATAGTCAATCCAAATACCACTTTTTGTTAAAACCCCCAATGGCCATCTGTCAGAGTGGCTTTTACACGACAACGTTCTATTCCCACCAATAAATAGAGTAGTTTGAAAACAGAACGTACAGAATTTACTCGGGCCACTAGCGCTTGGTCATACTTTATTGTGATAATATTTAACAGTCACTGCCTCTATGTCACCATTTTGCAAATGTTATGCAATACCTCTGTCATCAACATACACTATTAATTAGTTATAATACAGGCAACACCAATATCACAGCAATGCAGATACAAGAGCAGCCACATCCACAGAACTCAATTGTAAACTGTAATCCATCGTAAACCGATAACCTCCGTTCGCTTCCTCAAATGGCGTGTTCTGGCAAACCCCAGACAGTCGTTATAAAAACGCCATTGATAACAGCAATAGTCTAAAATAACACTATACCATGAGCAAACAGCCCTCTTTCGTCTCCCTTAGCCCCTGATAATGTAGCAGAAATAAGGTGTGTGGTTGTGCGTCACACTAAAGGATGAAGGATAATATTGGTTGACGGATTCCAATAAGTGTGAGTGGGCATTTGGTCAATGTTTCTAAGCAGCTTTTGAGTATACACAGTCGCACATCATCATTTGACTAATAAAAATCAAACTCAAATCCTTTCCCATAATTCAGGCATGGTTTTAATTTTGTATATTAGATTTGAGACACACAAATGTAAATCAAAGGTCTGTACTTTTTCTCGCAAAACTGTCATATGCCACTATTATCAGCTTTAACTCAAAATGGCACACAAAATAAGAAATAATGACTCATACATGGACCTAATACATCAAGGTCTACTATTTAAAGTAGTGTCTCACATGGGCGAATACACTTGTGACCTCAAACCATCTGGGTACATATCAGAGACCAAAACATTGACCAATCGTGGCATACAAAGTTCCTGTTTTTGGACAAACTACTTGCCAGGGATGACTGAGTCATCATCAAGGAGGGAACATTTTGTAAGAAAGACCGTAAGAGCGAATGCATTTAAAAGAAATTAATTTAAAATCCAAACAAGAGTAGGAGTAATTGCAAAGATATTATATTCACAACGTGAATGGCGTAAAAGCTGCCAAAATTGACTGTATGCCGTTGCCTGGATTCACTTAAAAGGTCGGCCAACAACATCTGTTCGTCATTTGTCTGCCGTGGCTTGCCACGAGGTCCAAAATGGACCAGTCGGAGGACATGGCATTTAGTTAGATGTCAACTTAGGGCAGGTAAAAATCATAGGGAAAATCATACTGTGTGTTTAAGAGTACTGTTAGTAACATGTGCTTTTAACTTCTCCAATGACTCATGTGTCTCAGACACAAGCCAACAGATGGCAGAGACGCTGCCGAGAGGCTTTAAGCGCAGCACAGGGTAACCGGCTGAATATTTGGACGATGTGTATGCAGCTCTACAGCTACAAACTATTGCATAGTATAAACATGGAACCGTGCAAAGTAAATGCATGTATGTATGACTGGGAACATAATATTCTGCTATGATGATATGGCTGTGGATGCAGCATAAAAAACAACATACAAGGATAGTGGGTTAACTGGAATCACAATTTCAGCAAACAAATCCACTTTTAGCTGAGGTCTTCAAACGGGGATAGTTCAATCCTGGGTAAAAGTATTGCCTTTCAAGGAGAACACCTTTCTCTTTCCCTCCAGGTCTAACGTTTTAACCACCAGAGAGGGGAAATCCAGGTTCAGAGAGTGAAAATCCTGTTACACATTGGCTTCAGCTACAGGTGCTAAAAATGAATACATCTGCACAGAAATATTGCCAATGCATTTGCGATATCAGTGCAGTATACGGTTGTGATTCAAGTGAGTGTATCTGTAGTTTAATTCTCTGCGCCTTGGAGAAATGATTGAAGCTGTGGTCAAAGGTCTGTGAAAATTGCAGCGCAATGACTGAAACTGCGATTCAGTTTTCTAGCATGGTACAGTCGTTACATTCCAAAACAATAGTTTGGGAAGCTGCTGATCTTTTGGTTATTTTTTCAGTAATTTACAAGACATTTAAAAATCCATTTTGAAGGACGTTAATTTATTGATTTAGTCATAAAATTGACTGATCTCTTTTTGGATACATCCTAGTTTCTTCCCATTTAGTCAAAACCAAACCCACAATGGGAAATTGTGTGCATGTCAGTGTTTTTTGGTGCCCATATTTCCACTTGGCCAGCTTTTGCGGATGCGGGATCAGGCACCATGGCTACCATAAAAACATATCTGCCACATGATGGGTAAAGCTTACTTCACATTTAATAAATCATATTAAGAGGTTTTGAATAACTAAGTTAGGATATAAGATAGATAAAATAGAGAAGGATTGCTGTCACCTGCTAGTATGGATTTTTTTTTCAGTTAAAACGAATAGAATTTATCTGGTGTGGGTCATACAGTTCGTTTTATTGACACTTTAGAATTTGTCTAAACTTCTGTTCGAAACTATTAATAAAAGTATGACAAAAACTGGCTCATTCATTTAATTGAGACAGTTTGGAGATGTGTGCTTTTAATTATTTTTTTTTCCATTTTTCTTTTTACCTCAAAGGGCAAAAACTAATCGATATCAATGTTAATGTTGTATGCACCAGAAAACTCATCGTCTAACTTTGTTTTTTGGTGTGCTGTGACCATCAAGAGATCAAGAGAAAGTGCTTTCATTGGTAAAACAAGTCCCAGGAGAACAGCGAAGTCTGCTAAACCTGCACTTATGATCGATGAAGCGTTCTATCTTTTTAAACTCAAATCATCCGTGGCCTTCAAGTAAATTTAAAATATGACTGTTTAGGGTGACCACACCCCTTCCTCAGTCGCAAATTAGTTCCAGCTGCTCTTTAATCGCCATACTTGAGTGACAACATCTGCTCTGCTGCACACCTGCCCGTATGCCGCAAGCTAGTGCTGCCACGTTGGTGAACAGAAGTTCTTGCTCAAAAATAGATTGTGGTGGTGTGTCTTCATGTAACCTTACATCTATGGCCAGATTCAAATAGGAGGATGTTTGTTAAACAATTTCCCCTCTTGTTGCTTGGTGAGGATTTCCCAAAATACTGTCATGACAAGATGCCTGTACTGAGTATAATCTGTCAGTAAGGGTTTCTTATCTAGTTTGAAATGATACACATGTTTGGCAAAATGTAAGCAAGAAATCAGGAGCTTTGACTTTGAAATGACATTTCAGGAGTGGAAAGTTCTACAGGCTTGAACCACTACCAAAGACTGACACAAACCATGGTTTAACCTACTAATACTAGAAGCGACCATGCTCGAGTAATTCTCTTGCTTTTTTATGTTAGCTACCAGATTTTTTACCAGACTTTTGTTTATTTCTTAGCCAGGGCATTTAACTCCATCATTCATAAAAATGGAGTATCCTGGAAGTGACAAGATTGGATAGATTGAGAAATGAAATTGGGAGAGACAGAACTGGAGTAGTAGTGGAACTGCGCAAGCGTGTGGATATGAGAGTACTCGGTTGGTTTGGACACATGGAGAGGATGGATGAGGAGCGAATGTTGAAGAGGATCCACAGAGCAGAAGTAAATGGAAGGAGACCAGGAGGAAGGCCGCGATTGACCTGGATGGATGGCGTTATGAGTGCACTGCAGGAAAGAGGTGTAAATGTAGGGGAAGCGAGAGCTCTTGTTGGTGATAGGAATGAGTGGAGAGTCAAGTCAAGTCATTTTTATTTGTATAGCCCTTAATCACAATTAGTCTCTAAGGGCTTCACAAGGTATTACATATAAGAAGTTTAGGTTATTCGTATGCTATAGAGTAGAAGTGAGTTTTAAGCCTAGATTTAAACATTTCCACCGAGGTTGCAGATCAGATCTCAGGGGGAAGAGCATTCCACAACACCCGTGCCCGGATGGAGAACGCTCTCGAACCAGCGGAACACTTCTTGGCTCTTGGGATCACCAGGAGACCGGCGCTCTCGGAACGAAGGCTTCGGGCCGGGACATAGGGGGAGATCAGATCTGAAATATACGAGGGGGAAAGTCCATGTATGATTTTGTATAGTAGTAGGAGAACCTTAAAATCGCATCTTAGGCTAACAGGCAGCCAATGCAGGTTAGCCAAAATTGGGGTGATGTGATCGTACTTTCTTGTCCTTGTTAAAAGCCTCGCTGCAGCATTTTGTACCAGCTGAAGACTCTTGAGTCTGGTCATCAGAAGACCGGAAAGTAGTGCATTACAGTAGTCGAGACGGGAGGTAACAAACGCGTGAATTATGATTTCCGCATCCGACTGAGAAAGTATAGGACGAATTTTAGCAATGTTACGGAGATGGAAGAAAGCGGTTCTAGTAATTTTCTTCACATGTGTTTGAAAGGATAGATCGGGGTCGAAAATGACACCTAAATTTTTAAGTGAGTCGCTCTGTGTGATGTGGCAATTGTCCATGTTCACAGCGGTTTTAGAGAACAAGTCACGGGACTTAGATGGACCAATAACTAACATTTTAGTCTTTTCAGAGTTGAGACGCAGGAAATTGAGTGACATCCACTCTTTTATCTCGGTGAGGCAGGCCTCCAAATTTCCACAGTTTAGTGTGGCAGATTCCGCCATCGGGAGATAGAGTTGAGTGTCATCTGCGTAGCAATGGAAACTGACATTATACTTGCGAATAATATCACCCAGTGGAAGCATATAAATGCTGAAAAGAAGGGGGCCAAGCACTGAACCCTGCGGAACACCACAAGTAACACTAAATGGCTCAGATGTCAATTCGCCATATTTAACACAGTGTGTCCTATCTGAGAGGTAGGATCTGAACCATAATAGGACGTTTCCTGAGAGACCAATCCATTTTTCCAACAGTTCTAGCAAGATATTATGGTCCACTGTGTCAAATGCAGCACTAAGGTCCAGCAGCAGCAAAAGTGATGATGCGCCCGAGTCCATTGTCCGTAGGAGATCATTGGTTACCTTAATCAGAGCTGTCTCAGTAGAGTGGTTAGCCCTGAATCCTAAATGCATTGATTCAAAGAGATTGTTCTCAGACATGAAATCATTCAGCTGCTGTGCCACTACTTTTTCAAGTATTTTAGAAAGAAACGGTAGGTTTGACACAGGTCTATAATTACATAAGTTTTCTGGATCAAGGTTGGGTCGTTTCAGTGTGGGTTGTGAAAGGATAGTGGCATGTTTGGACGCACTCTAAGGGATGGGCAGGGCACCTATATGATACAGCAGGGGTAAACCAGTGAAAGCTGTCGGGCCCTGCTGTTGAACAGAAGAGTGTGTTGTGTCACCCTGACCCGAGTGACATGGCCGCTTTATTGTGTCCTGTTTCATCTGGAGGGACGAAAGCCTAAACAAACTTGTGTGCCAAAGTGCTTCACTTGTTTGGGTGTTTGGGCACTTGGGTTGGCCGTGGTAAAAAAATGTTTGTCTGTGTTTTTTGCTTTTTTTCCCCTTTTTTATTTTCTTTGTTTTTGTATGTGTTTGTCTTGCTGTCAGTCACCCCTCTCGAGGGATATGGCCAGGGTAGAAAGATAAATTCATAATTAAATCTATTGTAATTAACAAAGAAATCTGTAAACCTTTAAGTCAAAGACGTCACCTATGTGTCAGAATGTTTTATTATACCATGTTTAAACATCAAAGATGAACTTATCATGCTCAGTTAGGTTGAAAGTGATTATCGTTGTCCGTTAACTATGTTATTTTAAGCCACACCAGTCACTCTGAAAATGGATGACTGAATAATGCTCAAGGTAGCGAGTGGCTGACTTCCTGATGTAAACACTGAAATATTTGTCATGTTTGTCAATCTGATACATACCACATCCCTCTTTTGGAAAACAGACGCATTATTATCCCCATTATTGAGCATTTACGGATGGCGAGGCAAGTAAATCCATCCTGGCTCATTCTTAAACGGTGATGTTATGTAATGTGTGGAAAAGGGTTTGGAAATAGCTCCTTTGGTGGTTGAACCAGCTTGTTTTAGGTGTCACTAAGTGGTTAATTGAGTAAAATGATGCAAAAGTGAGAGTGAATTTTCCACATTCCCCTTGGTTGGCCACAACAACGAGTGCTCATCAAGCTGTCTGACTGTGACTCACTCGTCGTTGCGTTCATCCAGAGCTTTGCTGACATGCTCCAAAACTGTCGTTCTTTTCTTCGTGGAAGGAACTCAGGGTGAGGGGAAATGATTTCATCCATCAAGTTATGAGAATATTGGCCATACAGTTAGAGCAATTACCTAAAAGTGATTATTTCTTGATTCCTGGAAAAGGTACGGTTCACAGAGGAGAGAACTTTGCCAGTATTTCTTTGCATAAATATTGGTTAAGTTCCAGATTGTGCCAACCTCAGTGGTTCCACTGAAGGAAATAACAGTTCCCTTTTTGAGCCTTTTTTAGCTGCCTGATTGGCTCAGGGACCACCATGAGGTGGGTTTGTTGATGTGAATGAACGGGTGCGTTTGACGTGCACTGTGCCGAATGAGATGTTAGCGTGACCCAAACAAAACCCTGCATTGATTTGCTTTCACAAAACACAGGCTGCCGATGAGTTTGTTACTGGAAATGAAACATTTTTTTTTAAATGATTTCATTCTGAGTAGCTGAAGGGCAAAGCCTGACCAACGTTGTGAGTCCAGTTTATCAGTGGAAAATGAATGTTTAGTGCAAGCACTGTCACGATCTTCTACATCTAACTTAAGCGTAGACAACAGTAAATTGTGCCCGGGACGAAACTTAGAAACGCTGAAGACATGGAGCTGGCCTCTTGGAAGACTCCCCAGGTGCCCAGACTTCAGATTGCCCTCTTAAGCTGCAGTTCATTAGGCAAGTATTGACATGTTTGCCTACCAAGGCCACTTCATGGCCAGCTATGATACTCAGCTTTACTCCAGCTATTTTTTACATTTTAGTGGCGTTTGACAAACAATGAACACAATCTGAGGAAAGTACAACCACAGGAAAAGCCACAGGCAGTTTGCATACCAGTTTAAACAATGCAACAAATACTTTGAGAACAACTATAACATTCAAAACTATCAGGGGGGATGGGAAAACACTTGCTCTGTTAAACCTGTGTCAAACCTGTTAAAGAAATTAAGAGTAAAATGTATGAAACATTTTACAACATATGCAAAAAAATTGTGTTGGCTTTTCAGTCTAGAGTACATTTAATAATTTATTCATTATTCTTTTATTTATTGCCAGAATCTCAAGCACTGGCAGGATAAGAAAGTTAATTGTTGCTACCATGAAGGAGCACTCTGCCACTCATGTGAACAATCTCATAAGACTTGTTCATAAGTGCATTATAAAAAAGAAAAACAATGTTCTGTGCATAAACTATGGCATGTAATCTATGACACAGTCTGCAGCGATTTCTTTTTGGGGAGAACTAAAATATTTAATCCCCGCGACCCTACTGAGGATAAGCGGTGCAGATAATGGATGAATGGATGGATAAAATACTTAATACTTTGGACCAGAATGTGAGTAAGTCTGAAACCTATTTAAAGTTACTTTGATTAGGAGGCAAACTACTGAAATTGTGAAAGAACCTTAATGGGAAGGCTAGAAAAGGGATTTGAGTGGTTTGACTTTGACTCTACTAAATGTGGGTCATTCGTCTCTCTCGCTGTGTTTGTCCCACCAGCAGCAGTCGCATGCAGTGCCTGCAGGTCGACTCGGTGCAACGTTGGATGGAGGACCTGCGGCATATGACCGAGGTGGAGTGTATGTGCGTGCTGCAGGCCAAACCTATTGAGGTGGAGGAAGATTCCCAGCAGGCTGAGCTGATGGTGTCGGCCGGGGCGGGTGCAGGTGCGGCAGGAGACCACGTGGCACGTAACAACCTGCAGACACTGCTCCGCCGGGCCTTAGTGGTCAGCACGGAGCTGGGTAAGATGTTTCAGCGGTTGGAGAAGGGACGCTGGCAGAGGGTCCACAGTACAGCAGTTCGGGCAAACTGCCACGTGCGCTCTCTGGTGCACGAGTACAGCGCAGCACGAAACACACCACCTGAGATGCAGAAGGTGAGGAAGGCTGTGTGAGTACGCAACTGGTCATGCCAGGTCAATCATTCAGGTGGCTTTCCTTTGATTGCAGTATGAGAGGTCTCTTCTGGAGAAGTGCGTGGAGCTGACGAATATCACAGAAAGGTACTGAATCAAATCCCAGATAGTTTAATGTCTTATATGACAGAAATAGTGGGTGTTTTTTGTAGATAACTGTTAACTAGCACCCAACAACATCAAGCAAATCAGTCCGAATAGGACTGAATATGAATCCTGCACCACTTATCTTCAGGAGGGTCGCAGGGGTGCCCATTCCAGCTAGGGGGACCCTCAACCGGTTGCCAGCCAGGGCACACAGAGACAAACCATTAACTTGCTCATTCACACCTAGGGACAATTTTGAACCGGCCAATTAACCTGACATGTATGTTTTTGGAATGTGGGAGGAAACCCACGAGCAGAACATGCAAACTCCACAAGGGGAGGTTGCGGTAGCTGGACTTGAACGCTGAACCTCTGCATAGCTGGGCTGCGCTCTAACCACCCATCTGTCGTGCTGCCTTCAGCAAATATAACTAAAAAACTATCACATTTGGAAAAAAAAGATATTTTCAGTTGTCCAGGATTTTAATAAACTCCACCGATGACATGATTACTTTTTTTTTCATTTTTGCCGTAGGCATGCATATTAATCTTCAACTTTTACAGGTGCCTCAACACAGAGGACGAGTTCTTCCTGAAGTCAATGAGGGATGCCATCCATGAAATCCTAACTGATGTCAGTGATTCATTCAGCACCATGATTGACATGGCATTAGCCAATGAGATTCAGGTTTGTACAATCTACACTTCAAACCCAACAAATACAGTTTGTCTATGATTTTCCCATTAATTAATGAAATCTACATACAGATTCTGATCAAGCAGATAGAATCTTCAGACAATCCCCACACCATCGGCAGCGCTATCAGCAACCTGTTGTCCCTCACCCAGGATGGACCACAGCTCTGCAGCATCATTGCCAAGGTAAAGATGAATAAAATAGCCTTAACTTGAAATTAAAGTCTGCATCTTGTAACAGGAATTATTTAGAATTAAAAAGTTTGTTGACATAATTGATGGCAGGAAATGTTCTTATTTGGCTGACATTTACAAAATCAGCAGGTTGGGAAAATACCAACATGCACAATAAAGAGGGTGGTCAATGCTGAGGATATCAAAGCCCCAAACTCGATTTTGCCACATGTAAAATAAACGATAGCCAATCAGGAACCAAAGGCCACGTTGTTAAACTTAGCGATCAAAATATATGGCCTCCAAGTCTTTCCACAAAAACTATACGAAGTTGTTTTACTTGCCAAGGGGAACACCTTAATTTCTTTTTTTGTATTTGTTAGTCTGGTTCACTTATGGAGCAGAGGTGCCTCTCACAGGTCAGTATGAATATTACATCCAGTTACTTTTAGTTTGGCACCAGAAACTCATTATTGACCGTGGCCAGATGTTTAAAGAGCCTTATTGTCAATGTCAAGTTTATTGTCGTGTTTGGTGTCTTAAACAATCTGCATTTACCAGGCCTTATGTAAGAGGCTGTTTAACTGCAAGATCAGGCAAGCAGATCAGTTGGGCCATTAGTTAGCTGGCCACTTCCAGGACATACACACATACACGCATTGCAAGATCAATACAGTCAGTTCCCATTAGCAGAGGGACAGAACTTTGATTACGTGGCTGGGTTGTGTCTACTTATCAATTCACCTCAGCTTACAGAAGTGCTGTGAGTGGGAAGCTTTCTTCCAGTAGCCGCTAATGATTGGCCACCACTAAATTAAGTAGGACCACCTCACACGTACACGCAGAAAACACACACATTACACAACCTAGTGCGTAATGTCTGGCTTGTGTCCAAGCTCCTCATCTTTTTCAGTGAAGAGCGTACTTATCTTCTTTTTCTTTCCTTTCTCCGTTTATATGCAATACCACTTAAACGGTGGAAAGGAGAGCTGAAAAGTCCTTGGAGATGATACACTGTGTTTAAATACAAAGTAGTGAGCAACAGTGCGACATAAATTGATGAGTCAAAGTGCACATTCAACAGACTATAGCTCACAGATGGCTCTCCTAAGCTTTCTATATTTAAATAGACCAGTATTTAACTACCCAGAAATTTCAGGGTGAAATGAACTAATAAAAAACAGAGGTTTTACCTGAGAATTATGTTACTGGTGAGTAGCTATCAACTAGTTATGGGTATCTGCTGCCCACTGCCTAAAGTCAACTGGCATTGACTCCAGAAGACTCTTGTGAATATAAGCAATTGGAAAGATTAGCAGTGGTTAACTTAGTTTCACATTTGGACTCCAATGAACCATCGCTATAAAGTGGTTCACTTTTCAGGGTCTCGCTACCTTACTGATTTGCATTGTGTTATTCATTTTCGTTGGCAAAACATTCTCTCCGCTGCTCAATCTGTCAATAATGTTACGTTTTAATATGTACAAAGATCCCTATTTTATTATGCAGGTTAGGTATAAAAATGACCCCGTGACTACCTACTCCGCCAACAAAGCTAGTTACTAGCACAAAAAATGCAAACACCATAATACATTTTTTTTCTCAATTTTTTGGGGGACCACTTCTAAAAATGTATATTAAGAACTCAATGCTTAGCATGACAGTTGAACTCATGACCTTCAGGCTGTGAGATTGACACCTTACCTACTGCGCCACGAACGGTTTCCCCTTTGAATTTTGCAATAACAAGTTTCATTTTTCTCAATATTTCTGGTAATAACAAAAAATAAAACTGAGAATTCAATGCTTCGCATAAGAGTTGAACTCGTGACTTTCAGATTGTGAGATCTACTGCATCAACTAAGCTTTTACATCTAAGCAAATTCCAAAAAACATATTACATTTTTCCTCAATTTTTTCAGGAATACCTCCCAAAACCTGATATCAAAACTCATTGCTTGCATGAGAATTGAAATCATGACCTTCAGATTTTGAGATTGACGCACTACCTAGTGCACCAACGTAGCACTTGCTCCTAAAGAATTTGCAAAAAACATAATTATTTTCTTCTCAAGCTTAAATTCAGAACTCAATGCTTCACATTAGAGCTGAACTCACAACCTTTGAATTACGAGAATGACACACTACGTACTGCGATAACCAACTAGATAGATAGATAGATAGATAGATACTTTGTTCATCCCCGAAGGGAAATTCACATTTCCAGCAGCATCCCTGAGCTGAGAACAATCGAGAACAATCGAAAATAACACGGGAGCTGCTGGAGTGGCTGCCATTCGTGACAGCGCCGGAAGAAAAGATTCAATTTGAATCATTTACAAACAAACAATTGAATCATGTACAAACAAACAAACAAAATATTCATGTTTTAATAAGTGGAGTGTTAATAAAATATTTCTGATACTGATATAACCAGATAAAACTAATTTTATCATCCACCCATCCAACTAGCCTCCCATTCAACTAACCAACTATTCAATTTTATTACTGACAAATTATCCTTCTGTCCTACCAACCAACTATTCAATTATCTTACTGACAAATTATCCTACCATCCAACTATTACACAGTCCAACCATCCTACTAACCATTTATCTAATTGTCCTACCGACGGATTCTCCTACCGACAGATTGTCCTCCCCGCGGATTGTCCAAAAACATAATACATTTTTTTTCTCAATATATTGGGGAAGACTTAAATTTTTTTTATTAAGAACTCAATGCATCGCATGAGTGTTGATTATGAGATTACCGCTCTACCTAAGGCAGTGTTCATTTCACCTCTGAAAAGTGATGGGTCCCGGGGACTCGCATGCTCAAAAATCTTTGGGTCCCAACAGAGATCTATGGGTCCCCAGAATTTAGTGTTATCGAGGTTAAAATTGTAAATCGGTGACAAACATATAATAAAAATCTATATATTCATTCAGTTTTAATCATCAAAATATTAATTCATTTTCTGCATCAAATTATTGTTGGTAATATACCGATCAAAGGGATAACCACAAACCTGTCTTTTTTTCATTTTCTCTTTTTATACTTCCTTTTTTTTCTTAACTTCTTTATACAACATAATTCGTAATATCAATCATCAAAACAAGTGAGCCGCTTGAGAGCTGGCTCTCTTTAATGAGTTGAGCCAAAAAACGCCGCTTCTCTAAAAAAAGACGGACTTAACCTTCGCTCGACGACCAGCACCACAACAATTACGTAATCTCGAAGCGACGAGATCTTGTTGGCCGAGATCGGCGTGCAGACGAAAACTCGAATCGCGAGACCAAAACAACGATGGCGGATATGCCTGACGAAAAGTTTGGAGTGCAGTAAATCTTTGTTTAAAAAAAATTAATCGGGTATCAATGACAATTTTGTGGCAAAAAAGTTGCGTCCCGGGGACGCACGTTGATTTGAGACTACGCGTCCACAGCACAAATGATGCGTCTAGGACCCAGGGACGCGGGCAAACGAGAACACTGTTACCTATTGCACCAACAAAGCCATTACTCCTGTGGAAATAGCAAAAAACACAATAAATTTTTTGGGTATTTCTTACAAAAACTTAAGAACTCAATGCTTCGCATGAGAGTTAAACTCATGACCTTCAGAGTACAAGACTGACACGTTACCTACTGCAATAACCAATTTACCAACTATACTACCAACCAACAAATTATCATCCCATCCAATTATCTTCCCATTTAACTAACCTAACTATTAGATTTTATTACTGACAAATGATCCTTCTCTCCTACAAACCATCCATTCAATTATTTTACAAACAAATTTTTCTACCAACCAACTATTTAATTATCTTACTGACAAATAACTATTATACAGTCAATCATCCTACCAACCATCTATCTAATTGTCCTACTAATGGATTTTCCTACCGACGGATTGTCCCACCGTCGGATTGTCCAAAAAACATAATACATTTTTTTCTCAATTTTTCACACATAAACAATGCTTACCTTTGTTTTATTGGCTGATAAAAATGTTACAATTATTGTACTTTTGTTTACCAAAGATCTTGTTATGTCATATACGCTACAAGACAAAATAATTACGTAAATGTGTTGCACCATTTTGTAAAAATCAAACGTTTGTACTCACTGAGAATTAAGATTCATAGCAGGCCCCTTCCTCAAAATGCACCTTATAGCTGGCAAGGCCGATTTTGACAGCCCAGTCCCCCAAAAGTAGTGATTAGTTTTTTAAATTCACTTCTAAAGGTTTGAATAAAATAATTTAGACCTTGTCAAAAATATATATAACCACAGAATCAGACATTCGGGTTTAAAAAACGTTCAGTCAACAAGCTTAGTGTAACTAACTGTTAGCAAGTAGTTAATTGTTGCATTAGGCCTTCTAGCCAATCAAAACAGAGGTGGTGACGTCATTAGTTACCCCGCCATCATATCTGCCAATCTTATGGCCAAAAGCAAAATACACCCTAGCAACCCATTGCTGAAATCTGATTGGCTAAGCGCCTCGGCATTAACCATAATAGAGGAAGTAGCCTAGCACAATCCAATCAAGAGAATGGCCTTTGTGGAGTAATGAACACGGTAAAAGCAACTTATCTGAAATATTGGGACATTCACAAGTGAGCACAGTTTAATTTTCATTGGTGCAATAACAAAGTAGGCAGGCATTTATGAATAATATATTTTGTACAAGGTTTCTCCTGGTGCATGCATTTGATACACATAGTTTTTCTATATTGTTTTTTCGTCGTTTATCAATATTGTTATTATAAATGGAATAACAGGGTGGATGTGTCTCAAACTTTTAATTCAAAATACATCATTTTAGATATGTACCACTGAATTACAACCCCTAAAACAAATAAATGGCTAATAGTACTGTTTTCATCATCAAACATGCGATATACAGTAGTAATCATTGTAGTTTAATTTATACCTCTAATACTTTAATGTTGTCACATTTAGCAGTTTGTACATTAGTCCAAAACATAAAACCGAAAAAAGAAACTGATTGAATTAAAATGTATTGCAGTGGACACGTGTTTCCTGTGAGGGTTACGTTCCTTAAAATAACCCAGGATAGGCAAAATCTGTGATGTAGAAACCTTTATTTTTTTAACAATTATTATACCATTGAAATACTGTATTATACGTTGAAACCAAATCCCAACCCTTTTTTTCCGAGCTCAAGCATTTGTTTTAAGATCCATTGTGCTATATTTGACCACCAGATGGCACTGTACCGTCTAATGTGAACAAAAACCAGTGCCAAATAAGCAAGATGCCAGACAAACGTGGCAGAGGCTACTAGGTACGGATTCTGCTCTGTAAAAGAAATAAACATTTCTCGACCTGTGATCATTTATGGAAAATATCAGTTGTATGATAATATATGTATTTCTGCCTGTTATTCCAATTAATGTTGTATTTTTAACTGAACGAAGTTTGTTTGTACCACCACTAAGCAATAAATATTACACACTGTCCTTTCAACAAATAAAAGTACATTTTTCACAAATAACTCCTGCGCTGTTAAATATTTATTTTAATCATCAATGTGAACTGACTGTTTAGCTAATCTGAATACAGAACACAATGCAGGATGCAAAGCAGTGAATCACATTCTAGCGAGGTCTCACTGTACAGCAATTTTCACCAATATCCTTAAATAAATCTTAATACAGTTCTCAGCAGTCCTTTAAGATTAAATTCAAATAATGTCTATTATTAATAAGTACACTATAAATAAAACATGAATTTGTGTAACTGTTGATCTTCTTTGTGCCCAGTCAAGTGCAAATTACAGAATTACACGCCACATTGTCCCAATGGTGCAAATGCACGCGAGGCATTTTTAGCCATGTGCGTGATCATGTCTGGATGAAATCTCTGGAAAAAGAGGCAAAGTGGCTCAACAATGTGTGAAAAAGCAAAATTGTCATGTAGGTGAAGCTCCTCGCATTCTTATGAATCGGGAAGCAGCTTCTTAAAGACCTAGCTAAAATTAGTTTACACACACACACACACACACACACACACACAAAACCCTCCTCAGCAATCCTGAATCCATTTATACTATTATTCCAAATTGCATTACTTTCATAAGCGTCTCTTTTAAAGTTGCAATGTTTTCCTGTTTTGTTTTCTGTCCGGGCCAATTTTTGTCCAACAATGCTCTGTGATTACACCTTAGTAAAATGGACATGGAGCCAATATGGCCAAATTTATTGCATAATGAAGGCCTATAATAAAAAGGGGTAAGCTAATGCTCTACATTCACGTCAACAAAAGGTCTGAGGATGACCAATCATTGACAACAAAAATCAAGTCTTGTTGGAGACAAACTGCATATTTCATGAGTGAACAACATTGATAAGATGATGAGAATCTGGGAAAAAAATCTGTCAGTTGTATGCAAAATCAATTTTAGGTCGTCATCCGTGTGCAAATAGATCAAATTACCTGTTGGAAGGACGGGCATTATCCTAATAAGCCCATTATAGCGGTCGTGTTCTGTTCACACGGTGGAGTGGCCAATCATTCTGCCCTCCACACTGACCTGCGACCGCTCTCCTGTTCGGATGATTGGACGGTCTGGGGGAAGATCAGTCAGTATGTTTGCTCAATCTGGGAAACAAAAACAAATATGCAATTTTAAAGGACTTTGTTTGAATACCCTACACCTTTGGTTAGTGTTTTTTATGGAGTCCTGTTGTATAATGTAAAACATTGAATTTTATGCGCAATTAATATTTTAATCATACTAAATGACTACCAAAATAATAATAAACTATTTATACTGTATATTAATTTATGGTATATGTTTGGACAAGGAATTTTTCAATTTCTTTTACAATTTTTACCTCCTACATGGTCAGGGACTAAATAGCTTATTTATAAAGCTAAATTCAACATGTACATACATTTTAATATCAAAAGCACTGGTTGGTAAATTTCAATATTATCCTAAAAATCTGTTCTCTTATTTAAGCTGTATGAAATGTGAAACCGAAATAGTGATATTTGAAAAGCAAGACATTTTCGTGGTCTTGTAATTATTTTGATATGAATTGGCAGCACAGCAGCGCAATGGTTAGTGCATGTGCGGCACAGTTCTGAGGTCATGAAATCGAACTTTTCTGTGTGGAGTTTGCATGTTCTCCATGTGCTTGCATGGGTTTCCTCCAGGCACTCCAGTTTTCTCCCACATTCCCAAAACATGCATGTCAGGTTAATTGACGGGTCCAAATTGTCCCTAGGGGTTAATGATTGAGTAAGTTGTTTGTCTCAGTGTATCCCGCGACTGGCTGGAAACCAGTTCAGGTTGTCCCCTGCCCACTGCCTAAAGATAGCTGGGATGGGCTCCAGCACCCCCGCGACCCCACTGAGGATAAGCGGTGCAGATAATGGATGGATGGATGTTTAACTCAACGCAAGGAGCAGATCCTTAAGAATATGATGTAACATTTGCACATTGCGAACGTTTATCATATTCAAAGATTCAACCCCAAAAAACAAATTTCTTGACAACATTTTGAAAAGTAGGTTTATATTTTTTTTATTTTTTTCGTGTAAAAAACAATTGCTAGACGTTAAATCACATTTATAGCTCTTTCTTTGGTTTTGTTTTGTATAAATAATGAGTCCTAATGTAATAAGATCTCTGGATAAAGTGGTTGGAAAAGAGTACCGTATCGTCCATATTTTCGTGTGTATAGCATACATTTGTTAGTATTTTTGTTTATTGTATTAAGTTATTTGACAGCCACTTTTTTATTGTTTTATTTAAATATAATATTCTATTGTTTTGTGCACTACTATTCTAGCCGTCCAAAACGTAAATATTTGAATAAACAGGAGGAAATAAATATGCGTTTTTTAAAAATCCGATTCATCGTTTAATCGAAAAATAATCAACCTATTCATAGATTATCAACATTATCGTACTTGCTGCTCGAATATCAATTAAGCTTTCCCGAATGTCACGTAGGAAGGAGCGGTGGTGTCACTGTTCAAGATCTGCCGACAGGACCGCTTCCAATGCCTCTACGCTCACGCTCTTAGGACAGTTGCCTCCATCTGCTGCGTGGAGGAGGGCATTAAGCAGCTCGACAAGGTACCCAAGCACTCCTGCTCTTGCTCTGTAATCTTGAATTGTGAAAGAACCCTGAATGCACCATATCACCCGTCTAAAGCCAGGAAAAAAATATGACTGAAGCACTTTACACTGGCTTACTAACTAACTAACCAACTAACCACAGAGTTTCAATGGGTGCTTGAAATCCTTAAAAATGCTTAAATTTTAATAGTGTGTTTTAAATAATTGCTAAGTGCTTGAATTTGGGGTAAATGCTTGAAGTTGTTGCCATGTTTCTCAACAAATCTGCTTAAAAATGATGCAGTCACTGCTCTCTATTGGCTTTGCTTTACCATTGCATTTCTTAAGGGCAGCTGGCCTTTGTTTGCATGACATTGTCCTTTTAAAGGTCATCGCCCCCTAAGGATCGCGCCCAAGAGGACAGGTGCATGCTACATCCCCACTAAGAAATGTGTAGTGCAAGGATAACGTATTAATTTTGGACAATTCTTATGGGCCATGCAAAATATTAAGGTAGCCATTCCCATTGATAAATTGTAATAAGAGGAGCTTCCTGCAACTCCAAATGTAAGCCACATTACTGTCATATTTACCCAACACCTAAATGGGGAGAGATTCATTTAAAGATATTTATTGTTATTGTTCAGATCCACAAACATATTTGGGACTTACTCTAGATCTAAAAATGATATGTCTTGGTAAATGCACATGCAAGGTTAAAAACGGTATATGTAAAAATTGGAGCTATATTTGTGGCTCGGCAAAATACAAAGTTCACACCAGATTTCTTAATTTGTTGTTCTTTTTGGGGGAAATTGGCTTTGAAAGTCTTAAAAAGGGTTTGAATCTGGCCAGGAAAAAGGTTTACGAACCCTGTAACTAACCAACTCACTAAACCAAAGCTATAAATAAATACACTCGTTGTAGTACTTTAAGGCTCTCACTATCGACCCACTAAAAATAGGTCCGCGACCCACCAGTTGAAAATACTGTTGATGGTGGTGCCGTACATAAGGTCCAAGTGCCGGTACGATGGCTTGAAAAGAAATGCATGCATCGTGCAACCATCAGGCTCATCCTTTTTCCCATTAAATGGTGAGGTATAGTTTGAGGTATCTTTAAAATATTTTAAATTATTGTATTGAGTATGTGTTAACAATGCCCAGCTGAGTTCAAAGAGCCTTTTTATATTTATTTTTCTATCATGCCTGTCTGCTTTTATCTTAATTTTATCATAGGTGTTCCAGCCACGGAGTGCATTAGGCGAGAGGAAAGGAGGCGGGGGATGGGGGAAAGAGTGATTTCATGTGCATGCTTGCAGTTTTCTTTTATTTCAGGATAGAAATGGTGAAAGTAAGAAAAGGACTGTTTCAAATACAGTCCGAATGCCAATCCAAACCCCTTAAAAGATGATAAAAGAAGAGATTATTCAAGCGTGTCTAAGCGACACGTACGTGCATGCGCCATACAAGCAGCCTGACAGTGGCTGCAATGATGATTTAAGCCAGAAGGTGGCTACAGCAGGTAGAATGTATTGAAGTTACTGACACCACCTTTAACAAATTTAAATGATCACTGGGTTTAGAGATAATTGTCTTTGTCATCAGAACACAGTGAAACCCAAAAATTAAACTTTAAAGCGGGTTTGTTATAAATGTTTCCCCATAATCGTAAAGCCCTAACTGTGTTATTAACACTCATAATTTTCATAAAACATTAAAATCAGCTGCTCATACCTGAGCATTTAAAAAAGTAAAACCTAGGACGGGAGCAAAGAAAAGGAATCTTTCATGCACGGCAAGTATTTTGCTGAAAAACGAGGCATCCCCGAAGGAGCGTCCGTCAGTCGCGTCCGCTCAGCCTCGACAAACGCAACTGTCGCGGCGGAGGGCGCCGGTGCTTTGCAGGTGCTGTTTATAAGCCGATACGCTGCTTTACTCCCCTGATGGGACTTTATGTGATCACAAACATGGAGATGGGTGGCTAACATAATTTGGGAGCGGAGGGGATGATTGACAGAAAGTCAGCTCTGGTGTCTCTTAGCCATCAGTTTTGCTTATTTTTCGAAAATTGGGAATTGTGGAAATCTATAATGGTCACACTTGATTGTCCTGTTCATTCTTATAATCCAGGAGTGTCAATCCCATTTTAGCTCAGGGGCCACTCTCACAGGAGTCGGACTAGTAAATGAATGACATAAAAAGTGTGCCTTAGCTAGAGGGCTGGGGATCTTTTAAACGGTTACAATTCCCATCTCATCTCATTAGCCGTACCGCTTATCCTCAGTAGGGTCGCGGGGGGGCTGGAGCCCATCCCAGCCATCTTCGGGCAGTGGGCAGGGGACACCCTGAACTGGTTGCCAGCCAATTGCAGGGCACACGGGGACAGACAACTCACTCGCTCATTCACACCTAGGGACAATTTGGACCGGCCAATTCACCTGAAATGCATGTTTTTTTTTGGAATGTGGGAGGAAACCGGAGTGCCCGGAGGAAACCCACGCAAGCACGGGGAGAACATACAAACTCCGCACAGGAAGTCTGGAGCTGGATTTGAACCCACGCAGGAGGTTCCCATGACATGAACTGTGCCGCACAAGCGCTAACCACTGCGCCGCCGTGCTGTTACAATTAAATAACGATAATGTTTCAGGGGTGTATATTTGGAATATTGAGGGTTTTTTCCCTTCACTAAGATTTAATTTCTCATTGTGTTATAAACTGTGCACTTGTAAAAAAAATAAAAAATAAACAAAACAATTAATTTAATTTCCACTACAGTTGATATAATTCCGGAAAACTCGTGCTTCATCCGTGGCCGCTCCTTTGGCACCAACTGCCTCGGACTCTGATTGGCTGATTGGTCCCTATTCAAACCCACTCCTATCTGTCCCTTGTTGTCAGTCCGTCTGCGAACCTCAGTTTACGCTGGGCAAGCCCTTTTTTCGGCCCTGACTCCAACCTGTTTTTTGCTCCTGTCTGTCCCCCGGCTTTGACCCGGTTTTGATATTGACCAAGTCTACTCTCTCGTCCCGGCTTTCGACCCTTTTTGTCGCCGACCACGTCTACTCTCCTTCCCTGGCTTACGACTAACTTCCGACCCCGACCACGTTTTTGCTTTCCTCTCCCGGCTACTGACCCGTTTTTTTCCGTTCCTGACACCGCCATCGCTCGCCATGGAAGTCCCACTTCCGCGTTCAGAGCAACCTACTTACCGCGCCCAGCGATCTCTTTCTTCCAATAAAACTGAGAGAAACTTAACGCAAGTGGGTCCTGTCTCTGTTCTGGTCCTGCCAGTAAAAGTCTTTTTCTCTCTTTTATTTATCTTTAGTTTTTTTTACTGCCCCCAGCACTCAGGTGCTATTTTTTTAATTTCGTATTTTTGTTTTTTGTTTTTTGTATTTGAATTTATTGTATTTTTTACTCCTACTTCTTCACCAACTATACATTTCCAGTCAATGGAGGTAAGACGTGGAGTTCAGTAGCAATTTTATCAGTTAAAAGAGATATCCACGCACCACACGTCAATGTCTTAAACGGCATGTCCGTGGGTACTGTTTAGAAAGGAGCTGTACAGAATTTGGAACTTTGTTACTCTCTGCCACCATTTTCTGGTTTAAAGTCAAGATCGCAGCCTCAGTCAGTTTATTCATGATGCGTGTACAAGTAGGTACATTACTTAGATGCTCCTTCTTCTTTGTTCTTTTTTCATCTTTTTTGTACTTAGGGTTGGCATTTGGACTTGAACAGGCCTTTTCTTTCTTTCACTATTCTCATGCTATTCTGACTAATAGAAATGTAGAAAAATACTTGCAGGGAAGAGCAAGACATCACTCTTCAACACTCCCCCCAATTCCCATTCCTCGAACCTAATTTATTTTCCCCAAGCAACTTTGATAATAGTACAGTAATATTAGGTGATGGGCGCGGTGAAAAAGAATAAAGGGCTCTTTGAACTCAGTTGGGCATTGTTGACACATAGAGAAAATATTTACCTTTCAACTTTTAAAGGACACCTGAAACGACGTACCCCAACCTTTAAACTTCCGCAAAGACACCGAATCTAATAATTACTTGACTTCCACATGTCAATGCAATTGCCTTAAACAGTGGACCTGCGAGTTCTCTGGTTGATAAATGGTAGTCAGAAAATACAGAGTGGGCGGTTTTCTTTGTCAAGTCAAGTCACATTCATTTGTGTAGCCCTTAATCACAAGATATCTCAAAGGACTGCACAGGTTACAATTATTCCATCCCTGATCTTTAACCAATATTTGTGAGTTGCACCTGGCTTTGGCGACATCCTGTGGACATATTAAAAACCGCAACTCATTTTTTGATGTGATGCAGCTCACTTTTCTCTTGTGCTTTTCTCAGCCTTGAGGGCCAGATTAAATCCATGGTCGGTCCTGATCCTGATTTCTGACCCCCCTGTTTTAATCCCCGAAATTTCAAATGTACTACTTGCTCTGCAATTCAGTCTATGCAGCTCTGTGAAGTGAACCCCAATAGGACCACCCCTCGTTTCCGGAATGCTTGCTGTCAGGAAGCTGTGATATGTTATGGAGATTGGTGAGGGATTGATTGGGGCTGTTTTCAAGTCACTGCTGCTGACGTCCACGGAGACCGAAATAGGGAAAGCGGCTCGTGAATGTTGGGGCAATGATGCTCATCAGGGGATGAGAATGACAAGTGTAGTAGCAAGATGAGAATCGGGCTACAAACTTTCCAACAGTGTTGCTGGCTTGCATTGGGTTTTATTTTTGCTCACTAGTTACAATTATTACGCATATGTTAGTCAGTGTCAGTTGTGATCATCCAATAAATAAGGACACAACGGGTAAATTGATGTATTAGTATAATGTAATACATATTGCATACATACACAAAACACAACAGGCCTATTATTTAACATTTTTAAACTACCGGTAAGTTGGCAACCGTGGAAAATGATGTTAAATGCAAAAAGCAGCTGAACGCCGATGGAATATACAACACTGCCTTCAAGTGGCGAAAGTTTGAACTGCATCTAAAAAATGAAACGGGCCTAAATTTAAGACCGTTAACCTGTGAAAACGAATATCTATGCTTAAATTTAAAGTAAGAAAGGACTCCATAATGACTCCATAATACATTTTCAAAATTATAATGATCCTCTGACCAATTTTATTTGTAATTCACTTGTTTTACATTGCTGAATATTTTTTGATAACTTGTTAGATTGTGTTAAAAAAATATATATTATTAATGAAAAGAAAACCATAGAAATATGGTTGCTATTTTCTGCTATATTGTATTTTCATCATATTTACATATACCGTTAATAAAATACATTTAATTTCACATACGTGGAAAATGTATCTTAAGCATGCCTTTCAAAAAATATATTCTAAATTAATTTGTCCATAATTAAGCTCGTGGTAATTAATGCAAACATGACTTGATTGTGATTTTGTCTTTTTAATATGTCTGTTTTCCAAAAGATTTTTGTGAAAATGTAATTTTAATATTTGGGGAATTTATATTTCTACTGTGTATGCTGGAATTTCAAAGCATAACACTTAAATGTTTTTTTTAAAAAAGCAATCGCCTTTTTTTTAGTACAATGTATTTAAATCCAAACATTTGATTTAAATTTTAGAAAAATAAACAAAGAAATTGACAACATGCTCCCAATTTATATTAACTTATCTATAGTCCTACATCTCCCCTTTCTAATGAATTTATAAGAAAATGTATTCATACAAATCCAGAGTGAATATTCATACTGTGTATGTGTAAATCTCAAAGCATAGCACTTTTGAGACTGGGAGGTCGCTGGTTCGCGCCTCGGCCGAGTCATACCTAAGACTTATAACATTGGTAAAATGGCGGCGCCCTCTGTTGGCTGCGGCTGCATCGGCTCGCTACAACGGGTCAGGTGTATCGACATTTCGTTCTGTGTACATTGTTACACAGAATGACAATACAAAGGAAATTATTATTATTAAAGGCAATTCTCGATAATACAATTTTGATTAGTATAAACCAAAAATTTTAGGAAAAAACAAAGAAAGACATTGACACAATGCTCCCACCATGTATTTTTGAATTTTATCAAGCTTTTCTCATATATTTTATTTAAAAGTTGGAATTTGTTGTTTTCTGGTGTCCTTAAAACGTTGAAAGTTAAATATTTTCCCTCTTAAGTATGTTTTAACAATGCCCAAATGAGTTCAGAGAGCCCTTCTAATTTTTTTCCCACCGTGCCTATCTGCTTTTTTTTTTTTTTTTTTTTGCATAGCTGTTCCGGCCGCGGAACACGTTAGGTAGGAGGATCAGGCTGGGGGTGGAGAGTAACTTCATGTCTGTACCGGTGTTTTTTTTCTTTCTATTTGATAGTGTAGCATTAAAATGGCTAAAGTAAGAAGGTGTCACGACCAAAACAAAGGGTAGACCCGATTGCGTAACGTTTCTCACAAGTTTATTGTTTATTAAGAGGAAAGCCAGCGCCCGCGATCTGGTGCTCGCTGGACGCGGGAAGCAAGTCGCTCACAGAATCGGAACGTGTTCCGAATGCGGAAGTGGATCTTCCGGAGCGGGAGATCGTGGTGTCGAGGACGGAAAAAACAGGTCGATAGCAAAACATAATCGGTGTCAAAAAACAGATTGTAGCCGGAGACAAACGGGGAAATCAGGAACGGACGGGTGCAAAACAGGTGCAAAAAGCGGGACTGACGGGAGTCAGAGTCAAAGTGCTTGCCTTGTAGGAACAGAGGTTCGCTGACGGACTGACCACAGGCGACTGAACGGACTGAGCTTAAGTAGGACGGGAAACCAATCAGGAAGCCAGAAGTGGCTGGCGCCAAATGAGCGGGCACAGGTGAAATTAATCAGTCATCATGACAGAAGGAGCCTTTTTCAGGTATACTCAAGACGCCAACTCAAAACCCGAGGACGGATTATAAAAGTATAGATTACTTGAGCGTGTCTAAAACATGCATGTACTTGCATGGGCATCATGAATTAAGAGAGTTAAAAAGTTTCAAATTCCATACAGCTCCTTTAAAGTTTTGATATTTGAATGACTCAAACCAGGGTAGACAGAAATTAAAATAGAATCAAATTGCACACTGGAGAAACTAATCTGAATCCTGTTTTGAAGTGGTGTTATATGTTTCCCAAAAGGTCGACGGTATCCTTTGCCTAGCGGATATATTAACGGATGAGGGGAGCGCCGAGGCGGCTCGGGCAGAGGCGGCAGCAGTAGTGGCCCAAATCACTTCCCCCCATCACACGTCCACACAACATCTGGCCAGCTTTCTGGAGAGCATGCACGATATCGTAACTGCACTCATCAGTGAGTTATCGGCCTTGTACACTATTTGTCCTTTCCTACCATGAACTCAACTAGATTCTGTCCCCCGGTGATTCAGACTTGTGCGAGAGCGCTTCTTGCGGGGAGGTCTTTCTTTTGGCGTCGGCGGCTTTGGCCAACATCACCTTTTTTGACAGCATGGCCTGCGAGATCCTGCTACAGCTCAACGCCATCCACATTCTCCTGCAGGCCTGCAAGGACTGCCAGCGGGTGGACACGCCATATTCCAAAGACCAGGTGCTGTGGTCACAAAGTGTAATGACAAATGAAATCAAATTAAGCCCTGACTTAGGTTTTTGTTCTAGGTGGTGACTATTTTAGCCAATCTTTCTGTCTTGGAGCAGTGTGCTAATGAAGTTCTACAGGAGCAAGGTAATTCTTTAATGTGATTAGGTTGAATGAGGGAAGCATTGGTTGGTAGCACAGTTTTTAGCTTTCAGTTTCAAATACGTGTCCCATCTTTCTGTGTATGGTTTTCATGTGTCTTGGGGAATTCTTTGAACATTCAAAATGCACAAATTAGTTGCAATGAAGAGAAAAAGTGGTGGGGAGTCTTGTTTGCCCTTATGTGCCTCTGAGAATATCTACTGATAATGCAACTTCACTAAGAAATGTTCAAATGTAGCAATAATAAATTATAAACCGGCTAGAAAATAAATATTTACAGGGTATATTTATCAATTTGTTAGTTTATTTCTTCATTTTTCTTATTTATCTATCCTTCCATCCATTATCTGCACCGCTTATCCTCAGTAGGGTCGCAAGGGTGCTGGGGACCGATCCCATCTATCTTCGGGCAGGGGACACCCTGAACTGATTGCCAGCCAGTCGCAGGGCACACAGTCACTTGCTCATTCACAACTAGGGACAATTTGGTCCGGTCAATTAATCTGACATGCATGTTTTTGGAATGTGGGAGGAAACCGGAGTGCCCGGAGGAAACCCACGCAAACACGGGGAGAACATGCAAACTCCACACAGGAGGTTCGATCTCATGACCTCAGAACTGTGCCGCTCACGCGGTAACCACCCATCCGCCATGCTGCCCTTATTTATCCTTTCATTTATTTAAATGGGCTCACTTCATGTTACTTATTTTATTTTCACTTTATTTCTAAGGATTGTTAAATTACTGCAATTTACCATGTTTTTCTAGCTGTCAAGTGAAAAATTTTGACAAAAAGAGGGAACAAGAAATATCATTATTCCTCCAAAATTAATTTTGACTGTGTGTGTGTATATATATATAGATACATATATATATATATATATATATATATATATATATATATATATATATATATACCTGTATACACGTACATACATATGTACCGGTATATATTATTCAGATAGATAGATAGATAGATACTTTGTTCATCCCCTAAGGGAAATTCACATTTCCAGCAGCATCCCTGAGCTGAGAACAATCGAGAACAATCGAAAATAACATGGGAGCTGCTGGAGTGGCTGCCATTCGTGACGGCGCCGGAAAAAGATTCAATTGAATCATGTACAAACAAACAAACAAACAAAATATTCAGTATCCTTCCATCCATTAGATGCACCACTTATCCTCAGTAGGGTCGCGGGAGTTCTGGAGTCCATATCAGACTGTCAGACATAATAATAATAATAATAATAATTTCCTTGTATTGTCATTCTGTGTAACAATGTACACAGAACGAAATGTCGATTGCACTTGACCCGTTGTAGCGAGCCGATGCAGCCGCAGCCAACAGAGGGCGCCGCCGACCACTTTTAAGTCTTAGGAATGACTCGGCCGGGGCGCGAACCACCGACCTCCCAGTCTCAAAGCGGGCGCCTTACCATCTAGGCTATGTATATATATATATATATATATATATATATTTTATAAAAGTATGTATGTATGTGTATACATGGAAAATGAACGAGTTAAGAGATAGATAGATAGATACTTTATTTAAGAGTAATTACTCTTTAGAAAAAGTCTTTAATAAACCAGTTAGCAGTAACTTATATTGTAACCAAAAAAAAATAATAATCATTTGTTCTCACATGACAGCGATGATACAAATGAAATTCTTTTAACGAAGGATCTAATTTCACAGATGGCAGATAATTTGACCTTCTTTAAGTAGATGCTTTTCATTTTACAAAAATACTTTTTAAAATAAATTATTTGTAGAAGAATTTTTTTTTCGAAAAGGTCAAATTATCTGATGAAGATATTTGTACATAAAATGTGTCTTTCAAACTTCCACCTCTATTTTTTTATGTTGTGCAAGCTTTATCCTCTAGATAGCAGCATTGTGCAATGTGAGGGGACAGCTGGAATATCATTAAAGGGTACTCGATGAGTTTCAAACACAACCACCAGTCTTTTGTCGAATACAGTACATAGGTCTATGCTTCACGTTGTATGACTAGAATGGAAATATCTGACTTTAATCTGTTCATTTTTATTTCTTGCCAGGTATTGAGAGGCTTCTGCTACTTTTGGACGAGAGGCCGTCTTCCTCCAGTCCATCAGAGGGCGCCGCTTGTGAGCGTGTTCAGCAGAAAGCCGCAGTCACTCTGGCCCGCCTAAGCCGGGACCCTGATGTAGCCCAGGCTGCCATCCAGCTCAACGGTTAGCTTTAACTTAGCCACATGAAATAGGATAAATATCGTATGTGATGAAGGGACATGCAAAAAAGCACAGATTAAATTGAGATCTGAGGCAGCCCTCGATTTTTTTTCTACCTATCATTTTGCACCAGTCACATGTGCTTACAAATTTGGAATATCGTCCCCAGTTTTTTTGTTCTGGCACGGAAATTGTCAATTGCCTGTCAAAATCATTCATCCTTTCACTCTACAGGACTTGAGTTTTCCTAGATATGAAATGTATTCTATTGTATCATCACCCGACATTGACAGTGATGTTTTTGTAAAGTGTCAATAAACTCTTGCTCTCCCACTTTTAGCCGTCCCTCGTCTCATCGAGCTATGCCGATCCCCCACGGAGAGGAATAACAGCGACTCTGTCTTGGTTGCTTGCCTGGTAAGTGACTATTTTATCGGGCAAATAAGGGGAGATTGGTATTCTTGATACCTTGAAGCAGGAGTGTCCAAACTACAGCACCCAGGCCGCAGATTAGGGGTCAGGAATCTATGGCTTGCAAGCCAGTTAGGGCTCTTTTCAGGAGTAAATCTGGCTCAGAGATAAAGTTGAATCTTACAAATTCTCTCTGTATCGCTCTAACTTGGACATCTTCAAAGCCCATTGTAGTAAACACAAGGTCAAAGTTCGGTCCAGTATATATAAGACACATTTTGAACTACAGTTTACAGTCAGGGTATCACACAAACAGACCCTATTTTGGATGTACGTGGCTATGAATCCTTTATATGGAAGCTCATTAAGTAATCTACTGTATGTTCACTGTTGAGACACTTTATGATGAAACCCCACAAAACAAACCATAAACACCAGCAATGCACACAGAGCAATTTGATTGAGGGGTAAGGGTGAGCGAATCTCTGCACACAGCGAACACAGTCTCTTTCTCCCAGTTCCGTCTGCACCGAACGTAAATACAGTACGTTGGTAATGTCGTTTGGAGTATATCTAAAATAAACAGGACAAGGAGTATACATTTTCTCAAATCATCAAACGGCACACAGTAAAATAAGAATTGAAGAATTAGCTTTTGTTAAGAGAGCGGTTTTTGAGCTTTTGTTCAATTTTGTCTTAGAATACATGGTGAGGCTCTCTCTAAAACAGAAATCAAATTATTTTGGTTTCATGGCTCTTTGGGTCAAAACGCTACCCGACCCCTGCCATAGATGTTTTCCTTACACAAACATCATTATACATGCCGACACTCGGTATAAGGAGGGGGACGCAATAATTATTGGGCTTATAGACTGATAACAGCCTAAGAAAATGTCACAGTTCTCAGCCCGATGGGAAAAATATACCCAATAATTAGTCACCTACTGCCACACTAAAATATTCAATAAGCGGACACTACTGTGTATAATGGTTTTATTTGACTTGACTATTTATATAGCAGTAGCAATAGTTGGTGTCCTCTCACTTTGACATGAGGGATGAAAGGCTTTTGTAATTGTACAGGCTTCTAAATTTTAGTCAGTGCATTACATTAAGTTTGTTTTTGAAAACGTTATTGTCGCACTTCTGCAAATAGTTAATGCCTATTAGTCCTCAAATATGTGTCTTAATTGCAACACTTTGTTACTTTATGTACTGGACATTTGCCCACTGATTTTTTTTTAAATGTAGGAAAATTCAGTGCAGCTTGTACAAAAACTAAATTGAGTTTCTTCCTCAAATTTGTGCATGCGGCTTTATCAGGCACGTTCTATAGTCGAGAAATGATTCTGTATTTGAACAGAACGACGGCCATTTTGTTTTGGTAGGCTGCCCTAAGGCGTCTGGCGTCGGGATGTCCGGACAGCATCGAGGCGGATGACAACCAGCAGCTCATCAAACCACGCCTAGTTGACTCTTTCCTGCTCTGCTCCAATATGGAGGAGAGCTTTGTGTGACCCTAGCATGCTAAAGCACTAACATGCTAATGTGCGGAAGGTGTAGAAGTATCTTTTTACTGAAGTGGCGTGTGTGGCGTCAAAGAAGAATTGTAAAAGTGGCATCTTCCATCCATCCATCCATTATCTGCACCGCTTATCCTCAGTAGGGTCGCGGGGGTGCTGGTGCCCATCCCAGTCGTCCTTGGGCAGTGGGCAGGGGACACCCTGTATTGGTTGCCAGCCAGAGACGGACAACTCACTCGCTCATTCACACATAGGGACAATTTGGACGGGCCAATTAAGCTGACATGCATGTTTTTGGAATGTCGGAGGAAACCG